>NW_012267222.1:3577024-3582496 GCF_000151885.1 Dipodomys ordii | reverse complement strand
GAGGCTTCACGTCTGGAGGGCAGGACAGACCCACAGACTCAGTGAGGCGTGAGGCTTCACGTCTGGAGGGCAGGACAGACCCACAGACTCAGTGGCCCCCTGTCCTCGTCGCATCTGGGAGGGGCGCTGGCTGCTCTGGCTTCTCAGTTTGCTTCCTGTTAACGCCTGAGTCTTGCCCTGTAATTATTATTTTTACTTTTGCTGCCGTCTCATCTGTGTTGTCTTAGGTAGTAGCATCAGTGAGCCCCACACTTGTGTTTTGCACGTGGTCAACCATGTGCACACAGCTCAGGAATGCGTACGGTATTTGCTCAGCACAGGCACAAGAGCGCTGTGTTCCTGGGCCCCCTCACTTGTACAGGGGGCCCACAGCCACCTTCGTCCTGACACACTCAGCATCATGCCCTCTGTTCCAGAAGGTGCAGGTAGGTGGCAGAGGCCTCTGGGCGCCACTGGGGAGGGAGGCGCCTGCCAGCGAGGTCCTCGCACTCCAGACGACCTGAGTTCTGACCCGACAGTGGGGCTGCAATGCACAGACTGCAAAGCTTGTATAAAATAGGACTGGAAACGGAATGATCTGGCTCCTCTGAATTGCTGTTCTCTATCGCCTTTCACGGTGTATCAGAAAAAGTTCCAACAAAAGTCTGATTCCTCGGCCCACCCTCTGTGCCCCCGTGCTTGGTGTTCTATTACCAGCGGTAGTGCATTCGTGAAGGGGACTCTGGGGACTCATGGTGACCTTGTCTTTCTGAGGTTTCTTCCCATCTCACCTCTTTGGCTGGTTGGTTGGTTTAGTTAGTGCCAATACTGAGGCTTGAACTCAGACCCTGAGCATTGCCTCTCTTTCGCTCAGGGTTGATGCTCTACCACTTGAGCCACACCTCCACTTCTGGCTTTTTGGTAGTTAATTGGAGATACGAGTTTCACAGACTTTCTTTCCCTGGACTGGCTTCAAATCACGATCCTTAGATCTTAGCTTCCTGAGAGCTAGGATTACCACTAGGAATGAACCACTAGCACCCAGCTAGCCCCCACCTTTGAAATCTCAACTAGACTGTCTTCCTTTCATGGTGAGCTACATGAGAAAGGCTCGGATAGAATGCTCTAGATTCTCACAGATTCACATTATTGCTCATCCCTTAGTTTTCATGCCCTGCGTTTGGTCCTAGAGGGTTGTTGGACTGGCACGTTCCATGCTACCGTTCACGTCCTCTCATAGTGGGAAGGGCAGTGATTCTAGACCACTCAGCCCTCATAGCCAGATTCTCTGATCCAACAAGCCCAGGCCGCGCAGATTTAGTCCTCAGCATGCCTGTTAACATTGTCACCTAGGACTCCTTAGGAAATTGGAACTGTGGGGTTTTATAAGACTCCTGCAGTCTCAGGCAAGTTATTAAAATAAAAGAATGTCAAAGTCTCTGGAGAGCCAAGGAAAAGCACAAGCTGGAAGGACCTCCCAGCTGGAGGTGGAGATCCCATCCCAGCTCGCTGATTTTCTGGGAAGCTCGGAAGCGGAAGCGGGGAGGAAGGCAGCAGGGCTAGGCCCCAGGCAGCTTGTACACACTCCCGTGTGTGTTTGTGTTGTCTTTACTTCCTGGTCCTCAGCTGTCTCCCTTGATTCTGCCTACAGGTTGTGGAAAGGCGGAGAACTCCAGCTGAGATCAGAGAAGAGTTTGAGCGGCTGCAGAGAGAGCGGGAAGAGAGGAGGTTGCAACAGCGAACCAACCCCAAGGTAACCAATGCCGTTCTGGGGAGGGTGGGATGAAAGCTTTACTATGAGAACCAGGGGGGGAATAATGGGGTAGCAATATATAAAACAACAGAGACAATATACAAACCTCACCGTATCTCAAAGCGACACCTTTGTGGAAGGTATCTCCCCTGTAGCTATGGGCAGAGCTGCTACTGGTGACTTGGAGGCCAGCATTTCAAACTGTATGGAAGCTGAGAACCGATGACTCACGCCTATAATCCTAGCTACTCTGGAGACTGAGACCTGAGGATCACAGTTCAAAGCCAGCCCAGGCAGGAAAGTCTGTGAGACTCTTATCTCCAATTAACCACCAAAAAGCCAGAAGTGCCTTAAGCACAAAAGCTCAGGGACAGCACCCAGGCTCTGAGTCCAAGCCCCAAGCGCACACACGCACACACACATACCCCCATTCAGGTGGGAAGATGACACCTGTGCCTGGGATTTCACATGCGGAGCCTTGGGCTAGTTCTCTGAGGCCTCCCCACCACCCCCGAGCCCTCGCCGTGCAGCTCTGGGAGAAAGGATGTCACCTGGACGCCAAGCACTGAGTGAATACCAGTCGTCTCCGCAGCCATGGGCGACCTGGACCCCCAGGGGGATTGAGTGGCTGTGACATTGCAGTCACAGTTATTTTTCAGTCCCTTGTATGATGTCCTTTCCCTTCCACTTGCTAGGGAAGTTGGTCTCAGTGTGTGCCCCATTCTGGTGGCAAATAGGACATCGTGACAGGTTTGAGGTGCCAGCTGTGCTGATGGCTCCTTGGTCGTGGCTGATTTCTGGTCTGTGTTGAGTTGGGCGGGATGGCCACAGGCAGCCTGTGTGGTCATGATAAGACGTGTGTGCCCCTACCCCCCCCAGCCTCCCACCTCTTCTCCATCAGCTCAGCAGGGTTGTTGGCAGGAAGGGGAAGCCATCGGAGATAATGAGAGGCAGCATTACTTAAATCTTCTAAAAAGGTCAGTGGCAGCTTAAACTGGGAAACACAGTATCCTATGATAGAGTTCATGCCACAAGTGTTTTAAAAGACCCCTATAGTACTTAAGGGAGCATATTTTCAGAACAATCCACCTATGGAATCCTGCATTTCCAAGTACATACCGTGGTCTCAGTATCCCTGAGGACCCTTGTGTAGCACCCGTGCTCACCCCCTGGCCCATGTCCAGGTGACTTGTGTGAATAGTGGTGAGCCATGTGGAGAAGAAGCTGCAGAGCAGGCTGGGATGGGAGGAAGCTTGGGAGGTCCTAAGCAGCCAGTAGTGCCTCCCTGAGGGTCTCAGTGCCCCGAGACCCCTCGCATGGTGGACAGGACTCCAGCTCTCTCTGACCTGTCACTCCTGGGGTATCTGGTCCCCCATTCCTTGAGCTTGTGGATGTTGGGTTGCAACTCTGCCAAATTGCTGTCTGTCCTGGGATGGATTCTTTCACATCACCTGTCCCCCATGTGCTTTTGTTACTCCCCTGTCTCTTGGTCGCCTGTCTCCAGTATGCTTCTGTTACTCCCCTGTCTCTTGGGAGAAGAGGCTTTCAGGAGCACACTAAGATAGACACATGTGTTCAATCTCATCAGTATCTATATTGAAGCCAGAGATGGTGTTATTCGAGCCTGGTGTGCACATGCCTGTAATCCCAGGTGGAGTCTGAGGGGTAAAGGCCAGCCTGAGCTATATAACAAGACTCTAGCTCAATAAAGCTGGGGAGGGAAGCGGGGACTAGTTCAAGGAGGTAAAAGGTTGAATCTGATCAAAGTAGATTGTTTGCATGTGTGAACATAGAACAATGACACCTGTTGGAATTGCTTTAGGAAGTGTGCACCAAGAGGAAGTGATAATGGGCTTGACCTCAGAACCTGATGCTCTCCTTTAGCTTTTTCCTCAAGACTAGCACTCTACAGACACTTGAGCCATAGCTCCAGTTCCAGGTTTTTGGTGGTTAATTGGAAATGAGTCTCACAGACTGGCTTTGAACTGTGATCCTCAGATCTCAGCCTCCTGAGTAGCTAGGATTACAGTTATGAGCCACCAGCCCAACAATGCTTTATATTTTTGATTCTATGCCAAAGTTCAAATCTGGGGCTGGGAATGTGGCTTAGTGGTAGAGTGCTTGCCTAGCATGCACAAAGCCCTGGGTTCAGAAAAGGTTGAAAGTGGCATTGTGGCTCAAGGGGTAGAGTGCTAGCCTTGAGCAAAAAGAAGCTCAGGAAAGGTGCTCAGTCTCTTAAGTTCAAGCTCTAGGACTGGCCAAAAAACAAAAACAGAATTCAAATCTGACTTTACTTTTCAGACAGTAACAGAGTATGTATGCATGCATGCACACGTGTCCCAGTTTTAAACGAGCCCTTGGCACCCAGCCAAATCTGATTTTTCATTCCTTTCAAGCTTGTGTTGTTTCATTATAGAAAATATTGCCTGTTGTCTCACAAGTGAAAACGAATAGTAAGTTGCAGTCCAGCCTTTTCGGCATGTTGAGAAAAGAAATCCATCTGTTCTAGTGCCTCGAGCAGTCATTTCCCTAAAGTGGAACAAGAGCGGGAGGCAGCATCTAGGCCTCTCTCTAAGATAAAGAAATGTCCTTGTCACTCAAAGCGCCCGCATCAGTCATTTCCTAGGCAGTTAATTCTATCAACCAAGTCAACCCTTCACCTCATGCTCTCCCCAACTCACTATTACTCTTCTGCTTTGGTCGTTTTCCATAGATTTGGGTCAGCACCAAAGTCTTAAGATCACAGACTCACTGGAGTTTTCCATATCGTGGCCTTATCTAAAGAAACAACCGAGTAGTTGAAGAGTAGTAACTGGGCTGTATTTGTAAATTCTCCTCTGCTGAATGAATTGAGAGGCTTCCTGAGTGGGATATGATGTGCATACCTATAATCACACCGATCACATGCTTGAGGCTAGACTGTAAAAAAACTTAAATTGTAACAATTATGAACACTAAAAACATATGTGGGGCCCAACACTGGTGTCTCACACCTGTAGTCTTAGCCATTCAGGATTTGAGGATCACAGTTCATAGCCAACCCAGCCAGAAAAGTCTGTGAGATTCTTCCCCTCGCCCCCCCCCCCTCAAGGCCTGAACCCAGGGCCTGAGCACACTCCCTTAGCTTCTTTTGCTCATGGCAAGCACTCTACCACTTGAGCCACAGCTCCACTTCCAGCTTTTTTTTTTGGCCAATCCTAGGGCTTGAACTTAGGGCCTAGGCACTGTCCCTGAGCTTCTCGTGCTCAAGGCTAGTGCTCTACCACTTGAGCCACAGCACCACTTCCAGCTTTTTCTGTATATGTGGTACTGAGGAATCAAACCTAGGGTTCATGCATGCTGGGCAAGCACTCTAACACTAAGCCACTTTTCCAGCCCCTAGAGTACCATTCTTGACCAAAAAAGCTAACCAAAAGCACAAGATCTTGAGTTCAAGCCCCCAAAATTAAACACATACAGAGTCGGGATGTGTCGTCTAGAGCAGAGGTGATATTTTTTTAATAAGTTTATTGTGAAAATACTGTACAGAGGGGTGGAGGCAATATTTTTGCAGGTAGCATGTACTTCAGTTCACCACCCTCTGTGTCTCAGTGTCTGTTCTGACTGCACGTTGTGTCTCCACTCTCAGTGTTCTGTGTGTTGTGCCTCCACTGTCAGTGTTCTGTGTGTGTTGTGTCTCCACTGTCAGTGTTCTGTGTGTGTTGTGTCTCCAGTGTCAGTGTTCTGTGTGTGTTGTGTCT
>NW_012267222.1:3550387-3572909 GCF_000151885.1 Dipodomys ordii | reverse complement strand
CTTTCAAAATTCATTGAAAGCCAGACACCAGTGTCTCATGCCTGTAATCCTGCTGCTCAGGTGGCTGAGATTCAGAAGATCAGTCCAAAACCAGCCAAAGTAGAAAAGTCCACAAGACTCCATCTCCAAAATTGCCGACAAGGGCAAGGAATGTGGCTTAGTGGTAGTGTTTGCCTAGTAAGCATGAGGCCCTGGGTTTGATTCCTTGGTACCACATAACACAAAAAAATAAAAATTTAAAAATAGTCATAAAACTTAAAAAAAAAAAAACGAGCTGGGAAGGTGGCTCAGTGGTAGAGCGCTTGCCTTGCATGCATGAGGCCCTGGGTTCGATTCCTCAGCACCACATAAGCAAAAAGAAAAAAGCCGCAAGTGGCACTGTGGCTCAAGTGGTAGAGTGCTAGCCTTGAGCTGAAGAGCTGAGGGACAGCGCCCAGGCTGAGTTCAGGCCCCATGACCGGACCAAAAAAAAAAAAAAAAACAGGGTTACAAGCATGGCTCAAATAATAGAGTAATACCTGAGTAAGCATGAGACCCTGAGTTCAAGTCCCAGTACCAGCAGAAAATAAAAATTTATGCACTTCAGATGAATACAGTTTATATGTAAGTTAAACCTCAGTAAAAAGTTTGTTTTGTTTTTTAAGTTGGGCTGCAATTTAATACAAGTATGTATGGTGATGTTTTTACATTGAGTTAAAAATACCCATGTGAAATGTCTTGGGACTTTGGAAGAATGTAATGAACACTGATTTTCTACATAAGGAATATTTTGTCAGTTAGCAAAACTGGTAAAAATTAGTATGGGCTTCTCATAATTTTCAAATTAACTGTGGATAACAGAGCAGCTTTCTTTCTTTCTCTCTCTCTCTCTCTTTCTTTCTTTCCATCCTGGAGGCTGCAACTCAGGGTCTTGGCGCTATCCCTGAGCCTCTTTGTGCTCATGCTAGCGCTCTACCACTTGAGCCACAGCACCATTTCCAGTTTTTGAATGGTTAATTGGAGATAAGAGTCTCAGAGACTTTCCTGCCCAGGCTGGCTTTGAACCTCGATCCTCAGATCTCAGCCTCCTGAGTAGCTAGGATGACAGGCGTGATCCACAGAGCAGCTTTTAAACCTCCCATCTGTTGCTAGCGTGTTCTGTGTGTGTGTGCGCGTCTTCCTGTGTCATCATGCTGCACGTGCCCCCGAGTCTCCTGAGTGCCTCCTGGTGTTGCCTCGCCCCTCCTGCTCATCCCTGCTTGTCCTTAGGGTGTCATTCCTCCACAGGCTGCTGCTGTGGGAGCCACGGACTGCAGCTCTTAGGGGTGAACTGACGTGTGTGGTGGGGCTGCCTGGGTGCAAGACGGAGCCGGGGCCTGGTGCAGGGTGGGGTTCGCAGTCTCTGCCCTGTGCGCTCACTGCCTCCCACTTGTTTCTGTGCGCAGGGGACCATCAGCGTCGGCGTAGATGCCACCGACCTCTTCGATCGCTATGACGAGGAGTATGAAGATGTGTCTGGAAGTGGCTTTCCACAGATTGAAATTAATAAAATGCATATATCTCAGTCCATCGAGGTAAAGTGCGCCAGCTCAGTGCAGCTGGAGGGCGAGCCTGCTAGGGTTCCACATCTTCACTGATGGAAGGATGCCCTTAGCTACTCACAAAGCTGTGCACTCCGCTCTCGGTGCCCACGCAGGAGTGGGCAGAAGGAGCGGGGCTGGGGCACGTGGCTCCCACCGTCCCTAGTCCAGAGGAGGAGAAGCCCAGGGTTGCAGTGGTTGAGGTTAGGAGAGAAGGCAGGCAGGCCTCCACACAGCATTGAAAAAAGACAGCACTCGTGTCTGGGCACATTCCACGATGTGCCGCAAGGCAGTGACAGCTCTGCACCCTGGGCCAGAGGCCACCAGCCAGGTCACCTTCCTGCCCACTGCGTATGCTCCTACTCAGTCTCCTGGATGGAGGCCAGCTTAGGCCATTCCTTCCTGCTTGAGGTACAGCCTGCAGGTGGGGTCTGCTCAGAGCAACCTGCCCTTCCCAGCGCTGCCGGTCTGCAGCCGCGCAGGCCCTCTGTACCTCTCAGAGCCCCGTGGCAGGTTCTGGAGCAGCCCGGGAGTCCCGGGTAGCAGGCACGAAGCCACTGTAGTTCCTGCCGTTCACACACTGCCAACCCAGCTTTGGCTCTGTGTCCCTGAGCTTGGGGAACGTGCCCCTTAAAAGCTTTCATGGCCACAAGCAGTCCTCATGACCAAGGGGAGGGAAGCAGCGCGGCCAGGCGGCTCTGCCCAGGGCCACGCCCTGACAGGGTGTCTGTCTACCCAGTGCTGGTTCTACCCTGGCTTTGCCTCCATTGTTACCGGGAGATGTTTTTCCCCAGGCACCCTTGACAGCTACAGACACCGCCATCCTCTCCGGAAGCCTCTCCACCCAGAATGGCAACGGAGGGGGCTCCATCAACTTCGCTCTTCGGAGAGTCACTTCTGCCAAGGGGTGGGGAGAGGTAAGGCCATGGGCAAGACTGCCTGGCCCCCCTTAAAAGCAGGCCCTCCAGCCGACGGGGGCCACGTGGTGCTGTAACAGGACTGAAGATCAAACAAAGGCATTTGCAGGCCCTCGGGTCTGAGGAGTCCTTAGAATAGGCTCTCCTGTGCGGTGGCCACTCCAGAAAGGCAGCCTCTGGAAACAGCTCAGTGTCATTTCCTGTGCTGCCAGAGGCGGGACTGTGCCCTGGCTCAGTGCTCGGCGCTCACGGAACAGCCCGCTCTGTGGAGCGGACGGCTGCGGCGCGTCAGCATGATGGGCTGCTGCCCACTGAGGCAGCCCGAATGGCTGCAACTCCAAGACCCTGGCAGTGCGGAGCTACGCCAAGGGGCTTTCTCATGAGACCCCAGAAGCCCACCCCAGCAGAGGGGTCGTTTGGGAGGGAACACACCTAACCACAGCAGAGAGGGGCCCAGGGACAAGCAGCCTTTCCTGCAGAAAGGAGCCCTTTCTGCAGCCTGAGCTTCCAGTAAACCCGGGGCAGCAGTCACCTCCAAGGACAGGGATGAAGCCGAGACTCAGGAATCCGCCACTCCCTCTAGGTAGAACCCTGGCAAGAGCTCAGAAACCAGGCAGGGAACTGGCCAGAGGCACACACCTAATCCTTTGCTGTTTTCTTTTTCCAACAGTTGGAATTCGGAGCTGGGGACTTACAAGGACCTTTATTTGGTCTCAAGCTGTTCCGTAATCTCACACCAAGATGGTAAATATGAGAGCGGGCTCCGTGGTATAGAAGCAGGACCTGCATGTTCTGTGATGAAGGGCATTTGGGCGGGGAGATGCCAGGGTCCTGACCCGGGGCCTGGCAGTCTGTGAGTGGGAAGCGCTCTGGACTAGGGAATGAGACTGCCTGGGCCGGGCCTTGCCTCTGTGCTTAGAAGCTTCCCCCACTTGGGGCTGTCAGCCTGCTGGTCCTGTGGGGGTGTTGTCCTTGTCCCCCAAGCTCACAGGTGCAGGAATGAAGCTATGGTGTTGTCAGGTCTATGAGGGTGAAATACCTGCTTTTGGCCAGGAGGTGGTGCTGCTCTCTCAGGAAGCTGACTAGCACTGCGCACCCAGAAAGTGGCTTCTGCTACAGCCAATGGATGTGCATCAGGATTACCTTGCTGGTTTGGGGCGTGGGGTTTGTCAGTGTTGGAGTTTGGGGGTTTTCTTTTTTTTGTGTGTGTGTGTCAGTCGTGGGGCTTCAACTCTGGGCTTGGGCGCTGTCTCTGAGCTCTTCAGCTCAACTCAAGGCAAGCACTCTACTGCTTGAGCCACAGCGCCACTTGCAGTTTTTTGAGTGGTTTATTGGAGATAAGAGTCTCACGGACTTTCCTGCCTGGGCTGGCTTTGAGCCTCGATCCTCAGATCTCAACCTCCTGAGTAGCTAGGATTACAGGCATGAGCCACCAGCGCCCAGCTCAGTGTTGGAGTTTGAACTCTGGCCTCACACTTGCCAGGCAGATGCTCTGCCTCCTGAGCTACTCCTCTAGGCCCATGATGGCAGCTTTCTACATAGATTGATACTGTGTCCCCACCCAGAAATTCTGACTTCCATGGTCCAGAACAGGACCGAAGTGAGTGGTTCTGACACTGCTGCACACTAGCAATGCCAGGGCTGCTTTGTGAGCCCAGGGGAACTGACCTAACTGACCTGCAACAAGAGAACTGACCTGCAGAGGGAACTGACCTGCAGGGGGAAACTGACCTGCAGTGGGGAACTGACCTGCATTGAATGAACCGAGCTGTGGCGGGGGAACTGACCTGCAGGGGGGAACTGACCTGCAGTGGGGGGGAACTGACCTGCAGGGAGGGAACTGACCTACAGCGGGGAACTAACCTGCAGGGGGGAACTGACCTGCAGCGGGGGGGAACTGACCTGCAGTGGGGGGGAACTGACCTACAGGGAGGGAACTGACCTGCAGCGGGGGAACTGACCTGCAATAAGAGAACTGACCTGCAGCAGGCTTGCAGTCCACTGTGTACAATCCCTGTGTTCAGTGCCTCTGGCAGGAGAGGGCATCTGTGGCCACCTGCCACACCCTCATTCTGCCTGCCTTGGCGGCCCAGGGACTCATGGGAGTATGGCAAGCAAGATCTTACCCTGGCCCAGGCAACCACAGAGCAGGTGTCATCCAGACCTTTCTATGTCCCCCAGCTTTGTGACGACAAACTGTGCTCTGCAGTTTTCATCCCGTGGAGTCCGGCCTGGTCTCACCACCGTCCTGGCTCGGAACCTGGACAAGAACACCGTGGGCTACCTGCAGTGGCGGTGGGGCATCCAGTCAGCCATGAACACCAGCATCGTCCGTGACACCAAGACCAGCCACTTCACTGTGGCCCTGCAGGTGAGGGGAAGACGGCTCCTGCCGGCCACGCGCTCTTCCGTCCCCCCGGAGCAGGGGTGCAGGCACAGTGGGGCACTCAAGAACTATTTCCTGCATTCTCGGGTGGCGTTTCCACATCCCCTGCGAGAGAACCTCGTGTGGGGTGGGAGCCCTGGGTGGAAGGGCACCGGCCGCTACCCCAGGCAGGCTGTGGGAAGACGGGATGGTCGGGAAGGGCCCTCAGATCCACTCACTGCTCCTCACCTCCCACCACAGCCGCTGCCCGGCAATGGGGGTTCCCTGTGGGCAGAAGTTCTTGTTTGTCTTGAAGCTAGACATGACATCTTCCAGTTTTCGCCCACGCGCTATTTAGCGTGTCTGCCGGTGACAGTGGTCCGGTCCTACACAGTGGCAGATCACAGCCCAGTCTCACACCTGTGCAGATGACAGGGGGCAGCCCTGCAGAGGCTGGGCCGGGCAGATGCCCAGCGGCTAGGGGAGCGCAGACACCATCTTCCCGGAGCACAGGGCCAGCCTCATCCTCACTCTGTCTCCGCAGCTGGGCATCCCCCACTCCTTCGCTCTCATCAGCTATCAGCACAAGTTCCAAGACGACGAGCAGACACGAGTGAAGGGCTCGCTCAAGTAAGTCATCAGCCTGGCGGAAGGCCTGCCCTGCATGGCGCCAGCTCTGGAGATCCCCACGGCGTCCCAGGTCTTTCTGGGGCGGGGGAACAGGCAGCCAGGCTCTGATCTGAGGGAGTCGGTGCTGACTGCTGCCCCTGCTCCCCGCAGGGCGGGCTTCTTTGGGACGATCGTGGAGTATGGTGCGGAAAGGAAGATCTCCAGGCACAGCGTCCTGGGTGCCGCTGTCAGCATTGGAGTCCCGCAGGGCGTGTCTCTCAAAGTCAAGTAAGTTGAGCGTGGCTCTTTCTGGTCAGGGAATGTCTGGTGGCTTCACTAGTGAAGGGTGGAGGACCTGGTGAAGTGAGTCAAGTGGTGGAGCGTCTGTCTAGCCAGCACCAGCCTGGGTCCAGACCCCAGAGCCACCAACCAAAAAGACAACCAAACAATGGATGGAATGGCCTTTGCTTTGTATTTTGTTGTTAAAGCTATAGCTGCAGCCGGGCTCCGGTGCCTCACACCTGCTACTCAGGAGGCTGAGATCTGAGAATCACGGTTCAAAGCCAGCGCGGGCAGGAAAGTCTGTGAGACTTATCTCCAGTAAAGCACTAGAAAACCAGAAGTGGCAGCGTGGCTCAAGCGGTAGAGTGCTCGCCTTGAGCTGAAGAGCGCAAGGACAGCACCCAAGCCCGGAGTTCAAGCCTTGTGACCAACAAAAAAAAAGAAAGAAAGAAAGCTATAGCTGCTTCTCTCTTGGCTTTGTGACAGAGATGGAGGACGACAAGAGGTTCAGTCGCCTCCCGCAGCAGGGGTGCCTGCCTGCCAGATGCTGGCAGTCTGCAGCCTGCCTTTGCTCTTCAGAAGCGCCCTTGCTTTTTGTGATACTCTGTGGCTTTCCTCAGCCATCAGGAGGGCCCCCACCAGGGGGAGCTCTTCATCCAGGTCCAGCTTGAGTGCAGCCCCTTGGCCCAGGTGGCCTCTTGCTTTACAGCTCCCCGGGCTGGGCTCCTACCTGGAGGCTCCACTGTGGAGCACAGTCCTCTTGTCTGGGCTCATTACCTTCAGCACTTTCATGCACAGAGGACTTTGTAAGCCTCGCAGCTTCTCCACACAGCCAGCCCTCTGTATCCACGGCACCACATCCTGGGACTCAGCCATCTCCGATTCAAATGCAGGCTGCTGTGGTGTCACATGCCTGTAATCCCAGCGCTACAAGATTGTGAATTCAAGGCCAACCTGAAACACATAGTAAGAGCCTGTCCCAATAAAAACAAAATGTTGAGCCTGGCGCTGGTGGCTCACGCCTGTAATCCTAGCTACTCAGGAAGCTGAGATCTGAGGATCTCGGTTCAAAGCCAGCCCAGGCAGGAAAGACTGTGAGACTCCTATCTCCAATAAACCACCAGAAAACCGGAAGTGGCACTGTAGCTCAAGTGGTAGAGCGCTCGCCTTGAGCTGAAGAGCTGTGGGACAGCACCCAGGCCCAGAGTTCAAGGCCCACGACTGACAAAAAAAAAAGTTGGTGGGGAGAGTGCATTTGTGTTGAACATGTGTTCATGAAACAATGATCTAAAATGCAGAGGAATGGTGGAATACTCTGTCGTGTTACATAAGACACCAAAGCATGCCTGCACCCGTGCTCTGTGGCTGCCAGGGGACAGACTGCAATCCAGTCTTCCTCCCCAGCTTTGCGTAGATACCAGCCACTCAAGTGTCACACATCCAAGACCTGCAAACACCCTTCCCAAGCTTTCTCTGCCCGCAGGCTTTCCCACCTAGGGATAGGAGCTCCTGTTTGCTGCTTGGCGTTGGCCACCATCACACTCCCCTGCTCAGTCTGACCCATCTGACCCTCTTCCCACACCACCTGCCCTTGCAAATGGAGGAATCCCCCGGCGGCGTCATCCCACTTAGAACTGCGGCTGTCTCTCTGTCGGCCTCCTCTCCTCTCACCAATCGCTGGGACTGCCCCTCCTTAGTGCCCAGCCCCAGAGCAGCCCCACCCCTCACTCAGCCTGGACAGGCTTTTACACTGCGGCCTCTGCTCCAGGACAGGCTTGGCTCTCTCTTTTTTTTTTTTTTTGGCCAGTCGTGGGGCTTGAACTTAGGGTCTGGGCACTGTCCCTCAGCTCTTCAGCTCAAGGCAAGCGCTCTACCACTTGAGCCACAGCGCCACTTCCGGTTTTCTGAGTGGTTTATTGGAGGTAAAAATCTCAAGGTCTTTCCTGCCCAGGCTGGCTTTGAACCTCGATCCTCAGATCTCAGCCTCCTGAGTAGCTAGGATGACAGGTATGAGCCACCAGCACCCGGCCCAGGCTTGGCTCTTGAACAGCACTCGATGTTTGCCTGTCTGAAAGCAGCTCATCACAGTTCTGCAAATGAGCCAAAGCCGCTTACCCAGTTCAAAACCCGCCTCGCCCTCCCTCAGGCAGGTGGGGAGCCCAAGGTTAGTGCAGGTGAGCGGAGCTGTTGGATTCCTCCTTTATTATAACCTGAGTTTTTTATCAGATGGATTCTCATGGGAAGGCTTGGATGGAAGATGCATTTTCATTCCAGCTGAGTTTCTGTGGTGGCGTGGCTGGGCGTGCTGGCCATGAACAGTCCGTCCCTCGGTACCTGCGCGCGCGCATGCGAGTTCCACTCGCCAGACCTCAGGATGCTTGTGTGACACAGGGAGCGTACGGGGGGGAGGGGGTGGACCAAAGCCTAGACGTGGCACAAATGTTCCTGGGTACACTTACTTGCTTAACTGAAGTAACTTCTGCAGCAGGTTCGTGGCCTGCATTTTGACTGATGTTTTAGATTTTGGTGCATTTCATATTTTCAGGGTTCAGTTTCAGCAAAAGCAGGTAGTCGTGCTTTGCTGACTTGGTTTATTTATCAGATGAGCCCCATTTTTAGCAGCTCAGAGTGTTATGCTTGCTAGACAGGCACTATTCATTTGAGCCATGCCTCAACTCTTTGTGTGTGTGTGTGTGTGTGTGTGTGTGTGTGTGTGTGTGTGTTCATTTGAGCCATGCCTCAACTCTTTGTGTGTGTGTGTGTGTGTGGGTGTGTGTGTGTGTGTGTGTGCGCCTGTTCTGGGGCTTGAACTCTGGGCCTGGATGCAGTCCTTGAATTTTTGGCTCAAGGCCAGTGTTCTACCACTGGAGCCACAGCTCCACTTCTGGATTTTTGTGGTTTATTGGAAAAGAGTCTCACCGACTTTCCTGCCCGGGCCGGCTTTGAACCTCCGTCCTCAGCTCTCAGCCTCATGAGTAGCCAGGATGACAGATATGAGCCCACAGTGCCCAGCCCTAACCTTGTTTTTCTGCTTCCCTTATTCTTCAGCTAGGGTCTCGTGTGTATACCTTGACGGCCTGGGCCACGGTCCTCCTGTTTGTGCTTCCTGTGTGGACTTGGGGACAGCCATGTACATGCCCAGCTTTTTGGTTTGAGATGACCTTTTTGTCTAGGCAGCCTGGGTAGCTAGGATTACAAGCGTGAGCCATCGGCGCCCGGCTTGAAGTATTAGTTTTTATATTGTTTTTTGTTATCAGTACTGAAGGTTGAACTTAGGGCTCACACTCTCTGTGCAGACCTTCTACCACTGGAGCCACGCCCACAGCCAGCCGCAGACCACTAGATCCTCCTTCCCGTGGCCTTCCTCATAGCTGGTACCACAGATGGTGCCTCCACGCCCAGGTTATTGGTTCAGAGGGGTTTCTTGAACTCAGTTGCCCAAGCTGGCCTTTGAACTGTGATCCATCCCCATCTCCTCCTGAGTAGTTGGGATTACAGGTGTGAGCCCTGACTTTATTCCTGGGATGGGGGGAGGGATCCATTAATCATGACATCATCATCCTTTATATTGTTTAATTTGATTTGCTAAATATCTTAGTAGGGACGTTTGTGTGTATATTTATTAAGGATACTGGTCTGTAACTTCCAATTTTTATTATGCATTTGTTAGGTTGGGGAATGAGCTGTGAAAGGCTTGTAAAATAAGTTAGGGTATGCCTTTCTTGGCTTTCTGACAAAGTCTATAACAGTGGGAAGCTATTGCTTCCTCATTTTTGGTAGAATTTACTAGTAAGATTGTTTAAGTTTGGATTTGCTTTTCTTTGTAAGAAGATTCTTGGTAACTAATTCATTTCATAAACATAGGGGCTGGGAAGGTGGCTCAGTGGTAGAGTGCTTGCCTTGCATGCATGAGGCCCTGGGTTCCATTCCTCAGCACCACATAACCAGAAAAAACTGGAAGTGGTGCTGTGGCTCAAGTGGTAGAGCACTAGCCTTGAGCTGAAGAGCTGAGGGACAGCGCCCAGGCCCAGAGTTCAGGCCCCACTACCAGCAAAAAAAAAAAAAAAAAAAAAAAAAAAAAAAAAAAAAATACGTCAACTTCATTATTTCATGTTTGTGATTTTTGTTTTTGTTTGGGGTGGGGTTACTGGTTGTTGTTACTGTTCCAGTATTGGAGTTTGAACCGTTAGCTTTTTCTGCTCAAGACTGGTGCTCTACAACTTGAGCTCGGTCCCCCTTCCTCTGCAGGCCTGTCTTATGGCCCAAGATGTGGGGGTCCTGGTGCTTCTACCACGCACGCACCGAGGTGAAGGTGCCTTCTGCAGTTGATACAGGCCGTGATTGACAGAATTCAACTCCCTGGCTTTGCTGAGCTGCCAGTTTCTTAGAGGAACAGTGCCATTTCTAATTTGAAGGGCTTATATGTGTTCCGGGGGTGTGGACTCAGCCTTGTGCTCCTGACAAATTCTTTCACTACAAGCTGACACTTGCTCTTGAACCGTTTAGTGTCTCCACTTCTGAAGGGCGGCGTGGTTTATCCATTTGATAGCTTTCTATAGTTTCTGTTTCAAGGGTGAAATGTCATCTTTTTTGTTGTTGGTTGTGGGGCTTGAACTCAGGGTGCTGTCCCTAAGCTCTGTGCTCAAGGCTAGTGCTCTGCTACAGCGCCACTTCCGGTTTTTGAGTGGTTAATTGGAGATGAGTCCCACAGGGACTTTGCTGCCTGGGCTGTCTTTGAACCATGATACTTAGATCTCTCCTTAGTAGCCAGAATTTCAGGCGTGAGCACCCGCGCCTACCTTTTTTTTTAATCTTGTTTGTGGTGCTGCAGAACACACACTAAACCTAGATCCACAGCCCTCCTCCTCATTCTCTTCTGCCTCAGAACAAACTTAGAATAGCTGCTTTGGGATCCTTATGTATTAGTGCTGACACCTGTGCTTGCTCTTTGTTCTTTCTTGTTGGCTAGTATGCACACACACGGGCCAATTTTTTTTTTTTTTTCAGTCATGGGGCTTTGAACTCTGGGTCTGGGCACTGTCCCTCAGCTCTTCAGCTCAAGGCTGGTGCTCTACAGCTTGAGCCACAGCGCCACTTCCGGTTTTCAGGTGGTTTATTGGAGATGAGTCTCACAGCCTTTCTTGCCCAGGCTGGTAGTGGTGGTGTATATTGTTGTTTCAAAAAAAAAAGCCAGGCGCCGGTGGCTCATGCCTGTAATCTTAGCTACTCAGGAGGCTGAGATCTGAGGATCACGGTTCAAAGCCAGCCAGGACAGGAAAGTCAATAAAAACCACTAGGAAACCAGAAGTGGCACTGTGCCTCAAGCAGTAGAGCACTCGCCTTAAGCTGAAGAGCACAGAGACAGTGCCCAAGCCCAGGGTTCAAGCCCCACGACCAACCAAAAAAAAATAATAAATATATAAATTAAAAAAAATTTACCAGACACTGGTGGCTCAAGCTGAAATTCCAGCTACTCAGGAGGCTGAGATCCGGAGGATCCCAGTTTGAAGCCAGCAGAAAAACATGGAGACTCCATCTTTGTATAACCAGCAAAAAGGCAGGCTGTGTGGTTCAAGTAGTCGAGGGTCAGACTAACAAGTCAGCCAAAGTACAGAGACTGAGTTCAAAACACCAGCGCCCAGTTGCAGAGGGAGTAACTTGGCAGGGCTGGGGTTGCAGACCCACTCACCCTTGGCAGCACTGTCAGATCCCAGGGCAGTGACCTGAATGTCTGCTCGAGCACAGCACTAGGTGATGCTGGCTCGGCTGGCTTTCACAGACCCTCCCTGTGTACATGTTCTGGCTGCTGCTGGTTCCACACTCAGCCCTGCTTCTGGGAGCTAACATGACCCAAACCCTAAAACAGTAACTCAGGAAAGCTCTCAGACCCTGTTTCTCCATCTCTGCCCGTCTGTGTCTGCCTGCTTCTGGCTGATCTTCATTCCGTACTCTACCGTCTTCATTTCTGACACCACAGGCTTCGAGTCTGGTGTGCCGCACGTGGAGACCAGCCCGAGCCGCACACTTGTCTTCCCTGTGTGCGGCCAGGACCCCTTAGCCATTGCTGCGGCAGAGCTGCTAACTTAGAGACCCCACGGGCGCGGTGTTGGAGTCGCCCTCCCCGCATGGGGACGGACGCTGGCTGTGTGCGCCCTGCTCAGCGCAGTGGCCACTCTCCGCCGCGGTCCAGCGTGCTGTGGAGAACTGGGGGCTGGGAATGTGGGGCTGCTGCCCTGGGCGCCGAGGCCCCGCCAGCCTGCCCTGCCCAGCACAGCTCATGGTGGGGTTCTGTCTTTGCTCTTTCCCTAGGCTGAACAGGGCCAGTCAGACCTACTTCTTCCCCATCCACCTGACGGACCAGCTGCTGCCCAGCGCCGTGTTCTACGCCACGGCGGGGCCTCTCGTGCTGTACTTCGCCATGCACCGGCTCATCATCAAGCCGTACCTCAGGGCGCAGAAGGAGAAGTGAGTGTGCGGACATGGGCGCGCCCAGGTCGCGTGGGTCACCGCGCCAGCCTCGTAAGCGGAGGCGGTGGCGGCAAGGCTGGGGACTCCCCTTTGCGTTCCTCCTTTGAAAAAGGGACTCAACCGGGACTCCAAGAAGCAAACAGGGTCCTTCTTGTGCTGGCCTCGCTGAGTTTGGGAGGAAGGGCCCTGCTCGGTGCCCTGGCCCGCGCCCAGAAGCTGGGGCCTTGGTGACTGCGCACGGTAGCTGCGGCTGCGGGGAGGAAGTTCCTCCTCGGGCCTTTGTGAGCGAAAGTGCTGCTGCTCCTCCTACCAGAAGCCTCCCTAGCAATCCAGAAGGCTCGGGCGGGGCGGGCGGGCGGGGCGGGCAGGGGGCAATGCTGGAGAGGCCCCTGGGCCCAGCCGTGGAGGGGCAGGAACCTCCCACAGATAACTCTGCAGTCCTAGAAATGGAGGCTCATCACACACAGCCAGGGAGACATGTGCGGGAACGTGTGGCCACATGCAGGGTGGCGTGTGCAGTGATGTGTGAGGCGGCGCGTGTCCGGTGGCGTGTGCAGTGATGTGTGAGGCGGCGCGTGTCCGGTGGCGTGTGGTGGTGTGGGAAGTAGCCCCTGTGGGGTGACGCATGCGGGGGCATGCGTGGGGTTGTGTGCAGTAGCGTGTGGGTGTATGTATGGTGACACGTAATGTGTGGGGTGTCACATGACATGGGATGACACGTGAGGTGCCGTGCGGGTTCGTGTGTGGTGATCCTTGGGGGGGATGTGTGATGGCGGGGGATGTGTGTGAGGGGACACATGTAGGGGTGACATGTGCTATGCAGGGTCATGTGTGGTGACGTGCCGTGGTGTGTAAGGTGTCGCGTGTGGGATTGCTGTGTGATGTGAGGTGGCATGCAGGTTCGTGTGTCGTGGCATGCAGGTTCGTGTGTCGTGACGTGCAGAGTCATGTGAGATGTCGCGTGTGGGTGGCAAGTGGTGGCATGTGGTGAGGTGTAGTGGTGTGTGAGGTGTCGCGTGTGGGGTGGCGTGCAGGGTGACCCCGGTTGACGTGTGCGGCTCGTGTTGTCTCATGCAGGGAGTTGGAGAAGCAGAGGGAGAACACCGCCAGTGACATCCTGCAGAAGAAGCAAGAGGCCGAAGCCGCCGTAAGTGCCGCCGCGGCCATGGGCCGGGCCTGCGGCCTGCGCAGCCTCCGCCCGGGAACGGGGACAGGGACACGCGTCTCGCGTCTCGCGTCTGTCTGTCTTGGGTTTCCCTTCCTTTACACACTGCTGGGGCGGGGCATGGGGTGCAAAGGCAGGGGCCGCGTGGGGTTCCTCAGAGTTGGAGGAGAGACTGGAAGGCACCGTGTCCGCCCCACGGAGGCGCCGCGGGGACACGGTCCACTCTCGGCTTCCCGCGCGGTCTGCATCGTACGTGCCGGGGTGGAATTGCTCGCGCCTCTCACCCCTGCTGCTCCCCGCCTCCCACCTCGCACCAATGCCTGGAGCTCGTGCGTGCGTGCCTGCGTGGATCAGACCAGGCCGTGCCCACGACCCGACCAGCCACGCAGCTCAGCGCAGTAGACCCGCATTCTCTTCCACAGGTACGGCTCATGCAGGAGTCTGTCCGAAGAATCATCGAGGCAGAGGAGTCCAGGATGGGTGAGGAACCGGGTTTTCTCTTGGGCTGGGCTCTCGAAGCTTCAAGGGGAAGGGTCTGGGCAAGGCTGGCCTGCCCTGACTGGCCGAGTGTGGTCCGCAGGGCTCATCATCGTGAACGCCTGGTATGGGAAGTTCGTCAACGACAAGAGCAGGAAGAGCGAGAAGGTGAAGGTGATCGACGTGACGGTGCCGCTGCAGTGCCTGGTGAAGGACTCCAAGCTCATCCTCACCGAGGCCTCCAAGGTGCGCCGCGCCGCGTCCCACGCCCCCCACACCCCCCACGCCCGCCCACGGCCACTGGGGGCCCCGACACCCCTGCCACTCAGGCCCACTGCCCGGGCCAAATCCACACCATGGACCTTCCTCCCTCCCTCCTCTTCCTCCCTCCCTCCACCCGCTCCCATCGCATCCTTACCCCCTTCCTTTATTCCACAAGTCGCTGCACAATTGCTAAGGCTTATGCCAGCACACCCACACGCAGCCCCGCCCCGCCCTGCCGCGCCCCACCCTGCCGCGCCCCCCTGGCCCTTGCACTGTTGCCGTCCCGAGTGCGCAGGCTGCTCCCGGCACACGGGGCCTTTGCCCTGGGAGGAGCAGCACCTAGGGGAGCCAGCGGGCCAGCGGGCCAGCGGTGCGGAGTGTGGGCAGGCGGGCAGGCGGGGATGAGCCTGTCCAGCACTGCCCAAACCCCGAAGTGCACCTCCCCACCCTGTGCCCGGGCGTGTGGCACTGGCACCCGGGATGGGTGGCATGTGGGGCGGCCTGAGAGACTGCCATCTGCTGCAGGCCGGGCTGCCGGGCTTCTACGACCCCTGTGTGGGGGAGGAGAAGAACCTGCGAGTGCTGTACCAGTTCCGGGGCGTGCTGCACCAGGTGATGGTGCCGGACAGCGAGGCCCTGCGGATACCCAAGCAGTGTGAGTGGCGGCGGCTCCTCCCATCCCGGGCACATGGAGTCCAGGGGGGCATCGGGTCCTGCGGGCACCTGGCTATGAGCAGGGCGGTGAGGATGGGCATCTTTCGGAGCCTGATGGGTCTTTCCTCTCCCAGCTCACAGGATCGACACAGACGGATAAACTCCTTGGGGACATGATTTCTAAAAGGCTTCAGAAATTCTTTTCCTGGGAATCTACAAATTTGGAGGCAGGGAAAACCAGACACCGGTGTTGTTCTTTCTCCCTCTGAGAAGTGGCATCTATCAATTATGAGAAGGGACGCGCAGACGCCCTGCTTCACGAGCCTGTGACGACTGAGGAGCCCCCACGTGCTGCGCCGCCTCCTGTCCCCAAGGATCATGTTCCTGGAGGGCGGGGCCGGGCCCTCTTCGTCCCGGTCCGGTCCTCAGCACACCGCTGCCTGGAGTTCTGGTCCCCAGGAGGGATTTATGGAACATCTGCCCCCAGGTCCACGCCTCCTCCAGCCACACTGGCCACGGGACACGTGGACAGGAAGAAGGAAGGCGTGCCCTGTGCCAGGCCTCCAGACCAGGGGCGCATGCTCCAGGGCTTCCCGAGACCACCTTTCTTTGCTGGTGTATTACTACATGAACCTGGAGAGGACTGTGGGTTTATAAAACTGCATTTTATCTGAGAACAAACAGGTTTGGAAATCAGTCTCTTTATTCCCCATTCCTAAAGCTTCTCAAGCCATTCTTCTGGGTCCCAGGGCCCAGCTGGTGGTGGCACCCTGACCATTCCTCTGAGAGGGCCTGCCGCCAGTGACAGGGCAAGCTGGATCCTTCACCAGCCAGCCTCGCCTCTAGAGCGTAGGGGTTGGGAAGCAGGGAGCTCTGCGAGGGAAGGGCCGGCAGAAGGCCCAGGGCTGGCTCCGGTGCCTGTGCATCTCACCAGTGCCCAGCAGGTGGCGCTGTGGCTTGTCAGGCGCGGCCCAGCCCTGCCCCCATGGACGGGCCTTCCTGTACCTCAGCTCCCAGAGCCTTTCTCCTGCAGTTGCTGGGCCACTGGTGAACAGCCCTACGCCTGCAGGAAGGTACTGTGGGACCTGGAATACCAGTGGTCACTCGCTGTTCCCCTCCAGCAGCTGCTGCCCAGGCTGTGACCACAGGCCCTGGAGGCGGGGCCCACTGTAGCCCCCTCTCTTTCACACCCAAGTGTCGCTCATGACCCTTTCATGGGATGGCCCAGCTCTGTAGTAATCACCTCCGTTTTCTCTCTCCGTGGAGCTACGTGCAGGCTGGTGTTGCATGCGTCGGTCGGCTGGCTGCCCAGCCTCCTGAGCTGACCATACCGGCGCTCTGCCGCAATAAACCTGTCCCGCCTGGTCTGTGCGTCTTTAGGAGGAGCACCTCCAGGGGCTATTGCCCCCCCCATGACAACGCTGCCACACACCACAGGTTAGCAGCAGTCTACAATTTGGGACCTTTTGGTTCTGACTGTATTTTGTGCCAGTCTCGGGACTTGAACTCAGTGCCTAGACGCAGTCCCTCAGCTTGCTTGCTCAGGGCTGGTGCTCTACAGCTCCCACTTCCCGCTTTTTTTTCTTTTGTCGGTCATGGGGCCTGAACTCTGGGCCTGGGCGCTGCCTCTCAGCTCTTCAGCTCAAGGCTAGCGCTCTACAGCACATCTTCGTTTTCTGGCGGTTCATTGGAGATAAGAGTCTCATGGGCCTTCATGCCTGGGCTGGCTTTGAACCGCAGTCCTCAGATCTCAGCCTCCTGAGTAGCTAGGATTACAGGCATGAACCCCTGGTGCCTGGCTCCACTTTCCAGCTTTCTGCCGGCTAACTGGAGATGTGTCCAACTTTCCTGCTGCAGCTGGCTTTCAATAGCAATCCTTGGATCTCAGCCTTCTGAGTGGCTGAGACTACAGGTGTGAGCCACTGGGCCCAGCTTTTCTTCCCTCAATAATTGAGATTTGGGGGCTGGGAAGGTGGCTCAGTGGTAGAGCGCTTGCCTTGCATGCATGAGGCCCCGGGGTTTGATTCCTCAGCACCACATAAGCCGGAAGTGGCGCTGTGGCCAAGTGGTAGAGCGCTGGCCTTGAGCTGAAGAGCTGAGAGGCAACGCCCAGGCCCAGAGTTCAGGCCCACAACCGACTCAAAAAAAAAAAGAATTGAGCTTTGAACTTCAGGCTTCACTCTTGCTAATAGGCAGGCCACACTAACTCTTGTTTCTTTTTTCAATTAAACTAACTACTTTTTGTAGTCAAAGGCAGTCACCGGAAAACAGGGAGTAGCTGTGGTGAGGCAGAAAACTACAGGAAGAGACCTTGGGGTTTTAGGGATTCTTTATTGCTGTGTTCACACAGAGGTCTGCGCAGCAGGGTGGGGGCTGGTGGCTGGCAGGGGGGCCCCTCCGTCTGCTGGGCGGTGGGAAGGAGCTCAGCCCGGAGGAGGGGCCCAGGACGGAGCGCTGGACGTCCCCTGGCCAGCTCCTCCAGCTCACCAGCGAGCTGCGGACAGAAGCTGGGCGCGGGCGCAGGCGTGGGCTCCTGCGCAGGACAGCGCGTGTCCAGCCGCCGTCTCTGAGCCGCTGGGCCGTTCTAGGCAGGTCTCCACACCAGCTCCCCGGCGTCCCAGCGGGCAGTGTCCCCATCAGCACGGGGACCACGCAGAGCCCTGCGGGCTCAGCGCCCCGGCTCGGGCCCCGGCCCCTCCCCGCGGGCCCGGAGGCGGCGGGCCAGCCTGCGCATGGCCAGCCGCTGGGCTCTCAGGCGCTTTCGGAGCTTCTCATTCTCCTTCAGCGTGAGGAAGAGTTTTTTTTTCAGGGTGTCTAAGTCCAAGAGGGCGTAGCTGTGGTCAGATGGCCACTTGGGGAGCGGCCTCCGCACTGCAGGCCTGGCCGGCCGCCCCGGGGCTTCGGGAGCCTCGAGTCTGGGCAGCAAGACCTGAGGACAGAGGGCAGCGCGATCAGCGCCGCCGCCTCGCTCTGCCCCGGGCCTGCGCTGGGGTGACCTCGCTCCACTCTCACAGCAAGATCCCGGGCGTCCGGCCACACCACCCCACGCGGACCCCGGCGTCCGGCCGCGCGGACCCCGTCTCACCTGTTTAACGTGGCCTTCGGAGGTGGGGGGCAGGTGGAGCCCCCCCAGGGCGGCCTCCACGCTCCTCCCCAGGCTGACCTGCCCGGCCCCGGCCTCAGGGCGGACCTGGAACAGGAGCAGTGGCCATCATACCCTGGGGACGGCTGCCACTGTCCATCCAGAATAACCCCCGCGCAGGCAGCTCCTCCCAGGGCTGGCCGCGGCCCAGCAGCAGGAGACCCAGGATGGAACCTTCGGGAACTAGCCAGGGCCCACTGGGGCTCGTGCCCCGAGCACTCACCTGGCCCTCAGAGCTGCCGTCCCCGCGCTCGCGCTCGCCCGCAGCCGCGGCGCTGTCCCTCGCCAGCTGTAAGCCAGAGCGGAGCTGTCAGGAGGCCCAGGCCCGGCAGAGCCGCGCAGGGCCGGCACCTGAGCCCACGGTGGGTCCCGCCGCTGCGCCACCTTCTGGCTCAAGGGGGCACACACACCCCACGACTGGCACGGCCAGGCCGCCATGTCCAACGACCAGGACCTGCCCCAGCCCAAGCTGCGCCCCGCTGGACGCCAGCCCATGTCCCACAGCCGTGTGCGCACGCGCAGCCCAACTCCTGGAATCAGAGCCACACGCTCCGGGGTCCCTGGCCACCAGGTTGCAAGGTGCGTGGCTGCACGTGCTGCCCAGAAACTCCCGCGCCCGCCCGGCTGATGGCATTGACACCACAAACTGGAGACGCTGCGTGCTCTGCTGCCTACTGGACAAAGAGACACGGTCCACCCCCAAATCCTGGCCATGCTGGCGGCTGAGCCAGCCACCGGCCTCCAGAAGCCGGAGTGAAATGCCTGAGCCTCAATCTCCAAGCCCAGGCCAGGGATGGAGCAGCGGAGCCAACGATTCCCTAAAACCCACTGGCCACCCACTCCCATGCCCCCCCCGCCTCTCTGTCCCCCCCACCCCACCCCGAATCCCTCTGCTCCCCTTGCAGCTGCCCCAGCCTCTTTCCTCAGCCAGCCCTCTCTCCTCCCAACCCAGCGCAGGGCCCAGCAGGGCTCCCAGCTGCTCCACCTCCAACAGCGAGTGCAGAGCCAAGCTCAGCTCAGGCACCAGTCAGAATGCCTGTGTGTTCCCACCATGGGGCTCTAACTCGGCCCAGCGTGCCCCTGAGCTTTTTGATTCGAGGCTGGCACTCTACCAACTGAACCACAGCTCCACTTCTGGCTTTTTTGCTGATTAACCAGAAATAAGAGTCTCACAGAGCCGGGCGCTGGTGGCTCACGCCTGTAATCCTAGCTACTCAGGAGGCTGAAATCTGAGGATTGCGGTTCAAAGCCAGCCCGGGCAGGAGAGACCGTGAGACTCCTATCTCAAATAAACCACCAGAAAACCGGAAGTGGCACTGTAGCTCAAGTGGTAGAGCGCTCGCTTTGAGCTGAAGAGCTGAGGGACAGCGCCCAGGCCCAGAGTTCAAGCCCCACGACCAACAAAAAAAAAAAAGAGTCTCACAGATTTTCCTGCCTGGGCTGGTTTCAAAGCAAGATCCTCAGGTCTCAGCCTCCTGAGTAGCTAGGATCACAGGGTGAGCCCCAGCATCCAGATTGATTTTTTTTTTTTGATCAGTTGTTTATCTTGAACTCAGTGCCAGGGCCCAGTCCCTAAGCATTTCTGCTAAGGCTAGTGCTCTACCACTTGGAGCCACACTACCACTTTTGGTTTTCTGGTGGTTAATTGTAGATAAGAGTCCCATGGACTTTCCTGTTTGGGTTGGTTTCTAACTGTGATCCTCAGATCTCAGCCTCCTGAGTAGCTAGGATCACAGGCATGAGCCACCAATGCCTGGCTTGCCTGGATTAAAGCAGCTTTAGATTACAACTGTATGTGTGCCAGTACTGAGGCTTAAACTCAGGACCTTAGCTTTTTCACTCAAGGCTGGTGCTCCACCACTTATGCTATACTTCCACTTCTGGCTTTTCAGTGGTTAACTTGAGTCTGTGACATTCCTGCCCAGGCTGGCTTTGAACCCAGATCCAAAGACCGCAGCCTCCTCGTAGCTAGGTACGCTTTACACTTCCTGGAGGCCCCATAGCCTCTCCCTTTGCTCCCCACGCAAATGCCTCCCCCTGCCCAGGTCTGAGCTTGGAGGCGCAGCCACGCCCTACCTGAACCCGGTCCTGCGAGGCAAACACGGTGGGCACAGCATTGTGCTTGAGGTTCTTGCGGTTGCCGAAGGCGCTGAAGCACTCGGGTCTGAAGTGCTCCGAGCAGATGACCGTGTGCTGCTTGGGCTTGAAGTCAGCCCGGCCCAGGTTCAGCACCCACTCCTTCAGCAGCTCCGGCCGGCTGAACGGGAACCTGCGAGCCGAGCATGCCAAGGGACAGCTTTAGAAGCAGTAACCCCACGTGACTGAATGGCTTTCAGTTTCTAGAAGCCTCTAATAAAGCACCTAAAAGCCCAAGCACAGGGCGCTGAGCTGGAGATGGGGTGCCACCCAGGAGCCCATACTTGAGAGAGCGGGGACTGTGGGCACGCAGGAGGCCACATGGGGCCGGCAGGGATGACCCAGGTGACACAGCGGCCTTGAGAAGCGGCGGCAGGAGCAGGGTCATGGGGAACACAAGGCCCAGGGCCTCGGGCAGATGGGGGTCCCTGGAGACCCTGGGCCCAGGCCAGCTGTGACTGAGTCCACTCTGGCAGCCATGAGGGGCAGCAGCTGGCCGGGGGCAGCGTTAGGAGGAGGCAGGGCACGGAGGCTGCGTGCGGCTGTGTTCTGGAGGCCAGGCACTGAGGCTGGTCAAGGACCAAGAAAGGCAGCTGCCTACCATGGAGAGGAGGGGGGGGGGTGGCCTGGGTGCGCTCTCTAGAGTCCCGGTGTGCTGGAGAGGCGGGGCGGGTGGCAGTGGGGAGCTGGATGGCCCGTATCCCGGTGAGACGAGGGCTTGGAAGCTGCATGGGGGGGCGGCACCGGGCACGGGCCGCCACAGCTGACCACATGTTGCGTGTGGAACAAGGAGCGGGGAGGGGACAGCCGGGATAGAGGCAGAGCATCAGACAGTTATGGATTAAGATGAGCTCAGGGCTTGGGGGAGGGCCCGGTGCATCTGACCAATGGTGCGCAAGGCCCTGGCGCAATCCCCACCACTGAAAAAAACAAAAGCAAAGGTTTACCCAAAGCAGGGGAAAGGAGCAGTTACATGGCAGTGGAAGGACGCACTGGCTTCCATCCCCAGTGACACAAGCAAAGGAAGATCAGTAAGAGGGCCAGGACTAAGGGAGAGGTGTTTTGCTCTTGGCAGCACCAGGGTTTGAACTCCCTGCATGTTAGGCGAATACCTCCTTTTCGATGCTTATTTTGGAGACAGAATCTAGTGAACTTCTCTGCCCAAGTTAGCCTCCAGATATTAGCCTCCTGAGTAGCTAGGTGACTTACTAGCTCCCAGCAATAGGAATGACTGGTGCAAACAGCAAGAGTGGAGTCAAAAAAAGAAGGAAAGCAGTTCTGAAACACTGGAGGAGCCATGCGCCCCTGATTCACACCTGTAATCCTAGTTAGGAGGCTGAGATCTGTGGATCATAGTCATACCCAGGCAGGAAAGTCCGTGAAACTTTTATTTCCAATAAACTACTCAGAAAAAAAAAAAAAAAAAGTGGTGCTGTGGCTCAAGTGACAGAGCGCTAGCCTTGAGCACAAAGAAGCTCAGGAACAGCACCTAGGCCCAGTTCAAGCTCCAAGACCAGCATAAAAATAAACACTGGAGGGGCTGGGAAGGGGGCTCAGTGGTAGAGCGCTTGCCTTGCATGCCTGAGGCCCTGGGTTCGATTCCTCAGCACCACATAAGCAAAAATGAAAAAAGCTGGAAGTGGCGCTGTGGCTCAAGTGGTAGAGTGCTAGCCTTGAGCTGAAGAGCTGAGGGACAGTGCCCAGGCCCAGAGTTCAGGCCGGACCCAAAATAAAAAAAAAAATAAACACTGGAAGCCGGTGGGCACCAGTGGCCCTGTCAGGAGGCTGAGACATGAGGATCGCGGTTTAAAGTCAGCCTGGGCAGGAAAGTCCGTGAGACTCCAATAAACCACCAGAAAACCAGAAGCGGCGCTGTGGCTCAAGCGGTAGAGCGCTCGCCTTGAGCTGAAGAGCACAGGGACAGCGCCCAGGCCCAGAGTTCAAGCGCCACAACTGACCAAAAATAAAATAATATGAACACTGGATGGAAGTATAAGGACATGTGCACAGTCGGGTCCTTGTAAACTGTTGTTGTGGCCAGAAAAACAGAGCCAACAAGATGTCCTTCGATTGCAGAATAGGTAAATTCTGGTATGTGAATTTGTGGAATGCTATGTACCAAGGAAAACAACAAACTCAAGCTGCCGTAAACAGAAAGTACAACACACAAGCACACCAAGTGGGTCAACGGCGGCGCCTCGGAAGGCTGAGATCTGGGGATTGTAGTTTGCAGCCAGCCCGGGCAGCAAAGTCCAGAAGACTTTATAAACTCCCACGAATCACAAAAAAGCCAGGAGAGTGGTAGGTGAGCGGGGCCGTGCGCAGAGCTGAGGGCCGGGACGGGGCCGCGTCCGGCGCGCTGCAGGACATCACGAAATGGGAAAACGGACCATCACCGAGGACTCCAGGCCTGGGACCGAGGGCGCGGACGCGTTCTCAGCAGCGCGGACAGCTCCCCCGCCGAGGGGCGGCGGGCGGGGAGGC
>NW_012267222.1:3542477-3549564 GCF_000151885.1 Dipodomys ordii | reverse complement strand
GCGGCCAGGGCAGGTAGGGGTTAAGAGCGCCAGGCCCGCGGCGGCCAGGGCAGGTAGGGGTTAAGAGCGCCAGGCCCGCGGCGGCCAGGGCAGGTGGGGGGCCGCAGGGTCAGGGGGGCGCACACACACCTGCGGCCGGACACAGGAGCAAAGTAGTAATATCTTTATTTACAAAATATACAGTTTCACAGAAACAGCTTGCTATATACACATAAACTTTAATTACACAGAACCATGTAAACGATGGTCAGTGACTGGCCTGGTCAGAGCCCGTGGGAGAGGCCTACTGTGGGGGACACCTTTCCCTCTCCCCGCTTCACTCACCACCCACCAGGAGCCCCTAGATGGGTCATGCCTACTTTATGCATAAAGAAGCTGATGACAGCTGCCCAGCTCAGTCTACCCCCAAGCCCAGGTGTCTGCCAGACATGCCCACAGGGGTAGACCTGTTAAACCAAAAAAAGCAAAAGCAAGGAACAGAAGTGGAGAGGAGACGTCCAACTGCCAGCCACCGAGCACCAGGGCTGGCCGCTCTGCTCTAAACCCCGTGGATTCGTAAATGCACTTTTAAAACCCCACAGAGCTTTAAAAAAAGAAAAGAAACACTTTGGAACTTTGGTTATTCTCATGGTGAAGACACTGGACAGGCTGTCACGGGGCAGAGCTTTGGCAAATTCTTCCCCCAGCTTGTCCTGGGTGACTGTGCCCAGTCACCCACAACAGCCTTGGGCCCCACATTGTTTCTAAAACAGCTATTTTTCTCTACAGAATTCTCCCTTGGGATCTTCACAATAAACTCGAGCTTCGGAAACTATTTCTACTTTAATAAGCAACAAGAGTTTTGAAAGCTAAGACAGCTAGCTGACTGGACAAGCGAGAGAGAAATTAGGACAAAACATGGCTACCCTTAGCCAGATCAGCGCCCCCTGGTGTTTGGGTGCGAGCAGGGAGGTGGGCTGGTGGCCTGCTAAGGTCACCAGCAGGGACACCTGGGCCCATCCTACGGCAAATAAGTTAGAGCAAATAAATATGACCAGCGTGGGCATTCTTCCCTTTCCATGCCTGACAAGAAACAAGGCTTAGAACACACCCACCCTTCTCTTACAAACACAGTTGAGAACAAGTACTTGATCTGAAGAGCAATGACAACGTGGAGCACAGAGCCCTCCTCAAGCCCCAGAAGCACCAGTGTACTGAGGGCAGAGTTCTGGGGGGGTGGGAAGGGGGCTGATGTCAGGTGCTAACTCCTTAGTTTCTCCAGACCTACACCTCAAAGGGGGGGGGGGATTCCAGGCCAGGACCCTAGTGCAGACCTGTGCATGGTTCAACACATTCCTGAGGCCAGTGTTGGCATTACTACCTACTCACGAATTCAAATCAGAAGGGGGATGAAGTCCCAACCTTGCCCTGTGGAGTCGCAGGCCAGCCTGCAGCCAGGACTCATCTTGCAATCAACACAGTAATGATCACGGCAGCTCCTCGCAGCGGTTCTCACCACATTACTATAGGAACAGCACTCATGTCTAGTCTGTGGGTCACTGCTGCAACAGAGGACAGGACAAGGGGGTACTGGAGAACAGCTTGTCCTTCCAGGACCCCCCAGGCCTGTCCACCACCAAGAGAGAAGAGGACCCAGGGAGAGAGATACGGCCAGTACTTCGGCTGCATCGTGCAAAACAACAGGTTTTTTAACATCGTGCAAAACAGGAGTCAAACACAGGCCTCCTCAACCCCCTTTTCAGAGGTGGCCACAAACTGTCCCTTTAAACAACGGGAAGCCAAAGAATCACCGAGCAACCCAGCACCCTGGGGCTTCCCCGGCCACAGGAGCAGCCAAGGTAGGGGAGGGAGTGGGGACTGGGAAGGAAGGAGCAACTTGGACACTAATGGTAGACAGACACTGGAGAAGAAACTCACACATATGGCTGTTCATTGTCAGGGAGGGAAAGTGACCATCTCTCCCCACCAGACAGAGGCAGGATAACCAGTCACCACTCTCAGGTCCCACAGGGCGGCAGGTTAACACCAGCTAAACTCGGAGAGGTCCACGCGCCCTCCCTTTCAGGCAAGTGAAACCAAACCTCCACTGCCGCGTGCACAACTCTGGCAGCAGCTTGGCCAGCTAAGGTTCTGTTCGGGCGATGGCTAAGTTGTCTCTACCTCCAGACAGCCTGTCCTTTTGCTTAGGCACCTGAATGGCAGGATCTGTCTGCACCAGAGCTGGGAGTTCTGTAATCAACCAAGAAGGGCCACAGAGCCCGGCTCTTCCAGTCCCTCTCCTGGAAGCTCCTCACCAGCCCACAGTCAATCCAGAAACAGCTTCCGGGAGCCCATTCGGGAGCGGTTGGATCGGCGGATGTCGAACTTGGAGTCCCGGCACTTTTGGCAGACAAACACCTCTGGAACGTTGGACTTGCGGATCTTCGCGCAGGACAGGTGAATCCAGGTGTGACACTCGTTACACTCTATCATGGGGCGGCCCGCAAACGGCTTCATGCAGAAGCAGGTCACCAGGTCCCAGGAATCATCATCTGGAGAGTGAAACAAACTCATAGTAAAGAAGGGGGGGAAGACTTTTGAGGGGCCCCCTCCCCCCAGAGTTGTACATCCAGACAGGGCAGCCAAGTGTGACTGGAATCCATTCCCCAACTTCTACACACGCTCACACCTCTCACAACACGCAGCCAGTGCATTGCAAGGCAGCGATGTGGGGGATAGGGTGTTTCCCGCAAAACATGCACTCATGAGCAACACCTCTGTAGGTGCTGATGTCGGTGGAGGCACCGGGCTGCTGCCTCCTTGTCTCCTCCCTGCACCCTGTCCCTGAGGACGGCAGTCACCCTCCAAGAAAGCGCACAGGTGGTCCCGTCCCCCGAGGGACACTCACCTGAATCCACCATGATGTCCTCGTCGTTGCCAGTGCTGTCCTCATCGCGGAATACCACCTGCTTTCCCTGCCGGACAATAGTCCGCTTGCCTTCAGTTTTTATTTCTTTGGCCTGATCGGGTGACACCGTGGCACAAGAGCCACTGGAGGGGGTGTCAGAGTCCCAACCCGAGCAGGGGTCACCGGGGGCCTGAGGAATCTCCTGCAGGGCAGGGCTTGTAGGGGCTTCCACATAGGGATCGGCGGCTTCCAGCTTCAGCAAGCCCCCCCTGTACCCCTCCTTGGCAGGCACATCACTATCCCTTCGCTTCCTCCTCTTCTTCTTCTTCAGCTTGTCCGTTTTCTTTCTGTCCAGCAGGAAGTTGCTTGGCTTGGCTCTCTGCAGGAGGGTGGGCTGCAGGTGGCCAAAGCAGTGGTCGGACACAGGCAAGGGCACTGAAGACGCAATGTCGGAGAAGCCGGCGTCCCAACCGTCGCTGTCCACGGTGCCAGCAGTACTATTGGCGGGGCTGGGGCTGCTCCTCAGAGGGAGCTCCTGCGAGGAGAGACCCTGTCACTCCCTGCCCTGGGTGTCCAGGACTGCCCACCCCCACCAAGCCTCGTCTCAACATCATCTGGAGAAGCAGCCTTACTAGCAGTTCGATGTGGCACAGAAAGGCCCTCAGCCTCTGCCCCAGACTCGGGAGGAAAGCGGAGGCAGGCAGGGCTCAGTGGGAAGCACCTGCCTAGAATCCGAGGAGGCCCTGGGCTTCTTCCCAAACAGGAGGATGTAGATCTGAAAATCTCCATTTCTTTTGTTTTTCAGATTATACACTTTCTTCATCTACTTGTCCTCCAAAGAGATGTTTCTGTGGACATTACCGGGGGTTTGAACTCACTGCCTTGCATAGCTCTACCACTTACGCCATACCTCAGCCCTGCTTTTTGCTAGTTATTTTAGAGATGCAGTCTAGGAAACATTTCTAACTGGGATGAACCCTAATTCTTCTTAAGTAGCCAGGATTATACATGTAAACCACTGGCACCAGGCAAAATTTTTTTTTTGGTCGGTTGTGGGGATTGAACTCTGGGCCTGGGCACTGTTCCTGAGCTCTTCAGCTCAAGGCAAATGCTCTACCATTTGAGCCACAAGGCCACTTTAGGTTTTCTGATGATTAATTGGAGATAAGAGTCTCATGGACTACTTTCCTGCTCAGGCTGGCTTTCAACCTAAATCCTGAGATCTCAGACTCCTAAGTAGCTAGGATCACAGGCACCGGAAGGCAAGATTTAAGTGATTAAATTAGTTTTGAGAACTCTAGTTTGCTTTTCTCTTTTTCTTTTTCTTTTTTTTTTTGGTCAGTTGTGGGGCTTGAACTCTGAGCCTGGGCGCTGTCCCTCATCTCTTCAGCTCGAGGCAAGCACTCTGCCACTTGAGCTACAGTCACTTCTGATTTTCTGGTGGTTTATTGGAGATAGGAATCTCATGGTCTTTCCTGCCAAGGCTGGCGTTGAACCATGATCCTCAGATCTCAGCCTCCTGGGTAGCTAGGATTACTGGCATGAGCCACTGGTGCCCGGCAAGAACTCTTAGTTTTAAAAAAAGTTACAGAGGCTGGGCACTGGTGGCTCAGGCCTGTGATCCTAGCTACTCGGGAGGAGATCTGAGGGTTAAGGTTTGAAGCCAACTGGAGCAGGAAGGTCCATGACTCTTATCTCTAATTAAACACCAGAAAACAAGAAATGGAGCTTTTGGCTCATAGTGGTAGAAAACTAGCCTTGAGTAAAAGCTCAGGGACAGTGCCCAGGCCCCAATTTCAAGCCCCAGGATCGATTTTTTTAAAAAATGGGGGTTGGGAAGGTGGCTCAGTGATAAGAGTGCTTGTCTCACATGCACGAGGCCCTGGGTTGGATTCCTCAGTACCACTAAGCAGAAAAAAGCCGGAAGTGGCGCTGTGGCTCAGTGGTAGAGCGCTAGCCTTGAGCTGAAGAGCTGAGGGACAGGCCCAGGCTCAGAGTTCAGCCCCCAAGACCAACCAAAAAAAAAAAAAAAAACGTGGCTCGCACTTGTAATCCTAGCTACTGAAAAGGCTGATATCTGAGGATCATGGTTCAAAGCCAGCCCAGGCAGAAAAGTCTGTGAGACTTTTATCTCCAATAAACCACTAGAAAACCGGAAGTGGTGTTGTGACTCAAGTAGTAGAGTGCTCACCTTGAGCTGAAGAGCGCAGGGACAGCGCAAAAACCAAGAGTTCAAGCCCCATGACCAACAACAAAAAAAGATACAAAACCTGGAGACATCCTAAATACAAAGTCAAAGTAGGCAATTACTATCCAAAGCCGCAAGCTAAGCTCTCTGCTCTTATCACTCAAGTGCATTAATTGCCAATAGGGGCAACATTCTATGTGGTACAAAGCAGCTTACCTACCACCTAGCAAGTGAAGAACAAACCAATGCCTTAATTCTGCCTCCTGAAATCACTAGATCCAGCTAGTATAACATGAATGAAACCAGTGAAGTCTGAGCCCCACCACAGTTCTGGCCCAAAGGCCCACAGCTTTCTCATTAAGGCAAAGTAACCTCTATTCACCTAAGATTTGGGGCATAGATACTGTAGGATCCCTAAAGACTTACACATGGGGTAGGCTTACCCCAGCTCCCTCTCTACCTCTCACACGTGCTCATCTTCAAAATGGGGGTGAGAACTAGCCCCTACCTATCCTCTACAGCGTCCCTAACAGCGGCTGGCTACAGGATCACTGGCCACTCTTAAGCGCAAGCAGTAGCAAACGTTCTCCAATAATTTTGAATTTGGTCATTAGTGGACAAGCCTGCAAGGTCTGTTTTTATTTTTCTTAAAAGGATTTTTGTTGTTGTTTAGTTTTTGGCGTTTAGGGAGGACCATGGGGGGGTGAATTCAGGGCCTTCCACTTGCTAGACAGGTACGCTATCGCTTCAGCTATGCCTCCAGACCAAGCGTGACAGACCATCAAAGCTTTAAGAACCACTCCCACTAGAGCTAAGCTCACAAGAAACTGATTCTAGCCAGACTATTGCCTGAGGTCACAGCCAGCAAACAAACCCTCCCAGACCCCACTGGTCCCAGGGAGGGCACTTAATCAGGAGAAGCGGGTCTCACGCCCGCACATTACCTCCTTCGGATATGGGATATAGCCAGCATAAGCCAAGACGAAGGTGCAGAATTTGTTGAAATCCTCCACAGTCCTCCGCCTCTTGTAACCGGGAGAGTACTCCTGTTAAAGGGGAGACAAGGGATTGGGGTGAAGGAGAGGTTCCAAAGTGGAATCCCACAAACAAGGAAGCAAGCTGAAACTCCTACTGATCACCCAGAATGCTGCTGGACTTACAGTCTAGAAAACAAGATAAGCAAAGTTCAGATCAAGAAAAAAGTCTTCAGAAGGGTAGACGAGGAGTATTCAGATTGTTGTGCCAAGAACACTGGAAACTAGCTAAAAGATAAAAGCCTGTACAGAAAGTCCAGCTCCAGGTGCCCAAACAGCATTTTTTTACCTTATCTATTGGTCCCTGCAGGCCTATCGGGAGTTCTATTAACCACGTTTTTGTTACAGATTTTCCATTTTGAAAAGAAACTCCTCCAGCAGCTGTATGAAAAGCGCAAGCAGTGATTCCAAACCCGGAATCGCTTATCCTCCGGCCTCCTCAACCCCCACGCAGCCAGGGCGGGGGAGGGCGCGGCCCCACTGCCCGGGGACACTTCCCCCCCCCCGCAGGGTCCGGTGGGGATGCGGGGCAAGCCGGCTTCCGGCCTCTCGGGAGGCGGCGGCGGAACGTTCCCGCTGTTTGGGCGCACACGTAGGGTTCTGCCCCCGAGTTCCACCGCCATCGGACGCGGGAGCACCCACCCAGATTTTGTCCCGAGGGCGAGGCTGTGCGGCCCTCGCCCCGGGTGCTCGGTCCGCCCCCCCCCCACTGCCCTCCGAGCCTCCCCGGGCGTTTGGGCCAGGCCCTAGGCTGCGGGCCAGGCCGAGGAGCTCCCACAGGCCCCTCCCGTGGCGGGGCGGGGAAGAGCCCGCAACACGCCCCGCAAAGCTGCACTTCGGAAATGCTCGCCGCGCGCCCGGCACCGCGCTCGCCCCCGCCCCGCGCTCCCGCCGCCCCAAACTCGGGGACAACTTTAACTTGGCGGGGCCCAAGGACGGGGGGCGGAGGCCCCGCACCCGCGGCGGGGCGGAGACGGG
>NW_012267222.1:3541034-3541577 GCF_000151885.1 Dipodomys ordii | reverse complement strand
TGCGGGAGGGCAGGAGCCGGGCTGAGGGCGCAGAGGCGCCGGGCGCTCGGGACCGGGGGCTCCGGCGACGGCGAGGGTGGACCCGGGAAGGGTCGCCCCGGCTGGAGGTGACCAGAGGCTCGGCGTGTCGCGTCCCAGGCTCGGTGCTCCGGGACTGGCGGCTTCACGGCGAGCAGAGTGGGCGATGCAGCTCCCGCGGCGGAGAGGCGGGAGAGGCGCTGCGGGGGGCGGCGGCGGCGGCGAGCGGGAACCCGACCGGCTCCCCGACCTGACGCCCAGTTCGGCTCGTGTCTCGGGAGGGAGGGCGGGAGCGCCGTGAGGCCTGTCGGGAAATGTAGTTCTGGCTCCGCCAGAGGGGGCGGGGAGCGCGCGGCGCCGCGCATTGTGGGAGTTGCAGTTCTTGGCGCGCTGCCATGGCGTGTGCGGAGGGCGTCTCCGAACTCCAATTCCCATGGGGCTCCGCGGCGAGCGCCGGCTGCGGGGGCGGTACCTCAGGACTGGCGGCCCAGCCCCATGACCAACAACAAAAAAAGATACAAAACC
>NW_012267222.1:3531896-3540135 GCF_000151885.1 Dipodomys ordii | reverse complement strand
CGGCCCGCGCGCTGCCCCGGGCCCCTCGGCTGTGCCCTGCGGGGGGCCTGGTTCAGCTCCGAGGCGCCCCGCGCCCTCAAGCCCAGAGCACGAGGCCCGGCCCGCACACCGGCGTCTGCCGTGGCTCTGCCGTGATTCGTGCCCCGCGGAAGCCCGACGGGCCCTCCGGAGGTGACACACCGAGGTGCTTTACCAGATCATTCACCGATCACGGGCGATAAAGCGGGGGTCGCCCGTGGGACTTCATTACCAGCTGCTTCCAGAATTGTTTTGGGCAAAGATGGAGCCTCAGATTGGGAATGGTATCTGACTGCTGTGGCCCGAGCGAAAAGTCCCCGAGTTAGCCAGTGTTAGCCTAGCAGCCGCTCTCCTGAATACAAAAGGGCTTCACCGGGGCGTGGTGACCCGAGGAGGGCAAGAGGAGGGGCCGACCCCGGCCTCGGCCTGGCGGCCAGCCTGGGATGCAAAGGTGGAGCCTGTTTGTAAAACCCAAAAACAATAGGAAAGAACGTAGGCGTAGAGGATCCTTTTGACCGTTTAAAGGTACAAACCGAAACTCTCCTAACTTTACACTGATCTTCCCTAAGGTAAACCGTTCGCTTAGCAAACTTTAACTCTTTCTCACACGTTCAGATCGAGCCTGAGGGTGTAAAACAGTGGTCGTCCAGAATTAGAATTCGGGAGGCCCTAGGTTTGGTCCCCAGATGTACAAATCAGATGTCAGTAGCACAAGCCTGTAATCCTGAGGCTGAGACCTGACAGATCAGGGCTCCTTGCCAACACAGACAAAAAAGTCAGTGACTCAGTCTGCAATTAACCAACAAAATGCCTGACTGAAGATGTGATCAAGCAGTAGGGTACCAACCCTGATCAGGCCAGCCAGGCCCTGAGTTCAAGCCCCAGTGCCAGCAAAAATAAAACTGATTCTCAAATTTCAAGAGTTAAAGCACTTGCTGAGAGTAATTTCTCTTGTTGGCAAAACAGTATAGACTTCAGGGGTCAATATAGAACCACTCATCTCTGTAAAGGACAATCGCAGACCTAAGTGTTCATTCCTTCAGATATTCAATACATATTTCATGTATATCAGTGAACAATTCATAATACACACAAACACACGCCCCACCCTGTACTGTGTTGGGTGCTGTGTCTCACCCAGGAGCTCCATTGGTGGAAAGGGAGCTTTTCATTTTATTTCTTCCTTTTGCCTCTCAATTATACCTGCTGCTTGAGTGCAAATTCTCAGATGATTGTAATTGCTTAGGAAAGGCGGGTTAGAAGCCAGCATGAGCACAGGTTGTGACAAGTTAAAAATATTCAGAATACCATGGTTTCCTAGTAAGTAACTTGAGAATGTAGTTATTTTAACTGAGTAACCAAATATAGCTTCACTTTCCTATACTAACTCCACCACCTTCACTTGGGGGAACGCTCAAGAAGGAAGCTTTCTGCTTCCCCATTAAAGCTGGCTCTTGAATATGAATTTTACAAAAGGTTTATTTTTCCCAGAATAACTTTCTGATCTTTCATCTTCTTACTAGGTAAAATTGATGTATTCTCATGAATTACTTCTGTTCTCCTCTATCCCGTTTGTAGATGGGGGGGAGGAGGGCATGTGTGAGTGAAATTCTCAATATCTCACTGTTCCCAACTTGTAGAATACCTGTGTGCCAACAATATGAGGTTCATAATTCATAGACTGTAATGTCAACTATTTACATACAGGAGAATATACATAAACTGCCAAGTACAGAAGACACTAACATCCATACTAACAGAATATAAAGGTAATAGCCATCGGAGACAATGCTTTTACCTACATCACCTTGCAACACATATAAATGCAGTTAACTGATTGAGAACACTGAAAAACTTCTTTAAAAGATTATGCATATGTCAAGCCAGGCTCCAGTGTCACATGCCTGTAATCTTCGCTATTCAAGGGTCTGGGATCTGAGGATGGAGGTTTGAAGCCAGCCCCAGCAAAAAAAAAAAAAGTATGTGAGATTGTTATCTCCAATTAACCAGCAAAAAGCTGGAAGCGAAGGTGTGGGCTCAAGTGGTAGAGTGCTTGCCTTGACAGAAAAAGCTAAGGGAGAGCACAAAGACCTGAGTTCAAGTCCCAGTACTCATCTCCCATATACACACACAATCTGGAGTGCTTATAATTCTAGTATAGTTTCACCACAACAGTGATTTCACACTTCAGAGAATAATGGTTTGGTTCGGTTTGGTTTAGTAAATCCTAGGGCTTGAACTCTGGACCTGGGCACTATCCCTGATTTTTTGCTCAAGGCTAGCACTCTTCCAATTGAGCCACAGCACCACTTCCAGCTTTTTTGTGTATGTGGTACTTAGGAATCCAACCCAGGGCTTCATGCATGCTAGGCAAGCACTCTACCACTAACCCACATTCCCAGCCCATGCAGTGAATAGTTTTTATATCCCAGTTTTTTACTTAGAAGAGCTAGACAATGTGCTGGGTTGGTTGCTTAATCAGAATTCCAAACACAGCTGATAGGTCTAAATCTGGACCTTTCTATTCTTGCCACATTCCTTTCCTGACTGACCCTATACATGGGGTTTCAAATCTTGCCTGTTAGGTCCTGATATGAATAATAAGCTTTATTTTTTTCTTTATTGAACAGAGCCATGCTAAGCAAGCACTCTTACTATTGAGCTACATCTGAATTTCATTTGGAACTTGTGTGTGTGTATATGGTTTTTTTGGGGGGAGGGGTCTGGTCATGGGGCCTGAACTCTGGGCCTGGGCACTGTCCCTCAGCTCCTCAGTTCCAGGTTAGTGCTGTACCACTTGAGCCACAGGGCCACTTCTGGCTTTTTTTTTTTTTTTGGTCTTGTGGCCTGAACTGTGGGCCTGGGCGCTGTCCCTGAGCTCTTCAGCTCAAGGCTAGTGCTCTACCACTTGAGTCACAGTGCCATTTCCAGCTTTTTCTGCTTACGTGGTGCTGAGGAATTGAACCCAGGGCCTCAAGCACACAAGGCAAAGCACTCTACCACTGAGCCACCTTCCCAGCCCGGACCTTGTATTTCTTGTTCAATACACAAGCCCACAAATCATTACCATTCACTGTTTAAGCAAATGTACACACCTTTTGTGTTCTGGGTGCTGATAGTGGAACTTGAACCCAGTGCCTCTCATTTCTTTCCCTCAAGACTGGAGCTTGGGGCTGGGAAGGTGGCTCAGTGGTGAGTGCTTGCCTTGCATGCCTGAGGCCCTGGGTTCCATTCCTCAGCACCACATAAGCAAAAAGAAAAAAGCCTGAAGTGGTGCTGTGGCTTGAGTTGTAGAGCACTAGCCTTGAAGAGCTGAGGGACAGCGCCCAGGCCCAGAGTTCAGGCCCCACAACCAGAGGCCCCCCCAAAAAAAAAAAGACTGGTGCTTGCCGGGCACCAGTGGCTCACATCTGTAATCCTAGCTACTGAGGAGGCTGAGATCTGAGGATCACAGTTCAAAGCCAAGAAAGCCCATGAGACTTTTTTTTTTTTTTTGGTCGGTTATGGGGCTTGAACTCGGCTTGGACACTGTCCCTGCACTCTTCAGCACAAGGCAAGCACTCTACCACTTGAGCCACAGCACCACTTCTGGTTTTCTAGTGATTTATTGGAGATAAGAGTCTCACGGACTTTCTTGGCCGGGCTGGCTTTGAACCGCGATCCTCAGATCTCAGCTGAGTAGCGTGAGCCACCGGCGCCTAGCTCCATGAGACTCTTATCTCCAAATAACCACCAGAAAACCAGAAGTGATGCTGTGGCTCAAGTAGTAGAGCTCTTGCCTTGAGCTGAAGAGCTGAGAGACAATGCTGAGGCCCAGAGTTCAAGCCCTGTGACTGACAAAAATGAAAAGACTGATGTTCTCCTTCTTGAGCCATGCCTCCACTTCCAGCTTCTTGCTGGTTAATTGAAGAGAGTCTCACAGACTTGGACTTTCCTGCTGGGGCTGGCTTAGAACTAGAATTCTCAGAACTCAGACTCCTGAGTACTGTGAGGAATGAGCCACTGAGGCCCAGCTGAGTCTGGAGGATTTGATCCTCAGATTTCAGCCTTTCCAGTGATCAAATTTGTAGCCTCTATCTGATGGCATGAGCCATAGGCCCAGGTACACCCTCCTTCTTGGGCAAACTTTTCATAGTGAAATCCACAGGACTTAAGTGTACCATGTGTGTGTGTGTGTGTTTCCCTTTGGCTGGTTGAGGTTGGCTTGGCCTGGCCGGGTGCTGACCCTGAGCTTGTGTGTGTGTGTGTGTGTGTGTATATTTCCCTTTGGCTGGTTGAGGTGCTGACCCTGAGCTTGTGTGTGTGTGTGTGTGTGTGTGTGTGTGTTTCCCTTTGGCTGGTTGAGGTGGGCTTGGCCTGGTGCTAACCCTGAGCTCTTTTGCTCAAGGTTAACTTGGAGCCACAGCTCCACTTCTGGTTTTCTGGTGGTCAATTGTAGATAAAAGTCTCAAGGGGCTAGGAAGTTGGCTCAGTGGAAAAGTGCTTGACTTGCATGCATGATTCCTCAGCACCACATAAACAGAAAAAGCCAGAAGTAGTGGTATGGCCCAAATGGTAGAGCACTAGTCTTGGGCTGAAGAGCTGAGGGACAGAGTTCAGGCACTACAACCAACAACAACAAACAAGTCTCAAATACTTTCCTGCCCAGCCAGCTTTGAACCACAATCCTCAGATCTCATTCTCCTGAGTAGATAGGATTTTTGGCATGAGCCACTTGTGGCTGGCTTAAGTATATTATGTTTTTGTTGAAAATCACAGAGTAAGCATTCTACATTGTTAATGTTCAAAAATGTAGTAAGTTGGGCACCTGTGGCTCACACCTGTAATCCTAGCTACTCAGGAGGCTGAGATCTGAGGATGACAGTTCAAAGCCAGCCCAGGCTAGAAACTCCAGGAGACTCTTATCTCTAATAAAGGAAGTGGCGCTGTGGCTTGAGTTGTAGAGTGCTAGTCTTGAGCTGAAGAGCTGGGGGACAGTGCCCGGGCCCAGAGTTCAAGCCCCACAACTGACAAAAAAAATGTAATAAAATGTTGAGGCATGGCTTAGATGACAAGAACACCAGCCAGTGAGTGAAAGTCAGATATGGAATTCAAGTCCCCATCTCAGAAAAAAAAAAGATACATACATATTATGTAATATATATGTATATATATATAGTGTGTGTGCATACCTTATATATACATGTATATGTATGTTATATACAGTGTGTGTATATAAAGCTGAGTGCTGGTGGCTCATGCTGCCTGTAATCCTAGCTACTCAAGAAGCTGAGATCTGAGGATTGCAGTTCAAAGACAGCCTGGGCAGGAAAATCTAGGAGACTCTTTTTGTTGTTGTTGTTGTTGGTAATGGGGCTTGAACTCTGGGCCTGAGGCGCTGTCCCTCATCTCTTCAGCTCAAGGCTAGCACTCTACTACTTGAGCTACAGTGCCACTTCTGGTTTTCTGGTTTACTGGAGATAAGAGTTTCCCGGACTTTCCTGCCTGGACTAGCTTTGCAGTACTCAGATCTCAGCCTCCAGAGTAGCTAGGATTACAGGCGTGAGCCACTGGCACGAGACCAGACTCTTATCTACAATTAACCAATAGAAAACCAGAAGTGGAGCTATTGCTCAAAGTGGTAAAGTGTTATCCTTTGTTTTTTTTTTTGTTTTTTGGCCAGTCCTAGGGTTAGACCTCAGGGTCTGGGCACTGTCCCTGAGCTTCTTTTGCTCTAGGCTAGCACTTTTTTTTTTTTTTTGGGTCCGGTCGTGGGACCTGAACTCTGGGCCTGGGCGCTGTCCCTCAGCTCTTCAGCTCAAGGCTAGCACCCTACCACTTGAGCCACAGCGCCACTTCCAGCTTTTTTCTTATGTGGTGCTGAGGAATCGAACCAGGGCATCCAGCATGCAAGGCAAGCGCTCTACCACTAACCCACAGTCCCAGCCCATAGAGTTCTATCTTTGAACAAAAGAGCTCAGAAACAAACCCTATGACTGAAAATAAATAAATATATATATATATATTGGGGGGGGCGGTCATAGGGTTTGAACTCTGGGCCTGGGTGCTATCCCTCAGCTCTTCCACTTGGGCCACAGCGCCACTTCCGGTTTTTTGGTGGTTTATTGGAGATAAGAGTCACAGGCTTCCGAACTCAGATCTCAGCCTCCTGAGTAGCTAGGATTACAGGCCTGAGCCACCGACATCTGGCTTATATATATATATTATGATAAAAAAAACTCGGGGCTGAGATCTGAGGATCACTGTTCAAAGCCAGCCTGGGCAGCAAAATCCACGAGACTCTTCTCTCCAATAAACTACTTTAAAATGGAGTTGTGGCAGAAGTGATAGAGCAATAACCTTGAGCAAATAAAGCTCAGGTACAGTGTGCAGGCCCTGAATTCAAGCCCCAAGTGGGCCCCCAGGACCCACTTGGTGTGCATGCGCACACATATGCACATGTACACATACATACAAACAAGAAAGAAAATGTAGGCAAAAGCAGTAGATACAAACCTAAGTACCCTGGGAAAATAAGCCCACAATTCTTTAACAAATTGGGTCACACTGAGCAATCTGGATATTCACTGAGTATCATTCCGTTTCAGTAATATTTACAGCATTATTCTCCAAGGCTACATAATTTGATAAACATTCAATAAAAGCTCTGATACTAGAAAAAGAAAACACAGGGCTGGGAAGGTGGCTCAGTGGTAGAGTGCTTGCCTTGCATGCCTGAGACCCTGGGTTCGATTCCTCAGCACCACATAAGCAGAAAAAAAAGTCAGAAGTGGCGCTGTGGTTCAAGTGGTAGAGCACTAGCCTTGAGCTGAAGAGCTGAGGGACAGCACCCAGGCCCAGAGTTCAGGCCCCACGACCGGGCCCAAAAACAAAGAAAACACATACTCAGCTCTCCATTTTATAGTTACATTTTAATGACAAATTTGTGAAAGTAAATATGCCATATTACTGTAGGTCATTTGCTTAAGAATTTATTTTTACAGTACAAAACTAATTTTTCCATTAATGTAACATACAACATCTCTAGCTGATTTTTCAGTTCCAGCCACGTATGACCTGCATTAACGTGACCAGTTAAAATAAACAATACTTTTTTTGTAAAAACAAAAATTTCAGGACGGGCTGGGAAGGTGGCTCAGTGGTAGAGCGCTTGCCTTGCATGCCTGAGGCCCTGGGTTCGATTCCTCAGCACCACATAAGAAAAAAGCTGGAAGTGGCGCTGTGGCTCAAGTGGTAGAGCGCTAGCCTTGAGCTGAAGAGCTGAGGGACAGCGCCCAGGCCCAGAGTTTAGGCCCCACGACCGGACCCCAAAAAAAAAAATTCAGGACATTGGTAGCTCACACCTATAATCCTAACTACTCAGAAGACTGAGTTCTAAAGGTCATGGTTTGAAGCTAGCCCAGAGGAGAAAAGTCCTGTGAGACCACCCCTCTCCCCACCCCACACACTTATCTCCAATTAACCAACAAAAAGATGGAAGTGAAGGTAGAGGGGTGAAGGCCATCCATGAGGGCAAGAGCCTGAGGCTCTGAGTTCATGCCCCAGCACACACACAGAAATTATAGAGTAATATAATTTGTGCAATGCCACCTATCTTCAAAGCAAATCCAAGTTATAATTAAAGATCAATTTTAGATGTATATTTTTTGCTGATCTTGGGGCTTGAACCCAGAGCCAGGGCTCTTTCACTGGAGCTCTACCTTTGGTGCTTAATTGGCGATGAGTTTCTGGCTTTGAACCTCCCTCCTCAGATCTCAGCCTGAGTCACTCAGATGACTGGTGTAAAGCACCAGCGCCCGGTGCATTTAATTTTAGGATTTTAAAAAGAAAGGGAGCATTTACCGACGTGCTCTGGACTGTGCAAGGTGGCGAGGCTGGCCCAACGGAAACGGGCCGCTTCCCCCCACCCCTCCCGCACACCGCGCCGTCCTCGGTGGAGCGCGCTGGCGGGGGCCGGCCCGCTAGGGAACGCCCGGCGCCGGCCCGGCAGCGCGCAAGCCTTCTATGGGCATGGGCAGCCGCCGGTCCCCGCGGGCCGGCTCACCGGGCCTCCCTCCCGTGCTGCCCCGGAGGTGTGGACCGGGGCATTCTCAAGACCGGGATAGCGGAGGGAGACCGCGGGTCATCTGAACGGAAGGAGACAAGATGTCTCCTCCCGGGTCGAGCCCGCGCCCCCCCAGCAGCGCTGGCCGGCTCCGGGCCCCGGCCACCGTGGGTGGGC
>NW_012267222.1:3493683-3530301 GCF_000151885.1 Dipodomys ordii | reverse complement strand
CCGCGACTTCCAGGCCGCGCGCTTCGACCGCCACGACCGCGGGCCCTGCCCCCGCATGCGCCCGCGCCCCTCCACCGGCCTCGCCGAGATCCTCGTCCTGGTCGGCGGCTGCGACCAGAACTGCGACGAGCTGGTCACCGTCGACTGCTACAACCCGCAGACGGGCCAGTGGCGCTACCTGGCCGAGTTCCCCGAACACCTGGGCGGGGGCTACAGCATCGTGGCGCTGGGCAACGACATCTACGTGACAGGTGGGTGCGGCGGGGTCCCCGGCTCTCCCGGGCGCTCACCCGGGCTCGGCAGGCGACACCCACGGAACCCGAAGGCCGCGCCGGGGTCCGGCTGGACTCGTAGCGTAGCAGCTGCGTGTCTGTTCCTGCGGTTACTGTGGTTTTTTTTTTTTTTCTTTTTTGGAGAAAATCAAGGTTTCCTGCTCTAAAGGCGGCGTGCGGCGGCAGGCCGTCCCGTGTCAGGTGACCAGCGCCCTTTTTTGTTTTGTGGACAGGGTCACCCTCCCGAGCTCTCTCCCGCCTGCGGTCACTTTCCGCCCACAAGAAGGGCCCCTTGTGTGCGCGGGGACAAGTGGCTGCTTGTGGGTCCGCGCGCCCGCGCCAGCGCCCGGCCCCTGCGGTGCCTCGCGGTCGGGGCGGTCACCCGCACGCACAATGGGAGCTTTCTTTCTCTCCCCGAGCCACGCGGGGACAAGTCAGAGGCCGACCGACGCCGGTGAGGCGGCCTTCCCACCCCACCCCCGCCCCGCCGAGCCAGGGGATCGCGGGGCTGACTCAGTGGGCTGAGTGTCACCGGTGTGACAAGGTTCCTTGAGGGTGGCACCTGGGCCGCGCAGGGCGCCGTGGGTCACGTGGTGGTTAGGCTGAGGCCGCGACTGTAAACATGGTCACATGTTAAAGAGATTTTCTTCCAGTTACTTGGCCCAAACCCCAAAACACTGCCGAGTCATGGTGGGCGGGCCTGGCCTGCCCCGCAGCCGGGCTTCTCCCACAGTTTTCACCGTGGATGGAACCCTGTTCCTGCCCGAGGGAGGCTGCAGCCCGGGTGGGGCGGGCAGGGGCGTGCTCTGACTGCTATATAAGGGAAGAACCGACTGGGGTTGGCGCCGGCCCCGTCAGGCAGAAAGGCACTACAGCCAGCTGGGCCTGGGTCACAGAAAGCCCCCTGGGTCGGTTCCCCAGCTAGCTGATGAAGAGGGCCCCCCTGCCTGCCAAGGACAGCCTCCACCCCCCCCCCACCTGCAGCCCTGCCTTCAGCCCTCAGCTTCCATCCCTCTCTCTCTCTCCCGCTCCCTCTCTTCTGAGGACTAGCTGGTGGTTCTGAGCTGAGAACTCCCTCCCAGAACTGGCCAGTCCTGCCTGGCCTTCCCAGCGCCCTGTCACAAATGTCACAGCTGAGCAGCTAATCCTTTGGGTTTTAGGCAGGTGGCCATGTCATTCCATTCAGCTGCGGGTAGGGAATTTCCAGGGGCCCAGGAAGCCCCATTGAGCCGCCTCTGCAGCCGCTCCCCAGGGAAGGAATGGGACCAGATCTGTTCTGTAAGCTCTTTGTCTTCTTCCAAAGCCCAGCTCAGGGCTGTGAAACAGACAGAATGTCTGCTCAGCCCCGGGGTGCCAGGGAAAGACACCAGGGAGGAGGCAGCCAGGATTCCCGGAGTTCTTTCATGTTGGAGGCTGAGGTCTCCTGTCCTTAGTAGATCTGGTTTAATTTTATTTATGATGAAAACAGCATTGTTTTTCCTTCCCTTTTATTGGCACTGAGAGTTCAGGCAGGTTTGCGGCACTGGCCTTTAATCTCAGTTTTGTGGGAACAAGAGATGGGAGGGTATTGTGATCCCAGCAGGGTTTTAATCTTAGGCTTTTCCTGGTCAAAACCTTGAGACCCTACCTAAAAAATAAACTAAAGCAATGGTTGGGGAGTGGGGCAGGCTCAAGCAGTAGAGCAAAGTCTCTGAGTACAGCATAAGAACAGCTTAGTGTTTTTTGAATGAAACCCCATGGCTCATTGCTGTAATCCCGAAGCCAAGATCTGAGGATCTAAGTTTCAAGCCGGCAGAAAATCCCAGAAACTTTTTTTCTCCAAGTAGTCAGCAAGAAGCCAGAAGTGGAGGTATGCCTCAAGTGACACACTGCTAGCCTTGAGCAAAAAAGCTAAGAGCAAGATACCTTGATTTCAAGCCTAGTACCAGCACACAAAAAACGAAAAGAAAAAAGAAACACCCCCTTGAACCTGCCAGAGTCAAAACTAGAACCAAAGAGGTGCCTGGTAACATGATTTTTGTTAGGCCTCTCTGCTTGTATGCTACCTGATCAACTTCACCCCTTTACTCTATCTTCCCCCTACGTCCTTAAAACAACTCCTGCTAAGTACCTCACAGCCTAGATTCCTCTCATCTTGCCCTGGTATAGTCTTTTTTTTGGGGGGGGAGTCCGGTCATGGGGCCTGAACTCTGGGCCTGGGCGCTGTCCCTCAGCTCTTCAGCTCAAGGCTAGCGCTCTACCACTTGAGCCACAGCACCACTTCCAGCTTTTTTCTTTTTGCTTATTTGGTGCTGAGGAATCGAACCCAGGGCCCCTGGCATGCAAGGCAAGCGCTCTACCACTGAGCCACCTTCCCAGCCCCTATCCTGGTATAGTCTTGGGTAGCAAATACACAAGAAGCTTAGAATTTGATAGACAAGTCCAGTGCTTCACCACTGCCCAGGAGAACTGACCCTGAGATGGAATGCTGTGGTACTGTCCAGGTGTTTGACAGTATTCAGGTTCCTGAGACTATGTGTTAGTTCAGACTTGTGCCCCAGGGCCTTGGTCTGATGGCAGCAGAGTTGGTGGTGGTCCTGCCCGGGCAGTGGTTGGCATACACATTGCCTCTGTCTCAAGATGGAGTTTCTGGCCTTGGGAACCAGGACAGGTGTTGGGTGACACCTGCTGAGGACAGTTCCTCTCCAGCCAGAGGCCCTCACAGATGCTGGGTGACTCACCCCAGCACGCTGACCCATCTGCCTGCTGTTTGTCCTGGCAGGTGGGTCCGATGGCTCCCGGCTCTATGACTGCGTGTGGAGGTACAACTCCAGTGTGAACGAGTGGACAGAGGTTGCGCCCATGCTGAAGGCCCGGGAATACCACAGCTCCTCCGTGCTGGACGGGCTGCTATATGTGGTGGCCGCCGACAGCACGGAGCGCTACGACCACACCGCTGACGCCTGGGAGGCTCTGCAGCCCATGACCTACCCCATGGACAACTGCTCCACCACCGCCTGCCGCGGCCGGCTCTATGCCATTGGCTCACTGGCCGGCAAGGAGACCATGGTGATGCAGTGCTACCACCCAGACACTGACCTGTGGTCCCTGGTGGACTGTGGCCAGCTCCCACCCTGGTCCTTTGCCCCCAAGACTGTGACTCTGAACGGACTTATGTACTTCGTCAGGTGAGTATCCATGTGCCCGTATGTGCCCATGTGCTGCATATGCAGCTTTGCCTAGCAGGCCCTGAGTCAAGGCTGCCAGCCTCTGTCTCCCCATTTCACAGGTAGAAAACAGGGTCAGAGAAGCTGGATCTCTTGGCTCCAGGGAATTGTTCCACTCCTTTTCTCAGACCAGCTTCTGCAGCCCTCCAGGTTTTCTTCATCAAGCCACCCACAGTCACTGGTAGGCTGTCAGAAGAGACCTCTCTTCAGGCCCAGCAGGTGCATGCATCTCCTCCACTGGGCCTGAAGCCTTGTCTGGTCACAGCATCTCCTCACTGGCGAGTGAGTGGACTCGCAGGAGAGTGCCCACAGCTCCTCTGGAAATGCCCATGCTCTGTTTTTGTTGTTGTTGTCATCGGTCGTGGGGCTTGAACTCTGGGCCTGAGCACTGTTCCTCAGCTCTTCAGCTCAAGGCGAGCACTCTACCACTTCCAGTTTTCTGGTGGTTTATTGGAAATAACAGTTTCATGGACTTTTCCTGCCCAGGCTGGCTTTGAACCACGAGCCTCAGATCTCAGCCTCCTGAGTAGCTAGGATTACAGGTGTGAGTCACCAGTGCCCGGCATGCCCATGTTCTTTTTTTTTTTTTAATTTTATTTTATTTTTTGCCAGTCCTGATGCCCATGTTCTTGTGTCTGCTATTTCCCTCCCCAGCCTATGCCTGGCTGAAACTATGGGGCCAAGGAAGGAAGGGGTGAGCGTTAAGTTCCACTGTGGATCAAGTGGTAGAAGGCTAGCTCTGAGCAACCAGGCCCTGAGCTTAAGCCCCAGAATAGCATTAATAACAAAGGAGTGGGCTGGGAATGTGGCTCAGTGGTAGAGCGCTTGCCGAGCATGCATGAAGCCCTGGGTTCCATTCCTCAGTTCTACATACACAGAAAAAGCTGGAAGTGGCACTGTGGCTCAAGTGGTAGAGTGCTAGCCTTGAGCTAAAGAAGCTCAGGAGCAGTGCCCAGGCTCTGAGTTCAAGCCCCAGGACAAGCAAAAAAAAAAAAAAAACCTGATGCCAGGTGCCAGTGGCTCATGCCTGTAAACTTAGCTATTCAGAAGGCGAAATCTGAGGATGGCCGCTCAAAGCCAGTCTAAGCAGGAAAGTCAGTGATGAGATTCTCATCTCCAATTAACCACCAAAATCTTTTAGTGAAGCTATGGCTCAAGAGGTAGAGTGAAAAGCAAGGGGATAGTGAGTGTCTAGGCTCTTGGGTTCACGCCTCAGTACAAGTACACAAAGCCAGTCACAGCTTCTTCTACCCCCTTTTGGTGTGGGCCCCACAAACTGTCTTGCTTGCCTGAGCAGGACTGACCTTTCCGAACCCCCCAAAACAGGCAGTTCCTCCTCAAGGTGGGCAGGGAAAGGATCAGAGGGGTCACACAAGTGGCTGAAAGTGAAAGCTTGGAACCTCAGCCAGCTGTGGTCAGTTATAAAACCACCTGGCTGGCTCTCCCCAGCACCCCTCCCCCCAGGTGTCTTCAAGGAGGAGGTGGGGTGACTATAAATACAACTTCAGCCCCTCAGCAGTGGCTGCAGGCCCAGTACCTTGAGAACGTCCTTCCTGACCTGTGGTCCCCGAGCAAAATGTGTCCAAGGGCTGCTCTGCTCCCGGAACCGCCTGTCCCTCCTCAAGCCTCTGGTGGAAGCATTGGGCACCTCCTTGCGGGCTGTTTGCTTTGGTTACCTAGAGAGATGGGAGGAGGCAGCTTCAGCCCCTCCCAATCCACAGGAATCTGTGGAAAAGGAAGGAGGGAGCATCTGAGGAAATGGCGCAGAGTCCAGGAAAGACCTAACACCCTGGGCAGAGCCTGTCTGTTCATGGAGTCTTTTTTTTTTGCCAGTCTGGGGCTTGAACTTGGCCTGGGCATTGTCCCTGAGCTTCTTTAGCTCAAGGCTAGCACTCTAGCCACAGCGCCACTTCTGGCTTTTTCTGTATCTGTGTTGCTGAGGAATGGAACCCAGGGCTTCATGCATGCTCAGCAAGCACTCTACCTTGAAGCCACATCCTGTTCATAGACTCTTCATGCGCCATGTCACCTGCCTGGAATGACACCTGTCTGGACAGTTCTTCTTAGGGACTTGTCCCCTGGGGAGGCAGCCAGTGCCACAGCCCCTCAACTGTCATCAATAATTAGTGAAAGAGACTGTTGCCCTGGGTTCCATCTTGGTCCTGAGAAAAGGTGGCTCCTGGATGGGATGCAGCTGCCCTGCCCCTTCCTGCTGAGGCTCTTTCTCTTGATGAGAAAGGGCATGAGCGATGTGAACAGGCTACGGGTCCCCATGTTTAACGACTGTCATAAGGGCTCACAGGGAGGGATTAGAGACCCGAGCAATACATCACAAACTATGACATCCAAGCACCTATGCGTCTGCAACACAGCCTGTCCTCTAGCATGGAACTAGCTGTGACTGGTTTTGCATGACGGTGCCTCAGTTCTGGCTGTGGACACCTTGTGGTCCGCAGAGCCTCAGGTATTTGCTGTCAGGTCCTCTTGCTGGCCCTGATCCTGATCACTGCGACACTGGGGGTGGGCAAGGTGTCCCACTGGTAACACCAGGATAGGAGGCTTTTCTTCTCTCTTCATTTCTCTTATTACGTTTACATTGCTGGTTTCTGAGGACCCAGAAGTGAACAGGGCAAGGTTAAGATACAGTGACTTTTTGTTGTTGTTGGTTGTGGGACTTGAACTCAAGCCCTGGGTGCTGTACTGAGCTCTTCTTCTCAAAGCTAGCACTCTACCACTTTGAGCCTCAGCTGTTCTACGTCTGGTTTTCTGGTGGTTGAGGATAAGAGTCCTGGACTTTCCTGCCCAGGCTGGCTTTGACCCATGTCCCTCAGATCTCAGCTTCCTGAATAGCTAGGATTACAGGCATGAGCAGTTGGCACCGGGCTCACATAATGACTTAGAGAGAGGTGGCTAGGAGTGGTCTGTGACCAAGAGGGCGGGAGGCTTGGCCTGGCCAGCCACAAAGCTTTTCATAATAGAGTGGCTTACAGTTGAAATGCAGAGGAGGAAAAACCCAGGGTGGAAAGGCATGCAGTACCTCTCAGACCTGAAGAAACAATTATGCCCTTGTACCAGGTAGTGGGATTCACCAAGGGGCTATAAGTACCCAAGGCTGTGACCCTCAAGGCTGGAATTGTCCCTAAGCCCCGAGGGGTTCCATATAGCAGGGGAGCTGCCACATGATATCCAAAAGCTCTATGCAGCCAGGGTTGTTGGCACATAGCTATAGTTTCTTGGATTAAAGAGGTTGAAGCAGAGGGATCACACAAGTTCCAGGCCAGCCTGGGCTAAATAAGACCTTGTTTTCAAAAGCAAAAATAAATCTCAGCCAGGCACCGGTGGCTCATGCCTGAAATCCTAACTACTCAGGAAGCTGTGATCTGAGGATCGAACAAGGTTCAAAGCCAGTCAAGGCAGGAACTCTTTTATCTCCAATTAACCACCAGAAAACTGGAAGTGGTGCTGTGGCTCAAAGTGGTAGAGTACTAACCTTGAGCTGAAAAGCTGAGGGACAGTGCCCAGAGTTCAAGCCCCATGACTGACCAAAAAAATCTCCAGGCTGGGTGCCGATGGCTCACACCTGTAATCCTAGCTACTCAGGAGGCTGAGATCTGAGGGTGGCAGTTTGAAGCCAGCCCGGGCAGGAAAGACTGTGTGTGAGACTCCTATCTCCAATAAACCACTATAAAACTGGAAATGGAGCTGTAGCTCAAGTGGTAGAGTGTTTGCCTTGAGCTGAAGAGCTGAGGGACAGTGCCCAGGACCAGAGTTCAAGCTCCACATCTGACAAAAAAAAAAAAAATCTGCAGGTTACCACAAGATTGTAGACTCTCCTCATACCAAGGTAATTACTCACTCTCACCAGAATGTCCTCCCCCTCCTTCCTCCTTCCTTCCTCAGGGACGATTCTGCCGAGGTGGATGTGTATAACCCCACGAAGAACGAATGGGACAAGATCCCGTCTATGAATCAGGTAAATTGACAGCTGGACCACTGTAGTAAGCACAGGTTGCTCCTAGTTTCACAACCAGAGTGTCAGAGTGTCCGCATGATGATGAGGGCTGGGGAGAGGCTGTGGAGGGAGGGGCGGGCCGTGAGCCCTCTCCAGCTTGTGCTAGGGAGACTGAGTGAAACCCAGTGCTTAGTAAGACCTCAGGCTTACATACATTTGTCATGGGGCTTGAACTCTGAGTCTGGGCACTCTCTTTCAGTTCAAGGCTAGCACTCTACCGCTTGAGCCACAGCGCCACTTCCAGCTTTTTCTGCTTCTGTGGTGCTGAGTAGTCGAACCCAGGGCCTCATGCATTCAAGTCAAGCACTCTACCACTGACTGAGCCACCTTTCCAGCCCTACGTTTGTTCTTTATTTATTGAGCACCAACTATGTACACAGGGCAAAAGGAGGGGAGAAGAGCAAGACATAATTACAGCCAGGTGCCAGAGGCCTGAAATCTTGCTGCTCAGGAGGCTAAGATCTGAGAACCATGGCTCAAAGCTAGCCTGTGCAAAAAAGTCTAACTGGAGGCGTAGCTCAAATGGTAGAGTGCCAGCAGTGAACAAGCAAGCCAAGCAAGAGCATGCGCCTTGATTCAAGCCCTGGAGTGGGCAAACAGAAAGACAGTTACCTGGAGGTGTTTCAGAGGGACAGCAAGTGCAAAGTCCTTACAGCAGGTGTGCCCTGCATGTTTGTGGGCCATCAGCAGCTTAGTGGCTGGAGGTGATGAGCTTGGACAGGAAATCTATAGGGACTGAGTGACCTCAATTATATCTGATAGGAACTCCTAGCCTGATGGCTCATATAATCCCAGCTACCCAGGAGGCTGGGATCTGAGGATCAAGGTTCAAAGCCAGCCCAGGCAGGAAAGTCCATGAAACTCTTTTTTGTTTGTTTGTTTTGTTGGTCATGGGGCGTTGGATGCTCTCCCTTAGCTCTTCAGCTCAAGGCGAGCGCTCTGCTGCTTGAGCCACAGCACCACTTCCCTGTGAAACTCATCTCCAATTAATCTCAGAAAAAGCCAGAAGTGGTGCTGTGACTTGGTAGAGTGCTAGCCTAGAGCAAAAAGTGCTCAGGGACAGAGCCTGGGTCCTGAGTTCAAGCCCTAGGACCAGCATAAAATAAATAAATATCTTTATTGGGCGTCCACACACTGTTGCACTGTCCTGCGGGGAGCTCGGTGTAGGCGTGCGCTTACCGCCTGCTGGACAGTGCAAGAGGCCCCAGCGCCAGCACCACAGAAGCCTCAGTGAGATGGACAGTCCCTGCAGGGAGGGGCTTATAGGAGCACTGGGTACAGCTTCTACTGTGGGAAGGACCCCTTGCTGGGCCCAGGCAGGCCTGTGACCCCTCTCACCCCCCAGAGCCCTTCTACCTAGTTGTGTACAAAAAGTGCATCAGCCTGTCCTGGTCACATTTCCTTGGAGGTTGGTATGCCTAGGAAGTGAGCAGGCCACCCCTGAAGAGGGCTCAGCCTCCCTATACCTTAGGAAACAAGAATGGGGTGGTGGGGGGTGGTGCTAGCCCCAACTGCTGATCCAGACTGGCCTCCCTCTTGCCCACAGGTGCACGTCGGGGGCAGCCTGGCCGTCCTGGGAGGGAAACTCTACGTTTCTGGGGGATACGACAACACTTTTGAACTCTCGGACGTGGTAGAGGCCTACGACCCAGAGACCCGGGCCTGGAGTGTGGTGGGGCGGCTGCCGGAGCCCACCTTCTGGCACGGCAGCGTCAGCATCTTCCGCCAGTTCATGCCACAGACGCCTGTGGGTGGGCGTGGCTTCGAGCTGGATGGGGGCAGCCAGGACGTGGACGCAGGCCGACACCGGCCACTGCACAACCCTGACGAGCTGCACTAGCCCCAGCCTGGCCAAGGGAAGGCCTTGATGTAAGGGACCCAGCCCATGGGGCAAGGGCCCTGTCCTTTGTGCCCCGTACTGCTGAGATGACCAGGTGCAGCACAGGCTCCGGGCTGCTGTGTAAGCCCCAGCATCCATCTGCAAGATTTCTGTGCCATCCATGCCTGCCTCACAGCTGGAGCCAAAGCCGTTTGTGAAGGCCTCTCCCTTGGTCAAGGAAGAGCTGTTTCCCAGGGCCATGTGGCTCTGGCTCCCAGAGGTCAGCTCCCACCTGTGACGCCAGCTCTTCAGGCACTGCCACCACCTGGGCCTGCATGCTCCCCCCTGTGAGAGTGAGTCAGGCCGATCAGTGGCTGAGAGAAGCCCCATCCTCCACATCCAGTGCTGCATGTTCCTGAGGCCAGCTTCCCCGGGGAACAGGAGTGTCTACCTGCCTAGCATCTTAACCACTGCTGGGATCTTACAAGGCTGGGTTTCCTAGAGGTGTGTACAGGGCTGGGAGACTGAAGGTAGAGTATGAGCTTAATCTTGAGTTTTCTTTCTGGTCCTGGAGGACGTAGACATGGCAAATGCTGGCTCTACCCCCATCCATAGGCCAGTGGAGAAGCCAACAATGCGCAGTGTGTGAAGTGCAGGGTTGAAACTGTAAGACCTGCACTGGTCTCGGAGTAAAGGAGCCTTCTTCGAAGGAAGCCCTGGATGAGGGTAACCTCAGTGTGCTCCAAGTTTCAGATGCTTGAAGTTGGATGTTTTGAGGAGGTGGGAAGCCTAGGGAAGGTCAGGAGGGTTTGGTCTTGTTTTCAGATCTCTGCAGTGCCATTGTCAGAGCTCTAACCAGTACAGGCGAGTTCTTGCTTGAAGCAGAACAGTCTGCACTATCACCTAAAGACCTTTTGGCCATTTCGGGCACCTCGCAGGGCTGCTGAGCAGCTCTGGTCTGCCTGTGCTCTGTTCTGTGCCATGCACAGCAGGTGGCACCACAGTGAGACGAAGTGGATCCCCCAGTGTGTTCCTCGGTCCCCAGCCTGTGGCTGCCACCCAGCCTGTGGAGGTCTGCTGAGGCCACTGAGGGCGTCCATGCCCTGGGGTTTGCCTCCCATCACATTGCAGGGCAGGGCCATGAGCCTGTAACGGCTCAGAAGCACGGGTGTGCACTGGCCAGGTTGTGTCAGACACATGGGGAAGTCTTGAGAGTCTGGTTTCACCATCATGACAGCCCATCCCATAGGGGCCTGTGCAGAAGGGATAGGCTGGAGTCTGCATCCTTCTCTGCCCCCAGGACCCCCTACAATAAATAGCACCCTCCAGCCTGTGGACCCAGCTGGGTGTCCCTCAGCCTTGTCTCTGGCCCAGATTCTGGGCTGCACTGTCACTACCACTCACTGGTGTCTTCATCAACCTTGGAGCCAGTGCTGGGGATGGGGTTCACACATGACCTGTACAGAACTTTTATCTGCTGAGGTAAATTATGAAAATCCAGTAACAAGTATTTAATGCCTTTTCTATGAGGTTTTCTATATTTATGGCCCCCAGAGACTCGTAGAATGAAGGCACCCCTTTGTCCCATCAGTCAGTCACACCACAGGGGAAGCTTTGTGTATTTGCTGCAGACTATTCTGTAGGCTTACATGTCCAGTGTCCTGTCTTAAGTTTTTGGGATGCCTTCGATACTTTTTGAAATAAAAATGTTTCCTATACATTGGCGTCGGTCCCCTCCTGCTGCCATCTTCAGGAATCTGGGCTGAGGCCAGTGTTGGAGGAAGACCTAGAATCTGAGAGGGGTTCAGGCCCTTTCCCATCTCAGATCAGCACAGGGTATGAAGCAGAAAAAACACTGAGAAACAACTGAGGAACAGTCTTGAAGCTCATTTCTTCCCCTGTGCAGTGCAGAGTGGTAGATCAGAGCCTGCACTTAGAACTCAGTCACCGTGGGGCTGGGAAGGTGGCTCAGTGGTAGAGCGCTTGCCTTGCATGCCTGAGGCCCTGGGTTTGATTCCTCAGCACCATATAAGCAAAAAAGAAAAAAGGCGGAAGTGGCACTGTGGCTCAAGTGGTAGAGTGCTAGCCTTTAACTCAAGAGCTGAGGGACAGCGCCCAGGCCCAGAGTTCAGGCCCCACAACCGGACCCAAAAAAAAAAAAAGAACTCAGCCACCATGTTGTGAGGAAGCCCAACCAGCTGGTATGAAGTAACCCAATGATCAGCTCACCGGGTACAGGTGAGCAGTCCTGAGGACAGATCCCTAAAGCCCTGGAAAATGTGTTTATGAGTTTATGGTTTATGAGTTTAAAGGTTAAATGAGTTTTCTCATTTAATCTTTGTGAACATGTTACTAATTCCATTAAAGGTGGAGGTGAAGCGGTAACTTGTTAATAAATGGAGGTGGGAAGAAATTACAATCTTCAGTAGCTTGCATGTGCCTTACCTCAGCAACCTGCAAACCAAATCAGGGCCCTCTTAAGGGATGGGGCCCTGAGAGCATTCTGCCAGCCAGGCTAGCTTGCTACGTGCCTCCAGATAGAGGTAGCTCCATGCAGAACTTGAACTGGGCCCAAGTCCTGACTGGCCAGCAGGACTACCATGTAGAACCTAGCAATTCCATTCTGATTAAAGGCTCCAGTGAATGCTACCCTGCTAGCAGGCATCACCTCCACCAACAACTACTGCTTCTAATATCCTAAAAGGAGAGCAGGAGTTAGAGACCAGTGGTTCACACCTGTAATCCCAGCTACTTAGGCGGCTAGATCTGAAAGCCACCACAGGCAGTAAAGTCATGAGACTCTTGCCTCTAACCACCACCATTAACAAAAGCTGGAAACAGAGCTGTCACTCAAGTGGTAGAGTGCTAACCTTGAGCTAGAAAACTGAATGACAGCACCCAGGCTCTGAGTTCAAGCCCCAGAAACAGACCACTGGACAACTGCGTATAAAGCCACATGTGTATTGGGGGCTGGGCCAAGTGGGCAGGGTGGGCTATGTGTCACAGTCCTCGGGGCCAGCAGCTGTGATGATGAGCGAGGGCTCTAGGACACCTGAGCCAGCAAAGCTCTCTTCTGCACACAGTCTCTGGCCAGGGAGCTGGGTGGCCAGGCCACCCTGGGCCAAGGACTCGACAATGACCTCGGCTGAGCCCACCTCCAGCTCTGCGGGAGGCTGCAGGGCCACCACCACCACCTTCTCGTCCTCAATGACCAGGTTGCGGAGCTTGCGCTGCCGGGGATTGTAGTTCTCCACGCGGTCATGGATCTCCATGTGCCTTCGCAGGTGGGCCTGGAGAGAGGGCGGGCTCAGGTCTGGGCGGCAGAACGGAGGGGGCAGGGGTGGGCGCCAGGGCCCGTCCTACCTGCCGAGTGAACTTGTAGCCGCACTCCGTGCACTCGAACTTCCTCACCCCCTTGTGTCGTCGGACGTGCACACGTAACTGCTCTACCGCTGGGGGGGAGAGAGAGAGACACGGTGGCCACCAGCATGAGAGCAGGAGGAGCACATGGCTCTCCAGCAGCACCCTAGGACCACTGCCATGCAGCAGCTGGGCGCCGTCAGCAGATCCACTCTCGCGTCTTAGCAGGGGAGGTGGCAGACGTTGGCTGGCAGGAAGGCTCTGCTAAGGAGCATGTGCAAACCGCTGCCCCTGCCCTCTCTGTGGAGTCCCCCGGGTCAGTGGGAAGCGGAAGTCTGGCCCTCCCTCTTCCTATGCTTGCCCAGGTACCTTTGAAGGTCTTGCCACAGATCTGGCAGAAGTGGGGCCGGCCCTCCTGGTGGCGGCTGGCCACATGCCGCAGTAGAGGCCCCTTCTCCGTGAAGCGCTGCTCGCAGAACTCGCAGCTGAAGGGCCTCTCGCCTGTGTGGGTTCGGTTGTGCTTGTCCAGGCTGGCTGTGGGGGACAAGGCGGAGCTCAGCCACTGAGCGTGTCCCCAGGACAAGGAAGGGAACCGGCCTAGCTCACCTTGGGTGCGGAAGGTCTTGCCACAGAGGTGACACTGGAAGGGCTTCTCGCCCGTGTGTGTGCGCAGGTGCATGTTGAGATTGGCCTTCTGCGTGAAGGCATGGCTGCAGAACTCACACACGTAGGGCCTCTCATTCCTAGAGAGGAGGGGACATAGACGCCATCACTGAAGGATGCAGCCCCCTTCCTGCTGTCATAGAGGCAGCAGGGCAGGAAGGGAGTCCATGGTGCAGGGTGCCACAGGAGGAAGTTGGGGAAATGGGAGAAGTGGCCCTAGGAGGCACAGAGCCTGGCCTCAGCCCCCCTCCCCACCCCCTGCTTAGCAAGGCCCCGCAGGTGCCCCTCACCCCAGAAAAGCTGCAGGGCGAAGGGACAACAACCCAGACCTGTGCTTGGCCTTGATGTGCATCTGCAGCCCGTTGCGGCTGGAGGCCCTGTGCCCACATTCCTCGCACACAAACAGCTTCTCCCCGCGGTGCTTGAAGGCCTCGTGTAGCTGCAGCTCCGTGCGGGACAGGAAGCACTTGGCACAGGTGGAACACTGTGGCACAGGACAGGCAGGGGCTTACAAGTAAGGACAAGGGGACAGCCGGGCTGCGAGGGAGCCTCAGTGCCGCACCTCCTGCCCTGGCCCTGCCGGGGGCTTACCGCGTGAGGCTTGGGGGCTCCGTGCAGCTTGATCATATGGCTCTGCAAATCCTTCTTCTGCATGAACTGCTGGGAGCAGGAGGAGCACTGAAAAACAGGCGCAGTCCCCTCAGGAACAGCCCGCACTGACACAACCCCACTGTCGCACAGGATGATGAGCGCGGGGCCCAGCAAGGTGCACAGTGGTCCCTGGTCTGGCGTGAAGGCTGGCTCGGGAGGAGGCAGCGCGCAGCTGACCAGGCGTGTCCTGAAGAACGCCGACCTGCCCTCCATGGCAAAAGATGGGCTCCAAAAGGAAAGGGTCAGGAGACGGTGGCTGTGGCCCTACCCTCAAGTGTGGAGTCACTAGAGTAACAAGGCAAGCGGGTCCCTTGACAGCCATCTAGGGAGAGGCAAAGGACTCCACAGGAAGGACCGGGTGCCAACGATGCCCCACCTCCATCCAGCCACAGTCCTGGGAGCGGCTGAGCCTGACCTTGTAGGGCATCTCCCCTGTGTGCGACACCATGTGCGTGCGCAGCTCTGTCCTCCGGCGGAAGGTCTCCTGGCACACGGAGCACGTGAAGACCTGGCGGTGTGAGGGGCAAGCAGGGCCGGCATCAGGGGGCGCCGGTGCCTGCGGCGGCAGCCTCTGCCCGGGCTTCCACTTGCTGCTGGGGTGGGGGACGCTAGGGTGGGAGAGGGTGACATGTGACCCGCCTGCCCTGCCCGGCACTGAGCGCTGCCAGCTATCACCTGCTGGACCCTGCTCAGGCCCAGCCGGGCTGAAGCCAGGCCCATCGGACTCTTCCACAGTCCTGGGTCCCAGATGCCACCAAGGGGCCTCTGGGAAGAGAAGGGGGAGGTTCATCCGGACCCTACCCACACAAGGCGGCAGTGGGGTGTGCAGGTGACCAGAAGGCCCTTCCCTGCAGCTAGCCCCCACCAAAGCCCCCACCCCCCAGGCTCCAAGGTGGAGCTGGGCTGAGGCCCCACAGGAACCCGAATGTCCCCTACAGTGTTCCTCCAAGCCTTGTCCCTTTCTGCCCGTGCGACTGTGGTCTCCACCTGCACCAGGGTGTGGCATCCATGATGCCCAAGGACCCTGTAGCTGTCATGAGTTCGCAGTCCCCATTAGAGACAGTCTCCTGGGGGCCCTTCCCAGATGGCACGAAGACCCGTGACACGATGTGACACTATGTCGGCCCACAAGTACCTGGGTAGCTCCCAAGTACCTGTTCCGAGCGGTTCATGCAATTCCGGGCTTCATGCTCCAAGAGGTTCTCCTTCCGAAAGTAACACTTGCCACATTTGGGACACTCGAAGGGCTTCTCCCCAGTGTGTTTCCTGTCAGGAGAAGCCACAGGGGTGTGGGGGCTGAGAGCAACTCCCTGCCTCCTTCCCTCCCAGGCCCTGCTGCTCCCCACCTCTGACCCACGCTATGCTGCTCGGAAGGAAGGGAGGGAGGGAGGGAGAAGGAACGGGGGGGGGGGGAAGCAGCAAATGAGAGAGGTAGGGAGGGAGCAAGGGAGGAAGGAAAGAAGGAGCATCCTGAGGCCCAAGCAGCTCCTTAAAGCCTGGAGAAACATGCAGCAGCGAATCAAGGAATCTCCCACTAGCCTGGAGACTTCAGCAAAAGAGGGCACTGTGGCCATCGCCTTTAACAGTCCACACTAGAGCGGACAGCTGGGAGCCACCAGCCAGCCCCGCCTCAGCCTGACTTCCTAGGTGGTGCCTAGGAACTAACTGGCACAGAGGCTCATGGGGAGGCCCAGCTTTCTCCTTCAAGGCAGCAACAATCACGGGCTGACCTGGAAAAGCAGCTATCTTCCCAGTGTGTCCGGGTTTTACCTCTGAGGCCAGGTGCAGGTGGCTCACACCTGTAATCCTAGCTACTTAGGATGCTGAAAATAGTTGTTCAAAGCCAGTCTGGACAGGAAAGTAAGGGACAGTGCCCAGGTCCTGAGTTCAACCCACTTTTGCTGATTGTGACCAGATGTGCAGTAGCAGCAGCTCCTCGTGTGGTAAGAGGTACACTTGCTCTCCCAGCACCACGTACGCCACACTGGACAAAGTTCAGAAGCCCTCATTACCTCCCTCCTCAGCTCACAACTGTCCATAGCTTCCCGCTTCTATGAGAAAATGCTCAAAGGGCAATGAGCACACGATGTGCCCCAGTGGACTGGCCAGCCCCTCATGTTTCTGGCCTTGCTCTGGAATCCCCCATCAGCCCCCACAGCCAGGCCAGGCCCTCGCTCCTCACTGTTCTCCACCCAACCAGACTCACTCCTAACCCAAGGCCTTTGTGGCTCATGTTCTTGCCCAGAAGGCACTCTCAAATGGATGACTTCCATCTTTGCTCAAATTTAGTTTTGTGTGTGTGTGTTTTAGCTTTTTGCTCAAGAGAGGCACTCTATCTCCTGATCACACCTCTGTATCTAGCATTTTACTGGTTAATTTCTGCCCTGCCTCGTCTCAATCTCCTATCGCAGCCTCCTGAATAGCTAGGACGACAGACGTGCCACCAGCAGAGTTAGCTTTCTCACTGTCTTGGCAGGCAACAGTTATGTATTTTTTATTTATTTATTTTTGGTCGGTTGTGGAGCTTTAACTCTGGGCCTGGGCGCTGTCCCTCAGCTCTTTAGCTCAAGGCTAGCATGCTACTACTTGAGCCACAGTGCCACTTCTGGCTTTTTCTGTTTATGTGGTGCTGAGGAATGGAACCCAGGGCCTCGTGCATAAGAGGCAACCACTCTACCTATGAGCCACCTTCCCAGCCCTCAACAGTTACTTAAACATAAAACTTGAACTCCCCAACTTCTCGGTCTGATACTGCCTTTGCGTGTGTGTGTGTGTGAGATACTGCCTTTGCTTGTGTGTGTGTGTGATACTGCTTTTGCTTGCGTGTGTGTGTGTGTGTGCGCGTGCGCGCGCATATGTGTACCAGAACCAGGCTTTGAACTCATGGCCTCACATTCCCAGCTTGCTTGCTTACTACTCACAGCTAGCACACTGCCACGTGAACCATGCCTATACCATGGCCTTTGCTGCTTAATTAAAGAGAGAGCTGCCTGGGCCAGCTTCGAACCTTGATCCTCTAGGTCTCAGCCTCCAGAGTAAACAGGATTATAGGCAGGAGCCCCAGTGCCAAGTTTCCTGGCTATGTGTGTCGTTTTCATCTGTATTGCCCTGCCAGAAGGTAAGTTCCTTCCGGAACTTTTGTTTTATTTACTGATGTACCCTGGTAGCCCACACATTCTTGTCAGCTGTCTGGTAGTTCACGGAATCAGTGAAATGAACCCGCACCTCAGAACCCAACAACGGCACTGGAAGGGCTCCCAAAGCTGCCAGAAGCCAAGTGCTTCTTTCTCTTCCTCTACCTCAACTGGCCACCCCCCCCCCCATGGCAACAACCTCAGGAAGCCGTCGCTTGCCATCCAGTTGTTAACGCCATCCAGCAACCCACAGCCCGAGGTAGAGACGCATGGGGATCCTGGTCTGCGTTAGTCTTGGCATAATGCTGGAGCATGGAGGCAGTGATGGGCAGCCACAGGGTGCCTCCTGCAATGGGGTTACCCACACTCCACTAGTCTTGGCTGCCCCAAAGCCAAGCATAGTAGAGCAAAGAGGTCTCAACTTTAGCTCCAACTCTAGGTAATGTCTGTGTCCTCCCAGGGTGTCATACTGAGAACAAGTGTGAGGTCCAATCTGGCTCTCAAGGTGGTGCACTGCTGGACTGGTGATGTCCTGGGCAGGGCTGGAAGGCAGGACACCCAGAAGTCCTGCAAGACTCTGGGGCAGCATTGATGAAGAGAACACCCTGGGGCGATGCAGCTACTCTGTGTGCACCATCCAACCTGGTAGCCCCCAGCCTCATGGCTCCTGAGCACATATGATGTGGCTAGTTATGTCTAAGGAACTGAATTTTAAGTCATTTAATTGAAACAGCTCCTAGAGCTCTTGATTGCCTTACTGGACATTGAGCTTCTAGCCAATGGTCTTTTTTTTTGGGGGGGGGTCCAGTAGTGGGGCCTGAACTCTGGGCCTGGGCGCTGTCCCTCAGCTCTTCAGCTCAAGGCTAGCGCTCTACCACTTGAGCCACAGCGCCACTTCCGGCTTTTTTCTTTTTTCTTATGTGGTGCTGAGGAATTGAACCCAGAGCCTCAGGCATGCAAGGCAAGCGCTCTACCACTGAGCCACCTTCCCAGCCCCCCAAATGGTCTTTTATGCTCCACTGACACCCTGAACTAACATCCCTAGAAACACAGGAACTACCAACCCTCCAGATCAGTATCTTGGCCACAGCCCATCATTACAAATTCCTAACATCAGGCCCCAGCTCAAGTCAGGGGCTACAGGCTTCACTCCTCCCTTCACTCCTCCCTTGGACAGAACAGCTGGCAGTCAAAGTCCACAGTGGATAGAATCTATTGGTAGGCCCACCTCCAACCAAAAGTCTCACAGTAGGAGGGGAAAGGAGGATCTGACCCTAAGGGAGGCTCCCACTCCCTGATGATACAGACAGAGCACCCAGCCCCTACAGAGCCCAAAAGTGGGGAGTACGGCACCCTCCCCCAACACAAGAATGGTAGGTGGGAAAAGAAAATAGAAAAGTAGAGTGTTTACCTGTTGTGGACTTTTAGGTAATATTTGCTGAGGAACTTTTTATGGCACGTGGGGCATTCAACCGGCACCGCTGTGCCTTTTCTGCTCTCAGCGGGCTCAGCTGCTAGGGAACTCGCACCCAAGGTTGGCTGGGCAGCACAGGGCTTGCTCATTACTTTTGACTTCCTCCTGGACAGCACAGTTTCAGGTTCAGAAACGTAATCGCCATCCCCGTCGTCCTCAACTTGAACCACCACTTCCCACTAGAGCAGAAGAGGCGCAGGAGAGGCTCCGAGTTAATGAGCAGGCGCTGTGGGGGCCCCGCTTTAGTTCATCCCCAGCCCCAACCCAGATGGTCCCTATACAGTCCCAAGCCACACAGCCTCTGAATCCTGAATCCAGTGGGGAGGGGGAACAGGGGAGGGGGAATTGGCCCTATTTTTGAGGAACTAGAAAGCTGATTAGCTTTCACTACTCTCGGGAAACACCTGTCATGCTGATGTTATTCACGCTGCCCCCAAGGGAGCTGGCAACCCAGGCAGCCAACCACAGAAAGGTCGACTGAGGCCACTGGCTTCATATGTGTGGAGAAGGCCTGTTCCGCATAATACATTTTATTTTGGGGTCCAGGTCACCCCAGAAAAGTACCATCATTTTCTTCCTTTGGTGATAATGGGGAGCTCAGAGCCTCACATGTGCTAGGCAGGCCCTCTATCACACGAGCCATGCCCACGGCCCTGTTTTTCACATTGGGTCATGTTTTTGCCCAAGGCCAGCCTTAGACTGCCATCTTCCTACCTATTCCTCTTGTGTAGCTGGATTACAGATAGGCACCATCAAGCACAGCTTTTTTGTTGAGATGAGGATCTCATTAACCTTTTGCCTCAGCTAGCCTCTGGGATCCTCCCCATCTGTCTCCTGAATAACTGAAATTACAGACACGTGCCACAACACCCAGAAAAAAAAGTGTCCAACATGCCCCCTGCATGTGGATCCCCAGTTCCAGCCCCCTGGCACAGTACCTCATTACTCTCTCGATGCAGCGGGGCATCTTCGGCTTCAAAGGACCTCGTGAACACTTTGCCGTCCCCAGGGTCCTTGTCCTCTGAGGGACAAGACCTTAGAGCCTGCTTGAGTTTCCCACAGAGGAAGGAGGGGCTGCTCTGAGCAGGGTGACTGAGCCCCTGAGGGCTATGACTGTCCATGGGCTCCTGATCCCTGGGCACCATGCCCAGAGTCTTCGAAACTTCATCGTCTTCTAAGTCTGATGGCTCCTTGAGGTGGCCTTTCACATCCTGTGAGACAGGTGTCCCTGGTCCACTCTGGCCACTTGGTGCCTGTCCCATTGAGGTTTGGGGCTGAAAGTTCTTGCATAGCTCCACAGCCTCAGGTACTCGTAATTCCCTGGCTGCCAGGAGCACTTGATCCCTGTTCCCTGAGGTGAGAGCCAGGTGACCAGTGTAGAAAAAGTCCAGCAAGAGGCCAAAGATCTCTGAGAAGCCAGCAGGGAGGACAACGCTGCCCCTGGAGCCATCTCCATAGAGGCTCTGGAAGAAGTGGCTGCAGCAGGCAAGGACACTCCAGTGTGCCTTGAAAACCAGGCCCCCCACATCCAAGGTGGCATCACAGTACTGGCCCTTCTCCCGCTGCTTATTGAGCTCTTGCAGAACTCTTACACTGTGCTGGACAAAGGAACCATCCATGGTCTGGAAGAAAGGAAAGCAGAGTGACACCCTGGCTAGCCCAAAGGAGAAAGCAGAAGCAAGCCCAGGCCTTGAGGAGAAAGACTGTGGGGCTGGACCCCACTCAATCACTTAAGAGGACTATCAGGGCAGGGACGGATGGCTCACACTTGTAACCCTAGCTACTCAGGAGGCTGAGATCTGAGGATCAGGGCTCGAAGCCAGCTGGAGCAGGAAAGCCTGTAACATTCTCATCTCCAATGAACCACCAAAAATGTCAGAAGTGGAGGTGTGGCTCTAGTGGTAGAATCCTAGCCTTGAGAGAGACAGCTAAAGGACAGCACCCAAGCCCAGAGCTCAAGCCCCGGGACCGGTGCGCGCGCGCGCAGACAGGGCCGATCGGGGCTCGGGTTAAGTGGGTGAAGGTCAAAGGCTGCGCGCACACAGAAGGCGGGGACGGACTGACAGCCTCGGGGACAGCGGCTGCACCAGAAGGGCCGGAGAGGCGATGGTGCTGGGTCGAGGGGCAGCAAAGCGGGAGACAGGCCAGGGTCGTAAAGGGGTCGAGGCGAAGATTAACAAAAGTTGGGGGCCAGGAGGCGGGAATGGACGCGAACTGACGGGCCGTGAGGGGCTGGGCGGGGCCGTGCACAGGTGACCCGCGCCCACGCCGTCCCCACAGGTTCCACACGGCCGGCGGCGGCCCGCGGACCCCCTCCCGCGCCCTCCTCACCCGGCCCGTCCTCCCCGGGCGGGGGGCACTGACCCGGGCTCGGCCGCTTCCACAGCCCACAGACCAACTGTCGCGGCCCGACGTGCCGGGCCCACCGTGAGGAGACGCCGCCGTCGCCCCGCCGGATGTGACGTCAGGGCGCTCCGACCTGGGCGGGACCCTTCGTCATTGTAGGGCTTCTAACTCCGGCCCTTAGGGGGCGGGATTCCAGAAAGCAACCAATGGGATACATAAGGGGCGTGGCCAGACCCAGATCCAGGGTGCCAGGCCCGACTTCCGCAGTTGCCTGGCAACATCAAGCTGGCTCCTGGCCTCTGCCGCTAGGCTCCGCCCCCTGGCTCTACATGCCCAGGCTCCACCCTCTCCCCGGAGAGGAGGCGCCACCCAGACACAGGCTCGCGTTTCACCCATTTATTATAGGCGGCTTGGGAAGGGAACTGTGCTGATCTCAGCCGCGCGGTTACACCACGCGAGCCGGCACTGAGGAATCCTGAGGCCTCCCCCGCCAGGCCACCGCGGATCCTCGACCTTCCACCCGGCCTGCCCCGCTGATCAAGTGCCGCCGCTGCGCCGCGTGTAGTCCTGGATGGAGGCCTGGAAGTGCTGGGTGTTATTGAGATCCGGGCGGCCGAGGATCACGTAGCACTTCGGGAGGAAATACCCGCTGAAGCTGCCGCTCAGGCTGGCCAGCCCTGCCAGCACGTTGACCACGGGTAGGTGCCCGCCCTGGTCGATACTCGCCATGGTCAAGAAGGTGATCCAGGACACGAAGTTGAGGAGCAAGCTGAAGGTGACACATTTGGCCTCGTTGTAGTTCTCTGGCAGTTCCTTGCACAGGTAGCTGCAGGCAAAGGCGCTGATGGAGAGGAGACCGTTGTAGGTGAAAGCCAGCAGGAAGCCCAGTGAGTTGGCCTGGGTACACTCGAGGACCACCAGCTGGGGGAAGCGCTGGTATTCCCTAGTTGGCAGTGGGGTCCACACTGCGAGCCAAGTTAGACAGATAAGCAGCTGTGCAGTTGAGCTGAGCATCACAAACAGGCCAGCACCATGGTTTTGGACCCAAGCATGGTAGAATGTGGGTACCTTGGTGGAAAACTTGAAGATGATCACCAGTTGGAAAGAGCGGACTGTCAAGCAGGACAGAAAGATGGCGAAACCAAGGAAAAAGAGGGTCTGGCGGAGCAAACATTTGGGCAGTGTGGGCTCCCCAAAGAAGTTGTAGAGGCTGCAGCTACACCCCGCCAGGGAGCCCAGCATGAGGAAGCACAGCCTGCCCCCAGCCGACCTCACCACAGGAGTGTCATGGTGCCAAGCAAACAGGATGGCAGTCCCAATCAGTAGCAGCAGTAGCAGTGTATTCGCTGTCAGCAGCACGCAGGAGATGGGCTCAAGCCAAGTCAAAAACACCACAGTGCGTGGGAAGCAGGTGTGGCTTCCCGCGGGGGCCCACTCTTCTTTCCCACAAGGCTGGCAACTGTGGAGGTCTAGTCGAGAAAGAAAAAAACAAAAACAAAATCCTGGGGGCTGGGAAGGTGGCTCAGTGGTAGAGCGCTTGCCTTGCATGCATGAGGCTCTGGGTTCGATTCCTCAGCACTACATAAGCAGAAAAAGCCAGAATTGGCACTGTGGCTCAAGTAGTAGAGCGCTAGCTTTGAGCTGAAGAGCTGAGGGACAGTGCCCAGGCCCAGAGTTCAAGCGCCACGACCAGACCAAAAAAAAAAAATCCTGAAGTCTAAGTCAGCAGAGTAAAAATGGGAAATAGGGAAGCCTAGCCACTCAGGAGATTGAGATCTGAAGATTGCAGTTCGAAGCCATCCCAGGCAGAAAATTTCCATGAAATTCTTTTTTTTTTTTTCCAGACCTGGGGCTTGAACTCCGGGCCTGGGCACTGTCCCTGAGCTTCTTTTGCTGAAGGCTAGGGCTTTACCACTTGAGCAACACTTCCAGCCTCTTCGGTTAATGTGGTACTGAGAAATTGAACCCAAACTCCAATCACTTACACACACACACACACACACACACAATTTGTGTTGCAGATTCTGGAAACACATGAGGTCTATATGACTCCTATCCCAAAAGGGTTTGCATACGAAATGTATACAAGGAGCTCAGCCCTTGGAATGAGAGTGTGGTTCAGTAGGAGCAGCCAGCCCCAAAGGAAGGGTATTTTCATTTCTACTTTCACTAACCAAATCCACCTTACTGAGCTTCTCTGTGGTGCCTGAGTCCTGACTTTCTGAGTACAGATGTTATATATATTCTAATCCCTACAAACAGTAAAGAATTGTGTCCCTGGTGTCCAGCTCTGAGCCAAGCCCTTAGCAACCGAACTGACCCTTACTTCACTGTTTGGGCAGACTTATATTTCCCCCTATAGACATGCTAGTATCTGAATTCACATTTGTAATGTGAATGATGGGCATGAGCCGCCAGCACCCAACTGAGATCTTTTTTTTTTTTCCTTAAAAAAAAAAATGTTATGGGCAGGGATGTAGCTCAGTGGCAAAGCACTTGCCTAGCGAGTGCAAAGTTCTAGATTCAATCCCCAGAAACAAAAAAGACAGGGCTGGGAAGGTGGCTCAGTGGTAGAGCACTTGCCTTGCACTCATGAGGCCCTGGGTTCGATTCCCCAGCACCACATAAGCAAAAAGAAAAAAAAGCCAGAAGTGGCGCTGTGGCTCAAGTGGTAGAGTGCTAGCCTTGAGCTGAAAAACTGAGGGACAGTGCCCAGGCCCAGAGTTCAGGCCCCACAACCGGACCCCCCCCCAAAAAAAAAGAACAGACAAAAAATACAGTTAAAAAATTATAATAGCGGGCTGGGAAGGTGGCTCAGTGGTAGAGCGCTTGCCTTGCATGCATGAGGCCCTGGTTCGATTCCTCAGCACCATATAAGCAGGAAAAAAAAAGCTGGAAGTGGTGCTGTGGTTCAAACGGTAGAGCGCTAGCCTTGATCTGAAGAGCTGAGGGACAGTGCCGAGGCCCAGAGTTCAGGCCCATGACTGGACCCAAAAAGAAAATTATAATAGGCAGGCACCAGTAGCTAACACCTATAATCCTAGCTACTCAGGAGGCTGAAATCTAAGGATCATGGTTCAAAGCCAGCTGGGATAGAAAAGTCCCTGAGACTCTTATCTCCAATTAATCACCAGCAAACCAGAAGTGGCACTGTGGCCCAAGTGGTAGCGCACTTGCCTTGAGCTGAAGAGCGCAGGGACAGGGCTTACGTCCAGAGTTTAAGACCCACAACCAACCAAAAAAATTTTTTATATATATATATAAAGGTTATGAGCAATCTAGGCACTGGTGGCTCACGCCTATAATCCTACCTACTCAGGATGCTGAGATCTGAGGAGCACTGTTGGAAGCCAGCCTAAGCAGAAAATCCATGAGACTTTTTTTTGTGTGTGCCAGTCCTGGGGCTTGAATTCAGGGTCTGGGTACTGTCCCTAAGCTGCTTTTGCTCAAAGCTAGCGCTCTACCACTTGAGCCACAGCGCCACTTCTGGTTGTTTTTCTAAAGTTTATGTGATACTGAGGATCAGACCCAGGGCTTCATGCATGCTAGGCAAGCAAGCACTCTACCAGTGAGCCACATTCCCAGCCCCCATGAGACTCTGATCTCCAATAAACTAGTCAGAAAAAGCTGGAAGGGGTGCTGTGGCTCAAGTAGTAGAGCATGAGCCTTGAGCACAAAGAGGCTCAAGGACAGCACCCAGGTCAGGACAAGAAAAAAAAGTGATGTAAGGAGGGTGAGAGCTTGAGGAAGAGCTTTCTGTCCGCAGTGCAGGGTCACCCCACTCACCACTCTTATTGAGGAAGGTTCCAGCATCACAGGGCACACACTCAAAGCAACAGTGGTGGAAACCCATAACCACTCGATGGTGCCCTTCCAGACAGTCCAAGGTACACACAGACGTAGGCACCTGCAAGAAGCCACAGGCAAGGGCTAGGCTATAGCTTAGTGGCGAAGTACTTGTCTAGTCTAGTAAGTGCAGCATCCTAGGTTCGATCCTCAGTTACCACCCCCGCCCCCCACCCAAAAGAAAAAAGACAAGAAGCAACAAGCATCTGCAGCTGCATGCACAGGCCCTTATTGAGGGGCCGCTTATATGTGGAAGGGACAACAGAAGCTCCATACTTCTGTCCTCCACACTTAGTCCCAGAGCAAAGCCCCTGTTCATAGTCAAACAGTCAACTGGGTGTCTGTCTGTCAGCATCTGGGACCAGCAGAGCTAGGAAGAGCATGGGAGCCTGACACTTCCCTTCCTGATCTGGGGACACATTATCTGCAGACATCCTGTACCATCAGACAGCCACTACGAGAGACTCATCTCCATTACCTGGTTGCTCTTCCCATGCCACTGAATTTCTGTCTGGTTTAGGTCCAACTGGACTGGAGACCAGGTGGAGGAGCCAATGACTCTAAAGGTCCACTGGGGCCCACTCCAGTCCCAGGTGATGACGTTATAGCCAGGGAGTGGGTCTCCCTTGTCATCAAATGTCACAGTGTCCTCATGTAGAAGGAAATTCACTTTGTAGATCTGCTCTAGAAGCTGGAATAAAGAGACATCATGAAGTCACCATAAACCACACAGATCCACTGGCCCAGGGAAGGGCTGGGGGTGTGGCTTGCTATTACAACACCAATCTAGTAAGTGTGAATCCCTGAGTTCAAACTCCAGTACTGCCAAAAAAATAAAAATAAAAAAAACCTGAGTGAGCTGAGCACCAGTGACTCAAACCTGTAATCTTAGCTTCTCAGGAAGCTGAGATCTGAGGATCATGGTTCAAAGCCAGCCCGAGCAGGAAAGTCCATGAGACTCTTATCTCCAATAAACCACTAAAAAACCAGAAGTGGTGCTGTGGCTCAACTGATAGAGCACTCGCCTTGAGCTGAAGAGCTCAGGGACAGCGTCCAGGCCCAGAGTTCAAACCCCATGACTCAAAAAACAAAACAAAAAAAACAAAAAAACCTGGGTGCCGGTGCCGGTGGTTCATGCCTGTGATCCTAGCTACTTAGGAGGCTGAGATCTGAGGATGGTGGTTCAAAGCCAGCCTGGACAGGAAAGTCTGTGAGACTCTTATCTCCCATAAACTACTCAGAAAAGTCAGAAGTGGCCTGGCACCAGTGGCTCACACCTGTAATCCTCGCTACTCAGGAGGCTGAGATCTGAGGATCAAGGTTCAAAGCCAGCCCGGGCAGGAAAGTCCATGAGACACATCTCCAATAAAGCACTAAAAAAAAAAAAAAAAACAGGCATGACACTATGGCTCAAGTGGTAGAGCTGAAGAGCTGAGGGATGGCACCCGGGCCCAAAGTTCAAACAGTTGGCCCAGGAAGCAAGTGTCAGCAGTTTATCAGGCTTCCATGCCTACATGATTCTAGTCTACCTAGAAGATGTACTTCCTTCCTAGGAGATCTTTTTTCTCCTAGAAAGCCCTCTGACCTTCCAAAGCAGTTTCTGGAGGGGAGGCCTCTAAATAAAGAACTTCTTTGCAGAGACTTTTATTTTTTGTGCTGGAACTCCAGGTCTGGGTGCTGTCCCTTAGCTTTTCCCTCCAAGCATAGCACTCTACCACTTCACCTACATCTCCATTTCCATCTTTTTGGTTAGTTGGAGATAAGAATCTCTGGGTTTGTCTGCCTAAGCTGAGCCACAGTCCTCAGATCTCAGCCTCCTGGGTAGCAGCTAGTAGTATAAGCACAAGCCACCAGCACCCAGAGGCGCTGCAGAGATTTGAATCCCTTGATGTTTCTGGGGCATAGAAAAAAGGAAAATGAGGTCTGGGAAGGTGGCTTCGCAGCAGAGCACTTGCCTAGCATGGATAAAGCCCTGGGTTCGATTCCTCAGTACCAGATACACAGAAAAAGTCAGAAGTGGTGCTGTGGCTCAAATGGTAGAGTGCTAGCCTTGAACACAGAGAAGCTTAAGGACAGTGCCCAGGCCCTGAGTTCAAGCTCCAGGACTGGCAAAAAGAAAAAAGGGAAAAAGAATGGTCTAAGAGAAGACTAGTCCTTAAATGACTGGCTCATAGGATGGCCAGCATGTGTCCATTCTGTCCATCTGAGGATGGACCATTCTCACAGATAAAATTGGGGGCCTGGAGCTAGACTCTCACCTGCCATGGGTAGACTAGTTCCTTGGAGCAGGCTCCAGCAGGACAGCCCAGGAGCTGGTGGAGGCCGTGAGCCACAACATACACTGCCTGATAGGAGTTGTAGGCAGCACTCATGGAGAAGGCCCCCAGGTTGGGCGTCTCGTGCACCCCAAATGCTTGGCACTCTCGGCAGAGCTGGTTGGTGCTGCAGAAGGAATCCTTAGGGCAAGGCCTAGGGCCATTCTTTTCTGACAGAGCGTAGGCCTCTTCAAACTCCTTCAGGCCAGGGATGACCCTCTGCTTGATGGCCACCCCCAGCACGGTCCCAATGTCCCGGATGCCAGGCAGATGGGTGATATGGGTGGAGATGCACCAGTCTTCTGAGCCAATCCACACTTTGCCAGTGAGGTTGGCCAATACCACAGACTCAAAGAACACGGCAGCCAGCTGCCTGTTGGAGAAAACCACTACCACAGTGGTCCTGGCTTGGGCCAGGTGGAGCATCATATCCCCCATCCTCTTGTCCCCTGCCCTGGCTGAGACGGGTACAATGCCCTTGAAGGCAATACACATGCCACGCTGTGTGGCCAGCTCCTCCAGCGCCTGTACACCGAGCTGCCCATAGTCACCGTGGCTGCCCACCAGCGAGAGCCACAGCCAGCCGAACTTCTGCAGAAGCAACACCAGGATCTCTACCTGGTGTTGGTCGCTGGGGATGGTGCGCAGAAAAGAGGGGTACAACCGCTTTGTGCTGAGTGCTGTGCTGCTGGCCTCATAGCTGATCTGCAGGGGGCAAGGGGTCCCCATTCAGTGAGATCCATAGTGTGGACCTCAAGGGCAGCCCCGCCCTCAGCTCCCAGCCCTGGACTGTGTGTGGGGGACACAGGGAGGGAGGGTGGGGACAAGGAGAGGCCTAGGATCCTCTCCCAGGCCGCCCCTGGGGGAGGAGTGAGAATCTGCCCAGTGGACATGGAGGACTCCCACATCCTGAGCGCAGGGAACAGACGTGTCTCCTCCAGGGAATGAGATGATATACGGAGGATTAAGGGAGACACAGGAGCTACTGCTTGGCAAACCGCTGCAGCTCAGCTTACCAGGGGCACCAGAAAGGGGCTCAGCATAGCAGCGGTGATGACTGCGTGGTCGGTGGTGTCCGGTCCGATGACGGCCATCACCCTGGGGGAGTAGTGGGACAGGTTTCCTCGGATCCCTACGTAGCGTGTCCCTGGCAGCGCGAGCATGCTCAGCGTGGCGTACACATTGGCTGACTCGGAGCACACGTCGTACAGCTCATACCCCAGCGTGACATTGGGTAACAGCGACGTGGAGTTGTTGATCTCCTCGATGGCAAACCTCATGGCCTGGAAGAGGTGGTAGCCGTGGCCATTGAAGCTGTCAGGTCTGTGGGGAAAGCCGAGCGAGAGCTGGGACATCCCTCAGGTCACCCACAACTGCCACGTCAGCCTGGACCCTGCAGTTCACAAGGCTCCAGGGGACGGGGGTACACGGGAGAAATGCTGCATCCCATGCTGATACACATAAAATCACTGAAAGGCTCCGAAGTCCTGTAGCAGAAAGGCTGATGTACTCAGAGTTCTCTTCAGAAACAGAATCTATGGATATCAACAGGGAGACTTAAGAAACTGACAAATCTAGCCAGGCACCAGTGACTCATGCCTGTAGTCCTACCTACTCAGGAGACTGAAATCTGAGGATCAAAAGTTTGACCGTTGGTCTGGGTAGAAAAATCCCAGCGACTCTTCAGATAGCCAGCAAAAAAGCTAGAAGTAGAGTTGTAGTTCATGAGACAGAGCACCAACTTGGAACAAAAAACCAAAACAAAACAAGGGACAACCATAATCTGTGCCTTTTTGTTGATTAATTGGAGAGAAGAGCCTCAAAGATTTGTGTGTCCAGGCTGATTTCAAATCTTGATCTGAGATCTCCTGAGAATCTTGATCCCAAATAGCTCTCAATAGTTTGGATTACAGGTATATGCCACTGGTATAAACCACTGTTTTTGTTTTGTTTTGTTTCTTGCCGGTAGCAGAACTTCAGCTCAGGACCTTCTACTCTCCTGGGCTGCTTGCTCACATCTGGCACCCTACCACTTGAGTCATACCTCCAGTTCAGCATTTTTTCAGTTAATTGAAGATGAAGTTTCAGAGATATTTTTCTGCCTGGGCTAGCTTCAAAACTCAATCCTCCAGGTCTCAGTCTCCTGAATTGCTAGGATTATAGGCATGAGCCACCAGCACCTTGCTGGATTTAACTATTAATCAAATCTAAACAATACATACACAAAACCAGGCACTGACGTGTCTTGCCTATAATCCTACCTACTTAGGCTCCATGGTACCCTAGTAGCCTCATAAGTGAAAGACCCTGAGTTCAAAAAAAAAAAAAACAAGAAAAAGAAAAAGGATCACAGAGTATAAGTTGGCAGGACTGTGCAGGATCTAGGCATCACCCTGGCAGGAGCAAGTGTGGATTGATGGGAAAGGGCTGGGGCTGTCAACTCAAGGGCTGGGCCCAGCCCAGAGGCAGACAGAAGGGCCCTGGAGCCACAGGACCCACTATGTGAGAGTCCTCACTCACCTGTCACAGAAGGTCACCTGGGGTCTGTGTCTCTGCTGCGAACAGTCAGAGTGGAGAGGGAACAGGCCTCCGAGGAGATAATCTCCCTGGAGACTAAAGTCAGGTGAGGATTCGGTCCTCTGACAGTCAAAAGTCCAGCAGATGGCAATGGAAAACTGCAGGCCAACCAGATGGACCACCCAGAGCAACATGCTGAGCAGATGCCCCTGTACCCAGCATGCTCAAGCAGCACTTTCTGACAAGGCCAGCCACTTAAATACTGTACACAGCAGCTGCCCGGATGCTAGGCAACTGACTTCGTGCCCTTGAAAGGGGTGGGACTGGAACACAGTTGTAGAAATCAGACTGTTTCTTTTGGCCTCCCACCCAGGAACTGGGCAGGGCCCAGGCATGGATGCAAACCAGGTGGTGCCCAGTGGTGCTGGATGTTGGTGGGTTCTGTTCTTGGTCCGTTGCCTCTTTGGCTTCACCTGGCTCAGGAAGGGAGAGCTGGCATTTTGGGGGATGGTAAGCTGGGACAAGTTTATTGTGGTAAGAAGTAGGGTATGGAGGAGTGTGTGTGTGTGTGTGTGTGTGTGTGTGTGTGTCTGTGTGTATCAGTACTGGGGTCTTGAACTTGGGCCTCAGTGCCATCCCTGAGCTTTTGTGCTCAAGGCTGATGCTCTACCACTTGAACCACAGCTTCACTTCTGGCTTTTCTGTTGGTTAACTGGAGATTGGTTTCATAGACTTTCCTGCCTTGGTTGGATTCAAACTGTGATCCTCAGAGCTCAGCCTCCTGCATAGCTATGATTACAGATGTGAGCCACCTGGCTTAGAGTTGTTTTTTTAAACCGGAGGCTGACCTCGACCTTCTGAACGCAGGCGATTCTCTTCCTTTTGCTTCAGTCTCTCCAATAACTGGGACTGCAGCCTGCACCACCATAATCTGCCAAGCAGCAGCATTTAGAACCCTTTGGTTGGGCTTCAGGTTAATGAATGAGACATGGCTTTGAGTGGACACCGCCACCCACAGTCTTGTGTTCTGACACTTGAAAATGTGAGCCGAATAATCCCAGTCTGGCCGCGATGCCCAGGATCGCTCCCTTCAGCCCAAAGACAAATGAATGCAAATAGAACGTATGCAAAGATGGATTTTGTTTAAAATTCCAATCCTGGAGCTTTTTCTGCAGAAAAAAAATAATCCCAGGTGGATTTCCGGAGCGGTGGCTCTGTGGCCTAACCCTGGGGTTCAGGCTTTCCCCGTCCAGCTGGCTGGGGTGGGACCTTTGCATAATGTAAATACTGTGCAGCCCCGGGTGGGATGCGAGGGTGGGGGTCTCCCCAGGCCTTCGCGAGCCTGCTCCGGGCCAGAGCCTCCGGCGTGCTTCCGGAGGCCGACGCTAGAGGGCGCGCGCCGCCCCGAGGCCGCGGGGCGGAGCGGGAGGCACCCCGGTAAGTCTCGCGAGATTCTCCTCGGCCGGCGTCAGGGGCTCAGCATGGCGGATTCGGAGAGGCGCTTCAACCGGGCGCTCTACCGCTCCGTGTGGTCCAAGATCTTCAAGATCCGCCCGAAGCTCGTGCTCTGCCGCCGAGATCGCCTCCGACTGCGGGCCCCAGGCCGGTGCGAGCGACACCGGCGGCGGCGGCGGCTGCTGCAGGCCCAGGCGGCCCACGAGGGCTGCCGGGAGCGATGCGGCGCGGGCGTGCGGGGCGGCGCGGGCGTGCGGGACGGCGCGGCCGGGGAGAAGCCCGAGGCCGGCGCGGCCGGGGAGAAGCCCGAGGCCGAGGCGGCCCGGAGGCCGCAGGCCGCGTCCCCCAGCCCGGCGCGCGACGCGTACCACGCCCGGCCCTTGGCCCCGTTCCCCTTCCCGATCAGCGCCCTGCTGCCCGCCGCGCCCTGCATCCGCTTCCCCAGCCCGCCGCCCGCGTAGAGCGTCCGGGAGAAGCGCCGGGCCCCGCAGGTGCGGCAGCTGGGCCCGGGCTGCACGCTGCTGCTGCTGCCCGTGGAGGATGTAGGCGGGGTGTGCGCGGGGCCGCTGCGGGGGGCTGTCCGCGCCCGAACCCGCGCCGCCAACGCCGGCTGCAGCGTGCCCGGGGTTACCCTGCGGCGAGAGGCAGAGCCGGGAGTCGAACTCGCCCGCGGGGAGAAGGGAAAGGCAGGAAGCGGAGGGACTAGGCCAGCCTGGCGCCTTGCTGAGGACGGGGTTTGGATTCAGGGCCCTCTACCACTTGAGCCACGTCTCTAGCGTGTGTGTGTGTGTGTGTGTGTGTGTTGATTTGTGGGGCTTGAACCCGGGACCTCCTGCCCTCAGCCGTTTTGCTCTAGGCTGGCGATCCATCACCTGAGTCTCCACCTCCAGCTTTTTGATGGTTATTTGGAGATTGAGTCTCTGGACTTGCTGCGCATCTCAGCCCTTCGATCTCTGCCCCACGAGTAGCTAGGATTACAAGCTTGTAATTGGCTTCCAGCTCTGTCTTTAGTTCGTTATTTTGGAGGTAGGAGTCTTTCGGAACATTTTCTGCGTTGCAGACCTTACACCTACTGTTCTTAGCCTTTTGAGAAGGTAGGGTTACTTGCATGAACAAGTTTAAATACAGGCTTGCTTTGGAGCTGCCGCAGGATATGATCTGAGGTTGAAAATGTGTATATGGCTTGTCCTGGAAGTTCACACCTGTAATCCTAACTAAGGAGGCTGAGAGATCTGACAATCCTGGTTCAAAGCCAGCAGGAGAGCCGGGCGCTGGTGGCTCACGCCTGTAATCCTAGCTACTCAGGAGGCTGAGATAGGAGGATCGCGGTTCAAAGCCAGCCCGGGCAGGAAAGACCGTGAGACTCCTATCTCCAATAAACCACCAGAAAACCGGACGTGGTGCTGTAGCTCAAGTGGTAGAGCGCTCGCCTTGAGCTGAAGAGCTGAGGGATAGCGCCCAGGCCCAGAGTTCAAGCCCCATTGACCGACACACACAAAAAAAGCCAGCAGGGGCAGAAAAGTCCCTGGGAAACCCTATCTCCAATTAGCCACTCAAAAACCATAGTGGAGCTGTGGCTCGAAGTGATAGAGTGCTAGCCTTGTGTAAAAGAGCTCAGGGACAGTGCCCAGACCCTGAGTTCAAGCCCCAGGACTGGGAAAAAAACAAAAAAACGTGTATGGCTGGGTTATGGTGGCTACATCTGTAATCCTGATTCTCAGGAGCTTGAGATCGGAGGATAGTGGTTCAAAGCCAGCCCAAGCAGAAACGGCTGGGAGACTCCACTCCCGGAAAAATGTTTGGAGGCCTGGCTCAAGTAACAGCCCAGTAAGCAGTCAAAGCCCTGAATTCAAATCCTTGTATGCACAAAAAAAGTAAAGGAGGCTGGGAATGTAGTTTAGTGGTAGAGTGCTTGCCTAGCATGCATGAAGCCCTGGGTTTGATTCCTCAGTACTACATAAACAGAAAAGGCTGGAAGGGGCACTGTGGCTCAAGTGGTAGAACACTAGCCTTGAGCAAATGAAGCTTAAGGACAGTGCCCAGGTCCTGAGTTCAAGCCCCAAGACTAGCCAAAAAAAAAAAAAAAAGGAACTGGGTGCCTGTGATCCTAGTTACTCAGGAGGCTGAGATCTGAGGATCACAGTTTGAAACTAGCTTGGACAGGTTAAGTCCCTGAGACACTTCAATTAACCAGAAAAAAAACAACAACAAGTGGTGCTGTGGCTCCAGTGGTAGAGCGCTAGCCTTGAGCTGAAGAGCTGAGGGACAGCACTCAGGCCCAGAGTTCAGGCCCCATAACCAGCAAAAAAAAAAAGGAAACGAAAAAAGAAAAGTGAAGGATGTGTGCTGGTTACCTAGTCCAATGTAATCTGCCCCTGGCAATGGGTAATTTTCAGGTATGTGAATAGCAAGTCTGCATTTCTTCAGTGTTTGCAACACGTTCTATAATGTTACTTCTTTCTTTGCTAGGAGTTTACTTTCGGTGGCACGTGTCGCCTGACTTGCCTCTATGGCGAGGTGGAGGTGTTTGGTTATGCCATCCGGCAAGGCCAGCCTCCCCAAGACCTCTTCTCTACCTTCACACACGCTTTCCTGAATATCACTGCGGTTCGTTACTCCATGCCTCAGAAAACCAAGAAAGAGACGAAAAAGGAATTCCGAGCTTTGGTCAGATCTCGTCTTAACCTAGGTAAAGAAAAGAACTGAGTAGCTGATAGTATTTAAATTCTTACTGTGGTTTAGACATTGTGCTTAGAACTTGAATCCAGGGGGCTGGGAAGGTGGCTCAGTGGTAGAGCACTTGCCTTGCATGCATGAGGCCCTGGGTTTGATTCCTCAGCACCACATAAGCAAAAAGAAAAAGCCGGAAGTGGCGCTGTGGCTCAAGTGGTAGAGTGCTAGCCTTGAGCTGAAGAGCTAAGGGACAGCGCCCAGGCCCAGAGTTCAGGCCCCACGACCGGACCCCTAAAAAAAACTGGAATCCAGGATCTCTATATCTATTCAGACAAATAAGGCTTCATAGGCATTAACGTACTGTTATTTTAAGTTAAGGGTCCTTTTGTAGGCATTAAGGTACTGTTATTTTTAGTACTTTTTAATGTAATAAAAATTTTCTGAAGCCATGAATGTTGTATTAAATGGCTTCTCAAACTAAATGTGGAAAAAAGTCACTGTTACTGTGCAATGTAGCCTTCTGAAAAGGGCTGTAGAACAGGATTAGCTACTGTCAGCTTGCCTTTTAGCAGAGAAGCTAGGAGCTCTGAACGGCAGAGAATTTAGTGGAGTTTCTGCGTCTGAGGTGATTTATTTTTCTCTTTGCAGAGGACAGATCTTGGTCGATAAAGAATTTTTCTCCTCTGTGTTCCCTTGTGATGCTAGAACAGCTGAAAAACTCCACTGTAAACTTCATTACCAGCTTTCCAGGTTTATCTTGCGTTTTCATGCAAGAGGTAAAATCAGTTTCATTCAGTTTTGCTAATTACTTGTGTCAAAACAGTCGAGCTAACTTGCTCTATAAAGTGTTCTCTTTGAATCAGTCTGTCCTGTTAGTGGGATAGGTCTATAGTCAAGAAACAGTCTAGCCAAGAGCCAGTGGCCCATGCCTATAACCATGGCTCTTCAGGAGGTGAGATCTGAGGGTCTTGATTTGAAGCCGGCCCTGGCAGAAGTCTGTGAGACTCTTTATTTTCATTTAACCAGTGAAAAGCCGGAAGTGGAGCTGTGGCTCCAGTGGTAGAGCACCAGCTTTGAGCAAAAAAAGCTAAGGGAGAACACCCTGGCCCTGAATTCAAGCTCCTGTATATGCACATTTATTAAAAAGGTGGGGGGGCGGGGGGGGAGTTTGGGAATGTGGCTTAGTGGTAGAGTGCTTGCCTAGCATGCATGAGGCCCTGGGTTCGATTCCTCAGTACCATATAAACAGTAAAAGCCAGAAATGGCACTGTGGCTCAAGTGGTAGAGTGCTAGCCTTGAGCAAAAGAGGCTCAGGGGCAGTGCAAGTCACTTTTTCAGCTGGGTGCTGGTGGCTCATGCCTATAATCCTAGCTATTTGTGAGGCTGAGATCTGAGAATTGTGGTTTGAAGCCTCTCCAATTAACCACCAGAATACTGGAAATGGCACAGTGGCTCAAAGTGGTAGAGGGCTAGCTTTGAGCAAAAGAGCTCAGAGTGCTGGGATGTAGCTCAGTGGCAAAGCACCTGCCTAGCTAGTGCAATGTCCTGGTTTGATCCCCAGAACCAAAAAGGGAAAGACACAAAAGAGCTCAGAGACAACACCCAGGCCCTGACTTCAAGCCCCATGACTGACAGAAAAGTCGCTGTTTCAGGCAGATGTGGGTGCCCATACCTTGAGAGGCAGGAGGATCATGAATTTGAGTCCAGGCTTAACTATATTGGAGATCTTGTCTCAAAACAAGGTGGGGGCAGGGTGTGTGGCTCAGGTGGTAGAATAACCTGCCTTGGCAAATGCAAGGTCCTGTGTTCCTTTTTTTGTTTTTCCCCCCAGACCGGGGGCTTGAACTCAGGGCCTGGGTGCTGTCCCTGATCCTCTTTGTGCTCAAAGCTAGCAATCTAGCACTTGAGCCACAGGACTTCTTCCAATCCTGAGTTCTAATCCCACTTTCAAAAGCAAAACATTGCAGCGCATCATTTTGTGGTTGGCAAAATACAAACAAAAAAACCATTGAACTTCGTTAATGGTTATCTTAATTTTCTTTTCTTTTTCCTTTTTTTTTTTGGGTCCGGTCATGGGGCCTGAACTCTGGGCCTGAGCGCTGTCCCTCAGCTCTTCAGCTCAAGGCTAGCGCTCTACCACTTGAGCCACAGTGCCACTGCTTCAGGATTAGTGGACAGTAGATGTAAGGGAGAATTACAGATGGGGGCGGAGCTAAGCAAGCTGTTTGTCTGTGCTGACAGGGAGGTGGCCTGTTAACCGTCTGGCAGGGGACACCAACTGTCAGTGATCTGTGAGTTTGGAGCTGAGGAGAGCCCTTCAACTCTGCCTGTCACTTTAACTTTTGTTTTATGTTTTTGGAATTTCTCTTAACTTAAAAAAAAATTTTTTTTGGGTATTGGTACCAGGACTTGAACTCAGGACCTGGCACACCTGATTTTCTTGCTCATGGTTGGTGCTCTACCTCTTGTCACACCACCCTGATTTTTTGCCTGGGCTGGCTCCAAATGATCATTCCTCCAGGTTTTTAGCCTCCTGGAGTAGCGAGGATTACAGGTGTAAGCTACTGACCCTGCCTGGCAGGGTGTTTTTGGAAAGTCTTACTAGGTTGCCTCAAACCTCAGATCTTCTGCCTCCTACCCCTCCGGTGCTGGCAGCAGAGGTGTGGGCCGTGGTGCTCGGTGAATGGCATGCCATGTCTTTCTCTGGAGCCTTCTGCAGGAGTGACAGCGGCTTGGGAGGAAGTATGAACTGTGGAAGCAGACATAGATGACTTCAGAATGGAGTTGATAGTGACTTGCTGATGAATTTTGTAGCTGTGGGGGAGAGAGGGAAGGATCAGATTTACACTTTGTAATTATCTCTTTTTTTTTTTTT
>NW_012267222.1:3481449-3492753 GCF_000151885.1 Dipodomys ordii | reverse complement strand
CAGCAGACCTGGTGGCCAGGGTGAACGTCCTAGACGGGTGCTGGTCAGTGGTGGGTGACCCCCAGGTGTCTAAGATGGTTTTTGTTTTTGTTTTTTTTTTTTTGCCAATCCTGGGGCTTGAACTCTGGGCTTGGACACTGTCCCTGCACTCTTCAGCTTCTTTTTTTTTTTTTTTTTTTTAACTTTCCTTAATGTTTAAATTGTTCTTTTTCAGAGTGGTCCACTCCAGATCAACTCTGAATCTTTAGCTTTGAGATCTGTTGGCATCAGAAAGGAGAAGAAGAAAAGAAGCCTTACCTTAACTGAGAGCGTCCATTCGGCACTGCGGGAGCTGGTCAGTGTGGCTGAGGGTAAGTACTACATTCAGATCACTAGGTATGGCCCCAGACCCTCAGAATCACTGCCCATCATTAAAGGACAATGAGGACAATGGTTGATTCCAGGTCAATGTCTGTTCTGCCTGCAGAAGAAATGGACGACTGTCTGGTCGTCCTGGTTTGCGGTGCTCAGGATGTTGGAAAGTCAACATTCAATAAGTTCCTGATTAACCAGCTGTTAAATCGGTAAGAGTCTTTTTGTTGTCACTTTGGTGTATTACTAGATGTGTGTATGTGTATGCACACATATGTGCCATTACTCTGCCCTTAGCTTTTTTGTTTATGGCTGGTGCTCTGCCCCCCCCCCCCCGAGCCACAGCTCCACCTCTGGCTTTTTGCTATAAATTTTTTTTGTTGTTGTTATAATTGTTTTTTTGGTTTTTTTGGGGGGTCCGGTTGTGGGGCCTGAACTCTGGGCCTGGGCGCTGTCCCTCAGCTCTTCAGCTCAAGGCTAGCGTTCTACCACTTGAGCCACAGTGCCACTTGCGGTTTTCTGGTGGTTTATTGGGGCTAAGAGTTTCATGTACTTTACTGGGCTTGCTTTGAACCGTGATCCTCAGATCTCAGCCTCCTGAGTAGCTATGATTATAGGCGTGAGCCACCAGCTGGGATTTTTTTTTTTGCTGGTTATTTCAGAGATGGAGTATCTCAGACTTTACAGGCTAGCATTGCCCAAATTCCTCCGCTTTTCAGCCTTCTGAGAAGCTTGCTGGGGCTTACTTGTTTTGGTGCTGGTACTAGAGCTTGAACTCAAGGCCATACAGTCTCTCTTTTTTTTTTCTGCTTATGGCTGATTCTCTGCCATTTGAACCATACCTTCACTTCTAGCTTTTTGCTGGTTAATTGAAATAAGAGTCTCAAGGATCTGCCTGCTTAGAACTGGCTTTTGAACCTCAGTCGTTAGATCCTAGCCTTCCGAGTAGCTGAGATTATAGGGGTGAGCCACCTGTGCCTGGCTGGGAGTTGTATTTAAAGGTAAAGGTGATTATGCACATGCTGTGAATGAACACTGCGCGAGGAGGCCCATCTACCTAGAAGACTGCATGTGGTTGGTTTTGCTTGTGCAAAAGGGATATAAAATTATTGACTGCTATTCACCATCATAAACAATCTAACATTCTGATTGCTATAAATGTGATTTCTCACCAGGTGGAGGTGGCTCACGCCTATAATCCTAGCTACTCAGGAGGCTGAGATCTGAGGATCTCATCTTGGTTCAAAGCCAGCTGGGGCAGGGGCAGGAAAGTCCGAGAAACTCTTTTCTCCAATAAACCACCCAGAAAACTGGAAGTGGTGCTGTGCCTCAATTGGTAGAGTGCTTTCCTTGAGCTGAAGAGCTGAGGGACAGAGCCCAGGCCCAGAGTTCAAGCCCCATGACCGACAAAAAAGAGAAAGTGATTTCTCCTTTTACTGACTAATGTTAAAATTCTCTTTTCTTTTAAAAAAAACTTTCAGTATTCCCTGTGTTGACTACTTAGAATGTGATCTGGGGCAGACAGAGTTCACGCCTCCTGGTTGCATTTCTTTACTGAATATTACAGAACCGGTTCTGGGTATGTATTACATATTTGCTAAATGTCTTACTTTATAAAATTAAAAAATAATGACGCTAAAAAGTCAGTATGTAAAATGTGAGAAATGGGCACAAAACTTGTTTGTATGTATGTTTGTGTATACACTGGGTCTTGAACTCACGGCCTAGGCACTATCTCTAAGCTTTTGTGCTCAAGACTGGTACTCTACTACTTGAGCCAAAGCTCCACTTCCAGCTTTTTTTGGTAGTTGGAGTTAAGTGTCTCATGATGTTTCCTGCCCAGGCTGGCTTTGAACTGTGATTGTCCCTGCCTTCTAGTAGCTAGGATTGTAGGCTTTAACAACTGGTGCCTGGCTAGGTTTTTAATTTTGATGAGGTTTAGGAGTTATTGATATATCCTTACTTTTTTATTTATTTTTTTTTAGTGCTGGGAATTGAACCCAAAGCTAATGCACAGTATACCAGCTTATCTCTGAGCCCTTTTTATTTTATTTTATTTTGCCAGGCCTGGGGCTTGCATTCAGGGCCTGGACACTGTCAATGAGCTTCTTTTGCTCAAGGCTAACATTCTACCACTTGAGCCACAGTGCCATTTCTAGCTTTTTCTGTTTATGTAGTACTGAAGAATTGAACCCAGGGTTTCATGCATGCTATGCAAGCACTCTGCCACTAAAGCCACCTTCTCAGTCCTGTAATTTGTTTTTGTAGTACTAGAGATTGATTCAGAACTTGCTGGCTAAGCACTTTGCTATTAGAACTATATTTCTGGACCTGTGTCCTGGATATTAATCCCTTATCAAGTGTGTGATTTTTTTTCTGGGTCATCTCTCTTTTTTTTTTTTGTTTGTTTGTTTGTTTTGTCAGTTGTGGGGCTTGAACTCTGGGCTTAGGTGCTGTTCCTCAATTCTTCAGCTCAAGGTGAGCACTCTATCACTTGAGCCATAGCACCACTTCTGGTTTTCTAGTGGTTGGTGATAAGAGTCCCATGGACTTTTGTGCCCAGGTTGGCTTTGAACCGTGATCCTCAGATCTCAGCTACGATTACAGGTATGAGCCACTGGCACCCGGCTCCGGGTCATCTTTTTGTTTTCTCAGTAGTAGTTGTGATGTACAGAAGTTCTTATTTTGGTGAAGTCTAATATTCTTGGCATGTGTACACGTGAGTGTGCACGCTCATGCACACGCATGCTGCTGTGGATGGACAGGGCTCATGCAGGCTAGAAAAGTGCTCTCCCTCACACGCTGTTCCCAGCTCTGCTGAGTTAACACTAACCTTTGTCTTCCTAGGTCCTCCCTTTACTCACCAGAGGACCCCACAGAAGATGGTCTATTTCGGGAAACCTTCTTGTAGAAACAGCTGTGAGAACTACATTGAGATAATAAAATATGTGTTCAGCGCTTACAAGAGAGAGTCACCACTGATCATCAACACGATGGGCTGGGTGGTAGGTGAGTAAGGCCGCCTGCTCACACTGCAGGGAAAGGGCAGCCCGCCTGAGTCATAGGAGTCACATGACAGATCAGTACACGCACACTGTTTTCGAGTGAGCATGACCATATCTGTTTCCTTAGATGGATGAACATTTTGTGCTTTTGAGACACAGTCTTGCTACGTAGTTCAGACTGACCTAGAACTTGATCTGTATGCTGGTCTTGAACACTTAAGTTTTCTGGCCTTGATCTCCTAAGTGCTTGGATTTTAGGCACATATATCACCTGTCCCCTTTATCGTTTTTTTTTTTCCTGAAAATATTCAGTATCTTGTAGCTTTTTTCAGATGTGTGTGTACATGTATACGCAATGGTCCTGGGGCCTGAGCACTATTTCTTAGTTTTTTCTTTCAAGGCTAGCACACTACCACTTGAGCCACACCTGCTTCTGGCCTTTGGGTGGTTGGAGATAAAGATATGTCTCACCAACTTTGGTGTTCTAACCCCTGGGAATCATGAGCCTCAGACATTAGCCTCCTAAATTGCTCGGATTACAGGCAAGAGATATCAGTGCTTAGCTTTCCTGTATCTTTTTTTTCCCCCATTCTTTTGTTGTTGGTCGTAGGGCTTGAACTCTGGTCTCAGCTCTTCAGCTCGAGGCCAGTGCTTGACCACAGCCACTTCTGGTTTTCTGGTGATTAATTGGAGATAAGAGTCTCACAGACTTTCCTGCGTGGGCTGGCTTTGAACCATGATCCTCAGATCTCATTCCCTGAGTAGCTAGGATTACAGACGTGAGCCACCAGCGCCCAGCTGTAATGTGTTTTGTTTTTGGGATGTTTGAGTTTATTACATATTCTGGATGATAAGGAGTCTGGTTGCTTTGACATCTGCTGGCTCATTGCGTGCCCTCAGTTAAGTTTGGTTTGTGTTGGGCGGTCTGGTCCTGTGTGTGCTCCAACGCTCTCATCTCCTCCCTCACAGACGATGGGCTGCTTCTGCTGATTGACCTCATCCGGCTGCTGGCTCCCAGCTATGTGGTTCAGTTCACTACGGCCCATACCAGAAACATGCCAGTCCTCACACCTGAATTCGTGGAAGGCACGGATGGCTTGTACACAAAAAGCAAGTCCAGGCACAGAAATCGGTGTTTCGAATTCCCGGACTTGGGAGATAATTTGGAATTTACTGATGAAGAGAAAGACGGTCCTGTTTTCTTGAATGGACATAAACTACTATACGTTCAGTCAGAGTTTATATTTTGTAAAACTTTAAGAAATAGGTAAGTAGGGACTGGGAAGGTGGCTCAGTGGTAGAGCGCTTGCCTTGCATGCCTGAGGCCCTGGGTTCGATTCCTAAGCACCACATAAGCAAAAAGAAAAAAGCTGGAAGTGGCGCTGGGGCTCAAGTGGTAGAGCACTAGCCTTGAGCTGAAGAGCTGAGGGACAGAGCCCAGGCCCAGAGTTCAGGCCCCACGACCGGACCCCCCAAAAAAAATAGATAAGTAAACTGTCACATGGCTAATGATGGGCCCTTCTGTCAAGCAAGACATTCTATTCAGATCCTTAGAAGTCGTGTGCGTGCATGTGTGGAATCCTAGCCCTTGAGAAGCTGAGGCAGAGGGTCTTTCTGCGCTGGTGACTGTAGGCACACCCTTCTGATCTGCTTTTCAGAGAATCACATAACAGAGTTCTTCGAGGCTTGGCTGTGTTGGGTTACCTCAGCTTGCTGATGCCTTCGGTGCCAAAACCACCAAGCTTCCTGCCCAGTCTGACACCCTATCAGGTATGGGGCTCGTCTTCTGTTTTCTCTTGCTGCTGGCTACCTTCTACCCCATTGTATCCATTTTCCGTTGAATCCTCACAGCCCTGTGCCTTGTATTCTGTAATTATCCCCATTCTATAGATGGATAAACGAAGGTGCAGAGAAACTAGTGGCAGAGTTGGCATTCAGACCTAGGCAGGCCACAGGTCTGGTTCCATGTGCTCCCCCCCCCTTCCCTCCTTTTCTCCCTTCCTCTTTTTTTTTCACTGGCCCTAGGACCTAAGCTCAATGCCTAGATACTGATTCTGTCCCTGAGTTTTTTCAGTCAAGGCTGATACTGTACCATTTGAGCCACAGCTCCACTTCTGGCTTTTTGCTGGTTGATTGGAGGTAGGACTCTCTTGGGTTTCTCTTCCTGGGTTGACTTTGAACCTGAGTCCTCAGATCTCAGCCACCTGAGCAGCTAGTATTACTGACGTGTGAGCCACCAGTGCTGGCCAGGTGGAGCTTTCGTCTCCTTGAGCTAGACGCGGTTCAGTCAGGCCTCATCCCAGGCACCTCCTGTGTTACAGAGAGCAGAGGTGGCTCTGCTGTGCCATCTGGCCACATGGGAGCCACGGCTCTGAGCCAGGTTCTCTGCCTGGCACGTGTGGATGCCTCCGTAACTGTGGCAGTCCTAAGAGCTGCTAGTAGAGACCCCGCCTAGAGCTATGAAGGCTGGGGACAGGCGAGTGGGGTGCCTGTCTGCGGCCGCACAGCAATGGCAGCAGACCTGGTGGCCAGGGTGAACGTCCTAGACGGGTGCTGGTCAGTGGTGGGTGACCCCCAGGTGTCTAAGATGGTTTTTGTTTTTGTTTTTGTTTTTTTTGCCAATCCTGGGGCTTGAACTCTGGGTCTGAGCGCTGTCCCTGAGCTTCTTTTGCTCAAGGCTAGCACTCTACCACTTGAGGCACAGCACCACTTCAGCTTTTTCTGTTTATGTGGTGCTGAGGAATCAAACCCAGAGCCCATGCATGCTAGGCAAGCATTCTACCACGAAGCCACATTCCCAGTACCTCTAAGGTGTTTTTTGCTGTTGTTGTTTTTACCCAAGGGTCAGGCAATTGGTTTAATGAAATTTCTTTAAGGTCTTGATTTTTGTTTCTTGGGGGGTTTTTTTGGTCATGGGACTTGAACTCAGGGCCTGAGTTATTTTGCTCAAGGCTAGTGCTCTGCCATTTTCAGCCACTGGCCCACTTCTAGTTTTCATTTGGTTAATTAGAGATAAGTGTCTCATGAACTTTCTTGCCTGGTCTAGCTCTGAACTGTGATCTTCAAATCTCATTCTCCTGAGAAGATAGGTTTACAGGTGTGAGCCACCAGCACCAAGCAACAGGGTCAGTTGTTTTTAGGAAATACTCTTATTTTTTTTTGTCAGTCATGGCCTGAACTCTGGGCCTGGGTGCTGCCCCTTGGCTCTTCAGCTTAAGGCTAGTGCTCTATCACTTGAGTCACAATGCCACTTCCGTTTTTTTCTGCTTATAACAGAGTACTTGTCACCTCTCAATTTGAAATTACCCAGGAAGTAGTAATGTTAGTCATTTTCCTGGAGTCCCAGGAATGTGGGTACTGCTTCTTTTTCCTTTTTTTTTGGTGTTGGGGAGCGCATCCAGAGCCTCTTGCATGTCAGGCATGCGCTCTACCACTGAGCCACACTCCAGTCCTGTCCATTTTTTGTGTTTAGGACAGGGTTTGAACCCAGGCCTTGTGCTCTCACTCTACAACTTAAGACATGCCCCCAAGTGCTGCCTAATTGCAGGTAAGAGTCTAGAGTTTGTCTGATACACTTTGAACCAGACATCAGCCTCCAGAGCAGCAGGTGTGAGCAACAGCACCTGGCTCTGTCCTCTTTCTTAATCCTCATTAGGAATTGAATAGAGAACTTGTGGTTCCGAAAGTCCATTCTGACTTTCTTATATCGGGAAACTCAGTGAACAATGTTTCATGTGCATTTAACTGGATGTCTTCCTCTGTTTTAACTCACTTAAGACATTTCCAGATCTCTTGTGTCTACTTCGACCAGGAAGTACCAGGCATTCAGTTGGGGTTTCTAGCAAGCGTTCCTGGTATACGAAGAGTGTGTGTGGCCTCTTAGGGTCTCTGTTAAAGCTGCAGCCGCCACAAAGCCCTGGTGTTTTCATTCTTTTTGGTAGTGGTTTTGTAGACTTTGCCTTACATCACTGGCTAGTCAGTTGGTGGTAATTAAAATTGGGCTTTTAAGCCAAGCCTGGCCTGGTGGCATATGCCTGGCAGGAGCCTCTGAAGTTCAAGGTCAGCATGCTCTATACAGGCAGACCCTATCTTAAAAACAAGAGGGCCAGGTGCCAATGGCTCATACCTTTAATCCTAGCTACTCAGGAGGCTGAGATCTGAGGATCTGTGTTCAAAACTAGCCTGAGCAGCCAAAACCACAAGACTTTTCTCGCAATTAATCGGTAAAAAGCCAGAGTAGAGGTATGGCTCAAGTAGTAGAGTGCCAGCCTTGAATAAAAGAGTTGAGGGAGAATGCAAGGGCCCTGTTTTCAAGTTCCTCCAGTATTGGCACAGAAGAGGGCAGGTTGGAAGAAGCGAAGAAAGATCGTTCAAAACAAATGATTGATGGGGGTTGCACACTTATTATTTGTTCCTTAGGTCCCTTTTAATTCGGTTGCTATCCGGATTACCCACTCTGATGTGCCCCCCACCCACATCCTGTATGCCGTGAATGCCAGCTGGGTTGGCCTCTGCAGGATCATGGATGACATCCGAGGGTACACCAGGGGCCCCATCCTGCTGGCCCAGACTCCCATTTGTGACTGTGTGGGGTTCGGTGAGTTGACGGCGATGTCATGTCCCTGACTACCAGATCTGCTGGCTCCGCTTCTCCTTACACCCCTTCTCCGCTTCCTGCCGGCTCCTGTGGTCTAGGCCTTGGCCTCTTCTCCAGCCACACATTCTCCCAGGCGGCCTCTCACACTGTTGGTGCTCTGTCTGCTCTCGCACTGTCCTGAATGAGTGAATTAATGCATGCTAGATTTGTGCACCATTAATTTTCAAAAGCATTTTAATGCTGGGCGCCATTGGCTCACGCTTGTCATCCTAGCTCCTCAAGAGGCTGAGATCAGAGATCGCGATTCAAAGCCAGCCCTGGCAGGAAAGTCCGTGAGACTCTTTATCTCCAATAAACCACTAGAAAACCAGAAGTGGCGCTGTGGCTCAAGCGGTAGAGTGCTCACCTTGAGATGAAGAGCACAGGGACAGTGCCTAAGCCCAGAGTTCAAGCTCCATGACCAAAAAAAAAAAAGCATTTCCAGGGAGTATGTCATGTGGTCCTGTGTCACCTGGAAGACCCTGGTGCTTTCTAGTCAGAGCCTTGCCATCAGCTTATCAGGAGAGCCTGCAGACAGTCTGATCGATACTTTGTGTTCTCAAAGCAAAGCTCTGCAGACTTGAGACTTAGTGTCACTTCTTAGCAGTGGGAATGCTGATAGGTGCTTGTGTCTTGAAGGGATCTGTAGAGGTGTTGACATGGAGAAGCGGGTGTACCACATCCTCACCCCCGTGCCCCCGGAAGAGTTAAAGACGGTGAATTGTCTGCTCATTGGCTCCGTCAACATTCCACCTTGCATCTTCTGTGCCCAGGTGAGCCCGCCCCGCGTAGCCCCTGCCCCGCCTCCAGCTCCGGCCGGAGTCCTCGCAGCTGCTGAATGGGAACTGTGTTGTAGAGCAGAATGACGGGGTGAAGCTGGGGTTTCAGGATGGCCCCAGAGGCCTGAGGCAGGAGGGCTGCGGCGTTTTGTCAGGTGCCAGGGCAGGGCCTTCCCTCAGGCTGCGGGGAGAGGGGCAGGAGGGGCCTCCCCAAGACCACCCCAGCACTGGAGGGCAAGGTCTGGGGGCTTCAGGCGTTGAGGGGAGGCCCTGGGAGAACGAGATCCTGCAGCACACCCACCCTCGCTGGGGTTTGGTGTGGAGAGAGATTGAGAGGGTGTGGTGGGGGCTGTCCCCGTCATGGCGCTGCTCCCCAGGATGGACAAGCTCCTTGTGTTTGTGTTTCAGCGGGGGCTGGAGGGAACCATCCCCTACATCACAACCGATTACAATTTCAACCTTCCTGGCGCCTCAGAGAAAATTGGATTAAGAACGTTTACGGAAGCAGAGGGGTTTCAGATCGATCCCACATTTTGCCGGAAAACAAAATGAAGTTCCGACAAGGGGAAGGACTTTCTCCAGAAAGCGCCCCTCCCAGCCTCACTGAGCCAGAGCGCTCGGATTCATGGACTCTCTTATGGACAGGGATTATGTAACATTAATCTTTTCTACTTTTCTCCCTTAGTTCAGATGTGGTATAAACCTGGTCCTGGTCTTTTGTATGTTTAATTATGTGTGTTGTCTGGAATGGTTTCTAAAGAAATCGCAAGGCATGTGGAAGATTTTATACCATTAAAGCCAGAAGCATAGGACTCATCTCAAGTTCTTCAAGGTCTTATTGGACTAGGGATAAAAACAGGGAAACAGGCCACAAACAATGTATCAAGAAGAATAGCGACAGGCTGGCCCACAAAATCCTGGGTGCCTGCCAGAGCCCTGGGCAAGCAGGGAGGGGTCCTACCTCCTTGGAGCCCCTAGGGGGTGCTGAGGTGTTCTGACCCAAATATTGGTACCATCTGCCTTCTTGTCATGTAATCAAGTGTTGTAGCTACATTTTATACAGGTGTGGAGTACAGAGCCCTTTGGAATATATATGTATATGTATGTATATGGGCCTGGGCGCCGTCCCTGCGCTCTTCACCTCAAGGCGAGTGCCCTACTGCTTGAGCCACAGCACCACTTCCAGTTTTCTAGTGGTTTATTGGAGATCTGAGGACAGAGTTTCGAAGCCAGGCCAGGCAGGAAAGTCTGTAAGACCCATATCTCCACTTAACCCACAAGAAGCTAGAAATTAAGCTGTGGCTCAAATGGTAGAGCACCAGCATTGAGCAAAAAAGATAGCTCTTGGGCTCTGAGTTCAAGTCCCAGTACCAGTTTGTGCATACACACAAAACTGTTCCCATTTGGGCTCAGTGGCTCACACCTGTAATACTAGCTACTCAGAAGAAGGCTGAAACCTGGGGTATAAGTATAAAGCCATTCTGGGCAGAAAAATCCATAAGACAGCTCCAGCAAAATGCTGGACTGGAGGCATGGCTCACATAGAGTGCCAACTGGGAGTGAAAAAGCATGTGAGAAGATGAAGCCCTGAGTTCAAGCCCCAGGACCAACACAAAAAAAACACTGGTCTGTGTGGAATTGAGCTCTACGTTGATATAACCCAGCCGTCGGTTCTTCTCAATCTCAGTGCTGTCTGCAGAGCCCCTCAGCATCTTGAAGACACAGCAAAGGATTTACAGCTGGAGTTTGTGTGTGTGTGAGCAAGGGTGGGGGAAATGGGGTCTTGGGGCTTGAACTCAGGGCCTGGGTGCTGTCCCTGCGCTTTTTTGCTCAAGGCTAGCACTACTTTCACAACTGAGGTGGAGTCTCATGGACTGAACTTCCTGGGCTGGCTCTGAACCACAATAATCATGTCTTCGTGTCCTGACTAGCTAGGGTGACAGGCAGGCGTGAGCCACGGGTGCCTGGCTAGAAAATTTCATTTTTCTATTGTTTATTAACTTTGCGGTGAGGGTGAGCACAGGTTCTCACTGTGTTGTCCAGGCTGGTCCTGAACTCAGATCCTGCCTCAGTCACTTGAGCACCCCAGTCGGGGTTTCAGCCCCTACCACACATGCTGTGTCAGGTATTTCTATCATGACTGAGAAAGCTTGCCATGTTTACTCCTCTTTCCTAATTCCTTGTATCACAATAGTGAACACTACTCCTGTAGGTCTATAGTGCAAGGCAGAGACATCCCAGACCAGTTTTAGCCTCCTGACTGCCCTCTGGTAGGTGAAAGTTGGATGCCCTTTGCCAGTCTGAGACAGGCCTTTATTTAGTTCTGGGAGTTAAAGCCACGCCTCACACATGCTCAGGACAGGCTCTACTTTCTTCTTTGGCAATATTGGGGATTCCGCTCGGAGCCGTGCACTTGCTAGGCAAGCACTTTGGCACCTGAGCCATGCCTTCAGTCCAATTTTGTTCTTTTTAATTAAAAAAAAATTTTTTTTTTGGGTCCTGTCGTGGGGCCTGAACTTTGGGCCTGGGCGCT
>NW_012267222.1:3476127-3481299 GCF_000151885.1 Dipodomys ordii | reverse complement strand
TAATATATTTATTTTGCCAGTCCTAGGGCTTGACCTTGGCCTAGGCACTGTGCCTGAGCCTCTCTGTGCTCAAGGCTAGTGCTCTACCACTTGAGCCAACAGCACCACTTCCGGCTTTTTCTGTGTATGTGGTACTGAGGAATTGAACCCAGGGCTTCATGCATGCTAGAGAAGCCACCTTCCCAGACAAATATTTTTATTTAAATCTGGGTTTACCTTTACTTTTTGTTTTGCTATTTTTTTTTGGCGGGGGGGGAGTTTTCCTTAGGCTTGAACTCAGAGCCTAGATGCTGATCCTGAGCTTTTTTTTTTTTTTTCAACTTTTCTTTTTGCTCACGGCTCACATTCTACCACAGTGTGTGTGTGTTTAATTGGAGATGAGAGTCTCATGAATTTCCCTGCCCAAGCTGGATTGAATTGCAATCCTGAGGCCTCAGCCTCCAGAGTGCTAGGGTTAGAGGCAAAGAACCCAGCGCTCAGGGTACTGTTCCTGAGCTCTTCAGCTCAAGGCTAGCGCTCTACCACTTGAGCCACAGCGCCACTTCTGGCTTTTTCTGCTTATGTGGTGTTGAGGAATCAAACCCAGGGCTTCATGCATGCAAGGCAAGCACTCTACCACTGAGCCACCTTCCAGCCCCACTTCTGGTTTTCTGGTGGCTATTTAGAGATAAGAATCTCACAGACTTTGCTGCCCAGGCTGTCTTTGGACTATTATCCTCAGCTCAGGCTGAGTTAAGTAGGATTTCAGACAGGAGCCACCAGTGCCAATAATTCACCACCTGAGCCACAGCGCCACTTCCGGCTTTTTTGTTTTTGCTTATGTGGTGCTGAGGAATCGAACCCAGGGCCTCAGGCGTGCAAGGCAAGCGCTTTAACCACTGAGCCACCTTCCCAGCCTTAGCTTTTAAAATGCTGAGCCTTTAAGCCTGCATCAGTAAAGGGATGGTGCCGCCACTAGGGGGCGCCGTCGACACAGTGGATGGCTGTGAAGGGCAGAGTGGTTGAGGAGCCTGACCTGGCAGTGCTCAGCTCTAGGCTGAGCCTGTCAGAGTAGCCACAGTGCGGGTCCTAAATGTCTGCAGGTGATTCTAAGTGTGAGTGGAGGAAGGAGGAGAGATGAGACGGTGTCTGGGTGTGTAGGTGACACAGCTGGCTTCAAGTCGTCTGCCACAGCTGCCCCAGTGCTGGGATTGCAGGCGTGCGTCACCACACATGGCTACTCTGGGTCTTTACTGAGATTTCCCCTCTCCCATCTTCTTTACCAAAGCAGTCATTTCTGAGTGTGATTTCCAAAGTAGCACAAGGGACATACAGAAGTTTGGGATGATGCCACATTAAATGTCTGAACCACCCCTGCGCCACTGTCCTACCTCCAGGCTTCACCCTGAGTTTGTTCTTGATGCCAAGGGTCTGAGATCAGGGCAGCAGATTCTCTGGCTACCAGTGAAGGCTACTGCTGGACAAAACCCCATTTGCTGCTTTAAAAAGTCTAGTTTATACGTTTGAAAAACAATCCTTACCCAGGCGCCGCGGTGGCTCACGCCTGCTATCCTAGCTACTCAGGAGGCTCAGATCTGAAGATCACCATTCAGAGGCAGCCCTGGCAGCAAAATCCATGAAACTTGGCTGCAATTAACCACTAAAAGGCTGGAAGTGGAGCTATGGCTCAAGCGAAAGAGCACAAGCTCCAACATCCGGAATATATATAGTGCCCAGGCCCTGAGCTCAAGCCCCCAGGACTAGCACACACTAAAAAGGATCTTGAGAACTTGAATTGTGCTATAATTTTAGTGTATAGATAGATCATCTTGTCCATATATGTGTATATATATATATATATATATATATATAATTGTTTAAAGTAGTTATGCAGAAGGGTTTCAATTCTACCTCAAGCTATAAGTACAGCATCTTGATCAATGTTACCCTTTCAGTCTTCTCCTGGGCTAGAGCACTAGCCTTGAACTGAAGAGCTCAGGGACAGCGCCCAGGCCCAGAGTTCAGGCCCCACAACCGACAAAAAAAAAAAAAAAAAAAACCATGACAGAAAGCATCAGGGTGAAAAATAGCCTTGAAAAACAGTTGATGAATTTGGGGTACAGAGCCAGGGATGCTTGGAAAGCCCCCAGCAATGCCTGGGCTTCGTTTTCATGTCCGTTTTAATCTTCCTGTCTGGGAAGTGAGGAGTCTGTGTTACAGTCTGGCCTGCCTTTGAGGGTCCATTAGGAGAACAAAGGGGAGGGGGGCGGTGTGCCCAGATGGGTGGAAAGTTTCTAAAAAAGCAAACAACAGAATCCCCACCCTGGGCTCTGGGATGGTAATGGCCTCAGCCAGTGAGCAATGGCCCAGCAATCTTCCCTCCTAGGTTGGCCTGGCAGAGAGAATGAGACTTGGCTGACCATCGGGGGGGGGGGGCCCAACAGTAGCTAAAATAAATAAGGGGGCCATTTATGCAGAGGGGCCAGCCCACGTGACCCACTGGGCGGCTTCCGAAGGACTTGCTAAGTTAAATATCCCAGAGGCCTTGCCAGGGGAAGGGCGGGCTCTGGAGGGCAGGCAGGGGTACAGGCCCTGAGGAGCTGCCCTGAGGCATGGGGTCTCTGCAGATGCCAGGAGCTGAGTAAGCAGAGCCTTGGGAGTCAGCAAATGAAGCTGGATGCCGGCTGGGCTGGGAAGCCTAGGGTTGTTATGGAAACCAGCCCTGATGTCTCTGTGGCGCTCAGCAGAGTCACTTGAGTTTTTCTACTGCTTTGGAATTTCTCTGGTCTCGTGCTATGCCTGTCTCTGCCTGGCGACGGGGAGCCCCCCAGTTGAGAGTCGCTGCGGTGGCCACTGGGACGAGAAACAGGTCTCCTTGGCATTGCTTTCCAGGAAAGAAGAGAAGGCATTCAGAGGGAGCCAGCTGGTAAAAAAAGTCTCCTGTTCTTGGAGCAAGTTGGAACTTAGGACTAGAAAATCCAAAGGGAAAAAAGTCACCCACAAGGTAACGCGGTCCAAATGTTAAATACACAGCACCCAGGGCCAAGCCTGAGGAAGCGCCTTGGCAGGGCCCAGAGCTGGGGGGTGGGGGTGGGGTTCTGAGCAGACAGCTTCAGCTGGGGGGAGGCTCGGGGAGACCTGCTCAGAGCTGGCCAGCAGCTGGGCAGAGGGAAGGAGCCCCTGTGGCTGGTCACAGGCCTGTGGTGTGGGCACGTGGCTGGAGAGCGGGGCTGGGCGCTGCCACTCCAGAGGTCAAGCACTCTCTCTTTGTTTGTGTGTGTGCCAGTACTGGGGCTTGAACTCGGGACCTGGGTGCTGGCCTTCAATTTTTGCACTAGTGCTCAACCACTTGAGCCATAGCACCATTTCCAGCTTTTTTGGTGGCTAATTGGAGATAAGAGTCACAGACTTTCCTGCCCAGGCTGGCTCTGCATTTCTATCCTCAGATCTCAGCCTCCTGTAGGTAGGATTACAGGGATTACAGGTGTAAGCCTCCAGCACCCGGCTTGGAGATACCATCACTTTAAAACTGACCACTGGGGTCTGGGAAGATAGCTCAGCGGTAGAGTGCATGCCTTGCAAGCACGAGGCCCTGGGTTCGATTCCTCAGCACCACATAAGCAGAAAAAAAAGCCAGAAGTGGCGCTGTGGCTCAAGTGGTAGAGCGCTAGCCTTGAGCTGAAGAGCTGAGGGACAGCGCCCAGGCCCAGAGTTCAGGCCCCATAACCGGCAAAAAAAAAAAAAAAAAAAAAAAACTGACCTCTGGGATGGGCGTCGTCTGGCTGTCTCCAGTCTTCTACTCTCATAACCCATGCCATTGCCAGCACCCTTGTATCTATAGCTCTGTGCACCTTTGAGAGAATTTGCAGAATACCACCTGCTGGGCGCCAGGGGCTCATGCCTGTCATCCTAGCTACTCAGGAGGCTGAGATCTGAGGATCGCAATTCAAAGCCAGCCCAGGCGAGAAAGTCTGTGACACTCTTATCTCTAATAAATCACCAGAAAACAAGAAGTGTTGCTGTGGCTCAAGTGGTAGAGCGCCAGCCTTGAGCTGAGGAGCTAAGGGACAGCGCCAAGGCCCAGAGTTCAAGCCTCACAGCCGACAAAAATTTTTAAAAAAGGAAGGAAAGTGGCATTGCTGGGTGTGAGGCTGTGAGCGCTTTGTATTTTAATGGCTTTGCCCAGAGCGCCATCTAAACAACGAACTGTTCTGCCACCAGGGAACATTTTGTCCCTTTGTGTGCCCTCTATGTGCTCATCACCTTCCTGAGCCTGGCCCTGGTATAGGACGGTGGGGGATGGGCAGGTGTGTCCTTCACCAGCCTCAGGCATCTCCTCTGCTGCAGTGCTATGGCTCTGGGCAGACAGGCGTGGGCAGCACAAGGATCTGACATCATGCTTCTAGAACTTCTGAGGGTGGAAGCCAGCGAGGGCACACACACAAAGCTTTTATCTTCCTTATTAGTCTTCCTACTTTGTGTATGTATGTGCACGTGTGTGTACACATGCACTGGTTCTAAACTCTGGGTCTGGGCACTGTTCCTGAGCTTTTGTGCTCAAGATTAGCACTCTATCACTTGAGCCACTTTCAGCTTTTTGGTGATTAGATTCTCAGGGAGGGCTGGGAATGTGACTTAGTGGTAGAGTGCTTGTCTAGTGTGCATGAAGCTCTGGGTTCAGTTCCTCAGTACCACATACACAGAAAAAGCTGGAAGTGGTGCTGTGGCTCAAGTGGTAGAGTGCTAGCCTTGAGCAAAAGAAGCTCAGGTACAGTGCCCAGGCTCTGAGTTCAAGCCTCATGACTGGTCAATAAAAAGGAGTCTCAGGGACCTTTCTGCCCTGGTTGGCTTCAAACTTAGATCCTCAGATCACAGCCTCCTGAGCACTTAGGATGACAAATGGGAGCCACCAGTGCCCAGCCCCTTTAATTATCTTTAAGTAGAGATAATAATAGCATCTGCCAGCTAGGGTTGTTGGGGGTTGAGATGCAATAAGGTTTAGTTTTGTGTCTGACAATTTTAGTAGTTGAAGGTTGTATGGGTTCCTTTCTGTGGGTTTTTTTAAAATTTTATTTTATTTTATTTGTGAACATACTGTACAGAGGAGTTACAATTACATGGGCAGGATAATGCGTACATTTCTTATCTTTTTTTTTTTTTTTTTGTTTCTTGGGGGGTTTTTTTGGTCATGGG
>NW_012267222.1:3472758-3475781 GCF_000151885.1 Dipodomys ordii | reverse complement strand
GTACATTTCTTACCAAGCATTGCAGCCTCCTCCTTTGTTTACCCTTCACATCCCTTCCCAGCCTCCCCCCTCCCCCCCAACTTTCTGTGGGTTTTCAGTCTTTTTTTTTTTTTTTGCCAGTCATGGGGCTTGAATTCAGGGCCTAGGCACTGTCCCTAACTGCTTTTGCTTAAAGCTAGCACTCTACCACTTGAGCCACAATGCCACTTCTGGCTTTTTCTGTGCATGTGGTGTGGAGGAATCAAACCCGGGGCTTCATGCATGCTAGGCAAGCACTCTACCATAAGCCACATTCCCAGCCCCAAAGAGAATTTTGTTTGTTTGTTTCTGTCGGCCAAACGGCTTGAACTCAGGGCCTGGGTGTTGTCCCTGAGTTCTTTTGCTCAAGGCTAGCACTCTACTACTTAAGCCACAGATTGACTTCCATGGGTTCTTATTTTTTATGATCTGTTTAGTAACTTATTCTTTGGCTGTTACCAGGGTTTGAAATCAGGGCTTGCCTTGTTTGTTTGGCTGGTGGTCTACTACTTAAGCCACCAGAACTGATTTTGCTGGTTATTTTGGAGTCTCTCATACTGTTTGGCCTTGGCTGGCTTTATACCATAATCCTCCACATTTCAGCCTCCTGTGTAGATAGGGTTGCAGGTGCGAGTCATTAGTTACTGGCTCATGGTAATTGTTTGACTGTGGTTGGATATATCTACAAGGAAAATTTGAGGCCTAGGATGCTAGATTTCCCTATGGTTCTGCCTGGGCCTGGAGGTGCTACCAGTCTGCAGTGACCTTAACCCACACTTAAAGCTATAGCACCCTGCAGTTTCAGCTTTGTTCCCCTAGCTCCAGAAGCCCACAAAAGGAAAGCTCAACAGGTGTGATGATGTCACCTGTAATCCCAATCCTCTGGAAGCAGAGGCAGAGGATTGCATGGTTTGGTTTGGTTTGGTTTGGTCATGGGGCTTGAACTCAGGACCTGGCTGCTATCTCTGAGCCAAGACTAGCACACTACCACTCTGAGCCACAGCACCACTTCCAGTTTTCTGGTGATTAATTGGAGATAAGAGTCTCACAGACTTTCCTGCCTGGGCTGGATGATCCTCGGATCTCAGCCTCCTAAGTAGCTAGAATTACAGGCTTGAGCCACAAGTACCTGGCAGGATTGCACATTGGAAAACCAGCCTAAGCTACATAGTAAGACTCTGCCTCAACAAAACAAAAGAAACAAAAGCTACAACAGAGGTCTGGGAAATAGGTAAGTGGTAAAGTGACTGTCTAGCATATACAATTTCTTGGGTTCTATCCTTACTACCAAGAACAACAGCAAAAAGAACTCCCTTAAAATCCAAGGCAGAGCTGGGCACTGGTGGCTCATGCCTGTCATCCTAGCTACTCAGGAGGCTGAGATCTGAGGATCGCCGTTCAAAGCCAGCCCGGACAGGAGAGACCGTGAGAGACTCCTATCTCCAATAAACCACCAGAAAACCGGAAGTGGCGCTGTAGCTCAAGTGGTAGAGCACTTGCCTTGAGCTGAAGAGCTGAGGGACAGCGCCCAGGCCCAGAGTTCAAGCCCCCCGACCGACAAAAAAAAAAAAAACTCCCTTAAAATCCAAGGCAGAGCTGGGCATTTGTGGCTCATGCCTATCATCTTAGCTACTCAGGAGGCTGAGATCTGAGGATCATGGTTTGAAGCCAGCTTGGGCAGAAAAGTCCATGAAATTCTTATCTCTAATAAACTCCAAAAAGCCGGAAGTGGAGCTATGACTCAAGTGGTAGAACACCAGCCTTGAGCAAAAGAAGCTCAGGGACAGCTTCCAGGCCCCGAATTCAAGCCCTAGGACAGGGCACACACACACACACACACACACACACACACACACACACACACACACACACACACAGCAGAAACCGGCACCCTCACTACGACAGCCCACAACCTCTCAGGCTTCTCCAGGACCTGATGCCCTGTCATATATTTGATTTTCTTTTTTCCATGCTTGGAGGCCACGAGGCCACCAGAGAATGACTTAGTCCTCCTAGTTTAAAAAAATATATTGTTGGCTGGGAAGGTGGCTCAGTGGTAGAGCGCTTGCCTTGCATTGCATGCATGAGGCCCTGGATTCGATTCCCCAGCATCACATAAGCAAAAAGCCGGAAGTGGCACTGTGGCTCAAGTGGTAGAGCGCTAGCCTTGAGCTGAAGAGCTGAGGGACAGCACCCAGGCCCAGAGTTCAGGCCCCACGACCGGACCCCAAAAATATATATATATATATGTAATTGTTATTATAAAGATAATGTAGCCAGGTGCCGGTGGCTCACGCCTATAATCCTAACTACTCAGGAGGCTAGGATCTGAGGACCGGGGTTCAAAGCCAGCCTGGGCAGGAAAGGCAGGGACACTTTTCTCCAATAAACCACGCAGAAAACTGGAGGTGGCGCTGTGGCTCAAGTGGTAGAGCGCTCGCTTTGAGCTGAAGAGCTGAGGGACAGCCTCAGGCCTAGAGTTCAAGCCCTGTGACCAAAAAAAAAAAAAATAATAATAATATACAGAGGGGCTATAAGTCGGGCAAAGAGTAGCTTTCTTTTTGGACAAAGTCACCTACTCCTGACTAGCCCAGAGCTAAGTAGCTCATGCCTATAATCCTAACTACTCAGGAGGCTGAGATCTGAGGATCATGGTTTGAAGACAGCCCAAGTAGAAAAGTCCACAAGACTCCTCTCTCTACCTCAGAGACCTGTGTCCTGAGAATCCTCTTGGTCTTGTACAAACTGGGACAGTTGGTCACCTTTGGTCAAACACAAGACATGTCCCTGCCTCAGGGTCTTTGCTCCTGCTGTTTCCTCAGGCTGAGGTACTCTTCCTCACAAGTCTGGTTGGCTAGCTCCCCATATCATCCCAGGCTCTGCTCAAAGTCAGGAAACTTTTTGTTTTGTTTTGTTTTTGAGTCCGGTCGTGGGGCCTGAACTCTGGGCCTGGGCGCTGTCCCTCAGCTCTTCAGCTCAAGGCTAGCGCTCTACCACTTGAGCCA
>NW_012267222.1:3466088-3472708 GCF_000151885.1 Dipodomys ordii | reverse complement strand
GAGAGCACAGGGGTGGGGCTGTGTGTGTAGGAAGGATCGCCTCCTCTCTGCAGCACCGAGGGCTGCGGGGCTGTCTGCTTGCAGGCTGGAAGGCATGATCATGTAGGCCCTAAAGAGGCACCTGGGAATGGGGCCTGAGGCTGGTCTTTGTGTTCAGCCCTGAAGCTGAGGATGGGTAGGAAGAAATCTTCCCTCCTCTCTGCAGTGAAGCTGCCCCTCCCCAGTTGGCTGGCCTGAAATCATTCCCAGGTGTGGCTCTGAGGAAGAGGCGTCTGGGCCGGGTGACTTGGTCCTGGCCTCGGTGCGTACCGGTGCTGGGAGATGCATGATCTCATTCCCCAACCCTGGTCTCACAGGGACCCATCCTGCGGGCTCCGGCCCAGGCCATGGGGGTGCCGGTGATGAGGACCAGCGGCCTGGCTGCTGGAGGTGGGGAGGGCAGGCATATGGTTTGAATTACTCCACCAGCTTCTTGGCACCTTAGCACTCAGCGGGGGGCCGTGCAGGCTGCCTGGATGGCCCCTCCTACCATCCCCAGCTCCCCACTACATCCTGGCGTGACCCCTCCACCACCCCCAGGGAAGTGGCTTCCGTTGCCAGCTCCCTCTGCCGGCCTGTGTCTGTGCTCTGCCAGGCATCTGGTCTGGCAGCGCCGAGAGCTTCTCCAGGCCTGGCAGGCTGGGGTCTGACCGTGGCTGAGCTTGGCTGGCTGGGAGTCCCACACAGGGGATCTACTGGGACTTCTTTTGTTTTGTTTTTTGGTCAGTTGTGGGGCTTGAACTCAGGGTCTGGGCAATGTCCCTGAGCTTTTCTGCTCAAGGCTAGTGCTCTACCATTTGAGCCACAGAGCCACTTCCGGCTTTTTCTGCTTATGTGGTGCTGAGGAATCGAACCCAGGGCCTCGGGCATGCAAGGCAAGCGCTCTACCACTGAGCCACCTTCCCAGCCCAGTCATGAAACTTTTATCTCAAATTTGGTACTACTAAAGCAAGAAGTAGAGCTGTGGCTTAAGTGGTAAAGTACTAGTCTTGAGCACAAAAGGGTAGGTCCTGGGCTACAAAGAGAGGCTCTGGGCCCCTGCGGTCAGTATGAAGAGAAGGCTGGCAGGACACAGCTGGGCAGGGCCAGAGGGTAGTAGGAATACTTTCCAACAAAAAGGGCAGTGTTCCAGCCATGGGCTAGATGTTTTGGAATCCAGGCTGTCCTGGAAGTCTGACCTGTCTCTCTGTGGTCAGGAGCTTGGCCTAGAAGCCTTTGTTCGTTGGATGGACTTGGCCTTGAAGGGGCCCCGCCTCAGCCGGCCTGGCTGGGCCTGGCAGTCTGCACAGCTGGCGGTGTGCAAGGAGGCTGGAATGTGGCTGTCTTGCCCCTGTCACCAGCAGACCGGAAACCTAGGCCTCTGGTTCCTGCTCTTGATCAGAGAGTCCTGGCACCTGGCTGGCAAGACCTAGGGGCCACCAAGCGGAGCTGCTGGGCCTGAGATGCGGATGGATGTCAGGCCCCTGGGCTGCCCTCTGGCTAGGGCGTTCCTGGAGGACAGGACGTCCTGATGAGACTTAAGCTGGGTAATGATAGCTCTGTAGTCAGGAAGCTGAGATCTGAGGACTGGTTCAAAGCCAGCCTGGGACAGAAAACGTACGAGACTCTCACTTCCAATTAACCTCCAAAAATCCAAAAGTGGAGTATGGCTTAAGTGGTAGAGTGCCATCTTTGCACAAAAAAGCTAAAAGATGGTACCCAGGCCCTGGGTTCAAGCCCCTGGTACTGGCACATTTAAAAAAAGAAAGAAAGATGAGGGTCTGGGAAGGTAGCTCAGTGGTAGAGTGCTCGCCTAGCATGCATGAGGCCCTGGGTTCAATTCCTCAGTACCACAGACACAGAAAAAGCCGGAAGTGGTGCTGTAGCTCAATTGGTAAAGTGCTAGCCTTGAGCTAAAGGAGCTCAGGGACAGCACCCAGGCCCCGAATTCAAGCCCAAGGACCGGCCAAAGAAAAAAAAAAAAAAGATGAGGCAGAACCTGGCTGGACCAAGCCCTGAGGGAGCCTTAAGTTAGAGACGAGGGATTGGGAATTGATTCAAGTGCCCAGGCCAGGCGGGGTCTGTGCGGTCTGAGGAGAATGAGGTTAGGGCCTCCTGCAGGGACTTCCTTCTCCACAGTGCTGTCGAAAGCAGGCAGGATTCAGAGCTGCCAAAATGACCAGGGTGTGTGTGTGGGGGGGGGCCCTCCAGCCTGCCAGGGGTGAGGGCAGGTCCCTGCCTGCAGCTGGTGAGGAGCCGGGATTCGCTGAGGGCAGTGCCGTGTTGATGCTTGCCGCCCTCCGTAGCGTCCCCCTGTGGAGCAGGACTGTGCGATCGCTACTGCGCAGAGCATGAAACTTTGGCTCAGAAAGGTCTAGCCTACGGGCGTGGGAAGCTGGGATTGGAACTCAGACAGCCTGGCTGGTTCTGGAGACATCCATGGAGGGCCAGTGTGAGGCCAGGGCCCTGGCAGGACGGGCTGGCCTGACTAAGCCAAGGCAGGCCGGAGGCGAAAGTCGCTGAGACATAGTGGAAGCGGAGTGTGGTAGATGGCGTAGGCAGCTCCCAGGCCAGCCTGCCCCAGGTTGCATTTGTCCCCAGACTACCGTGGGTAGCTGGTCAGGCCAGATGCTGGACAGTGACCGGCCTCCTACCTCACTCAGCCCTGGGAGCCCCCTGGCTTTGGGGTGCCTTAGTCTGGCTTCTCCCTTTCCTGTACCCTGCCAGGGGGTCACACGAGAGTTCCACCTTTCTTGATGCCCAGGGCCTGTGAACTCAAAGATCAGAGAAATGTCTTCAAGGCTGAGGACAAACCGAGTCCAAGGCAGAGGTGTATCCAGAGCGGCGGGGAGCCCTCCTGAGTGTGGTCTCCAGGCACAGAGCACTGGGCAGAGGTGGGCATGGAGGGCTTTGACCAAGCCCAAGCTGGCCGCCGGTAGGCACGAGGAGTCCTCACCTTCTAGCTGAACTGTGTGGGTCTCTAGACCCCTTTGGGCCTCAGTTTACCCCTCTATAAAGCCACGTGATGGTCGTACAATTACAGGATCTTTAGGTGGGTTTAAAAGAAATGGGCCACAAAGGCTGTCCTGTGCAGCTGGGCCTGGCCCACTGTGGGGGGCCTGGCAAATATGAGCATGTACCAGTTTCCTGGCATGTGCCAGTAGCTAAAGGACAGACAGGGTCCCTGACTGTTGGGAATCTCTGCTTCTGCAGGGTCACCAGGCAGGACTCTCCCAAACCTGGCAGAGGGGGGAGTTTCTCCCTCTTCAGCATGGACTCTCTGCCTGCAGGACCCTGAGCTGCTCTCTACCCAGACTGTGGAGCAGGACTGGGGCAGCACGGCCATGGACACGGCCTCGGGGCAGCCTACAGACCCTACTCCACGAGCCAGGACACGTTCTCTGCCCAGATCTGCTGCCCTCCATCCTGGCCCCACTGTCCCTGGACTCTGTCTCACTTCCCTTGGTCCTAGGGTTGGTGCATGCCAGGGCACACATGTGGTCAGCCCCTCCTGGCCCTGGAAGCAGCGGGTGCTCAGGTGTCAGCCCCCTCGCTTTGGGATGGGTCCCCATTGTTCCCCTTTCTGGGCTCTGCCCAGCGACGTGTCAGTGCGTCTCATTTTACAGAGGAGCCGGCTTGAGGAGCTGTTGGCCAGCCTGAGAGCGATGCTCTCTGCTCTGACCCATGGGGCATGGGCTGCTGTCAGGGGCTGAGAGCAGAGTGTTAGAGGTGAGGACCCTGCCTGTCGCTGGGACCTGCAGCTGGGCTGCTTGCCCCCACCTACCCAGCCAGCTGTGGCCAGTTTCCCACCTGCTTCCAAACCTCACAGACAGGCAGAGGCCTCAGGTCTGTGTGTTTGGTTTTGGGGGTCCGGTCGTGGGGCCTGAACTCTGGGCCTGGGCGCTGTCCCTCAGCTCTTCAGCTCAAGGCTAGCACTCTACCACTTGAGCCACAGCACCACTTCCGGCTTTTTTTTCTTTTTGCTTATGTGGTGCTGGGGAATCGAACCCAGGGCCTCATGCATGCAAGGCAAGCGCTCTACCACTGAGCCATCTTCCCAGCCCCTGTGTGTGTTTGGTTTTAGTGTGTGTGTGTACGTGTACGTGTGTACATGTGTGTACACATGTGCTAGTGCTGGGGCTTGAACTCAGGGCCTGGGCACTGTCCCTTAGCTTTTCACTCAGGGCTGACGCTCTATCCCCTGAGCCACAGCTCCACTTTGGCTTTTATGTGGTTACTTGGAGATTACAGTTTCCTGGACTTTGCTGTTCTGTTCCTGGTAGCTTTGAAACCTGATCCTCAGATCTCGGCCTCCTGAGGAGCGTGGCTTACAGGCCAGAGCCACTGGTGTTCAGCCAGAATTGACATTTAGAAGAGGAGTGTGTGCTACCTACACTGGGTTCCGCCCTGGCCCCTCCTTCCAGTACAATGCCGGGCGGGCATCTGGCTGCAGGCAGGGTTTGGCCTCCACCCCATCCAGGCCCCTTCCAGAGATCCCCAGAGTATCTGTCTTAGAGTATCCTTGGCACGTGCCTCTGGTGAGTAGGGATGGATTTTCCTGTTTACCAAGGACTGAGACTTGCTGCGGGTGGGGGGCTCTCCTGGGGCCTGCCCGAAGGAACAGAGGAAGGAGAGCCGGGGGCTGGCTCACCAGATTACATAGCAAGGCTGGAGTTGGACTTAATTTCCAAGAGGCCCCATGGGACCTAGTCTGCGTCTCATGTGACTCAGGCGGTTGCATTGGACACAGCCACCCTCCAACAGACACAGCTGCCCTGGGGTCCAGACAGGCGTCCTCAGACGCCAGAGAGGGGAGGAACGGATGTGGGCACCTGCCCGGGAAAAGGATGGAGCCCCTGAGTGGGATGTGGGATCATTACCCCTTTGGCTCTGCCAGACACCCTGCAAAGCCCCATGATTGCAGTCCCTCACACTTCTGGGGGGCTTTATACCCGTGTGTGTGCATGTGTGTGTGTGTGTGTGTGTTGCTGTATTAGGACTTGAACTCAGGGCCTGGATACTAGTGTGTGTTGCTGTATTAGGACTTGAACTCAGGGCCTGGATACTATTCCTTAGCTTTATTGCTCAAGGTTGGTACATTACCACTTGAGCCACAGCTCCACTTTTGGCTTTGTGCTGGTTTTGTGTTTTGTTTAGTGGGGGCTTGAACTCAGGGCCTGGATGCTATCCACGAGGTCTTTCACTCAAGGCTGGCACTCTATCACTTTGAACCACAGTGTCACTTCCAGTTTCCTGGTGGTGAATTGGAGATAAGAGTCTCATAGACTTTCCTGCCTGGACTGACATTGGAGCATGATCCTCAGATCTCAGCCTCCTTAGCAGCTAGGATAACAGATGTGAGCCACCAGTGCCCGGCTGTGCTGGTTCATTGGAAATCAGCATCTCATGGACTTTCCTATCCAGGCTGACTTTGAGCCAAGATCTTCAGGTCTCAGCCTCCTGAGTTAGTGGGATTTCAGGCACGAGCCACCAGTGCCTGGCTTCTCAACACACTTTACAAGTGTCATTTCCAAAGCTGCCAGCCAGTACAACAGAGGCAGAGCTCTGCCCTGTGGAGGCCTTCTCCCCCCCCTGCCCCCACCGGGAGCCCACAGCTCCAGCACAGCAGGAAACAGGTGGGTGAGGGAGGGCAGCAAGGGGTCCCGGGATTCCGATCTAAGCTCTCGCGGGGAAGGTGGCGCTGGGTCACGGGCTCTCTGCCAGCCGCAGCTTCCTGGGAAGTGGCCGGCATGGAAGTCATGGCCAGCCCTTGCCACCTGCTCCCCTTCCTCTTTTGGCCCCTTACTCAGCGAGACCCTGCAGGGCCCCTCCTCACGCTCACGAGGCGCTCCTGCCATCAAGGAAATAGCTGTGGTTAGCAGAGCCTCGGTCCCCTCCCCACATCCAAGCCTGGCCCTAGGCACTGTTGAAGAGCAATCCTTCAACTTCCTGTCCTTCTGTCCGTCCTGGCTCTGGCCCCTGGGCTGGCAGATGCTCACTTGAGCTCAGAGGGCTCTAGGGGAGACTTGAGGCCAACATCTGGCATCTCAGATTCCCAGGGCCAAGGGTCCCAGGCCCAAGTGGACTCCCCTGGGAACTTCCCATCCAGAGACCGCGGTCTGCAGAGGACTGAGTCCCAGAGGTAGGCACGGGACTGCGGGGGACAGGGCGTCCAGCAGCTCGAGGCCACCGCCGCTGTGGCCCGCGGCTTCCTGCCTCTATCAGAGGGGCTGAAGACGAGGGTGGGTGATTGGCGCCAGTCCCGGGATGTGGTGGGCAGCATGGCGGTCCTTTAAGTCATGCTCTGGTTCCAGTGGGGGACAGCGCTGGCCGCCTTGGGAAAGTTACTCATGGGCTTCTCTGTCCTCAGGATAAAGCAAAGATTGAAAAAAAAAAAAATAAGCATGGTGGCTGATACCTATAAGCCTAGCTACTCAGGAGGCTGAGATCTGAGGATTGCAGATTGAAGCCAGCCTGGGCAACAAAGTCCTAGAGACTCTTTTTTATTTTTTTTGGGTCCGGTCGTGGGGCCTGAACTCTGGGCCTGGGCGCTGTCCCTCAGCTCTTCACCTCAAGGCTAGCGCTCTACCACTTGAGCCACA
>NW_012267222.1:3450330-3465433 GCF_000151885.1 Dipodomys ordii | reverse complement strand
AAAAAAAAAAAAAAAAGGGAGGGAGGGAGGAAAAAAGATACCAGGCGTAGTGGCTCATGCCTGTTGTAATCCAAGCTACTCAAGATGCTGAGATCTGAGAATCTGTGTTTAAAACTAGACAAATCCAAGACATTTTTAAAAATCTCCAATTAACAGGCAAAAAACCAGAAGTAGAGCTATGGCTTAAGTGGTAGAGCACCAGCCTTGAGCAAAACAGCTGCTAAGGGACAGTGCTTGGCCCTGAGTTCAAATCCCAATATCAGCATCAGAGAGAGAGAAAGAACTGGGTACTGGTGGCTCAGGCCTGTCATCCTAGCTACTCAGGAGGCTGAGATCTGAGGATTGCTGTTCAAAGCCAGCCCAGGCAGGAAAGTCTGTGAGACTCTTATCTCCAATAAACCACCAGAAAACCAGAAGTGGTGCTGTGGCTTAAGTGGAGACCCAGAGTTCAAGCCCCATGACCGACAAAAAAAGAGGAGCAGAGAGAGTACAGGGGTGGGGCTGTGTGTGTAGGAAGGATCGCCTCCTCTCTGCAGCACCGAGGGCTGCGGGGCTGTCTGCTTGCAGGCTGGAAGGCATGATCATGTAGGCCCTAAAGAGGCACCTGGGAATGGGGCCTGAGGCTGGTCTTTGTGTTCAGCCCTGAAGCTGAGGATGGGTAGGAAGAAATCTTCCCTCCTCTCTGCAGTGAAGCTGCCCCTCCCCAGTTGGCTGGCCTGAAATCATTCCCAGGTGTGGCTCTGAGGAAGAGGCGTCTGGGCCGGGTGACTTGGTCCTGGCCTCGGTGCGTACCGGTGCTGGGAGATGCATGATCTCATTCCCCAACCCTGGTCTCACAGGGACCCATCCTGCGGGCTCCGGCCCAGGCCATGGGGGTGCCGGTGATGAGGACCAGCGGCCTGGCTGCTGGAGGTGGGGAGGGCAGGCATATGGTTTGAATTACTCCACCAGCTTCTTGGCACCTTAGCACTCAGCGGGGGGCCGTGCAGGCTGCCTGGATGGCCCCTCCTACCATCCCCAGCTCCCCACTACATCCTGGCGTGACCCCTCCACCACCCCCAGGGAAGTGGCTTCCGTTGCCAGCTCCCTCTGCCGGCCTGTGTCTGTGCTCTGCCAGGCATCTGGTCTGGCAGCGCCGAGAGCTTCTCCAGGCCTGGCAGGCTGGGGTCTGACCGTGGCTGAGCTTGGCTGGCTGGGAGTCCCACACAGGGGATCTACTGGGACTTCTTTTGTTTTGTTTTTTGGTCAGTTGTGGGGCTTGAACTCAGGGTCTGGGCAATGTCCCTGAGCTTTTCTGCTCAAGGCTAGTGCTCTACCATTTGAGCCACAGAGCCACTTCCGGCTTTTTCTGCTTATGTGGTGCTGAGGAATCGAACCCAGGGCCTCATGCATGCAAAGCAAGCACTCTACCACTGAGCCACCTTCCCAGCCCCGAAAGCCAGTCAGTGTTTGAGCAAGAGAGGTTGCTGTCACTTGGAGGAATGGCAGCCGGCTCTCCACAGGAGAGCCGTCATGGGTTCCTAGTTGTTTTGTTCTTTTGGTTTTGCATTATGGAGACAGGTCCTGGTCATTGTAGTCCAGGCTAGCTTCAAACTTGCAACTTCTTGCCTCTGCCTTCTAAATGCTGCTATTACAGGTGTGAATCACTATACCCGGCCTTGTTCTGGTTCATTTGTTTCTGCACTGCTGGGACTCAACCTCAGGGCCTTGTGCAAGCAAGACAAACGCTTTGCCACTGAGCTATATACCCGCAGCCACTGCTTTTTTTTTTTTGTCGGTCGTGGGGCTTGAACTCTGGGCCTGGGCGCTGTCCCTGCGCTCTTCAGCCCAAGGTGAGTGCTCTACAGCTTGCACCACAGCGCCACTTCCGGTTTTACTAGTCCTTTATTGGAGATAAGAATCTCACGGACTTTCCTGCCCAGGCTGGCTTTGAACAGCGATCTTCAGATCTCAGCCTCCTCAGTAGCTAGGATGACAGGCGTGAGCCACCAGCACCGGGCTCAGCCACTGCTTTTTAAGAGATGATCTTGTATAGTCTAGGCTGGCCTCAAACTCTCAATCCTCTTGCTTCTGCCTCCAACTACTACTTATTTTTTAGCTTGAGAAATGTACAAGTTTAGAAAGTTCTGGAATTTATCTGTGACTTTCCCAACGTATGTATGTCACTGGCTTTTCCTTCCTCCCATGTCCCCCTCATCCGCAGTGCTGGGGGTCAATCTCAGGGTATCCTGCATGTTGGACAAGCGCTCTGCCACTAGAAACACCCCTATCCCAGCTCTCATGCTTATTTGGCATGGGGGTGGGGGTGGGGGCGCTCCTGAGGCTTCAATGCAGGACGTGAGCTCTTTTTTTTTTTTTGCCGGGGTCATGGGGCCTGAACTCTGGGCCTGAGCACTGTCCCTCAGCTCTTCAGCTCAAGGCTAGCACTCTACCACTGGAGCCACAGCGCCATTCTCTGTCCTTTTCTGTTTATGTGTTGCTGAGGAATCGAACCCAGGGCCTCATGCTTGCAAGGCATGCACTCTACCACTGAGCCACCTTCCCAGCCCCAGGACATGAGCTCTTGCATAGCTTTTTCACTCATGGCTAACTCTGCACCACTTGAGCCACAGCTCCACTTCTGGCTTTTTTTTTTTTTTGGTAGTTAATTGGAGATCAGAGTCTCATGGACTTCCCGCCTGGGCTGGCTTCAAACTGTGACCTTCAGATCTCAGCCTCCTAAATAGCTAGGATTGCAAGTGTGAGCCAGCAGCACCCTCACAGTTCTTTTATTTTTTGTCAGTCATGGGGCTTGAACTCTGGGCCTGGGAGCTGTCCCTCAGCTCTTCGTTTCAAGGTGAAAGCTCTACCACTTGAGCCACGGCACCACTTCCAGTTTTCTGGTGATAAGATAAGAGTGCCAGACTTTCCTGCCCGGGCTGGCTTTGAACCTCGATCCTCAGCTAGGATGATAGATGTGAGCCACTGGCTCAGTTCTGCCTGTTTACAGGAAGTTCTGGACCCCAGCCTTGCTACCTCTTCCCAGCCCCGCCCTCAGGCCCTGCTTCCAGGCTCTCTGGCAGTGTGGGCTGTCCTTAGCCTAGAGTCTGCCACCCAGGGCTCCGTGAATGACACTGCAGGGTGTGGGTGACAATCTGAGCAGGGAGGAAGGTTGGGGAGGAAGCCTTGGACGAAAGCCCAGAGAACAGAGCTGGACTTCACAGTCAGCCTGAGGGCAGGCGCTATGCTACTGGTCCTGCCCTCTGGTCCCCCAGAGGCCTCCTTGGCTTAGCAAGGGGGTGGGACTCAGCTCAGCTTCCGGTGGAAGGGTGAAACCCCTCCAGGGGTGTCCCCTTGGCAGCCCCGCAGGTGCCTCTAAGCCTCTAGGAGCGCTCGGAGGAGTCAGAAGGAGCTGTCCCGGGGTCAAAGGTCAGGGCCGAGATCTGGAAATGCTCCTGGGGCAGCACATTTTTCTCCTCTGAAAACTTATCTTAACAAAGTGACCAGGAAACAATTGCACTCTTTGCCGAGCCTCTGTGTCCCCAGACGCCCAGCCTATCTCCTCGGTGGGAGCTCCGAGGGGGCTGGGAAGACAAAATTTGTAAAATGTCTGTAGGAGGGGAAGAAAGGCGCTTTGTATAGGGCCAGAGCCCCGGCCATTGGTCGGCTGCAAAGCCCCCGGCCGCTCCCAGAATGCTCCCCTCCCCGGACAGGGCTGAGCTGGCCGGCCAGAGAGTACACCCAGGGTCCCACTGCACCCCTGCAACACTGCATCGGGGCCCTGGGGGACTCAGGGCCCTGGGCCTCCCAGCCTCTACGGGTGCAGACCAGACAGGGGCCTGCCAGGCCGAAGCATGTTTCTCTATTGGAGGAAGCGGGGCGCCTATGAGCTGCAGGCCCTGCCCCACGACCTGGCTGAGCTGGAGCTGGGGGCCGTGGAGCGTTTCTCCTGGAGCTCCACCCTGGACATCATCGAGGACCTCGGGGGTAGGTGTGGGTCGCCTCCCAGGAGGACTTCCATGCTCTGGCCTGCTTGCCATTGCCCTCCGGGCCAGAGCCTGCAGCCCACTCGCCAAGTCCTTCTGGAACGTTCATGTTCCAAGCGCTGGACATTTTAATGCCATTTTACAGATGAGGACATAGAAACACAATTGGGCCCCGAAGAAGCCAGACAAGCCAGGTGCGGGTGGCTCACACCTGTAATCCTAGCTACTCAGGAGGCTGACATTTGGAGGATTTCAGTTCAAATCCAGCCCAGGCAGAACAGCCTGTGAGACTCTATCTCCAATGAACAAACAAAAAGCCAGACTGGAGATGGGGTTCGAGTGGTAGAGAGCCAATAAGACAAGGTCTTGGGGGAGGAAGAGGTCAAGCTCTTTGGCCTGTGGTAACATCAGCCTGGCCAGATCCCAGGAAAGTAGAATAAATGGTGATAATGATGTCTCTGGCCATTCGTGAGGCGCTCAGAGTCATTCTGGTGCATTAAGTTAGTTTTTAATTTTTCTGGCAGTACGAGGGTTTGAACTCAGAGTCCTGCACTTGCTCGGCAGGTGCTCTGTCACTTGAACCAGGCTTCCAGCCCTGGGGTCACTCTGGAGGGCCTCAGAAGGTAAGGGGAAGGGCTCCATCTGTGCTGGCTAGGCTGATGACCACTGTGATCCAGTTCGGTTGGTGGATCAGCACTGGGCCTGTGCCATGGGCGTGACTCAAGTGGGGTGCTCTGGACACCCAGCCTCCTCTGCAGAAAACAAGCAGGGAGCGCTGATCACCAGCAACACGGCCACGGGTCCCAGCCTCGGCGCCCTGCTCTCTGGGCCTTACGCTCCAGCTCAGGTCTGGCCTCTCCAGACTCTGCGTGTCCCCAGCATGGTCCAGACTTCTCCGGAGCCCATTCTGTGATCAGAGCAGCTAGAGGGGGATGGTGAGGCCTGAGGTCTGCCATGGGAAGGGGAAAGGAACCCACTCAGAAGGGAAAAGGTAACCAGGTGCTGGCGCCTCACGCCTTTAATCCCAACTACTCAGGAAGCTGAGATCTGAAGATCACAGTTGGAAGCTAACCCAGGCAGGAAAATCTGTGAGAATCTTCTCTCCAATTAACCACTAAAAAGCTGGCAGTGGAGCTGTGGTTCAAGTGATAGAATAGCTAGCCTTGAATGAAAATGCTAAAACAGACAGGACTCAGGTCCTGAGTTCAAGCCTCAGTACAGGCACAAAAAGGAGAAAAGAAAAGAAAGAAAATGAATGTCTATAGCCTGTGGCTCAGGGGTCCGGGCAATGACGGGCCCTGGGCTGTGGTGGCCTGGGAGGGTGGCCAGTGCTTGGGTGGGGGAGAGGTGCCTTGCTGGCTTGGGCCTCCTTGGGCCCCAGCGCTCTGGGCTCTGTCAGAGGTGTATGCAGGGGCTGGGAAGGCAGGACTGGATGAGCGGGAGAAGACAGCTTTGTTATCTTTAACTTGAGTAGGTGCAGGGTCTGGATGGGAAGTGGGGAGACTGTCACTTATGTGATAGTGATCCAGTCTCCTCTTTTCTCCGCCGGAGAAGCTTTGGAGTCAGAAGAGCTGGGCACTGTGTGTCACACCTGTAACTTGGCTAATCAGGAGTCTGAGATCTGAGAATTGAAGTTGAAAGCCAGCCCAAGCAAGAAAGTCCATGAGACTCTTTAATTAACCAGCAAAAAAAGAAAAAAAAAAAAACTGGAAGCAGAGCCATGACTCAAGTGATAGCTAGAGCCTTGAGTGAAAGGCTCAGCCAGACGCCGGTGGCTCACATCTGTAATCCTAGCTACTCAGGAGGCTAAGATCTGAGGAATGTGGTTCAAAGCCAGCCTGGGCAGCAAAGTCCCCATGAGACTTATATCTCCAGTTAACCACCAGAAAACTGGAAGTGGTGCTGTGGCTCAAAGGGGTAGAGTGCTAGCCTTGAGTAAAAAAAAAAAAAAAAACTCCATGAGACTTATCTTCAGTTAAGTACCAAAGAAGCCAGAAGTGGAGCTGTGACTCGTGATAGATCACCAGCCTTAACCAAAAAAAAAAAAAAAAAGGCTCAGGGACAGCACCCAGGCCCAAGTTCAAACCCCAGGATCAGAAACAAAGCAAAAACAAACCAAAAGGCCAAAATCAGAGTGTGGGATAGAAAAACTGCTGGAGTCCTGCCCGCTTATTATTGCTTTAACCTGGCAGGCTGTATCTTAGCTGAAGCTTCTGGTCATCTGGTCAGTGAACAGCAAGGACTCTCAGTGTGAGCTCCCCCCTGTCTCCCCCTCCCCCCCCCCCCGTCCTCTGGAAGACTGCGCCCCCTAGGTGGGGATGAGATGTGGCCATTGAAGTTTACAGGGCTGGAGGGTTTTGTCTTCCCTGTGGCTCTCTGGGTCTCTGCCAGCACCATTTTTACCACCCAGGGGTACCTGGAGTTCTGTCTCTGCAGGCCCCTGTCTCTGCTGCCTTTGGGGTCTGCAATAACCAGCAGCCACCTTCAGCTTTGGAGCCCTGTGGTCCTGGATCTTCATGCCCACCCTCCCTTTAATTCTAGGGGTCTCAGTCAGGTCCTGAGTACGTCCTCAGGTATGTCCTGAGCTTAAGCCCCAGAGGGTCTGGCCCATCCACAGACGCCTGGCAGAGGCCCTGGCATGGGCCACGGGCACTGGGTAATGGCACACGAGCAGATCCCTAGTGGGGCTGGGGCGGCTGGTGGGCGAGGCGGGGCACACAGCTGTGTGTGTGGGCTCAGCCCTCTGCTGCCAGCCAGCCCTTGGTCTGTGCCTGTGCAGGGTGGGTGTTGGGCCAGGCAAGGCACCAGCCCATCCCGGGGTGGGGGTGGGGCTCCTGCATAGAACGCCACTGTCTAGAACGGGAATCTCAGCCCCATTGCTGCAGGCCGGCTCCCATTCTTCCCTCGGTTGCTTTCAGTTCCTCTGAGGAGTCCCAGGAGGAAGCCATGGTGGGCAGATGGACAGATGGACAGGAACCCACAGCAGCCTCAGCCGGAGGAAGTGGCCAGCCAGCCACAGCCATGGTTCCTGTGTGCAAGATCTATGGGGACAATTTCTTGACTCCCAGGAAGGAAGGATTTTTTTTTTGGGGGGGGAGAAGGGATAGCACTGGGATTTGAGCTCAGGACCTGTAAGAAAACTACCCCATGGGGCTAGGAAGGTGGCTCAGTGGTAAAGAGCTTGCCTTGCATGCATGGGTTCGATTCCTCAGCACCACATACACAGAAAAAGCCGTAAGTGGCGCTGTAGCTCAAGTGGTAGAGCGCTAGCCTTGAGCTAAAGAGCTGAGGGACAGCGCCCAGACCCAGAGTTCAAGCCCCATAACTGACCAGAAAAAAAAAAAAAAGAGGGCTGGGAAGGTGGCTCGGTGGTAGAGCACTTGCCTTGCTGCATGAGGCCCTGGGTTCGATTCCTCAGCACCACATAAGCAAAAAGAAAAAAGCCGGAAGTGGCGCTGTGGCTCAAGTGGTAGAGCGCTAGCCTTGAGCTGAAGAGCTGAGGGACAGCGCCCAGGCCCAGAGTTCAGGCCCCAGGACTGGACCCAAAAAAAAAAAGAAAAGGAAAGGAAACTACCCCAAGTCAACCCGCAGCCAGCCAACTCCCCTTCCCTTCAAGGCATTCTTTTTTTTTTTTTTTTGGGTCCTGAACTCTGAGCCACAGTGCCACTTCCGGCTTTTTCTTTTTGCTTATGTGGTGCTGAGGAATCGAACCCAGGGCCTCAGGCATGCAAGGCAAGCACTCTACCACTGAGCCACCTTCCCAGCCCCCCTTCAAGGCATTCTGAATGTGTCCTCCCACCTCTTTCTGAGCTGAGAGGGTGTGGATGGCACCTTGGTTAGAATCTCCAGACCCTAGGGACAATACCCACCACGGATCAGACTACAACCCTTCATTTTCCTCCAGCTGGGACCCTCTTACCCCACAGCACTATGGGAAGAAGCACCTTCCCAGGCCCCTGGGTAGGGCTCTGATCGGTCTGCCATGTAAAGGCGGGGGTGGGGGGCAAGGGGAGCAGTTATTTGCCCAGCATGAGCTCCTCTGGCTCTTGGCAAGATTCTCCTTCCCCAGGCTGCCCCGGTGCTCGGGGATCCAGCTGGTCATAGCCTAGGGCAGCTGCCCAGGCGTGGACAGGGCGTGGGAGGGGGCATTCAAGCCACAGCCGCTTCCTGGGAGGGGCTGCTTTTCGTGGGCTGGTCTGTTCGGGAGTGGGCAGGGCACAGGGGTTCACCCAGTGGGCACTTCCCTGGAGAATGAGAACAGGTGATGCCCTGCGCCTGCATGTCAGTCTGAGGCCCGCGGGGAAAGAGGCCACTTACGTTGTGAGAAGGGATCGGTTTATTTTTGTCTAACACTCAATTGTGCCAGATACCATGGAGTCTTAGGGACCTGGGTTCCAATCCCAACTCTGTTGCTGTCTGCATAACCTTAGGAAAATCTATCTTTGAAGCCTCAGTTTTATCTGTAAGGTGAAGACAATGGTCATTTCGTCCTCTCTCAATTGCTGAGAACAGTTCTGTCCAATACATTTTTTTATTCGTTTATTTTTGTGCCAGTACTAGGGCTTGAACTCAAGGATTAGATGCTCTTCCTCAGCGCTTTCCCCTCAAAACTATCACTCTACCACTTGAGCCACAGCTCCACTTCCAACTTTTTAGTTGTTAGTTGGTGATAAAGAGTCTTACAGGGGGCTGGGAAGGTGGCTCAACAATAGAGTGCTTGCCTTGCATGCATAAGGCCCTGCGTTCGATTCCTCAGCACCACATAAGCAGAAAAAGCTGGAAGTGGCGCTGTGGCTCAAGTAATAGAGTCCTAACCTTGAGCTGAAGAGCTGAGATACAAGGAGACACAGAGTTTAGACCCCATGACTGACCAAAAAAAAAAAAAAGTCTTACGGGGCTGGGGATGTGGTTTAGTGGTAGAGTGCTTGCCTAGTGTGCATGAAGCCCTGGGTTCCATTCCTCAGTACCACATACACAGAAAAAGCAGGAAGTGGTGTTGTATAGAGTACTACCCTTTGAAGTGGCGCTGTAGCTCAAGTGGTAGAGCGCTTGCCTTGAGCTGAAGAGCTGAAGGACAGCGCCCAGGCCCAGAGTTCAAGCCCCACGACCGACAAAAAAAAACAAAAAAACAACTACTAGAGTACTACCCTTGAGCAAAAGAAGCTCAGGGACAGTGCCCAGGCTCTGAGTTCAAGCCCCAAGACTGTCACACATACACACACACACACACACACATACACACACACACACACACACACCAGTCCTGGGTTTTATTTATTTCTTTATTATTTTATTGTTTGCCAGTCCTGGGGCTTGAACTGGGCCTGGGTGCTGTCCCTGAGCTTCTCTTTTGCTCAAGGCCAGCATTCTACTACTTGAGTCACAGCACCACTTCTGGTTTTTTGTGTAATGTGGTGCTGAGGAATTGAACCCAGGGCCTCATGCATGCTAGGCAAGCACTCTACCACTAAGCCACATCCCAGCCCTTATTTATTTTCATTTTTTAATTTTATTTCTTTGTTGGTTATGGGACTTGAACTCAGGGCCTGGGCACTGTCCCTGAGCTTCTTTTGTTTTAGGTGAGAGGGCTACAACCTGGAGCCACAGCGTCACTTCCAGCTTTTGTGGTGTTTAATGGAGATGAGTCTTATGAACCTGTCTATTGACCTGCCTCAGATGTCAGCCTCCTGAGTCGCTAGGATTATAAGCGTGAGCCACTGGTGCCTGGCTTACACTGCTTTAAGACTTAAAACACCTCCATGTGGACTAGCTCCCTTTGTTTCTTGTTTATTTGTTTGTTTTTGTTGGTCGTGGGGCCAGAACTCTGGGTCTGGGCTCTGTCCCTCAGCTCTTCAGCTTAAGGCTAGCGCTCTACCACTTGAGCCATAGCGCCACTTCTGGCTTTTTTTCTTTTTGCTTATGTGGTGCTGAGGAATCGAACCCAGGGCCTCAGGCATGCAAGGCAAGCGCTCTACCACTGATCCACCTTCCCAGCCCCTGTTTGTTGGTGGTGGTGGTGGGGCTTGAACTCTGGGCCTGGGTGCTGTCCCTCAGTTCTTCAGCTCAAGGCTAGTGCTCTACTGCTTGAGCCACAATGCCACTTCTGGTTTTCTGGTGGTTTATTGGTGATTAGTCTCAGGAACTTTCCTGCCTGGGCTGGCTTTGAACCGGGATCCTCAGATCTCAGCCTCCTGAGTAGCTAGGATGACAGGTGTCGTCCAGCGCCCAGAGGACTAGCTCTGTCTGGAGGGCTCCACACCTCCAGGGAGAGGTAGCTGTCCTCTGGACTAGATGAGGCCACACACACCGGACTAGATGGTGGAATGAGACTGTGGGAAACAGAGCTCCCAGCAGGTGTCCAGCCAGTGACAGCTGTAGGTATCGTCAGCTGTTCCCAAAGCCATGGGGGGAGGAGGCTGGGGAAACTTGGGCTAGTTCAAAGGGCTGGCCAGGAGAGTGGGAGCTAGTCATGGACTTCCATCTGAAATCCAGAAGGAAGCAGCTTTGCACTTGGGCCTCCAGGAGGGGGCTTGATGTGGGCAGCCGGGGGTGGAATAGGTGTTACAGAAGGGCAAAGGGAGAGAAGCAGGAAAGGCCGGGCCGGGATCAGAGGCTCATTGTCTCTCGGGAGTGGGCGAGGGGTTGTGTGGGCCTCAGGGAGCGGAGGAGCCGTGGGTGGTGGCTGGGTTGGTGCTGGTCCAAGGAAGACAGGACTTGGGAACTTGAGCTTTCTGGAATATGGATCCCCAGTTGCCAGGCTCCATTGGTTTGTCCAAAGAAGCCAGAAATCTGGGTTTTTGTGTAAAAATCTCCTGACTTTTCAAAGTTGGCAACCAATTCAAATTCTTTTGAAACATGGTGCTCAGCCAAAGAAAACATGTCTGCCGGCCGGCTTCTGCCCCGTCCTGGTAGAGATCATGTTGGCCGGAGGAGGACACTGAGGACACTGAGTGCTGTCCTGAGACTTAGATGGGGGGGGGGGGGGGACCACCACCGGCCAGCACGCTCCTCTGCCTGGCCCAGGGCCCCAGCTTTCCCGAGGATGGTGGGAGCCAGGGGCCGGCTGGGCTCTCTCAGACCCAGGGAGCAGACCTTTGGCACCAGCGTGAGGGTAGAAGGACTGGGCCAGGGCTCCAGGACTGAGAGGGAAGCCCTGCCAAGGCAGACCCCTGGCGAGCCTGGGGCAGGCAGCGGAGTGGGTGCCCCGTGAGCTTTCTTGCTATCACCCCAGCTTCCCCCAACTTTAGGGTTCTCGATGCTGGCTGACTCCTTCTGTAGGTCCGCTTGTCTCCCCAGAAATTCCCTCCCCCCCGCCCCCGCCCTCCTGCCAGTACTGGGGTTTAAACTCAGGGCTTGGGTGCTTGGTGTTTTTGTTTTCTCAAGGCTAGCACTCTACCACTTGAGCCACAGCTCCACTTCTGACTTTTGGGTGGTTCATTGGAAAGAAGAGTCTCATAGACTTTCCTGACCAGGCTGGCTTGGAATGGTGAGCCTCAAGTCACAGGCACTGAGTGGCTGGGATTACAAGAGTGAGCCACCAGCAATCCAGCAACCTTGAGGTTCTGTGTCCTCTCCTCCTGCTGCTCAGCGACCTCAGGACCCAAGAGGAATGGCCTGCCTTAAGCTTAGGAGAACACATTCGCTTGGCTGAGCTAGGCTGAGCGGCCGGCCACCTCTGGCCCACGCAGCCATGTCCAGGGTATGGCGTCGCCCCTTACCAGCGTCACCCTCTCTGTGTGGCAGGAGCTCATGGCTGCCCCGCGGGGGTGGATGCTGACTCCTCGTCCCGCCCCGGCCCTCAAAGGTGCCAGAGTCTGGAGAGATTTTTTCCAGAGAGTGGGGAGGAGGTAAAAGGGAAAGGGGATGAGGAGGGAGAAGGAGAGAGGAGAGGGAGAGGAAGGAGGGAGAGGGAGGCAGGGAGGTTCTCTCAGAGTCACAGGAAATCACAGCTCAGAGCAGAGCTGGAGCTGGGGGGGTCACACCTTGAGCATGCGCATGCTAGAACTGAGGGGTCAGAGGCCAGAGGTCAGACAGGTAGATCACCTCACCACATCTGGAAGCACTCCAGAGCTCCTGTGCTCAGCGCCACGGCCACTAACCGGCCATCTGGTCTTAGGGGGCTGTAGCTTGGACCAGCTGTGAGGCCAGATCTAAAGGGCTGTTGAGGGAGGCAGACTCCCGTGGTGGAGGACAAACCGCCCAGTGGTGGAGCCAGAACTCTGAGATCTTGGGGGACAGGGCACTAGAACCTGAGTACAGCCCCCACATTTTGGAAACTCAGGGCCCTGGAATTTTCCTGGAGCCCAGTGCAGATATTTCCAGATGAGGTGTGTTGGAAACTTCCCCAAAGCAGTCTGAGGCCTCCGGGTCCCCATGGAATCCCGCATGGAGGGGAGAGGCTACTCGAGTTGTGAATGTGAGTTTTGACATCCAACTACTTTTCTGGGGGAAGGCTGGGGTGGGGCTTGAACTCAGGCCCTGGGCATTCTCCTTTGCTTTTTTCATTCAAGGTGTTCTACCACTTGAGCTGCAATTCCATGTCTAGCTTTTTGGTGGTTAATTGGAGAAAAGTGCCTCTCTCAGACTTTCCTGTCCCCACTGGCTTTGAATTTTGAATTCAGCCTCCTGAGTAGCCAGGACTACAGGCGTGAGCCACTGATGCCCAACTCCCATCAACCCTTGAGTCCACCCATGAGTCAGCTACCTCCTGGCAGGCAGGCTGGGGCTGGGGTCAGGGTCCCCTCTAAGGACCATCTCCCCCGTCCACAACCCCTGCCTCCTCCTGAATACTGGGACATGTGGCCTAGACTCACTGAAGAGTGGAGAAGCCCAAGACTCTCTGACCAGGCTGAAGAGTTTGCCTGCGTAGGGCCTCCAGCTTCGCCCTGTAAAACAGGGGCATGTGGCACAGGCTAGGGACTGCTTCCTCATAGGGAGATACCCGTGAGGAGCTCTTTTATTTCCTTTTTGCCGATTCTGGGGCTTGAACTCAGGGCCTTAGGTACTATCCCTGAGCTTCTGTGCTCAAGACTAGGGCTCTATCACTTGAGCCACAACTCTACTTCTGGCTTTTTGTGGTTAACTAGAGATAAGAGTCTCACAGACTCTTCTGCCCAGGCTGGCTTTGAACTGTGACCCACAGATCTCCACCTCCTGGGTAGCTAGGATTACAGGCGTGAGTGACTGGCTCCAGGGCCTTGGTGTGGATGCTCCAGCCTTTCCCTTTCCCCTCTGGGGCTCCCTGCTCCCTGCTGTGAGGAACTGCCTCCCTGCCAGCCTGGCCCCTGTAGCTCCCCCAGACACAGTCTCCAGTGACCCCCTTACACCTCACTCAGGGCCTGGCATGTGGGAAGCTTTGAGAACCTTGGATGTGTTTTCTGAATGAGTCCAGGGTGCTCGAAACACCTGGGAGGCTTGGCGCCAGTGGCTCACACCTGTAATCCTAGCTACTCAGGAGGCTGAGATCAGAGGATCGCAGTGCAAAGCCAGCCTAGGCAGGAAAGTCCATGAAACACTTATTTCCAATTAACCACCAGAAAACCGGAAATGGTGCTGTGGCTCAAATAGTAGAGCACTCACCTTGAGCTGAAGAGCTCAGGGAGAGGGCCCAGGCCCAGAGTTCAAGCCCAAAGACTGACAAATAAACAAAACAAAACACACCTGAGAGTCATTACAGTTCTCTTGATTGGGCGTCCTGGGGACAGGAACTAGCTTCGCTCACCTGTGGAGCCCCCGGCTCCATCCCTGGAATGGATTCGTGCAGGCTCCCTACCCCAGCTGACAGGCACTTGGGGGAGCTCTGCCTTCAAAAGATGAACCTAGCCCCTCGGAATTGTTTCTTCCATACCTAAACGTTGTCAGTAGGTACCAAGCTTTCTGGCACCAGAGCACAGGTGAGAGAGTGTCCAGAGGCAGGCTCAGAAGACCTGGGTTCTTGGGGTTGGAGGTGTGACTCAGTCGATTGAAGGCTCATCGATGAGCAAAACCTTCAGGTATTCAATCTGAGTCCTGATCTAGGACTAAAAAAAAAAAAAAGTTCCAAGTTCCTTGGGGCAATTTTTTCTTTTGGTTTTGGCTCTGGGATTGAACCCAGGTGCCGGCGCTCGCTGAGCAAGCCCTCCGCTACCTGAGCCACATGTCAGCCTTTTTATTTTGTGTGGTTTGCTTTGGTTATTGTAGTTCTGGACCTGGGGCTTGAACTCTGGGCCTGGGTTCTGTCCCTGAGCTTTTGTGCTCAAGGCTAGTCGTGTTCTATCACTTGAGACACAGTTCCGCCATTTCCAGACTTTGGGTGATTAATTGAAGGTAAGAATCTCACAGACCTTCCTGCCTGGGCTGGCTTTGAATCACAGCCCAGAACTCTCAGTCAGTTACAGGTGTGAGCCACCAGTGCCCAGCCTTTTTGTTTTGTTTTATGGTTTTGTGTGTGTGTGTGTGTTGGGTTTTTGTTAGTGGTGATGGTCGTGGGGCTTGAACTCTGGGCCTGGGTGCTGTCCCTCAGCTCTTTAGCTCAAAGCTAGCTCTATACCACTTGAGCCACAGCGCCACTTCTGGCTTTCTGGTGGCTCATTGGAGATGAGTCTCACAGACTTTCCTGCCTGGGCTGGCTTTGAACTGGGATCCTCAGATCTCAGCCCCCTGAGTAGCTAGGATTATAGGTGTGAGCCACTGGTACCTGGCTTTATTTATTTATTGAGATAGCTTCCCTAACTAGTTCAGGGCTGGCCTTGAACTATATATGCATCTGCCTCTCAACTAGCTGGGATTACAGGCTTGTACCACCACGCTGGGCAAATTGGTGAAATACTGGGACCTCTCTGAGGCTCCATTTCTGTGATGCAAAGGGTTTCAGGACCTTGAAAGCACTAAGTGTGATCATTCCACTTCCATCAAGGCCGGGACCAGGCAAAACTCGAGATGAAGTTGGAAGCGGGGGAATCGGCGGGCCTGGCCTGCGTGCGGGTGATTTTGCATAACTAAATCTATAAGTGAGTTTGTGGGGATGGGCTGGCTGTGCTCAGGACAGGGGTGCGTGCGTGTGCGCGTGCGTGTGCACCTTCCAGTGGAGTTGTAAACCATGCAGGCCACAGCCTCTGCCCCCGGCGGCGGGCCGGGGCTCCGGGCGGGGCCCTGGCCCC
>NW_012267222.1:3443325-3449686 GCF_000151885.1 Dipodomys ordii | reverse complement strand
CTCTGTACCCCAGTCCGACCCCCCAACCTTGTCCCCCCAGCCCGTGTCCCAAACCCTTCCCCCAGTCTGTTCCCCAGCCTGACCCCCTAACCCTTCCCCCCCCAGTCTGTACCCCAACCCTGTCCCTCCACAGCTGTCCCCACTGGGGGAAGAGACACAGCTTCAAGGACGGAATTCAGGATGGAAAGGGACAGCAGAGAAAGTGGGGTCACCCCAGGCCTTTGGGGGGCAGGGCTAGGAGGGCATGGGGGGCCCTGGAACTCTTCTCCCTTCTGGCAGTCCTGGGGGTGTCTGTCTGAATACCTAGGGCCCAGGAGGTCTTGGGGCTGCTCCCCACCTCCCCACTAGTGGGGCATGGGAGGGAGGGAGCCGGTTATTTCCAAAGACATTTCTCCCCGTGGAATCTGGACAATTTCCCTGGGGAACTTGGGCTAGAAAAGGTCTCCGCAAACTGATCCCCAGCAGATAAGTTGGCATTTAAGAGACAAAAGGACACTGACTTCTTTTGAGGGGAGAATTGAGGAGGGCGCCCCACCCCTCCTGTGTTTGGGAGGCCACTGGGGCCCCAGGGGGAGCCAGGGGCCCCCCACTCCACTGATACCCTCTGCTCTTCTCCTCCACAGACGACCAGAGCCCAGCCTCGGAGAAGGGACTGCGCTGCCAGAACCCGGCCTGCATGGACAAGGGGCGGGCAGCCAAGGTAGGGGCCGCCAGCGAAGGAGTCAGCGTGGACAGGTGCACCTGGGTTCCTCTGCCTGCTCTGTTCACACCCTGACAGCCGGAGCCCGGACAAGGGTGTCGCTGTCAGGGTCAGGCCACAGTTGATAGGTAGGAGGCAGAGGCCTCGAGGCTGAATGGGAACAGTGGCCTGGGGAGACAGCCTCTTGCCACATTGGGGTCCTTGCAGACGTCCTGAGGATATGGCAGCCAAGGCCTGGGGCTCAGGGGTGACCCCAAGATTTGGTTCCAGTGTCCAGCTGGCACCTGGACACTCTTTTTGTTTTTTTTTTTTTGCCAGTCCTGGGGCTTGAATTCAGGGCCTGGGCGCTGTTTCTGAGCTTCTTTTGCTCAAGGCCAGCATTCTACCACTTGAGCCACAGCACCACTTCTGGCCTTTTTTGTGTATGTGGTACTGAGGAGTTGAACCCAGGGCTTCATGCATGCTAGGCAAGCACTCTACCACTAAGCCACCTTCCCAGCCCACCTGGCCCCTCTTTTGGGCTGGTCACAGGCCTGGACTCTGTGGGACTTGAGTGTGATTGTGGCTGTAGCAATGACCAAGAGAAGAGCATGAGGCTAACAGGCCTTCAAGCTTGAGGTCTCAGCAGTCGGCAGGGCGTACATCAGGGAGAAGGAAGCCAGAAAGAGAGGCATCAAGAAATTGCCCGGGCATTTCTGTTCTTGAGGTGCTGGGCTTGTCTGTGGCAGCACTGGAAGGGAGGTGTTATCACCTCGTTTTCTAGATGAAGATACCAAGGATCAGAGCCGTCCTGTGACTTGGCTGAAGGCCACAGCTCAGGAGAGGTGGAGTCAGGCCTCAAAGCCACATTTGCCCCCTTTCCCCAACAAACAACAATAGACATAGAATAGAATAGAAAAGAAATAACAGGGCTGGGAAGGTGGCTTAGTGGTAGAGCGCTTGCCTTGCATGCATGAGGCCTTGGGTTTGATTTCTCAGCACCACATAAGCTGAATAAACCAGAAGTGGCTATGTGGCTCAAGTGGTAGAGTGGTAGAGCACTAGCCTTGAGCTGAAGAGCTGAGGGACAGCGCCCAGGCCCAGAGTTCAGACCTCACGACCAACAAAAAAAGAAAAAAGAAATAATAATAAAATAACAATCATCATACTAATGCAGTTCATCGGCTCTGGCACAGGTACCAGGGCCTCTGAGATGGGGGGTGTTTGACGTCCCACTTACAGACAGGGAAATCTAGGCTCAGAGAGCAGATGGCTCATCTAAACGGCACATGGGTAGGAAATGGGAGAGCAGGATTTGAACCCTGGACCCAGGTCAGTAAAGCCAGAGCCTGTGTTCCAAACTACTGCTCAGCTCAGCCCTGCCTACTGCAAGAAATCTAAAATGCCACCTTTCCGTTCCCCTTTTCCTCCTCCTGTTGTTCCCCTCCCAGCCTCCATCCCCCTCCCCCCAGACACATGCCCATCATCCTGCACAGGAGGACAGTGGCTGGAAGAAACACGGAGGGCTGTTCTGGGGGTGTGGGGGGGAGGGGGCGGCCTCCAGTTGCCGTGGTCACCAGGCAGGGGGGCGGCAGTGATGTCAGATACAATCTGTTGGCACGGATGTTGGCATGAGACTCTGGTGTTGGCTGGCTGCCTCTTTCCCCAGATGGGGGCTCCTGGTGGCAAACTGGCCTCAGCTCCCCCAGCACACATCCTGCAGGGGTCTGCACAGCCCAGGGCCTCTGACCCAAAGGGGCGAGGAGGGGGCGAGGCATACTGGCCCAGCCCCTCCGGGGTCTCTGCCCCCAGGGCTGAGGGCCTGCAGAGGCCAGGGGATGGGTGGAAAGCTGGTCTCCGTGACAAGAGCCCGCTGCAGCCTCCAGACTCCGCTCTGTGTCTCCCTGGCCTGCCTGGGATTTAACACAGCTGGCACTGCGGGTCACAGCACAGGGCCACCCAGCCTGCCACGGGGGACGCTGGACCCGTCGCTGTGCAGAGTGCCACAGACTCATTGCAGGAGGGATGTCTGATTGATTAGAGGCAGAAGGGCCAGTCTGGGAGGACATTTCGGAAGAGGTGACCCCGATAGAAGTGGAAACATGGCCAGGGAGAGTAGAAGAAAGACAGGAGTGGGCGGGTGCCCGTGGCGCACACCTGTCACCTAGCTACTCAGGAGGCTGAGATCGCAGGATCACGGTTCAAAGCCAGCCCGGGCTGTTAAGTCTGTGAGACTCTTATCTCCAGTTAACCACCAGAAAACTGGAAGTGGGGCTGTGGCTTAAAGTGGTGGAGTGCTAGCCTTGAGCGGAAGAGCTCAGGGACAGTGTCCAGGCCCAGAGTTAAGGCCCCATGACTGACAGAAAAGAAAAAAGAAAAAAAAAAGACAGGTGTTGTCCAGGGAGGGGAGCAGCCGCAGGTGGAAATGCAGGGGGGTGCGAAGGTGAGGGACACTCAGCAAAGAAGGCCCTATTGTGGGGCTCTGGTGACTCACACCTGTAATCCTAGCTAGGCAGGAGGCTGAGGGCTGAGGATCCGGCCAGCTCTGGCAGGAAAATCTGTGAGAGTCCTTATCTCTGATTAGCCACAGAAAAGCCTGAAGTATGAGGCTGGGAAGGTGGCTCAGTGGTAGAGTGCTTGCCTTGCATGCATGAGGCCCTGGGTTCGATTCCTCAGCACCACATAAGCAGAAAAAGCTGTAAGTGGTGCTGTGGCTCAGGTGGTAGAATGCTAGCCTTGAGCTGAAGAGCTGAGGGACAGCGCCCAGGCCCAGAGTTTACTCCCCCCCAGTATCATTATCAACACACATGCGCACGCGTGTGCGCGCGCGCACACACACACACACACACCCACCCCCGACAGCCTCATTTATCTGGCATACTGTGTGCCTAGCCTCGCTCAGAGCCTCAGCGCAGGCCCCTGTGGGCCAGAAATGCTCCATTTCCTGTTGTAGCTATGGATGCTGAAGAGGAGACAAGCCAGGTCCTGTCCCCAGAGTGTACCCCGGGAAGCACCCAGGGAGAAACGGCAAGGCCCTGTCCGAAGGCCTGTACAGGAGGCACATTTTGGTTCAGTGTGGGGACAGTGTTCAGCATCTGGAGCCTCTTTTCCCGTGCAGAGGTGGCAAGCACACAGAAATGATCTAGAGGCTGGGCTGTCTTCGCGCCTAGGGCTGTGAGGTAGCAGACACGGTGTGTGGCGGGTGTGTTTGGGGGGGGGGGGTCTGAGACCCTAGAGGAGGGTTGGGCAGGAGTGGCTGTTGTTTTCCTGGGCAGTGCTGTGGGGGTCAGAGAAGAGAGATCAGGGTCCCCCTGCGTGTTTGGTGGTGACTGGCCTGGTAGGTGCTGGTCAGCCTCAGCCCTGCTGCAGCAGGGAGGGCCAGGGCCAGAGAATCGGGGCAAGCCCACCACCTGGGTTTTGGCGGAGTGATTCTTCAAGGGACGGGGGAAGGCATGAGCTAAAGAGCTGAAGGACAGCGCCCAGAGTTCAGCGCGAGAGGCTGGCAGCTCCTCCGAAGACGGCAAGCCAGCGCTGGGGGGCTGAGGGTCTCAAGTGAGCACAGCCTCGCCTCGCCGCACAGGAAGTGAACCCCAACCCCAGCCGCCCTTTCTGGGATCTTGGAGGAGGGTGAGGAGGAGCCTCCCCCTTGGGACCCGTAGGCCACCCCGCCCCCCTGTCCTGAGCCAAAGTACTATAAACTCTGCCTGCTTGGAGAAAGGAACCAAAACCAAAAATCACCAAAAAGGGGCTGGGAAGGTGGCTCAGTGGTAGAGTGCTTGCCTAGCATGCATGGAGCCCTGGGTTCCATTCCTCAGTACCACATACACAGAAAAAGTGAGACGTGGCACTGTGGCTCAAGTGGTAGAGTGCTAGCCTTGGGCACAAGAAGCTCCGGGTCAGTGCTCAGGCTCTGAGTTCAAGCCCCAGGACTGGCAAAAAATAAATAAATCACCAAAAAGAAGGTTGAATCCCTTTCTCCAGGGTGGGACGAAAAGGGGGAGCAGAGCTGGTCATTTCTCGGAATCTCAGCTCAGAATTAAACTAAACATGATGGCCCGGAGGGAGTCTGGCGTGGATGATTTCCCGTGGCTTTGCCTGCGTGTCCGGTCGCCTGGCCTCTTGGCCCCTCTTGCTGGCCAGGGCAGCTTCCTGTTGTAGGCCCTCTTCTCACCATCAGACAGCTCTCTTCAAGCCTCGGTTAAAAGACCAGGGGTTGCCAGGTGCTGGTGGCTCACGCCTGTCATCCTAGCTACTCAGGAGGCTGAGATCTACAGATCACAGTTCACCAAAGTCCCAGACTCTTATGTCCAATAAACCACTGGGAAACCGGAATGGCCCTGTGGCTCAAGTGGTAGAGCGCTCGCCTTGAGCTGAAGAGCTGAGGGACAGCGCCCAGGCCCAGAGTTCAAGCCCCACGACCACCACCACCACCACCAAAAAAAAGACCAGGGGTTTTGAACTTTCTGGAGAGTCATATCATGCTGCCCCTGTTCACTCCCTGGGGTCCCTATGCCATTTCTGGGCCTCCTGATACTCCCTGCCCAAAGCTCCTGGCCTTCCTGGGACACCTGGCTCCCTGGCCCAGCCCAGCACAGATGGAGCTCCTGCCACCCAGGTGGTAGAGCCCACACAGCTCATTCCCCTTGCCCCCAGATCCAGTCCACACCGCCCGCGCTGTGCAGGCCCCGGGGCTTGGCAGTCTTGGTCCTATCCAAGTTATAACTGAAGACCCTTCCCACTAGGCAGAATTCAGAGTCCTGAATGGCAGGTGCTAGACCTCCTGGGCCTGAACATGGTATGGATGGCATCCACTGCTCCTACATCCTCAGTGGCTGGAATTACAGGCATGAGCCACACTGCTCCTACATCTAGAGTGGCTGGGATCATAGGCATGAGCCACTAATGTCTGGCTGCATCTCTTTTCTTCTTCTTTCTTCCTTTCTTCTTCCTCCTCCTCCTCCTCCTCCTCCTCCCCCCCTATCCCCCTTCTTCTTCTTCTTCCTCTAGACTGGGAATTGAACTCAGTATCTGATGCTTGCTTTTGCTCATTGGCTGGCTATGACCTGAGCCACACCTCCAATACCCCCCCCCCAACTTTTTATAAATTGGTCTTGGGGCTTGAGCTCAGGGCCTAGGCACTGTCCTTGAGCTCTTTTGCTCAAGGGTAGCACTCTGCAACTTGAGCAACAGCCCTTTTTTGGTGCTTAATTGGAGATAACTGTCTCAACTCTCTTGTGTGGGCTGGCTTTGAATTATGAGCCTCAGATCTCAGCCTCCTGAGTAGCTAGGATGACAGGTGGAGCCATGGGTGTGACCCTTCCCCCACCTTTTTAGATTTTAAAATAGTTTAGTCAGTTTGTCATAAGAATCATGAATACTGGCTTTCAATAATAGAAATGGAAGGATACATTAATTCCCTTAAAGATAAGTATATAATTTCTGGTTGTAAGCCTAATTTAACCCTAGACTCTTTGGAGGAGCGCAGGTTTGATTATCATTAAGTCCAGTGTCATTGCACATGTTTCTAGCTTGCCTACCTGCCTTCCTTCCTTCTTCCCTCCCTCCCTCCGTTCCCTTCCTTCTTTCCTCCCTCCCCCTCCTTCTCCCCTCCCCCTCCCGCCCCCTTGCTCTCCCTCCCTTCCTTCCTCCCTTCCTTCCTTCCTTCCTTCCCTCCCTCCCTCC
>NW_012267222.1:3439212-3441731 GCF_000151885.1 Dipodomys ordii | reverse complement strand
TTTTTTTTTTTTAAATTTCCATATTTCTTAAGTAACCTCCCTCACACTTGGGGTGAGAGGCACCCTGGGGTATTTTCTGTTTCCCGCCCCTTAGCCCAGGGTTCCAAGTACTTAGAGAATACATTCTGGAGGCATGGCCGTGCTGTGTGTGCTGGGGAGGAGAGATTGCAGTTCATCAGGGAAGGCAGGAGTAGGTGGGCCCATTCCCCATTCCCTCCCAAGGAACCTTCTGGGTGGCACTGGGGAAGGGGATACCAGGGGAGACCCCGTACCAGCACCAGGGCTCCAGGGCTGGCGCTTTTGTGCGTGGGATGGCAGGGGAAGGGCAGAGCTAGTCAGCAACTCTGTTCCCCTGAGCTGGGTCCCTGCTGGGACTCCTGGGAGCCAGGGGCCTCAGCACCTCAGCCTTCTGCCTGGGAACGGGCTCTGCTAGGGCCTGGGATCCAAAGGACAAAGGGTGAGGCTCAGAGGGGAAGGGCGGAACCAGCCCAGCAGCCCGAGGTGCTGAATGCCGCCTGGCAGAGCCGCCCCACCCTGCCAGGCTTGCTGGTGCACGCGGGCTCCTCCCTTGGGTTTCTGAAGTAGGGAGGTGGCGCGGGTGGGATCCTGGGGCCTGCAGTCTGGCAGGGGAGGCTAGACCAGTTAGAGAACCCCAGGGCAGGGGCAGCCCTCCCACTGGGGAGCCCCAGCTTCTGTCTCCAGGCTTGCCTGCCACGGGCAAAGGGGCCCATGCAGCTGGCCCCGGATCTGGCCCCAGCTCGGTGGACACAGCTCCCTCTCCCATCCCAGATCAGGCTGCGGTGCCAAGGCACTGTGGGAAAGGAGGCCTACAGGATCCCTGGGGTGCCTGCCCTGAGCTTTCCTGGCCCGAGGAGGTGTTGGGAGAGAACTGACCAGGCGAGGGGCCTCCAAGTCTCCATTGTTTATCAGCCTCAGCATCTAGTATCAGTATCAGCATCAACAAACTCACCCTAACTCCCAGGCTGGGAGCTGCGCTGGGGACCCCCCTCCCCAGGGAGTCGGGGGCCAAGACCCTGAGGTGCTGCTGGAGCTGTTTCAGTTCCCTGCTGACCAGAGGCAATGGGCACTCAGGAGCTGGGAGGCCCTTCCCCTCCCTGGCAGAGGGGCCCTGTTCCTCGCCCCGTTTTGGCACTTCTTTGATCCTATACTCTGGCCCTAGAACTCCCTAAGAAGCGAGTCACCAGCCAAGTACTAGTGGCTCACCCCTGTAATCCTAGCTACTCCGGAGGCTGAGATCTAAGGGTTGAGGTTTAAAGCCAGCTCCTGCAGAAAAGACTAAGAGACTCTTACCTCTCATTTACTACCAAAAAGCTGAAAGTAGAGCTGGTAGCTGAAGTGGTGGAGAACTAGCTTTGAGCACAAAAGCTCAGGGACAGTGTCCAGGGCCTGAGTTCAAGTCCCAGGACTGGCACCAAAAAAAAAAAAAGTGGTCTTCAAGACTGCTGCTCAAATCACCGCTTAGGTTCTCCTTGGGTCTGAGGCACAGGGTAGCTGGCCCACACTTGGGCACTGGTGACTTGGAGACAAGTTATATGATCTCTACAGGCTTAGCTTCATTTTGTGAAGTTGGAGAAGTGAAGCCAGGGGCCTGTGGCTCGTGCCTGTCATCCTAGCTACTCAGGAGGCTGAGATCTGAGGGTCGTGGTCAGAGGCCCACGGGGGGGGGGGGCAGGAAAGCCTGTAAAGCTCTTATCTCTAATTAATCACATAAAAAGCCAGAAGTGTGCTGTGGCTCAAGTGAGAGATGCTAGCCAGGCCCAGAGGACCAGGAAAAAAAAAATCGTAATGGTGACTGTGTCTCCTTAGATTCTCCGAAAGAATGAGTGGCATTTGCTGGGACAGGTGGGACTCTGGGAATCAAGCTCAGAGGAAATTAGCTGTCCGCCCGCCTGCGTGCTGGAGCAGAAGGCTAGAGAAAGACCACCAGGACTGGAGTGGACGGCCCCCAGTCAGGAGTCTAGGTTCCAGCCCGTGTGCTGTGTGTCATTTTATCTCCCAGGTGATGAGTGGCAACCATGGTGCCATCCTGCTTCCCGGGAATCCGTGTCAGAACTCTTGGGCCCAGGACTCAGGGCATCCCAGGCCCAAGGCGCCCCCACCCCCACGCTGGGCATCCCTGGCTCTGCGCGCCCCCTGGCGGTGGGTCCTGGCCCAAGAAAAGCCCAGTGGGACTTTTCTGACGCCCTCATCCTCACCAGCTAAGGGGGAGCAGAAGGGCCACACGGCCATCAGCCCCCCCCAGGTCACTGGGCCCATGGGCTCTGCTCAGTGCTGGGAGTGGGCAGGGGTGACCTTTGGGGAACCTCAGGTGTGTGGGTATGGGGGGGAGAGGGGGAAGGGGGAGGGGGTGTCTGGGGATCCTGCGGGGATGGGGACCTTGCCCAGGCCATGCCCCTCTCATGCCGGCACTTGGGAAACCCCTGGAGAAGGGCCAGGGAGGCCCCAGGTGGGGTCCCCGGTGTCAGGGTGTCGGGTGGGGTTCTGCCGTCCCCCTCCCC
>NW_012267222.1:3436205-3437409 GCF_000151885.1 Dipodomys ordii | reverse complement strand
CTTTTCTGTGATTATCTAGAGATCATCTCACAGGCTTTCCTGCCTCGGCTGGCTGTGAGCCGCAATCCTAGGGTCTCAGCCTCCTGAGTAGCTGGGGTCACAGGCCTGAGCCACAGTGTTTTCTGTTTTTCTTTTTAATGCCACGTTGTTTGTAAAGTGACAAGCTGTTTTTTTGTTTTTTGTTTTTGGCCAGTCCTGGGGCTTGAACTCAGGGCCTGGGCACTGTCTCTGAGCTTGTTTTGCTCAAGGCTAGCGCTCTACCACTTGAGCCACAGCACCACTTCTGGTGCAGTGTATATAGTACTGAGGAATTGAACCCAGGGCTTCATGTGTGCTAGGCAAGCACTCAACCACTGAGCCACCTTCCCAGCCCCCATCTACCTTTATTTCGGTCTCCTGGGACAGGGTGTAGCCATGCAGTCCTGACTGGCCTCAAAACAAACTGAAGACCCTCTTGTTTCAGCTTCTCTAGGACTGGGATTCCAGACATGTGCTACCATGCCTTGCTTGGAGTACCCCCAAACGAACTCATTACACCTACAATGGGCCGATTTCCAAATCCTAAGGACACTGGCAGGGGCGCTGGATGTGAGGGCCTGGTGTGTCTTCGGGGGGACTCAGCTATGCACAGTTCCACCAGATGGCGGGGTCACAGGGCGGGGGGTGTGAGTGGGTGTGATGATGTGGAGGTGCGTGTTAGACCCTGACTAGACAGCTAGCTGTGGTGGGCATGCCTGTAATGCCAGCATCTGGGAGGCTGGGGCAGGAAGATCAGGAGTTTGAGGGTGACGGAGCTACCTCATGAGAACTTGTCTCAGAGCAACAAAACCCAGTGGACAGTCAAGGAAGTCACTGGAGTCCTTTGAGAACTGCAGCCTGGACATTGAGCTTGGGGAGACAGTCTCTTGGGGGGGTGATGTAGGTCCCTGAGCTGAGGGGGCAGGAAGCAGCCAGGAGACGAAGTGGGAGGGGCTTGGGAGACTGGAAGGAGCGGTGTGCAGAGGCCTCCTGAGTCCCAAGCTCAGCCACAAGGGGATGGTCAGGTAGACTGAGCAATGTGGGAGAGCTTGGGGACTAAAGAAGAGTCTGCTACTGACTTGAGCCTCGTGCAGTGGTAGGTAGGGAGGTCCAGGGGTGGGGTGGGGAGGGGTGTGATTGTAGGGGAGGTGGGGAATAGGGTGGGGAGTAGGGGTGTGGTGGGAGG
>NW_012267222.1:3426686-3429575 GCF_000151885.1 Dipodomys ordii | reverse complement strand
GGGGGGTAGGAGTGTGGTGGGGGGGAGGTGGGGGTAGGAAGGTGGAGCTTTGGCTGGAGAGGGTGAGGGAGGATGGAGAGTTTGCAGATCCCTTCCTGGGTTGCTGACTGTGTACTTGGAAGCGCTTGAGTTAGTGGGGAACAAGACACCGCCCAGTGTTACCCAGTGATTCCTTATTCGTGTGAGGAAAGCAAGGACTACGAGGTGCAGCACGAGCCCTCAGTGGCCCATGTGGTGGCGGGGAAGTCAGTCCCACCTTGGACACTGGGCCTGAAAACACCTGCCAGTGTCAAGATGCAGACGCAACATGTCCGTGGCTGCCCAGCCTCGTGGCTCACTCCTGGAATCCTAGCTTCTCAGAAAGCTGAGAGTGGGGAGGATCATGGTTTCAGGCCAGCCTGAGAAAAACGTGTATGAGTTCATCTAAACCAGTTTAAAAGGTGGATGCCAAGCCGGGCGCTGGTGGCTCACGCCTGTGATCCTAGCCGCTCAGGAGGCTGGTGGCTCACACCTGTAGTCCTAACTCAGGAGGCTGAGAGCTAAGGATGGCTGTGCAAAGCCAGCCTGAGCAGGAAAATCCATGAGACTTTTTTTTTTTTTGTCAATCCTGGGGCTTGAACTCTGGGCCTGGGCGTTGTCCCTACGCTCTTCAGCTCAAGGCGAGCGCTCTACCGTTTGAGCCACAGTGCCTCTTCAGGTTTTCTAGTGGTTTTATTGGAGATAAGTCTCACAGACTTTCCTGCCCGGGCTGGCTTTGAACCGTGATCCTCAGATCCCAGCCTCCTGAGTAGCTGGGATTACAGGCGTGAGCCACCAGCACCCTGCTTTGCACAGGGTTTTGTTTCTTTGGTTGTGAACTCAGGCCTTATATGCACTATCCCTGAGCTTTTTTGCTCAAGGTAGGTGCTCTACCACTTGAGCCACAGTACCATTTCTGGCTTTTGGTGGATATTTAGAGATGAGTTCTATGGACTTTCCTGCCTGGACTGGCTTTGACCTCCGGTCCTCAGATCTCAGTCTCCTGAGTAGCGAGGATGACAGGCGTGAGCCACGGGCCCTTGGCTGTTGAACAGTGTTGTAGGCACAGGAGGGCATGGTGGGAGCAGATGCTGGAGAGGGAGAGTAGCCAAGACGCTGCTGTGTGCCCATAGAGCAGTGGGGGCCGCGGGAGACGGGCCAGTGGCGGGGGTCTGAGTGGTGTCAGATGGGGGGAAGGGCGGGCTGCAGAGTGGGCAGGGTGTGAAGGTGGGAGCCCACAGGATGACTCCTTCTGGAAATGGGAAGCCACCGAGCTACCAGAAGTTCATTGGGGCCGGGCCATGGGAGTTTGGAGAATGGAAAACGTGGCACCTCATCCAGGAGATGTGGGGAGAGTAGACCCCGGATGGTCTTGGCAATCTAGTCTCAAAGCAGCCCTTCCCCCGTCTGCACATGACTCCTCTGTTAACTCCATGCTGATTCCTGGTGGGGTCTGCTATTCCAGGCCTAGGCAAAGACCTGCCTGCCAGATCAGAGGATTTTTTTTATTTTTTATTTATTTCATTTTATTTTATTTGTGAAGATACTGTACAGAGGGGTTACAATTACATGGGCAGGATAATGCGTACATTTCTTACCAAGCATTGCAGCCTCCTCCTTTTGTTTACCCTTCACATCCCTTCCCAGCCTCCCCCTTCCCCCCTATTTTTTTTTTGTCGGTCGTGGGGCTTGAACTCTGGGCCTGGGCGCTGTCCTTCAGCTCAAGGCGAGCGCTCTACCACTTGAGCTACAGCGCCACTTCCGGTTTTCTGGTGGTTTATTGGAGATAGGAGTCTCACGGTCTCTCCTGCCCGGGCTGGCTTTGAACCTCGATCCTCAGATCTCAGCCTCCTGAGTAGCTAGGATTACAGGCGTGAGCCACCAGCGCCCGGCCCCCCCAAAAAATTTTTTAAAAAAAAATCCAGGTGTACTACACAAAAGGAAGGAAATGTACTTATTATCTGATGAATGTAAAGGTAAACCTGCAGTATATCACCTCTAAAACAGCAATAAAGTAATAAAAAAAATATATCCAGGTGGGGCTCCAATGGTTCACGCCTGTAATCCGAGCTACTCGGGGAGGCTGGGATGTGAGGATTGTGATTCCTGCCAGCGGAGGCAGGAGAGTCATGAGTGCCAACCTTGAGCAAAAAAATAAAAAAAGCTCAGGGGCTTTGCCAGGGCTCTGAGTTCAAGCTCTAGTATTGGCAAAATAAAAATACTAAAAATCCAGGGTCAAGGTGTAGCTCAGTACTAGTGTGTGCTTAGCATGTTTCAGGTTCCAAACCAGCCCTTCTCCCTCAAAAAAGATACCCAGGGAGTTGTGGGGAGGCCAGAGGGAGGCTGTGGGGGAAGGGCCAGAGGCTCACCAGCGCGACCCCTCGCAAGGCCAGGGACCCTGGCTGTCCTGTCTGAGGGCTCCTGCCGGCTCTAGCATGGAGAAGCAGCAGAAGAGGAGAGGGAGAGGAACTGAGGAGAGGAGGGCAGGAAGGCTCACCAGGGGTCCTGCCTTCAAAAATTTGGTTCCACTCAGCTTTCCCCAGGAGACCCCCACGCCGCTGGAGCTGGGACCCTCTCTAACCTACAGGAGAAGGCCCAAAGAGGGGAGTGGACTTGCCCAGGGCCACTGCAGTCCAGTCCTGCTCTGGCAGAAAATAAGGCAACTCCAGGCCAGCCCTTAAGGGTCCAGTAGGGGTAAGGGGCTGGCAGGAGGAGCGCGGAGGAGGGGAGGGAGGGGGGAGCACTCAGAGCTGGGGAGGGGGCGGTGTCAGGGCTCCCCTCCCACTTCGCGGCCGGCGCCGCCCCCACCCTCCTCCCGCCCCTACTCACTGCCTGTGGACGAGGAGGAGCGGCGCTGCCCGCCGCCGGGGC
>NW_012267222.1:3421292-3426636 GCF_000151885.1 Dipodomys ordii | reverse complement strand
AAGGCAAGCGCTCTACCACTGAGCCAACTTCCCAGCCCCAAGGATTCTTAAATCAGGGAAGAGTTTGTGTTTATTTTTTGTGCCGCTATTGGAACTTGAACTCAGGGCCTGGGCTTTGTCCCTGGGCTTTTTTGCTTAAGGCTAGTGTTCTACCACTTGAGACATAGTTCTACTTCTGGCTTTTTGCTGGCTAATTGGAGATAAGAGTCTCAAAGATGGCTCACGCCATCTACTAGCTACTCAGGAGGCTGAGATCTGAGGATCAGGGTTCAAAGCCAGCGCAGGCAGGAAACTCCATGAGACTCTTATCTCCAGTAAACCACTAGAAAGCCAGAACTGGTGCTGTGGCTCAAGCAGTAGAGTGCTGGTCTTGAGCTAAAGAGCTGAGGGACAGCACCCAAGCCCAGAGTTCAACTGACAAAAAAAAAAAAAGTCTCAAGACTTTTTCTTTTTTGTCAGTCATGGGGCTTGAACTCTGGGCTTGGGTGCTATCTCTGTGCTTTTCAGCTCAAGGCGAGCGCTCTACCACTTGAGCTACAGCGCCACTTCCGGTTTTCTGATGGTTTATTGGAGATAGGAGTCTCACGGACTTTCCTGCCCGGGCTGGCTTTGAACCACGATCCTCAGATCTCAGCCTTCTGGGTAGCTAGGATTATAGACATGAGCCATTTTTACCTGGCTCTGAAAAGAGATGTCTGTTCTACAAGAGCCATCTTGGCTCAGGGACTGGAAGATCTCTGAGCCTTGAGCTCCTGTGGGGGGCAGAGGCTGTAAGCCACTCTGCATTTCCCAATGTGTGGGCTGCCTCCCAGTGTGGGAGGCCCCCTAGGCCTCCTCTGGCTGGGCTGACTCTCTTGCTGGCCCTGCAGTGCCTCAGACGGCTCCACAGAGACCCTGGCCATGGTGGTGGTAGAGCCTGGCGAGATGCTGTCCTCCCCGGAGTTTGATGGCGCCCCCTTCAGCTCCCAGTCGGACGAGACCTCTCTGAGCACCACCGCCTCTTCCATCACGCCCACCTGCGAGCGGTTGCCCCTGGGCCCGGTGGATGGCCGCTCCTGCTCCATGGACTCCGCCTACGGCACCCTGTCCCCCACCTCCCTCCAGGACTTCGTGGCTCCAGCCCCTGTGGCGGAGCCAGTGTCCCGGCCCCCAGAGTCATCACAGACCTCTTCACCTCGCCTCCGCCGCCGTACCCCTGTCCAGCTTCTGCCTCCCCTGCCTCACCTGCTCAAGTCCAAATCCGAGGCCAGCCTCCTCCAGCTGCTGCCAGGGGCTGCCCTCTGCGGAGCGCCCTCAGCCCCCAGCCGCAGCTTGTCGGAACTCTGCCTGGCCTCCACAGCCCCTCGGACTAGGACTCAGGGTTCTCAGGAGCCTGGGCCTAGCTGGGATTGGCCCCGGGCCCCTTGTCTTGCCCACGGCCCTCAGCTGTCCAAGTGCCAGGGCAGAGCGAGCTGCCTGTCCGAGGAACCTACAGGTACTGCTCGGAGGAGAGGCAGAGAGCTATCTTCTGGGGCTTCTCCCAGGGCCCAGCCTGAGACCCCCCCAGGGATCTCTGCCCAGCACAGGAAGCTGACCCTGGCCCAGCTCTACCGAATCAGGACCACCCTGCTGCTTAACTCCACTCTCACTGCCTCGTGAGTTCCCTGCTACAGAGCCCAGTGGTGGGTGGGGGTGTGATCATGTGATCATGTCTGGACGTGGCGGCACTTGGACATGGGGTCAGGGAGAGAGCCTGAGACCTTTCCCTGGTGCCTTGATCAGGTGTCTGGTGGGCAGTAAGGAAGGCGCCTGAGCATCATGGTGGGGGGAGAGGGTATCCGGAGCTCGTGCATGGCATCAGCCAATGAAGGTCTGTCTTTCCCCACCTTTGCAGGGAGGTTTGAGCAGAGGAGACCCCGAGGGTGCTGTTGGCCAAGGGACAGCAGACAGCATGGCCCCTGGGAGGCATGGCAGCTGCTGTGTCCCCTCTGCATGAGCCGAGTGTTGGGCACCACGCCTGCCTCACCGCTGGGCCCACCCGCACTTTGCAGACTCGATGGAGTGGAGCAGGGCTCCATGCACCCCTTCACCTGCCCAGGCAGCGTCTTGTGCCCCGCTCTTGAAGCTGCCAGCTCTAATCCTTGGGGCTGGGTACCAGGCTGCCCTTCCCACTGCCGTGGTCACTTGGCCTCCCAGAGGAGTCCTCGTCTCCAGGCTTCTCTCCCCCTCCCAGTCTGGGGCTGGGTTCTGTGAAAAGCTGTGTATTTATTGAGCTTCGATTCTTTTATAAAGATGGCATATCTGCTCCCTTGGAAAGAGTCCTGTGCTTCTGGAGCCCGCCCCGCCCCCAGTCCTGCTCAGGTGCAGGGGGGCTTCTGGATGTGCCTCTGCTACCAGGCTGCCCTGGGGCTCCACGCAAGACACTGGGCGAAGCAGCCGTGCAGTAATGGGTTGGAGGGGGGAGGGGTCTCCAGATCAACATCCGGGACTGCCCCCTGCCCCCTGCCCCGGCCATCAGCCTTCACCCTGTGCTGCTGCCCTCACACCTCCTTGCTCTGCCTCTGCCCCACCCCTGAGCCTGTGTGGAGGCGCAGCAGATCACTATCTCAGGCTCCCCAGAGGATATCTGAGTAACGGGAAGGTGGGGCTCCCATCTGGGTCCGCCTAGGTACTTTTAGCCCCACCCCTTGCACAACACCTGGGCACTGAAGCCCAAACAGGAATCATTTGCCCTGACTGTGCCTCCTAAGTGGCGGTTCCCATCGCTAGGGCTAGACTCAGGGAGAGGGTGGGGCTGCAGCCCTGGCCCACGCCACCACTCGGGCACAGGCGCGCTAGGGTCACCGGGCAGGAGCTGGCATCAGGGTGTCCATCTGGCCGTGGGGGTGCGTCCTGCACATCCTGCTTGGTTTCCAGAGAAGGTAGGCCCCGCCCTGGCTGCCCCTGAGGCGGGTTCTTCTAGAAGGCGGGCCCTGCAGGTCCTGGCTAGGCTCTGAGGGCAAGGGCTGCTGGGGGGGAAGCCCCGGGCCCCAGGACCAGGCACAGGCCTGCTCAGAAGGCCATGGAACCGTGGCCCTGGGGCTGCACGGCAGGGGCTGCGGTGAGTGGGGATGGGGGGAGGAGCGGGGATCCTGAACCCGCTTACAGCCTAGGACTGAGCCTTTGCCTAGGGAAGGGGCCCACAGGCATCTGTGATCATGATCGGGCCTCACTGCGCCCTCCCCTCTCCCCGACCTACTTTGAGCTGTGGCGGCAGCGCCCTTCCGTCGAGAGGAAATGTACTCCTCAGGATCACAGGGGTCTGGGGGGGGGGTGGGCACCTCACAGAAAGCACAGGTAGGGTGAGATTCTGGCCCTGCTGGGAGGGAAATGTGTGAGGGGCTGACAGGGCCCCTCTTTTGCCCCTCCTAATCTTGAGGAAGGAAGCTGGGCTCACCCCCTACCCATGGCAACCCTGCTGCCCTGGAGCCTGGGAAGCGGGCTGCTCTGTGGGCAAATACTGGGGCCTCTGCTGAGGAGGAAGCTGGGTGAGGAGAGGCCCCGCATGGGGTCAGCGATACCTGTGCCCCTAGGCTGTTGTCCTGCTCCTGCTGCTGGGTGCCCAGGGCCAGGCCAGCACCCCTGGGCCTGGGTGTGACTGTGCCAGTGGCCTCCAGAGGAGGTCTAACCCGCTGTGTTGCAAGGGCTGTCCAGTGGGTAAGTGATGGGGTGAGGGGCTGGCTGGGGGTAGCGGCAGGCAGGCAGGTTTGAGAGTGGAGTGGGGAGAAGCTGGGGCGCCAGGTGAGGTGGGAGGGAAGCCGAGTGCTGGGGATAGGCAGGGAGGGCAAAGTGGGGAACAGCCCAGAGTTCTGGGCAGACCTGCCACCTCTGCGTGGCCTCCACAGGACACTACATGAAGGCCGCCTGCACAGAGCCCTGTGGGGCCCCCACCTGCCTCCCGTGCCCCCAGGGTACCTTCTTGGCCAGGGATAATCACTCTAAGACTCGGTGTACCCGCTGCCAGTCCTGCGATGAGGAGGGTGAGGAGCTGCCCGGGGTTCAGTGGGGTTCTGGTAGACAGGACGTGGCCAGGGTCTTTCTGGCCACGTGGCTAGCCTTGGGTCCAGGCTTTGGATGGAAGGGCTCTGTCACCCACCCACCCATCCTCTACCCTGCCTCGGGGTGCCTTTGCCCCTTTCCCTTTCTGGTGTGCACAAGCCTTGGCCTCTAGTCTGCTGGGACTTGCTGTCTTCCCTCCTATTTGGGCGAGTCTTTATCTGTCTGCTCTGTCCCTGTGTCCACCCTCTGAGGACGCTGGCCCTGATTTCCATAGGGGATCTGTGGCCCTGACTATCTCTGCATACCTCCCTCTCTCCCGCTAGCCTCCCAGGTAGCCCTGAAGAACTGTTCCACACTGGCAGACACCCAGTGCGGCTGTGTGCCTGGCTGGTTTGTGGACTGCTCAGCCAAGCCCTGTAGGGAAAGTTCACCCTTCCACTGCCGCCCTTGTACCGACTGTGAGGTCTTGAACCGCCACCCACAGCTGCCCTGTAAGTACTTCGCCCTGGGCTAACTCCTGAACCCCTTTACCCAGCCCCATACCCCATCATAACACTTAGCTCCCTTCTCCCAGCCCCACATCCCCCATGACCCCTGTCATCTCTTGTTCTGCAGGTTCTAGCAGAGACACTGAATGTGGCCCCTGTTTGCCTGGCTTCTACGAACGTGGTGATGGCTGCGTGTCCTGCCCCACGTAACTTCCTGGCTCTCCTGGGCCCAAGGGCAGGGAGGATGGGGGGAGGATTGGGGAAGCTACTTCTGGTTCGGGCTAAGGAGGAAGGAGCTTGGGGGTTGGGTCCACTTTAAGTGAACAGGTTGGTAAAGGGAAATTTAGGTTTGCTTTTTCCAGATAAACAAGGGGATGTATCTTCATGTTGTGCCATCATGTCCCTTAGCGATCCTTCCAGCTGAACGTTCAGAATGACTTGTGCTCATAAAGGCAGTCACAATGAGAAGAGCTTCAGAACTGAGGCTGGGCTTCAAATTCTCGGGCAAGCTCAGAGAAATAGCCTCTCATCTCGGTGCAAACATGGAGGAAGGGGGCAGTAGGTCCTTCCTGGAAAGGGGAAGACACCTTACTCATTTGCCCATCCATGCGCGCTCGCATGTGCACGTGTGTGTGTGTGTGTGTGTGTGTGTGTGTGTGTGTATGTACTGGAGCTTGAACTCAGTATCTTATGCTTCCCTTACCTTTTCCTTGGTAGAAAGTTCCTCAGCACCACATAAACAAAAAGAAAAAAGCCGGAAGTGGCGCTGTGGCTCAAGTGGTAGAGCGCTAGCCCTGAGCTGAAGAGCTGAGGGACAGCACCCAGGCCCAGAGTTCAGG
>NW_012267222.1:3415232-3421242 GCF_000151885.1 Dipodomys ordii | reverse complement strand
GTATGTTTTGTTTTTTGAGACAAGATCTCACTGCGTCACTCAGGCTAGCCTCAAGCTCCCTAGCCTGCCAGTGCTGCTATTCCACCATCACCTGGCTTAGGAGATCCGTGGTGGGGGCCCTTGCTGCCTGTGCTCCAGGAAGAGCCCACCGCCCGCCCCATCGCCCCAGACTCTGATGCTATTCTCTTGAATCTTGAAGGCCAGAAGGGTTTTTCTCTGCATCCCTACGAACCACACACAGCGGTCCCATCAAATGAGTGCCAGCCTCAGCCCCACTCTGGGGGGGAAGACGGCTGGGTGACCAGGGGCAGCCCCACCCCTGCATGACGGCGGTCCCAGCCCTGCCGCACTCACCCACGCGTCTCCCACTGCAGGTGTGCCATCATGCCGACTGCCAGCAGCTGCACCGCCGGGGCCCCCTCAACCTCTGCGAGGCCTGCGACAGCAAGTTCCACAGCGCCTTCCACTGCGGCGGGCATGTTCGCTTCGACCTGCCCCCGCAAGGTGGGCACCCTGCCACTTCCACACCGGCCCTCCACACCCTGTCTGCAATGGGGACCGTATTTTAGTGACCACTGGGACCTTGGTAGGGCCTCAGAGGATTGAAGTTGTGTGCAGATAATGAGAACGCACCTATGTCCTGGTTCATTTTGTGGCACTTTTTTTTTTTGTTGTTCGGTCGTGGGGTTTGAACTCTGGGCGTGGGCGCTGTCCCTCAGCGATTCAGCTCAAGGCAAGCGCTCTGCCACTTGAGCCACAGTGCCACTTCAGGTTTTCTAATGATTTATTAGAGATAAAAGTCTCACAAACTTTCCTGCCCAGGCTGGCTTTGAACTGTGATCCTCAGATCTCAGCCTCCTGAGTAGCAAGGATTACAGGCGTGAGCCACATAGTACAGGCATCCTGCTGTTGGTTTGTTTTTTTGTGCCAATACTGGAGCTTGCACTCAGGGCCTGGGCATTGAATCTTTGCTTTCTCCATCAAGGCTGCTCTTCTACCACCTGAGCTACAGCTCCATTAAAGCTTTTTGGTAGTTGGATTTTCCAGCCTGTGCTGGCTCTGACCCTCCTCGATCCTCGGATCTCAGCCTCCTGAGGAGCTAGGATGACCGGCGTGAGCTACTGGCACCGGTTATTGTTGCATAAGTATTTTGTTTTGTTTTTAGCAAAACGATCCCAGGACTGGGCCCTTTTTCAGAGCAGGCTTCCCTTCCAGAACTCTTGTCTCTGCTGTTGCAAGCAGAGGAGACTACGGAGGAGGCCCCTTTATTCCTGCTCTGCTGGTCCTCAGGGCAGGCCTCCTCCATGACAGACTGGCTGTCTAGCAGAGTCGGTTGGGGGCCGCAGGTCAGAAGGAACTTGTAGCAGGAAATAAGAAACCCCTCCTGCTGAATAGGGCTGGCTTGGCCTTCTGCCAGCTGGGTGTGAGGCACTCAGGCCTGGAGAAATTGCCAGGCCTGTCCCCATTCCCAGCTGATCAGAGGGACAAAGGGACTCTCTCCCCCTCTGGGGGGGGGGGGGGGCAGAACTACAGGTGTGGTCACAGCCATGGGGGAAGGGAGGCCTGAAAGCTGGGAGGTCTTTGGTCTCTGCCTGCAGCAATCCCAAAGGCAGGGCTCCATTACCTTTATGCTCTAGGAGGGTAAACTGAGGCCACAGTGGATTTAAACTAGGGGTGAGGCATCACCTGGAGGGTCACCCCACCCCAGGGCCTTTTCATCCTGGAGTCTGAGGTCATGGAGAGCCATGACCGATTCCTCCACTGGCTGAGGTACAGTGTACTAGCCACTTGCTGTGTGTATATGTGGGGGTCAAAGTCTGCATCCCTCCAGAGATGCCCATGTTCAAGGGCTGAGAAGGGGAGCAGACACAACCAACCCCCTTTTCTCTGAAGGCTCCATCCTGGCCCGGAATGTGTCCACCCGCTCCTGTCCTCCACGCACCAGCCCTGTGGTGGACCTGGAGGAGGAGGAAGAATGCTGCGTGGATGGTAAAGGGTAGGTGGGGGCAGGTGGGAGGAGCAGCGCCGTGGGCATGGTCCAGCAGCCCCACCAGCCTGAAGGGTGGCTGGCTCCACTCCCAGCCCCGATTGGGTTCCATCTCATGTGGCTCCCATGTTGGCCACCAGAGGGCGCACGGTCCCACATGCACCTGGCCTGCTTGAAAACACCTGGGGTGAGCAAGGGGCGGGGGAGCCGTCCAAGGGCTTCCTGCTCTAGCCAGGTGAGGACTCATCCACACCTTCAGTGTCTGCCTTCACTGCAGGGACCAGAAGAGCACGGGCCTGAAGCTCTCCAAGAAGAAAGCGAGGAGGAGACACACAGATGTAAGGAGTCCCCAGGGCTGGCAGATGCGCCGCCCCACTGGCCTCACTGCTCTGACCCCAAGATGAGAGATGCTGTCTGGAATAGGCAACTCCCTCTCCCGCCTTCCTGCCCTGCAGCCCAGCACTGCCCACCGAGCCAGGCTGGGGCAGAGGGGCTAGCGAGACCCTTGGCCTCTGCTTCCCTGGTGGAGTCTCATCCAGAACTGCAGGCCATGGAGAAGGGGGCAGTGGCTGAGGGGCCTGTGTTCTCTTAGGACCCGAGCAAGGAGTGCTTCACCTTGAAATTTGACCTGTATGTGGACATCGAGACAGAGATCGTGCCAGCTATGAAGAGGAAGTCGCTAGGGTAGGGCTTGGGGGAGCTGAGGGCAGAAGTGGGGTGGGACAGGTGTAGCCTCCCAGGGCTCTGGGCTCTGGCTGTGTGTGTGTGTGTGTGTGTGTGTGTGTTGCACCTGTGTATTCAACACCTGTATGTCAGCCCTGGGCCCCATGTGTGTGTGAGTGTGCCTGTGAGGGTCTGTCTGCAAACTGGGTGGGCATCTGTGTGCCTCTGGAGGACCCTGTTTGCCTCCCTTTTCTGTGGGGTCAGGGGTGGCGCTGGGGCTGTGGATGGGCGGAGGCCGGCCTGACGACTCTGAATACATACACCTCCTTCCTGGGCAGGGAGGTACTGCTGCCCGTGTTTGAAAGGAAGGGCATCTCACTGGGCAAAGTGGACATCTACCTGGACCAGTCCAACACACCCCTGTCCCTCACCTTCGAGGCCTATAGGTTCGGAGGACACTACCTTCGGGTCAAAGGTGAGCGCAGGCGCCACAGATCAGCTGGCTGGAGGCCTGATGGGGCCTCCTAGAGACAGGAGCTCTTCCGGGCTCGGCTTCTCATTGGCTGTAGCTATGGCTGTAGCTCATTACCATACAGGTGTCTCTTCTGGGTGCTGGTGGCAGGTGCTGGCAGGGTGAAGCGGTGGGGGAGGCAACCAGGTGGAGGCTTAGATTCTGCAGCCCTGTGTTCCCCAGACGTGGGTGCTGAGTGCCTCTTCTTGCCTCCATATGCCACCCAGCCAAGCCAGGGGATGAGGGCAAGGTGGAACTCTGCGTGAAGGACCCCAAGTGTCTAAGTCTACCAGTCTTGCGGCCAGCCGGGGCTGGGCCCCCCATGCTGGAGCGTGTGGACCCCCAGAGCCGCAGGGAGAGTCTCGACATCTTGGTGAGGAGGAGGAGGAGGAAGTGGGGGGGCAGGCTCAAGTGGGGCTCACAGGCCCTTCCTTAGGAAAAAGTCACACTGGATTCCTCCCTGTCCTTTGTGTGCGTATATGTGTGTGTATGTGTGTGTGTATGCATGTATGCACACTTGCATTTACTGAGGCTTGAACTCAGGGCCTGGACCCTGTCCCTTAGCTTTTTTTTGGGGGTCCGGTCATGGGGCCTGAACTCTGGGCCTGGGCGGTGTCCCTCAGCTCTTCAGCTCAAGGCTAGTGCTCTACCATTTGAGCCACAGCGCCACTTCCGGCTTTTTGCTGACTCATTGGAGATGAGGGTCTTATGGACTTTCTTGCCTGGGCTGGCTTCGAACCTCTCAGCCTCCTGAGGAGCTAGGACTGCAGGCATGAGCTACCATTGCCTGGCTTCCTGTTCCTTTTGGGGGCTTTCGTTTTCCTTCCTGAAGATGAGGCTGTCTGTGAGAATAGGTACCTTGTCTCTTGAGTCTTCCAGTGCCCAGGGGTTGGAGTGCATGTTTGTAAAATGAACACGCCTAAGATAGAGAGCAAGAGAGAGAAGGCACATTTGTGCTGGGGAGTGAGACGGTGCCCGATGGTAGTTAGAAGTGAGCCTCGGGTCCATTTGAAGCCATACCTGCAGGAGCCTTGGGTGTGTACAGCTGTGCTTCTTGCTGCCTGCTTCATGCCTGTGGCTGGGGGGTGGGAGGGGGTGTGACATAGTCCAGAAAACTCAGCCTGGATCTGCCAGCCCCTAGAGCACACCTGCATCTCAGGAGAAGGGGTACCCCAGTATAGAAGCAGCTGTCCTGAGACCCTAGAAATCCTTGCGGTGTAGGGGGTGTCTGGCAGCTGATGTGAGGTTGGCATTGATCAGTGTTCGCCGCCCAGGCTCCTGGCCGACGACGCAAGAACATGTCGGAGTTCCTGGGGGAGGCAAGCATCCCGGGGCAGGAGCCCTCGGCTCCCTCCAGCTGCTCTCTGCCCAGCGGCGGCGGTGGGGCCAGCGACAGTTGGAAGAACCGGGCAGCCAGTCGCTTCAGCGGTTTCTTCAGCTCCAGCCCCAGCACCAGTGCTTTTGGGCGGGTATGAGACCCCGAGCATGGGCTTGGGGCAAGGTGGCTGGTTGGCCTTGACCCTGACCATGACCCAGACTCTGACTGGCTCTTCCAGGAGGCAGACAAGATGGAACAGCTGGAGGGTAAGCTGCATGCCTACAGCCTCTTCGGGCTTCCCCGGCTTCCTGGGAGACTGCGCTTTGACCATGACTCCTGGGAGGAGGAAGAAGAGGAGGAGGAGGAAGAGGAGGAGAATGCCTGCCTGAGGCTGGAGGACAGTTGGCGGGAGCTCATTGATGGTCATGAGGTGGGCACAGCGGTATTCTTTCCTCCTCTGTGTGTGAATGAGAAGGCCCCTGGGAGGCCCCAGGCCACTCCATGGTACCCCCGAGACTGGGGGTACTGAGGCAAGGTGACATTGGTATACCTCCTGGCTGTTTCAGTGGCAGTGGGGCATCCACATCTTGGGTGTCTTGTTTTGTTTTATTTTTTGTTGGTAGTGGGGATTGAACTCAGGGCCTGAGCCCTGTCCCTGAGCTCTTTTGTTCAAGACTAGTGCTGTACCACTTTGAGCCACAGCTCCACTTGCGACCTTGGGTGTCGTGATGGTGGCAATCGAGTGATGGTGGGGTGGCATGCTCATTCCGCACTTCTGTGGCATCGTTGGGAAATGAGGACATTGTGTGCCAGGAGTTGCCCTTCCCCTGGCTTTCTTCCCCTTCCCTCGCCCTTGGGCTCGTTTGACATGCCTGCCTTCCGTGTAGAAGCTGACCCGGAAGCAGTGCCACCAGCAGGAGGCAGTGTGGGAGCTCCTCCACACGGAGGCCTCCTACATCAGGAAACTGCGTGTGATCACCAACGTGAGTGTGGCGTCCCCAGTACTCCCGGTATGGGGTCTCCGTCTGGGCTCTTAGAAGAGGAGCAGGTACCTAACCCGGGTCAGAAAAGGGCCGTCCTTGGGAGGTGATTTCCAAGTGACCTGCGTGGGGGCCCAGGCCAGTGGGCCGGTGTTTCCCAGGCCCTGCGGTGGTGTCACGGAGGGGTTCCACTCGGGGAGGGAGGCCTGGGTGGCTCTTCTGAGTGGAGATCCATCCCCTGAGGCCGAGCCAGGCAGAGGTAGGCAGAGGGCTCCAGGAGCAGTGGCAAGGCCAGCTTCGCCAGCTTCCCTCCCGACTCAGGTGGGGTGACCCGAGCTTAAGTGAGGGTTCCACTGCCTTTATCCCCGGCAGCAGCTTTCAGGGCCTCCCAGGAAGGGGCGGGAAGGGGGCGGCTGAGGCTGGGTGCCGACAGCGGCCCTTCAGCTACCGCGTCCCCTGTCCCCGCAGCTGTTCCTGTGCTGCCTCCTCAACCTGCAGGAGTCGGGGCTGCTGTGTGAGGTGCGGCGGGCCTGGGGCGGCGGCGGGGGAGG
>NW_012267222.1:3413034-3415182 GCF_000151885.1 Dipodomys ordii | reverse complement strand
ACGACTCTGGCTGGGGCAGGCTGGGGCAGGGGCTCTGCTTACATTGCCCATGTTGTCCCTTTCGCCGCCGGTGAGCCTGCTTGCTCTGCTGCCTCCTGCCCAGATGTGACTCCTCCCTGCCCCATGCCCCTCCCTGCCTGAGAAGTGTCACAGGCCCCTCGGGAGAGGGAGGCAGCCTGGTACCAGGTAACGGCTCTCGGGCGGCTGCGCTCATTGGCCCTGTAATTAGGGGCTCTTCGGGAGTGTTTGCCTTTTCTGGGCCAGCATCCTTGGTGGCTTGGATCTGTCATTGCTGCAGCTGGGCCTTGCTTGGGTGAGGGGACCAGCTGCCCCCGGCTACCCCACCTAGTTCAGGCCCTGCTGCCCACTCCATGAGCCCAGGGGGAGCCTCAGCACATGACTTGTGGGCAGGCTGAAGGCTCTTTTCTTGGCCAACACTGCTGGGCACTGAGGGCATCCAGTCCTGTCCTCTTGGGTGACAGATGACAGAGGCTGGGACATAGGAGCTCCAGTCTGGGACAAGGGCTTCAAATGTCCTCTTCCCCACTTACTTAGCTGTGTGACCTTCAACACATGGCCTGCCCACTCTGTGGATGAATAACTGTGCTCCTTGCGGGCGTTTGGGCTCAGGGGTGAGCGCTGGCTTGGAGTGTCTGTCCCATGGCTTGGCCAGGGCCCATGCGCCAGGCCCGATGGGGAAAGTGGGCTGGTCCCAGGCCTCTGCAGCCCGCCCCCCCCCCACACACCTTCGGTCCAGAGATCAAAAGGGAATCGACTCTGGGATGGCAGGAAGTGGGCAAGCGCGCAGTCCCAGGGAGGCAGCCCAGTCCCCGGGCCTCCTCCACCCAGTGGTCTGGTGACCTGTGGTCTGGCTCACCTGTGCAAATAGTACTGAGCTCCACCCCGACGAGGCCTGCCTTCGGTTGGGACTCTAGGGAGCCTGAGGGGTCAACACCCCATCCCTGGCCACCTGTGGTCTCGGGTTGTTCCCAGGCCAGCCTTAGTCCATCTCTTTGGGCCAATACATAGGACCCTCTCGACTTCCCATCCAGGACTCCAGGAGCTGTCGGCCCCTCTCTTGCCCCCTAGGCTCTGCCAGCAGACCCTGGGTCCTCCTGCGCCCCACAAATCACCTGCACCCCTAGCTTGCACCCTTCACGTTTGCTTCTCCCCACTGACTCCTCCACCCACCAGAGCTCAGGCTGCAAGTGGGAGTGGCCTCAGCTTCTCTGTCAGCCGTCCTGGCCACTGGGTGCTGGGTCCTGGTAGCATTCGTCCAGCTCCCTCGCCTCTCCCCCTAGCCCTCACCCGCAGGCCTTGCCAGGGGCATCTCCTATCTGGAAGACACATCCACTTGAGCCCATGGCTGTGGGCATGGGCGTGTCTGCAAGTCAGTCCACATTCATTCTGTCAATTCTGAGACAGCCCTGCACTCAACAGGCAGCATGTGCCAGTCCCCAGCTGCAGGCAGTGGCTTTGTCTTAGCCCCTTGAACTCAGGGTACAGCCCTGAGCCTTCATGGGTCTGGGACCTGGATTTTCAACTCACGGAGTATGCCCTGGGTCCAGGGGCTGCCACCTATGACCAGGATTCAGCCAGAAACGCTTCCCCCCCACCCACCCACACATCAGCATAGTCCCACAGCTGGGAGGCAGGTCCCTACCTCCTTCTTAAAGGTGTCCTTCTCCACGTGGCGGAGCTTGTTCTTGGTCTGCAGGTAGATGTCAGCTGCCAGGACCCCGGAAGGAGGCTTCGGAGCTGGGTAGCCTGGTGGTGGTGGGGGCATCTCAGAGCCCAGGGTTGGGGATGGCTGAGAGAACATGGGTGGAAATGGTTTCTTGCCCTGAGGGAGGCCCAGCTCCGGGTTCAACAGGTCCATGTAGCTCTGTATGTCTGTAGCCCTTGCACCTGGAAGTGCTGGGGAAGCAGAGGGAAGACTGGAATTAGGAGTTTGCAGAGCCAGGCTTGGCTCACACTTGTAATCCTGGCTACTCAGGAGGCTGAGATCTAAGGATCATGGTTGGAAGCCAGCCCAGTTTGAAAAAAATCTGTGAGATGGGCTGGGAAGGTGGCTCAGTGGTAGAGCGCTTGCCTTGCATGCATGAGGCCCTGGGTTCCATTCCTCAGCACCACATAAGCAAAAAGAAA
>NW_012267222.1:3407395-3412984 GCF_000151885.1 Dipodomys ordii | reverse complement strand
GGTCGACCGTGAAGCGCGGCGCGGCCAGCGCGGCCGAGATGGGGAGCAGCTGCTCCAGCTCCAGCTCCAGCTGCTCCAGGCGCGCCTCCAGCCTCTGCGCCTTGTGCAGCACCTGGAGGTTCTCGATTTGCTGCTCGATGCGGAGGACGTCGGCCTCGGTCATGAGCTCGCCGAAGGGCCCGAGGATGGCGTTGTACTCGTGAGAGTACCTCCAGCCCTCTGGCGGGTAGCAGCACGCGCTGGCGGCTGTCAGCTATGGCGGGGGAGACAAGAGAGGGGAGGGAGGCGCGTCTCCTTCTGGCCCCGCTCCCGCCGCAGCGGGGGCTCCTTTTGCATGTCCAGGGTGGTGTAATGGCTCCGCGGGGCTGGTTGGCGGGCACCGGGCCCCGTGCCTGGCCGGCGGCGGGCTTCGGCTCCGGGCGGTGTTCGCTTTGGTCGCCGGTAGGGGGCAGTGCTGGTCTCTGGCGCCGCTGCAGGGCGGGCAGGCCGCCGGGTGTGGGGGTCTCCAGGCCTGGCTCCGTGGCTCATTACACCACCCAAGGAACATGCGAAAGGCGTTGAAGCTGACCACTATCCAGGGCCGACGGTTTCCTGACCAGAACCCCAGGGAGATACCCCAGGCCACCTGACGGCCAACCCTTCCTCAGGCTCCCTGGGGCTCAAGCCCTGCTTGTCTCAGTGGTCAGTGTTTTATCTCTGTGGACAGGTCACAGCACTCTTTTATTTATTTATGTGTTTGTTTTTGCCCGTCCTGGGGCTTGAACTCAGGGCCTGGGCCCTGTCCCTGAGCTGCTTTTGCTCAAGGCTAGCACTCTACCTCTTGAGCCACAGCACCACTTCAGCTTTTTCTGTTTATGTGGTGCTGAGGAATCGAACCCAGGGCTTCATGCATGCTAGGCAAGCACTCTACCACTAAGCTACATTCCCAGCCTCCTCTTTTTAAGTTTTTTGTATGTGTGGGCCAGTCCCAGGGCTTGAATTCAGGGCATGCATGGTGCTGTCCCTGAGCTTTTTTGCTCAAGGTAGGTGCTCTACCACTTGAGCCACAGCTCCAACTTCTGGCATTTTTGCTTGTTAACTGGAGATAAGAGTTGCATGGACTTTCCTGGCATGGCTGTCTTTGAACCACAATCCTCAGATCTCAGTCTCCTGAGTAGTTAGGATTCCAGGAGTGAGCCACCTCCCCTGGCTTCATTTGGATATTTATAATGTAATTTCCATGCCATACATAGTTATCACTACAGGCTGCTGTGGACAGTTGGTAAGTATATGAGTCTGTCTCATCCCATACCTAATGATAGGGTCTTATATGGCCCAAGGGCCAGACATTGCACACCCCTGACACCCACTGCATTTATAAAGACCTCAGATCTCCATTTAACTGTCCCAGGCTCTCCATTTTCCAGCAAAACAGCCATTCTTTTTTTTTTTTTTTTTCCGGTTGTGGGGCTTGAACTCTGGGCCTGGGTGCTGTCCTGAGCTCTTCAGCTAAAAGCTAGTGGTCTACCAGGTGAGCTACAGTACCGCTTCCGGTTTTCTGGTGGTTTATTGGAGATAAGAGTCTCACAGACTTTCTTGCTGGGCTGGCTTTGAACTGAGATCCTCACATCTCAGCCTCCTGAGTAGCTAGGATGACAGGTGTGAGCTACTAGCGCCTGGCTTAAAACATCCATTCTCATCCAGGTGGTTGGCCAGGCCTTGCTAACCTGACTGCCACTGACCTCTCCATTTCAGTCCCCTAGAGTATGGTCCTAGAGCTACACACCCTCTGATTCTAGATCACCCCACCTTGACAGCCTTCTCTTGACTCCACACGTCCCCTAGCCACCTCCTGCTCCTCTTCCAAGACTTAATTTTTTGAGATGTGAGGCGGGAAATCTAGGGCTTGAACTCAGGACCTGGGTACTGTCCCTTAGTTTTTTCAGTCATGATTGGTGCTCTACTGATTGCGCCACAGCTCCACTTCTGGCCTTTTGGTGGTTAACTGCTTAGACATTCCTGCCTGGGCTGGCTTTGAACCACAATCCTCAGATCTCAGCCTCCTGTGTAGCTAGGACTGGAGGCATGAGGCACCAGTGCCCAACTAGATGTTACTACTTACTGTCTTATCATCTTTCCCCAGCCCAAACAGGGCAGCTGATTCAGAGCCCTGGACCCCTGTGGTTATGGTCACAGCACCCAGTGTGATCAACAAAGCACAGTTATTTGTCTCTCCAGAGATCACTTTCACATCCCTCCCCAGTTTTTCTCCTAGTTGAAACACCACCTCCCTCCTCTTCACAGCTACTTTGAGAACAGGCCTTGATATATTCACTATGAATACCTGGAAAATACAACGTGTGTGTGTGGTGTGCATGGTGTGTGTGGAGGAGGGGGGCTAGGGAACACTAATTGGAAAAATGAGTAGCACGAACTCCTGTTGACCAGCCGATCTTACAGATGTGGAAACCAAGGCTGGACAGGGCTCAGAACCCATAGCAGTCAGGGGCAATATGCAGACAGAACCCGAGTCAGTCTGGCTACGATCACCCTGGACAACCACTGTCATCATCAGCCCCACCCAGGGCTTTGAAACAAGGAATCTGCCCAACTCCATCCTGAATCATGAATCAGAATAGGATTTTTTTTTAAAAAAACCTTTTGGGCCAGTATGGTACTGGGGCTTGAACTCAGGGCCTAAGTACTCTCCCTTAGCTTTTTATTTATTTTTTTGCTCCAGCCTGGTGTTCTACCACTTGAGCCAAACCCCGGACTGGATTCAAACTTATACCCTCAGATCTCAGCCTCCTAAATACCTAGGATTACAGGTGCCAGGCTGGGGCATTTTAACACGGTCCCAGGTGAGCTGAGAGCGCATTAGAGTTTGGTAAACAAGAGCATCTCCCGAGGGTGGGCTTGCTGCGACCAGTCCCCAGAAGAGACCCAGCAACCCCAACGGTCCTCCAAAGGCAGGAGGGTGAAGGGCCGGGAGGCTGAGAGCTTTGGGCTCTATGCAGACCCGGGGGCTTTACGGGAAGCCCAGCAGGCACCCACCTTCCGCCTCTGCTCCTCCTCTTCCTGCATCTTCAGCTGCAGCTTCCGAACCATCACCTGGCGCTTCCACTCGGGGATGGGCCGGCCCTGCTCGTCGTGGGTGGGGATGAGCGCCTCCACGTCCAGTTGCACACCCGGCGCAGGAGTGGCCGGCGGGGCCGGCACCAAGCTGCCGTTGAGCACCGGTTGGGACCCCGCAAACGGCGGGGTGGGGCTCCTGGGCCGAGACGGCGTGGGAGACACCGGCAGCTGCGGTGAGTCGGGCTGCGGGAGGGCACAGCGGCCGTGCTGAGCACAGGGCCGGCCAGGGACGCTGGGGGGCCCCGCCGTTCCGGCGCCTACCTGGGAGGCCGGCTGCCCGCTGCCGGAGAACACTGTGGTCAGCCCCTTGCTCTGCGGGGTGGGCTTGAGGCTCTTGCCTGCCTTGATCTCAGCCAGCAGCTCTGAGTTGTCACCCGTTGGGGACATCATGTTGAAAGACTTGGTGCCTGCCCGCAGAAGAGGCTCTGGTTGGGGGCCGGAAGGCATTGCTACCCTCCCCCACATGCTCCTTGACACCCCCTTCCCCAGATGCCCCTCCAAGCCGGGAAAGGTGGAGCCCTTTGGAGCCCCAAGGCAGGTCCTTGGATCTCAGGGTCCCCTGGGTCCCCCAGCCCCTGTCCATGGCAGCCCCTCCCCCCCTTACTCACTGGGTGGAAAGACCCGGCCTGGAGGCCTTTGGGAGCTCATGATGGCTCTGGGGCCAGCCCTGGAGGCTCCCGCATAGGTCTCCGCCCAGCCACTGACTGCGGGCTCCAAAACACTACCCTGGGCCAGGCACTTGACCTTTGTCCCCGGTTCCCTTGCCCGGCCCCACCAGGGTGGAGTCTTCTTCTGGCCCTCTCCCCGCCTCAGCAAAGCCCAGTGACCCTTGGACTGAGCACGGGCGATCCTCTGAGGTCATAGATTCAGGACCCTAGCATTTTGGCACCCATCTGAACCCCCTCCACTCCCCCCTTCGAGACAGACGAGCAGGCACACTGATTGCAAGCAGGGAGCACACTGATGGCGAAGCACAGCTCAGCTCTGAGGGACCCGGGAAGGAGGTGCTTCCTGAGGACAGCACACAGGAAGGAAGGTCAGGCAGGTGCGCATGCAAATAGGCTGGGCATAGTTTGCATCCCCCGCCCCCCCCAAAGCTGGCGGGCAGAGGTGAATGGGAGAGCTGTCTTTGGAACCCTGAAGAAGGGGTCAGGTCTGGAGGAAAAGCACAACATGGGCCAAAAGCACTTGGACATCAGGGCTGGCGATCCAGAGCATACCACAAAAAGAGGGGGCACCCGTGTGGCTGGCAAAATCCTCCACCAAGCACAGGGTGCTTAGGGGCACGTGCATGGGTGTGGTGGGAGAGGGGGACAGAAGTGGAGGGGAGGACTGCTCCGGAGCATTAGATCCCCTGGCCTCTGGCCCCGGCCTTCCCTTTCCTCAAGTCCCTGGCCCCCTCTGCGGTTTGCCCTGGGCAAGCCTTCTCCCGCACCCAGCGCCTTAGCCTCAGCTGGGAGCCTTGGCGAGCAGCTACTCACTCTTCCTGTTCCTCAGGACTCTTACTTCTAGGAACCGAGAGGAGAGAAGTGACAGAAAAGTTATAAGAGGGAGAGCGGCTGGGGGGGGAGGGGGGAGACAGGGACAGCTTGGGAGGGCAGAAGGGGGAGAACAGAGGAGGAGCTTTCCTGTCCTTGTGCCGCTGGCACTGCCTGCTCTGGGCCCCACAGGGGTGGTCCCCCCAGCTCCCCGCAGGCTGCACAGGGCATCTTGGCATTGGGGCTACTAGGGCACCCAGCCCAGCCTCTTCTGGGAAGGGCTATCTGTTTCCTTTCTTTTCCTAGCGTGGACCTGCTGTAAATGAAAGAGAAAGGACAGCTGACTTTAGAGCTAGGGGCTCTGGCTCCATAAGGACCACTTTCCTAGTCAGACAGATGAAGCTTGGCACGGAGGCTCTGAGCATGCTCCCTGTGCTGAGGGACGGGTGAGGAAGGCTCCTCTGTGGGCTGGGCCGGGGGGCACTGGTACCGTCCGAGACCTAGAGGGCAGGACAGTCCTCTGTCCCACAGACCACAGCAGAGGCACTTGAGAATCCTGGTCACCAGTTTTGCTCTTAAAAAAAAAAAATATCCAAGCTGGGCGCTGGTGGCTCACCCCTGTATCCTAGCTATTCCAAAGGCTGAGATCTGAGGATCGTGGTTGGTTCAAAGCCAGCCTGGGCAGGAAAGTCCGTGAGACTCTTATTTCCAATAAACCACTCAGAAAACCGGAAGTGGCAGTGTGGCTCAAGTGTAGAGTGCTCGCCTTGAGCTGAAGAGCTTTCAAGCCCCACAACCGACAAAAAATTAAAAATTCAGGGCTGGGAGGGTGGCTCAGTGGTAGAGCGCTTGCCTTGCGTGCATGAGGCCCTGAGTTCAATTCCTCAGCACCACATAAGCAGAAAAAGCTGGAAGTGGCACTGTGGCTCAAGTGGTAGAGCGCTAGCCTTGAGCTGAAGAGCTGAGGGACAGCGCCCAGGCCCAGAGTTCAGGCCCA
>NW_012267222.1:3402700-3407345 GCF_000151885.1 Dipodomys ordii | reverse complement strand
CCCCTCACCTCAAAAGAAAAAAAAAAAAAAACGAAAGAGGCAAGAATCCTTACTCTTTTTTTTTGGTCAGTCGTGGGGCTTGAACTCTGGGTCTGGGCGCTGTCCCTGCGCATTTCAGCTCAAGGCGAGCACTCTACCACTTGAGCCACAGCGCCACTTCCGGTTTTCTAGTGGTTTGTTGGAGATAGGAGTCTCATGGACTTTCCTGCCCAGGCTGGCTTTGAACCATGATCCTCAGATCTCAGCCTCCTGAGTAGCTGGGATTACAGGCGTGCGCCACCGGCACCTGACAAAGAAACCTTAGTCTTATGGAACGTGGTCTAGACGCTCAGTAAATCGTATTTGTTGGAGACACAGGTGACATTTCAACAATAGTTTGGGAACCTTCTTAGACAGAGTGAGCCTTACGGGAGAGAGGCCTGGAGAAGGAAGGGGCTGCGGGATGGGGAAACCATCAGGCAGTCCTGAGGAGCCCTTGTAGTGTGTGTGCCTCTCGCCCCAGTCCCTCACCTCTCCTACAGGAGCATCTTCAGGAGCTGTCCCGAGCCCTGCGCTGCTGTCTGTGGCTGGAGGCAGAGTAGGTGGTGTGCTGGGATTCCTGAGGGGAGAGCTGCTGGGCAGTAGCCACCACCCAGCACCCACCAGCTGCTCTTTCAGTGTTCTGGATTCAGGTGCTTGTGGCTGGCCTGGTGCTTCTCCTCCTGCTTGGAGCCATCCTGATCTACAGGTATCACTACCGCCAGTCTCCTAAGCCTGTGGTGTCTGGTAAGTCCCCAAGCCTGGGATCAGGATAGACACTTGAGAGTCAACCCTGGCTGGCACAAAAGGAGAAACTAAGTCAGAAGAAACCAAGAGGAAGAGCTGGACCAGGACTCAGGTGGAAGGGTCTTGCCTGAGCAAGTTCTAATCAGAGCTTCTTTGTGTCTTTCAGCAGACCCAGCTGGGACAGAGGCCCTGACCCCACCACGGGTAAGAATCTCAGAACGTAATGGGGGAAAAGGCTGCTTTCTGGGACTCAATTACTTGCTGTCAGCTTACTTACAGCAGCTGACAGTAGGTTAGACCTAAAGGACACGTGTTAAGAGCTGAGTTACCAGTGGAGGAGGCCAGTCCTCAGTAGCTCTGTCTGCTGAGGTCCGGGGAGCTAACATTCAGAGGAAAAATGTTCTTCTGGGGTGGGTGAACAGGGCAGAGTTCCAGGCAGAGACAACAAGGGTGTTCTACTGGGCAGCAAGAGAGGGCAAGGGCTGCTGGGGGAGGCAGCATTGGGGATTTCTGCTGCCTGACTCTTTGCCAAAGTCTACAGCAGAAGGAGGCCTTTCTAAGAAAACAGGGCTCAACTGGGACCTCCCTTGGCTTCCAGGACACCCATCTCTCACCCTTGGACAGCGTCTGCACTCTCCTGGTGCCCCCTGGAGACTGTAGGAAGACCTGTACCGACCAGCTGGTAACCAACAGCTGCTGGATCCCTGGCTCCTCCCAGACCCAGGCTGCTCCTTGCCGGCATGTGCCACAACCCTGCGACCACCTGCCCAGCAGAGCTCTTGGTAAGAGATTAAGTGGTCTGAGGCCTTGACCCCGTCGTGTTAAGTTCAAGGTGAAATGTTGTGGTTTTATAACTTGGCTACAATTTCCCACTCAGTAACTGCGTGGTGTCTGTGCCTTGTTCTTAGGGTCCATTAGGTATTATGTATGTGTGATGTATGTACAAATGCATGTATGTATGTGTTTGCCTGGGAGACAGGCTTGAACTCAGAGCCTTGAATTCTCTTAACAAATGCTAAGGCTGGACATTCTTTCAAGGCTAGTGTGTACCACTTGAGCCACCACTCCATTTTCAGCCTTTTTTTTTGTCGGTCATGCGGCCTGAACTTGGCCTGGACACTGTCCCTCAGCTCTTCAGCTCAAGGCTCTACCACTTGAGTCATAGCACCACTCCCGGCTTCTTCTGCTTATGTGGTGCTGAGGAATTGAACCCAAGGCTTCATGCATGCAAGGCACTCTACCACTGAGCCACCTTCCTAGCCCCGTTTCCGGCTTTTTGTTGGCTAACTGGAGATAAGTCTAATGGATTTACCCACCCAGGCCGTCTTTGACCCAGGATCCCCAGGTCTCAGCCTCCTGGGTACTAGCTAAGATTACAGTAAGCAGTGAGCCCGCCCTCCCCCGACTCCGCCCCCTGCTGCAGCTTGACGTTCCATTGGTTCTTCCTCTGGCCCCGCCCGCAGGCGCGCCTCCAGCCCCGGAATCAGCGCCCCCTGCAGGCTCGCCCGCCGCCTTGCTGCAGCCGGGGCCGCAGCTGTACGACGTGGTGGACGCGGTGCCCGCGCGGCGCTGGAAGGAGTTCGTGCGCACGCTGGGGCTGCGCGAGGCGGAGATCGAGGCCGTGGAGGTGGAGATCTGCCGGTTCCGTGACCAGCAGTACGAGATGCTCAAGCGCTGGCGCCAGCAGCAGCCCGCGGTGCTGGGCGCCATCTACACAGCCCTGGAGCGCATGGGGCTGGGCGGCTGCGCCGAGGACCTGCGCGCCCGCCTGCAGCAGGACGCGCCCGCGGCGACGCCCCGGTGACCCGGCGCCGCAAGCCCTAAGTACGGTTACTTATGCGTGTAGACATGTTATGTCACTTACTAAGCCCCGGGCCGGCCCTGCGTAGCAGCGCCGGCCGTCTCCCTGTCCACCTGCTGAGGGCCGGTGACTGCGCACCGGTTCCCGGCCCGAGGCCTCGGTATTAAATCTCTGAAAAAAGCAGCTTTTTGGTGTGTCCGTGGAGGCTGGAGGGGGGGTTTTAAGTGTCGGGAGCCTGGCCTCCCACGGCCGGGGGTGGCGGTGGAGGCCGGGGCCTCGCGCCCCCCTCACCCCCGTGCACCCTGCTGCCCCCCGGGACCCCAAGGCGAGTCGCAGCGACGCCCAGTGAGAGTGAGCCGAGCCCAGGCGGCAGAGAGCTTTAATCGGGGGAGGGCGGCAGGGCTGGGGTCGGGAGCAGTCGGGGCCACGGGGGAAGCCCGGCCCACCCCCGTCCTGCACTCACCCCAGCAGGGCCGAGGAAGGGGGAGCGAGCGAGGGTCCCGGCGGGGGTAACTGGAGGGCGGAGGGGCGAAGGCGGGGACCGGGGCGGAAGTCCCGCCCCCTCGACGGGCAGGCTTCCACGTTTCTGGTAAACAAATGACTTGAGAGGAAACCCTCGGCGGGGAGGGGGTGAGAAAAGCGTCTGGACCCAGGCCAGGCGAGATGTGGGTCGGGGAGGAAAACCCCTTCCCGAGCTCGGGGCTTGCCTCCGCCCAGGATGCTCCAGCGACGCCCATTCCGGGGTGCGGGGGAGGGGGCTGCACGCTGACGGTCAGGAGCATGCAGGTGTGTGTGCGTGCGCGCGCGCGTGTGAGTCGGCATGCAAATAGGCGGCGGCGGTTTGCGTCAGCAGCTTGGGCACTTTTTCTGGGCAGACTGCGGTGGCGGTGGCGGCGGGGCGGCGGCTGCAGCGCGCGCCTGCGCTCCAGCGGCGGCGGGGCTGGGGGTGCGGGGCCGGGTGTGGGGGTCAGAGAGGGTTCCCGCGCAGAGGGGAGGGACGGCACGGCGCCCAGCCCGTCCATACCCACCGTGCAGGCCGAAGCAGGGGTTGGGAGACGCCCCTCTGAGCTCAGGCTAACAGGCAGGAGGCCGTCGTGTCTTTCCCCACTATTGCTTAGGGATATCCCCCTTCTTCAGGATGACCTGTCGCTGCCAGGGCGCTAGCTTGGTTTCATCGTAGCCCAGGGTCCGCAGCTTCTCCGACTGCTCTTTCTCCCTCTGCTGCATCTCCTGCTTCTGTCTCTCCTCCTCTTTTCTGTGGATGGATGGGGATAGAACCCAGTAAAGCCTGGGCTGGACCACTTGGTTGGGCCAGGCACCAGAATGGTAATGGAAGAGGAGGAAATGAAGACAGAATTAGGCTGCTGGAAACAGACACAGGGCCTTGCCTGGTGGCAGATCGGGGTTACTGGGTCACTAGGAGGAACTGGCGAGGTGGGAGGCTGAAGTTGGGTTATTAGGGACTTGGCAGTGTTACTGGAAACAGCAATGTTGGTCACCACACGGCAGTGTGAGGATGGGTGAGCTCATGGAGTGAGGTTACTGGGTACATCCCCTCCGTTGACAGGGCAGCCACTAAATGTGGTTGTGCAGCATTTGAAATTTGGCTGGTCCAATTTAGGATGTAATGTAGGGGTCAAATACACAGTAGTTTGGGGCTGGGCATGTGGCTCAGTGGTAGAGTACTTGCCTAGCAGGCATGAAGCCCTGGGTTCAATTCTTCAGTATCACATACACAGAAAAGGCTGAAAGTGGTACTGTAGCTTAAGTGGTAGAGTGCTAGCCTTGAGTGAAAGAAGCTCAGGGGACAGTGCCCAGCCTGAGTTCAAGCCCCAGGACTGGCAAAAAAACAAACAAAACACCACTACACAGTAGTCTGGAAACCAAGGTGTTGTCCCACACACTGCTCCCCGGCCCCTTCCTCTGCCCATACTGGGGCTTGAACTCTGTGTCTGGGCATTATCTCTTAGGTTTGTCACTCTCACAGACTTTTCTGTTTGGTCTGGCTTCAAACCTCAATCATCAGATTTCAGCCTCCTGAGTTCTGAGTGGCTAGGATTACAGATTTTTTTTTTTTTT
>NW_012267222.1:3394381-3402650 GCF_000151885.1 Dipodomys ordii | reverse complement strand
GGTAGAGCACTAGCCTTGAGCTGAAGAGCTGAGGGACAGCGCCCAGACCCAGAGTTCAGGCCCCACGACCGGACCCCCCCAAAAAAATCAGTGAGACTCTCATTTTCAGTTAACCCTCAAGAAGCCAGAAGTGGCACTGTGGCTCAAGTAGAGAGGCCAGCCTTGAGCTCAGGGACATTGCCCAGGCCTTGGTACCAGCACCAAAGTAAAGTCCCCCACAACTAAGAATTCACACTATCTGGGGGCAAACTGGAAGGCAAGGCACACTCAGGACCCGTACTTAGTATGGCCCGCTGTGGCCTCTGGCAGTGCTGGACAGCCCAATATTTATTGCAACCCTATATTTATTCCGGTGTGTGTCTGTTGGATGGAGAGGGGGCGGCCCTTCAGGGCAGATCTAGCAGAGCAGGTGGCAGGAGTCTGAATGGGCACACCCAACTTTGGCAATGCTCTCTGCCAGCTCTCTGCAGGCCTGCCACCTGGTGGCAGGAGGCAGACATTGCGGTGGATGGACACCTAGGCTCAGGGTGTGGTCTCTGTGTGTACACGCGTTGGTTGCTTTCTGAAGGTTTTGTGGATTTGTGTATTTTAACCTGTCACATTTGCTCACAATTCTCCATATTATGTGAATATGTGTGCACCAGTCTGTGGACATGGGGTGTGTGTGCATGTCTGAAGTAGGGAAACAGAAAGCTTTGTGCCTGTGTGTGATGTACTAGATGTGTGCATAAATCGGCACAAGTCTGTTCGTGTGCCTTGCAGTCCTATGCACACTGTATGTGCACATGCTGAAGTGTGCACTACTGGATGTGACTAGGTGAGAACAATGAATACTGTTCAGGGTGCATGTGGGTTTTGTGGGGCAGGGTATATATAAGAAGGTATGTATATGTGTGTAGAATGTACATGCACAAGCCCCCTCCCCGTGTTTAAGGGCAGGATTCAGGAAGGAAGGCCTGGCAGACTGGTTCCCTCCTCTCTTCCCATCTGGCCCACTCACCTCGGGGAGGGCGTCGGTCCTTGATGCTGGAATGGCTGGACGAGCAGGAGTCATAGTTGGAGAGTGTGCTGGTGGGCGAGCTGAGGTCGAAGTTTGTTGGCTGGACTGACATGGTGGTGTTGGGCGAAGACATGCCAGAGTCAGGCTGCCTTGCCTCCAGCTCTGTGGATGGATCTCGGGACAGCACACGGTGCTCCACGCTCTGAAGGGGAGTCAGAGGAGCCGTGAGGGCCACCAGGCAGCCCACAGACCAGCGCCTACCCAACGAAGGTCCTGCCCAGACCGTGCGCTCACTGGGTGAGCTCAGCTCAGCCATTTCCCTCTCACATCCTTTCCCTATCGGAGAGCTGCAGGGTCTTCTCAGAAGCCTTGAGCCCAGCTTCCCCAGCCACAGAACCTGAAGTCTCAGGAAACCTCTCTCAGACCCCTCCCTGCTCAGGTAGGTTGAGAAAGGGCCCTAGGCTGAACCTCCAAAGTGGAAACAGCTAGGCACCAGGCTCTTCTTCCCTATCAGTAGGCAGAAGGCCTCTGCTCCAGTGCTTCTGTGGGCAGAAGGCTCAGGGGCTGCAGTGGGTTAGGGAAGAGGCCAGGAAGACTCAGCCCCGATTGCCTAGTTGAAAGCTTTTCCACCCGGACCGGCCCTGAATCTGCCAATTCCCAACACTAGAACATGGTCCGATTGCGTTCTGGTAGGCCCCTAGGAAAAGGGTGTGGCCAGAGTGGTCTAGCTGAGCTGCGATGGGCAGTACCCCCTTCCAATCAGTCTGCCTAGCCTGTTACCCTCCCTCCCCCTACGACTCTGGCTGGGGCAGGCTGGGGCAGGGGCTCTGCTTACATTGCCCATGTTGTCCCTTTCGCCGCCGGTGAGCCTGCTTGCTCTGCTGCCTCCTGCCCAGATGTGACTCCTCCCTGCCCCATGCCCCTCCCTGCCTGAGAAGTGTCACAGGCCCCTCGGGAGAGGGAGGCAGCCTGGTACCAGGTAACGGCTCTCGGGCGGCTGCGCTCATTGGCCCTGTAATTAGGGGCTCTTCGGGAGTGTTTGCCTTTTCTGGGCCAGCATCCTTGGTGGCTTGGATCTGTCATTGCTGCAGCTGGGCCTTGCTTGGGTGAGGGGACCAGCTGCCCCCGGCTACCCCACCTAGTTCAGGCCCTGCTGCCCACTCCATGAGCCCAGGGGGAGCCTCAGCACATGACTTGTGGGCAGGCTGAAGGCTCTTTTCTTGGCCAACACTGCTGGGCACTGAGGGCATCCAGTCCTGTCCTCTTGGGTGACAGATGACAGAGGCTGGGACATAGGAGCTCCAGTCTGGGACAAGGGCTTCAAATGTCCTCTTCCCCACTTACTTAGCTGTGTGACCTTCAACACATGGCCTGCCCACTCTGTGGATGAATAATTGTGCTCCTTGCCCCGTGACTGTCAAAAACCGACAATAATAATTTAAAAGTGAGTGCCACCCATGGTACCCAGGAGAGGATTAATTTTATGGTAAAGATGAGGTCACGTTTGGAAGTGGCATCTGCCAGTCTGATGTATGGCGCTGGCACTGTATGATGGCCAGCAGTGGCAGCCTGGTAGGCTCTAGAAGGTGCTGGAAGGCCCTGGGCTCTGATCCACCTCTTGCAGCCACAGTACTGATACAGATTCTCCAAGCTGGAAGGAAGCCATCTTGGGTGCAAGGAAGAGTTTTTATAACTTCCACTGGGTTTTACACGCAGTGACTGGGTGCTCACTACCTGTGGACCACTAACATTCTGGGGGAGACCCTTTTGGGAAGGAAGTCCATCCTCTGGTCTGTCTGCAGCCTCTGACCTCAGGACTTGCAGAACCCAGAATTAGAGTCATCCCCATGTGTTGGCTGGGGCTAGAGGCCATCAGCCTACTACCCTCCAGGCCTCACTTAGAAGTGTGTCCCAAGGGGCTGGGAAGGTGTCTCAGTGGTAGAGCGCTTGCCTTGCATGCCTGAGGCCCTGGGTTCGATTCCTCAGTACCACATAAGCAAAAAAGAAAAAAGCCGGAAGTGGCGCTGTGGCTCAAGTGGTGGAGCGCTCGCCTTGAGCTGAAGAGCTGAGGGACAGCGCCCAGGCCCAGAGTTCAGGCCCCATGACAGACCTTCCCCCTCCCCCCAAAAAAGAATATTTTGGGCTGGGAAGGTGGCTCAGTGGTAAGAGTGCTTGCCTTGCATGCATAAGGCCCTGGGTTTGATTCCTTAGCACCACATAAGCAGAAAATGCCAGAAGTGGCGCTGTGGCTCAAGTGGTAGAGCACTAGCCTTGAGCTGAATAGCTGAGGGACAGTGCCCAGGCTCAGAGTTCAGGCCCCACAACTGGAAAGAAAAAAAAAAAAAGAAGAAGCAGCGTGTCCCACGGCCAGGAGATATGCCTTGGAGCTGGTCAGTGTCTAAGGTCCATTCTCTTCCTCCTCCACTGCCTAAAGCAGGTGTTGCACCAGGTGGGGTGGAGCCCTGGATTCAGAGGCACCCACATCTTCACACCCCACTCCAAGGCCCAGTGCATCCCTTCACAGCTGAGTAACCATGATACAATAATTGACAAGAGTCACATGAGTTTCCAGCTATGAAGTAAGCAAATGTGTGGTGTAGTGGTTAAAAGGGGGTTCACACTAAGCAATTTGATGTACATCACATCTATAATACTAGCCACTTGGGAGGTTGGGTCAGAAGGATTACAAATTCAAGTCAGCTCTGGACAACTTATCAAGATCCTGTCTCAAGTTTTTTTTTTTTTTTTTTTAAGTAGGGGAAGCTGGAGGCATACTTCAGTGGTAGAGTACTGGCTTAGCACTTTTTTGTCCATTGTGGGACTTACACTTCTGTTTTTCTCAGTCATGAGCTTGAAGTCAGGGCCTGGGCGCTGTCCTTGAGCTCTTTTACTCAAGGCTAGATCTCTATCACTTTGAGCCACAATGCCACTTCCAGTTTTTTAGCAGTTAATTGAAGAGTCTCATGGACTTTCCTGTCCAGGCTGGCTTTGAACAGTGATCCTCAGATCTCAGCCTCTTGAGTAGGATTATAGGCATGAGCTACCAGCCCTCAGCTAGCCTAGCAGTCTTGATCCTAGATTTAGCTCCGTGTGTGTGTGTGTGTGTGTGTGTGTGCTGCATGCACTCCTTGTTGGCCCAGACTGCTAGGTTCTGCCATGTCCTGTCCACGTGACCTTAGGTCACCCATAGAGTTCGTTTACCCATCTGTGAAACCGCCACAGAGGGTGATGAGCCATTAAATCGGCTAATACACATGGGCAGGTGAAGGAACTGGGCTGGATCCCACAGCCTGTGTCTTTCGACTTCTCCCAGACTTACGTCTTGTCAGGAACACTCTGGTTCTCCATGTTCCCCTTCCCCGAAATTCAGAGGCAAGCCCGAGGGCAGTGGCTCACGCCTGTAATCCTCTGAGGATCGCGGTTCAGAGCCAGCTCGGGCAGGAACTGGAGGGAGCTCAGTTCCTGCCGGGAAGTGGTCAGGGGCACTTACCGTGTGTCACTTGGGCGAGGGCGCTGACGTTCTGAACCAGTTTCCTTCTTGGTAAAAGGGTAAGACTCGGGTCTGGGGTGAGATGAGATCTGATAACAGAGGGCCTGCGCAGGGTCATACCATGTTCTCCACGGTGCGCAGGTAGCGGGTGCAGTGGCTGTGGCCGTTGTAGTCCGACAGGTCTGCGGCTGTGTACCCGTCACGGTCGCGGACGTCCAGCTCTGCGCCATTCACCACGAGTATCTGGCAGCACTGCCGGAGCATGCGGTGGGGACCCCTCTGTGAGCTGGGTCCCCACGTTCCGCGGGGGACAGTGGGCAGCGGCCAGCAGCGGGCACCGTGACCCTCCCTGTGCCCCGCCCCTCCACCCAGACCGTTTCTGTTCCCTAGCCCCGCCCATCACCACCTTGGGCCACGCCCCTCTCTTTCATCACATGCCCTCCGTCTTCTAGGCCACGCCCCAAGCATCGGGCACGCCCCCGCAGATCCCTTCCCTTCCACCCAGCCTTCCCTGTCCCTAAGCCCCGCCCCTCAGGCTCCCCTCCTATCTGGGCCCAACTGTCCCTAGGCCCCGCCCCTCAGGCGGTTCTAGCTCAGCCCTCCCTGCCGCTAGGCCCCGCCTCACCACATGGCCCCGCCCCCTGAGCACCTCCCTGGGGGGGGTGCCCTGACCTCGAGCTCCCCATTCTCCGCAGCGTCGTGCAGAGGGGTCCCGCCCCACAGGTCAGCCGAGATCTCGCCGCCGTGCAGCAGGAGCCAGCTGAGCACTTTGGCGTGGCCGCGGCTGGCTGCGAAGTGCATGGCAGTGGCGCCATCCTTGTCCTGCTCTGACAGGCTCACGTCGGCGCAGCTCACCTAGGTAGGGAAGGGCGTGCAGAAGGGCTCTGGCCAGACCCCGCCGCCCCGTGCCGGCCCCGCCCCCGGCTGCCCTGACCCCCGCTCACCAGCCACACGATGACCGGGCAGTGGCCCATCTGCGCAGCGGCGTGCAGCGGGCTCATGCCGTCGTAGGCACACAGGTGCGGGTCGGCGCCACACTCCTGCACCAGGTACTGCGTCACCTCCAGGTGGCCCTCCTGGCACGCCAGGTACAGGGGCGTGGCACCGTTCTTGGTTTGGGCATTCACTCCGCTGCGAATATGCGACACCATCAGGAGAGCCCTAGCTGCCTGCCGCCGTGCAGAGCCACCTCACACCTTCTGGGTCAATTCGGGGAGTACTGGAGCGGTTCTCCTCACTGGCCTTCCTTGACTCCCTCTGGGTTTAGTTCTGTGCCACCCTCTCTCAGGGGACCCCTCTGATTGCCCTGTCCCATTACGTCTGCCTGCGTAGGTGTGCATGTGCATGTGTGCCTGGACTGGGGCTTGAGCTCAGGGCCTAGACACTGACCCTTAGTGCCCCCCCCTGCCGCCGATGCTCTACCACTTGAACCACAGCTCTACTTATAGCTTTTTGGTGGTTAACTGGGGATAAAAGCCACAGCCTTTCGGGCCTGGGCTGGCTTTGTGAGGGACAAGTAAGGGTAGTGACATGGAAACAAGTAGGATGCAGAGCCTGGCCTGCAGTAGGAGGAGCTAGGGAAGGGAAGGAACTTGCGGGGGTGGGGGTGGGTGCAGGTGGGAACTGTGCCTCAGGCCTGATGCTTTCCCATATAGCCTGTGAAGCAGAGAACCAGCCCCATGGGTAGGAGGCTGCCAGGGGGGACCTCAAAGCGGGCCTGGCCTCTAGGCTGATTGGCGTAGACAGCCCAGCATGCAATTACCACAATGGACCACAAGGTGGAGCTGCGATCTAGCCCTGGTTCCAGGAGCTGCCCACCTCTCCAAGTCCAGGTGGGGAGGCTGCATCCTCAGTGCCCAGAACTCAACTCACATCTTCGCCCCAGCTGCCTTCCCTACCCCCATACCTGCCACACTCATCACCCTTCCCCCAGGCTCTGAGTCCAACTGCCATCCGTATGCCGTAAGTCCTCTTTCATCCGCCTATTCACCCACCCTCCCAGTACTCCACCAGGACTTAGACCTCAACCCACCCATGCTCGCTTTCCCCTGTCCCCACACACAGTCCTCCCAGGAGACCTCTCCCTGTCCTGATGAGAGCCCATCTGTATCCCTGCTGGGCACCCACACAATCTCTGGTCTCTCCTTTCTCCTCAGGGTGGACAGTCCTCTCCGCCAACCCAGGGCTGCCATTTGCTCAGTTTGGTGCTCTCCAAGTCTGAGGGTAGCAAGCACCAAGCCTGGTTGTCTTTCAATATCCCACTCATGTGAAGAGCAGACTGGGAGCCGGACACCTGTAATTCTAGCTACTCAGGAGACTGATCTGACGTTGGAGGTTCAAAGCCAGCCCAGGCAAGAGAGTCCATGAGACTCTCATCTCCAATTAAACACCAAAATGCTGGAAGTAGAACTGTGACTCAAGTACAGCACCCAGCCTTGAGTGAAAAAGCTAAAGGAAAAATACCTAGCTCTGAATTCAAGGCCCAGTACAGATACCCAGAGAGAAAGGGGAGGGAGAGAGAGAGGGAGAGACAGAGACAGAGAGAGACAGACAGAGAAAGACAGACAAAAACAGAGAGAATGAGAGAGAGGGTACAGACTGAGCGTCTGGGTTGTACCTCAGTCCCATAGCCTTGGCTAGCATATTCAAGGCCCTGCACAATAACAAAGGAGGATGGGTGGGTCATGCATCCTTCTGTAGATAGAAAACCCAGCCACCTGCCTCTCAGACACTGGCTGGCCCTGGGCCCCAGCCTCCAGGCCTGGGCCCCCATCGCCCCCACGCATACCCAGGCTGGTGAGTCAGGAGCAGCCTGTTGAATATTTCATGACCAACACTCAGTGGCCTGAATTATTCACCCTGTAACCAAGGCACAGTGAGTCCTGGGGTCCTGGGGATGCAGGCTGGAGGGGGCCCGTCCCAGGGCCCATGGCTTCTCTCTGGGAGTGTCCAAGGCCAACCATGAGGACGGCCAGATACCTGTGGAGCCCTCCCCTCCCCGCCACGTGCCCAGCCAGCCTGGAAAGCAGCAACATCACAGCCCGCAGGGTGCCACTGGAGAAAGGTTCCCATTCTGACTCGCGTCGGCCTTTGTACTCGCGAGCCCTGTTTTGCAATCAAAGTGCCTTTCATGGGAAGCTCCAGGACATGAAGTGATCTGGGGGTGGGCTGTGGTGAGCAGCCGGGGGTGGCAGCCTTGTTTTCTTCTCATTTGATTGAAGGCAAGAGGAAAGATGGGTCCCTGTCACTCACTGGTGATAGCGTGGCTTAACATAAGGGACAAAATACAGTTCCCATCCCTCAGGCCAAGCTGTGATGCATGTGACACATGCTTCTCTCACCAGTCCTCTAATAGTCTTATGTGTGTGTGTGTGTGTGTGTGTGTGCGTGCGCGCGTACGTGCTGGTTCTGGGGCTTGAACTCAGGGCCTGGGCACTGTCCCTGAACTTCTTTTGCTCAAGACTAGTACTCTACCACTTGTTCCACAGTGCCACTTCTGGCTCTTTCTGTTTATGTGGTTCTGAGGAATTGAACCTAGGACTTCATGCATACTAGACAAGCACTCAACCACTAAACCACATTCCCAGCCCTGTCCCTTAGGTATTTTTGCTCAAGGCTAGTGCTCTACCTTTTAGCCACAGCTCCACTTCTGGCTTTTTGGTGGTTAACTGGAGATAAGAATCTCGCAGACGCCGGGCGCCGGTGGCTCACGCCTGTAATCCTAGCTACTCAGGAGGCTGAGATCTGAGGATCGCGGTTCAAAGCCAGCCCGGGCAGGA
>NW_012267222.1:3382808-3389846 GCF_000151885.1 Dipodomys ordii | reverse complement strand
GGTTCGATTCCTCAGCACCACATAAGCAGAAAAAGCCAGAAGTGGCACTGTGGCTCAAGTGGTAGAGCGCTCGCCTTGAGCTGAAGAGCTGAGGGACAGTGCCCAGGCCCAGAGTTCAGGCCCCCCAATCGGCAAAAAGAAAAGAAAAGAAAAATTGGATCAGCTGATCTTCCAGCTTGATGTGACTGCCCGAACCCAAGGGCTCAGACCCCCCAACCAAGCCTTAAATCTCAGTTGAACCCAGGCTCTTGTGTAGCAGCTAAGACCCCAGGGCAGCCCGTGGCAGACATTGAAAAGGTAGAACAAGCAGAAGGAAGTTTCTGGATCTGAGGACTACTCTGAGAGGTGCTGGGAGGCAGTGAGGGCTATCTGCTCCCGCTCCTCCTTAATCCTGGCTGGGGATCCAGGGCCCCCGTCCCCCCACCAGCCACTAGTGACTGCCCAGGAGGGTCAGCCCCCTCCACTCTGTCTCTTTCTGACTTAAGACCCAGCCCCTATGAGCTCCGTGCCCACAGCTCTGTGCAATGGGTTCAGAGGTAGGGGGCCCTTTGGGTAGCACTCCCTGCCCCCGAAGGTCACTGTGGTCAGCCCTGTGCTGGGAAGATCTGGCGCAGTGAGCTGGGATAGACTAGGGATGGGGAGAACGGCACAGGGTGTTCCTGCCTCCCCCAGCCTTGTGCGACACCCCAAGGCACAGCCCTGGCATGAGCCAGCTCTCCCCTGGAGCGTCCAGCCCTCCAGCTCCTTGGCTGTTTGTCACCGCCCGTGGTCACTGACAGCCTCCTGGGATGGGATCGAGTTTCCTGCTGGTAGGCATGGGCGCCTTCCTCCCTCACCAGCTACCAGGGAGAGAGCTGAGGCCTCGTGAATAATTCACACTTCACAGTAGGCCTGGGAGGCTCAGGAGAGCATGAAGCCAGGGGCTCCTAGCCGGGCTGCCTGTGTCTTCTGTGGCCTGAGGCAGTCTGGCCTCTGCCCTCCGCAGCTCCTGCTCTGTTATCCACAGCCCTGGACAGCAGGAGCCACCGCCTGCCCCCCACAAGGCTAAGTGTATAGACCTCGACCAAGCCGAGCCTGGCAACTACACAAAGCACCTCCTTATCAGCTGTGTCCTGCTGCTGTGGAACCCATAACTCAAGGTCTCCACCTACTTCTCCCAGATTCATGGTGACTTCTAGAGACCTGGCAGCCCATCGGCCAGACCATCTGCCGCAGAGATGGAACTAAGACCCAACTACATCCAAAACTTGGCATGGCCTGGGAGGGGAAAGGGGCTTTTAAGCCTGGGGGTTCACAGTACAGGCTGAGTCTTCCCGAGGCTCACGATCCCCAATCTGTGGAGGCTTCCAGGTCCTAGGCCCTAAATTCTCAGGGACAGTCTCCAAGCCCTCTTGGTTCACATAGCTGAGCTCCATTGGCTCCAACCTCAGCCAGGCCACTGGGCAGGCTGGGTGGTGGGCAGGTTGGCAGGCACGGAGCACTTCTGGACAGGCTTATCAGAATCACGGCCACTGGACTTGATGGTGCGTCAGAGTCCCGTGTGCCAGGACCCAATCGGAGGGCTTAACAGGAGTCTGAGCCGATGCTTCCCGCAGCTGCTGATGGTGCCCGGTCTGATCCTGCCCTCCAAGGTCTCTGAGGCCTTCCAACTCTAAATCCTATGGACTGTGATATGCCCAACCCCTCTCTCATCTGGAAACAGAGAAATTACACCTCAGTAGCCTTCAAATGGCTGTGAAGAGCACCTCACTGTTGATGAACAGCTGGCCGTCCCACAACCGGAGAAGCTCAGCCAGAAAGGTAGAATTAGGCTTATCCTGCCTGTCCTGAGCAGGGGAGACCACTGCAGCTCAGCCTGCAGGACTGCAGGGCAGTTCTGTATCCACACCCGTGCCTCAGCCCACGGCGTCCAGCTCCAGCCTGCTGCCTGGTGACCAATGGCCAAAGCATCCTTGGGAATGGATGAGTGATGGGTGAAACTCTCTCTCTCTCTCTCTCTCTTTTTTTTTGTGGGTCATGTGGCCTGAACTCTGGGCCTGGGCGCTGTCCCTCAGCTCTTCAGCTCAAGGTGAGTGCTCTACCACTTGAGCCACAGCACCACTTACGGTTTTCTGGTGGTTCACTGGAGATAGTCTCACAGACTTTCCTGGTGGGGCTGGCTTTGAACCGTGACCCTCAGATCTCAGCCTCCTGAGTAGCTAGATTACAGGTGTGAGCCACTGGTGCCCAGCTGGTGAAACTCTCTTACCTCCAAGCTGCTCTTCCCCTGAGGAGACTGACAAGGGTCACTGATTAGTGCCCTCATCTGGCTCAGGTCCCTGGTGGCCACTGGCAGTCCATGTCCTCAGAACCCCAGGTCCCATCTCCCATAGGCACCTAGGCCTGAAATCCTCCTGGGACTCTGCTTTTTGGCGATCCCCACCCCACCTGGGGAGCTCCCAGCCTGGCCTGCTAGACTGCTTTCTCTGCGCAGCCGTTCAGGCCTGGGCCTCCCGATGTGCACTTCTTCCTCCCATGGTAATGAGAGTGGCCCAGGAGCACAGAAAGGAAAACAGCTCTCCCGATAGCTGGGCCACAGCTCTGGGAAGGACGGGGAGGACAGCGCTCCCTGACCTCCTTGATCGCTGATGTGGCCCCTCCTCTTCCTGGACTGGGTAGGGGTCTAGGGCCACTCCTGCCCCTGCCACACCATTATGACTTGGTTTTCAAGTAATCATAGAGCAGAGCTGGAGAGAGCCATCTGCTTGCTAGCGGCTGGCAGGCTCCTTGGAGGGGAGCAAGTGGCTTTGGCTTGTGTATGCAGCCTCCTAAGCCCAGATACGTTACTGCCAGGGATTCTGGAGGAACCCTGCTGGTAAAAGCCTGAAGTGAGTAGCTGGGGGACCCGGAAAGGGCTTCTAAGAGAGGAGAAATTCCAGCTTGGGCAGGAGCTGTGTTGGGTGTGGGCCAGGATGACCACTGGAGCAGTCATCCTCCTGGAGTACTGGACAGACGTAGCCGACTCTAAGCATTCCCCAGAGCCCTGGCTACCGCACCCAGAGACTCTGTTAAGAGTGAGGCCAATGGGCTGGGAAAGTGGCTCAGTGGTAGAGCGCTTGCCTTGCATGCATGAGGCCCTGGGTTCAATTCTTCAGCACCTCATAAGCAGAAAAAAGCCAGAAGTGGCGCTGTGGCTAAAGTGGTAGAGCTCTAGCCTTGAGCTGAAGAGCTAAGGGACAGCGCTTAGGCCCAGAGTTCAGGCGATGACCGACCAAAAAAAAAAAGTGAGGTCAAGCAGGGCACTGGTGGCTCATGCCTGTAATCTTAGTTACACGAGAGGCTGAGATCTGAGGATCATGGTTCAAAGCCAGCCCTGGCAGGAAAGGCCCCGTGAGACTCTTATCTCCAGTGAACCACCAGAAAACCCGAAGTGGCTCTGTGGCTCAAGTGGTAGAGTGCTCACCTTGAGCTGAAGAGCTGAGTGAGGGACAGTGCCCAGCGTTCAAGCCCCATGACCGGCAAAAAAAAGAAAAGAGTGAAGTCAATGGTGGCTGGGAGCATGGTTCAAGAGGTAGAGCACCTGGCTAGCAAACAGGAGGCCCTGAGTTTAATCCCAGCTTGGGGGTTACAGCTCTGAGGCAGAGCCCTAGTAAAGCCTATGGAGCAGGGCTCTGGGTTGGATCCCAGCCCCCAAATCAAGGACAGGACTCCTTACTCAGGGTGGTGTTGCGCAATGAGCCTCAGGGAGGGGAAGTCTCCTTTGGCCGCGGCGTAGTGGATGGGCAGGGCACCGGTGTCTGTGGTCATGGCAGGGTCCCCGCCACCATGGCGCAGCAGCCAGTTCACCACCTCAGGGTGGCCAAAGCGGGCAGCCAGATGCAGGACTGTGGCACCAGAATTGTCTTTGTCCTGTGAGGAGAGAGACGGTTAAAGCCCCACAGCCTGAACCTGCTCCAGCACTGGGTCAGTCTCCTTCAAGCAGAGGACAGCCCTGTGCCCTCCGCACTCCCCTGAAAGGAACGGGCTAGGCCCAGCTCAGCAAGGTTTCAGGGAATCAAGCTGATCCCTGGATTTCAATCCTTGCTTCTGTCTTTTGATCTTTGACCCTCAGTCCATACGCAGCAGTACTGTACGGGCCTTCAGCAGTGTTCTGGGCATGACTGAGTGAGTGGTGCCTGCACATAGCACCCTGAATCCTAATAAGAGCCCCCACTCCAGGCCCAGGGCCACAGGCTGAAGACATCTGCAGAGCCAGTGTGTCTTGACACACTCAGAAGCGTAGGAGCCTGCCCCGCCTCAGGCTAGTATCAGGACCAGAGAATATTCTGCCTCCCACCGGCATGCCTCCTCATCCTCCTTTCCCAGAGAGCTCGACCTCGGTACATTCCAACAACCCAGTCCAGGAACAGGCAGCTCTCTCCGGTGGCTCGCACGCAGTCTGCCCTGTACCCAGTCTCAGGAACAAGCTGTGTTCTTACTGTGTGGAGGAGGAAATTTGTGGGTACTGATGGGGAGGGCCTAGGGTAGTCTGCCAGCATGGAGGCCCCTGGGAGGAGTGCCCCCCCACAGGTGCCCTCCCACAGGTGCCCCAGAACTCTTGGGTCCACAATGCTGAATGACTGTGTCCCGTGTGTGCTGTTAGAAGGTGGGGCTGCACATGGTACCTATGTAGTGGTCAGAATGGCCAAGAATCCAGCCCTTCAGACTGAGGCTGGTACATCTGGGAAAGTAGGCACTGTTTTAGAATTAACCGATTGGCTGGGTGCTGGTGGCTTATGCCTGTAATCCTAATTACACTGGAGACTGAGATCTGAGGATCAAGGGTCAAAGCCAGCCCAGGCAGCCAAGTCTGTAAGACTCGTATCTACAATAAACCACCAGAACAGGAAGCAGAGCTGTGGCTCAAGTGGTAGAGTGCCCTTCTTAAGCAAAAAGGCTCAAGGAGAATGTCCAGGCCCTGAGTTCAAGTCCTGACACACAGAAACAAACAAAAAAAACCACCTAGCTCTTGGGGCAACAGAGAGGTGGGGAGAGGGGAGGAGGCTGGGCAGCAGTGAGAGGTGGACATGGTCCACTGGGAGTGGAGAATCGAAGCCTCTCTGTCGCTCGGGGAGGGGCACCATGGGGACAGACGTGGCCAAGGCAGCAGGAGTTGGCCAGATAGTGTGAAGAAGGTGAATCTCAGTGGGAAGAAGACAGAGCATCCTTCAAGGAGAAAAAGGCAGAGGGGAGCTGGAGCTGTGAGCACAATATCATCAGAAAGGCTCTGGGAAGGGGGTGGGATTATGGGGCAGGAAATAAATGGAAACTGACACAAACCCTGAGAACTCTCCTGTGCGCTGGAGTCATGGCCTGCTCCCATTCTCCCGAACCAGGGATGACACTGGCTAGAGATGATTGGAGCAAGATCATGGTGAAAGGAGCCGCAGTTCTGTCTGTGTGTGTACAAACGCACACGTGCGCATGTGACAGTACTAGGGCTTGAACTTAGGGCATGGATGCTGTCCGTTAGCTTTTTCACTCAAGGCTAGTGCTCTACCATTGTGTCACAACTCCACTTGCAGCTTTGTGCTGATTGATTGGAGATAAGAGTCACACAGACTTTCCTGCTCAGGCTGGCTTTGAACCTCAATCCTCAGATCTCAGCCTCCTGAGGAGCTAAGATTACAGGTGTGAGCCACTGGTACCTGTGGAGCTTCTTTTCTTGAGGCTCCTTCCCCTCCATTCACCTTGGGGGCTGTGGGTCTGAGGCTCCAAGGCAAAGGCCCTGGCCTCCAAAGGCTCTGGCCTGTCTCTGAGACATCACCAGCTGGGGTAGGCCTCCAGAGCTAGATGTGCTGGGATCCAATCTCTCAGGGCTGGGGGGGTGGGGGGGAGGGGCCCAGGGATCAAGGTCCTCCCTCCCCCTTCTGACTCTAGCACCAAAGCCTACTCGGGTTGGAGGGCAGAACTCTTGATAAGCTGGACACAAGGCCGCTTGTTCCTTCTCTCTCCTCTGCAGTGGTAGGGAGGCTACCAGCCAGAGCTAGACACCAGGTTTAGGGAGAAAGAGTTCAGGGAGGAGGGGGAGGAGGGGGAGAAGGAGGGGGAGGGGGAGGAGGAGGAGGAGGAGGGGCCAGCCGCGGTGACTTCTGGCTAGCAGAGGACTTGGGGATCAGCCATGTGGCAGGGAACCCCTGATAATTGGGAACCCCTGATAACAGGGCCAGTGAGGAGATACAGCATCTCTCAGAAGGGGTGAGAAAGCGGGGTGAGGGGGATCTTATCTCCTGAAAGCAGGAGGTGGGGGTAGGGTAGGCTATTGTTTGGGGATGGCACAGCCAGCCAGCTTAGAGTTGCCCCAAATCTCCAGCTAACCCTGTGGTCCTTATAAGTGGAAAATCACTTCTGCTCTCTCCCTCCCTTCCTCCCCCCCACTGGTTGCCTAAAGAGACCCTCTAGGCCTGGTCCAATGGCTGCCACCCAACCAGAGCCCCGACCCCTGGCTTCTCTGCCACTCTATCCAGGGGGCAAGAAGCTGTGCACCTCAGGGCTTGGCGCTTCCTGTTCCCGGTGCTTAGAACGCTCAGATCTTCCCACCCACCAGCTCTCTCCCCCGAGGTCATTCAGGTGACATCTAGGGGCAAGAAGGCTGAAGGAAGCCTCATGAGAAGCAACTGAGATCTGGAAGGCCCAAAGCGACCAATACCTTTAGTCCCTGTCCGTCCTGGGTCTAAGTCTGGGGCAGTGGGGCTCTGCCCCCCCCTCCTTCAGACTTGGTCTGATTCTTCACCACCCTCACCCCAAACTCCTTCTAACCTTCTCCGAGGAAACACCAGCCCCGCGGAGCCCGGGTCCCCCGTTTGCACCAGATGCTCTTTCCAGGGAGCCCCTGTCTAGGAGATCCGTGCGGGACTCGGCCGGGCCAGGGGCACCCCACTTCATCCACCCAGGGCGTGTGTTCTGGGAGACTCGGTCCCGAGCCCTCTCCCGGACCCACCTGCACTCTGCAGCCGACCTGCGAGAGTAGCCACTGCAGGCAGGCGAGGTGGCCGGTGGCGGCGGCGTCGTGGGCCGGAG
>NW_012267222.1:3378854-3382293 GCF_000151885.1 Dipodomys ordii | reverse complement strand
GCGGCTTTGGCCAGGGCCCCGCCCACCACGCCACGCCACGCCCCCAGCCCTGATCCCGCCCTGGCGTCCAGCTGCCACCTGGCGCTGCACAGTAAGTTTTTGTTGTTTTCTTTTGTGCCAGTCTCAAAACTTGATCTCAGAGCCTGGGCGCTGACTCTGAGCTTTTTCACTCAAGTCTGGTGCTCTACAACTTGAGCCACAGGTCCACTTCATGGACTTTCCTTCTTGGGCTGGCTTTGATCTTCAGATCTTCAGAGATCTTCAGGTCTCTGCCTCCTTAGTAACTGGGTTTACAGGCATGAATCACCAGCGCCTGGCTGCTGGTGTGTGTGTGTGTGTGTGTGTTACCACTTGAGCCACAATTCTATTTCCTGCTTTTTGGTGGTTAATTGATGAGTCTGACAGACTTTAATGCCTGGCTGGCTTTGAGCCATGATCCTTAGATTTCAGCCTCTTCAGTCATTAGGATCACAGGCAGGAGCCACTGGTTCCCAGTAAAATCTTTTATCCTAATGTGCCTCAGAAAAACATTGAGTTAGAAGTCAAGAGCCACCCAGGAGCAGATCAGTGAATTAATCTACTCAAAGGTGGCTGTGTTCCTAGGCACTGGCGAACAGAGCTGGCAAATGATTGCAATTCTAGGGGTGGTAAATATCACCCAAACAGGAAACTAGGCCCTGATAGCTCATGTCTGTAATCTTAGCTACTCAGGAGATGAGAGCTGAAGATCCTGTTTCAAAGCCAGCCTGAGTGGAAAAAGACCGTCTTTTATCTCCAACTAACCAGCAAAAAGCTGGATGTGAAGCTGTGGCTCAAGTGGTAGAGCATCAGCCTTGAGTGAACAGGAACAGCACCTGGGCCCTGAATTCAAGCCCCAGTACTGGCATAAGGAAAAAAAAATAATAAACGTTCCCTCAGATTTCCTGGAAGGGAGAGAGAAAAAAACAGAGCAGAGGTCAGGGTGACCAGTGCTCAGAACTGTGGGTGTGGACCTGAGGATTCAGAGTGCTGAGAGCAATCTGAGGATGAGGTCCAGTGTGGAGAGGCCCCGTTCCATCCAAAGACAGGGCTCCACACCCTGCAGTGGATACCTGATGCTGTGGGAATTCCCAGGCTGGCAGGCGTGTGTGTGTGTGTGTGTGTGTGTGTGTGTGTGTGTGTGAAAGCACCCTATGGGTGAGGCTAGAAACAACAAGTCATGAGAGCTGGAGGAGTCAGGGCGAGCTGGACACAGAAGCTGCCGGGAGTTGTGGGAACACAGGAGTATCAGGCAACCTTGAACAGATCATGTGGTTTTATTCCCATCCTCACCCACACTCTGGCCCGATGGGAGCCCAGCCCCTGACCAGCTGACTGTTTTACCCAGAGTCCAGCCCTGGCCGACCTGCTGCGAAATGAAGCTGTTTACAAGAACACCCGGACTCCCTCCTGCCCCTGAGGGACCGGGCAGCCTCTGATAGCATTCCCTGTGGCTGCCACACGGGGGCGCTGTATATAGTGTCCTCACTGGCTCCTGGATGTCTTGAAAAAGCAAAGCCTCTGGGGTGCCCTGTGTGGCCTGGTGGACTTCCTAGGATGGACCTTCTAAAGAACATACGTGTCAGGCAGGTACCGCACGCAGGCCAGCAAGTGAAGGAGTACTGCAGTGAAAATGACTTGTCTTGATTGGGCTTGCCTGTACCTCCTCCCTGCATTGGATGTCCTCAATCCCCAGGCTGCTCCTGAGTCTGGGCACATTCTGCCATCTAGCTGTTCATGCCCTGCTCCTAATCCTTCTGAGCAGGGCAGATGCCACCGAGTCTGAACATGGCTGACGCTTGTAATCCTGGCTATTCAGGAGGCTTAGATCTGGGGATGGAGATTCAAAGCCAACCTGAGCAGGAAATCTATGTGATTCTTACCTCCAGATAACCATAAAAAAGTTTGGAAGTAGAGCTGTAGCTCCAGTGGTAGAGCGCCTGCTTTGACTGAAAATGATAAGAGAGCTCAAGAGGCCCTGAACACACAGAGCCAGCATGAGCACTGAGCACATACCCCTGCTGACCAACCTCTCACATTCTGGTGAGGACCATGGCTGGGTCAGCCTGGGAGCCAGGTCCCTTCTGCCAGCCCTTTTGTCCTCTCCAGGTCAGCAGCATTGACCCCTACATGGAACCCCTGCCGGTTACCAGGTACTGTGCTAGGCTTCGGGTGGATGTTTAGTTCTTACAGGGACTCAAGAGAGGGTCAACTTTTATCCTAATTTTATGTGGGGAGATAGTTATGGAGAGTTTCTTTCTTTCTTTCTTTCTTTCTTTCTTTCTTTCTTTCTTTCTTTCCTTCCTTCTTCTTCTTTCTTTCTTTCTTTCCTTCCTTCTTCTTATTTCTTTCTCTCTCTCTTTCTCTTCCTTTCTTTCTTTCTCTCTCTCTCTCTCCTTCTTTCTCTTTTTTCCAGTACTGAGATTTAAACTCAGGACCTCATACTCTTTTTTCTTTTTTTTTCTTTTTGCCAATCCTTCGGCTTGAACTCAGGGCCTGGGCACTGTCCCTGAGCTTCTTTTTGCCCAAGGCTAGCACTCTACCACTTGAGCCACAGCGCCACTTCTGGCTTTTTCATGCATGCTAGGCAAGCACTGACTAAGCCATATTCCCAGCCCTGGGCCTCACACTCTTGTTGGTCTTTTTGCTCAAGAATGGTGCTCTGTTCACTGAGTCATACTTTTTTCTTTTTTTGTTGGTCCTGGGGCTTGAACTTGGGGCCTGGGTGCTGTCCCTGAGCTCTTTTGTTCAAGGCTAGTTCTCTTGATTCTAACAAACTCCTTCTTCTAAGTTAGAAATTGCCAGAATCCTTAAATGCTTGAATGGATGTGTTTGAGTGTGCCAGGTACAGTGGTTCATGCTTGTAAACCCAGTATTTGGGAGGCCTGGAAAAGAGGATTAAAAATTCAAGGCCAGCCTAGGATGCATAATGAGATCTTGTCTCAGGAAATTTAAAAAACAAAAACTGGACACTACTAGCTCATGCCTGTAATCTTAGCTATTCATGAGACTAAGATCACAGTTAAAAGCCAGCCCAGTCAGAAAATCTGTGACACTTATCTCCAGTTAATCACCAGAAAACTGGTCCTGATGCTGTGGCTTAAAGTGGTAGAGCACTAGCCTTGAGCAAAGAGTTAAGGGACAGTGCCTAGTCCCTGAGTTCAAGTCCCGTGACCGACCAAAAAAAAAAAAAAGCCGGGCGCTGGTGGCTCACGCCTGTAATCCTAGCTACTCAGGAGGCTGAGATCTGAGGATAGCGGTTCAAAGCCAGCCCAGGCAGGAGAGACCATGAGACTCCTATCTCCAATAAACCACCAGAAAACCGGAAGTGGCGCTGTAGCTCACGTGGTAGAGCGCTCGCCTTGAGCTGAAGAGCTGAGGGACAGCGCCCAGGCCCAGAGTTCAAGCCCCACGACCGACA
>NW_012267222.1:3376590-3377104 GCF_000151885.1 Dipodomys ordii | reverse complement strand
CCCGCAGCTCCCGCGTCACCCCAGCCGCTCAGGAGGCTGAGATCGAGGATCGCGGTTCAAAGCCAGCCCGGAAAGCAAAGTCCGTGACACGCTTGGCTCCAACGGACCTCCAGGAAAAGTTGGAGTGGCTCCGTGGCTCAGGTGGTGGAGCGCCAGCCTGGAGCGGAAAAGCTCAGGGACGGCTCCCGGGCCCTGAGTTCAAACCCGAGGACTGGCGCGCGCACGCGCAGGTCGTTCTCACGGTAACAGCTCCCAGATACACGTGCACACGCACTCTAGCGCATGCACGCACTCCCTAGCACACCATACGCTAGCACTTGCACGCATGCTCACTCGCACACGCACCAGCGCGCGCGCGGGTCTCACGGGACAGCTCCCGCAGGGCCGCCCGCTTCCCTTCCTCGGCCCGTGCAGAACTCCCGCCATTCGAAGCTGGAGAAGGCGGACGTCCTGGAAATGGCCGTGCACTTCCTGAGGGGGCTGCCCGCGGCCCCTGGCCCCGCCGAGCCCCGTG
>NW_012267222.1:3359509-3376165 GCF_000151885.1 Dipodomys ordii | reverse complement strand
CTCTGGCGGCCGTGGTAGCCCCCTGGCCAGCCCGCGGACCCCGCTGATGACTCTGAGCAGCCTTGTGCCCAGGGAGCTCTTGGTGGCGACTGCTTTTCCCAGCTCGGCACCCACACCCAGGCTGGAGCCTGGGACCAGGGGACTCAGTTTGGGTGTCTGGGCAGGAGAAGGAGCCTGCGTCCCAGCAGGGGAGGGCCCCCCGGACCTGGGCAAGCTGCAACAACCAGGGAAGTGATCCACCAACCACAGCGCTGGCAGCCGACCCAGGCCCCAGCCTGGCCGGCCAGCCCTGCTAGGCTCTACTCCCTTCCCAGCTCCACCTGGGACCCTGTGGGCTACAGCCCCAGCGGCCCCTGGGGCTTTGGCCACTGGTGAAGCACCTCAGGGCCAAGGACGTGTAAGACTGGCCCGCTATCACTCCACACGTCAGCTGTCCTGTCCAGGGCGAGGAGAGACACCTCCATCCTCGAGTACTCCAGGGCTGCGGTCTGCAGCCTTGGAGCCGCCCTACTCCTCTGGCATTAACATCACACCTGAGAGCCCACACTCAGACCGTGGTGTTGGGGTGTGGGGAAGGGTGGGGTGGGACAAGAACTAGGCTGCTCGTGGTTTCAAGGAAGCTTCTACTTGGCCGAGATGGTGTTGACCTGTGCCAGGAATGGCAGAAGTTCACCACGTGGTGGGGTCAGGTTGAGGAGTAGAAAGCACCTTGCATTGTTTTCTCTGGCACACCACTCCCTCGGACTCCTGCAGGCTGCTTACCTGAAGCAGTTTGTCCTGAGACATTTCCTTCTTCCTCACAGAAGCCAGAAAGCTGGTGGAGACTTGGGGTGGGGCCTGAGGATCCCCGAAGTGGGTGTTCCAGACAGGGACACCCTTTCTTGGGGTTTGCCAAATACTACCAGGAAGGTAGAGAGTCCTCCCCTAGCCTCAGGACCAGCAACCTGTCCTGGGGACCCTGGATACTGGAGGTGAGAAAGGCAGAATGCACGCTGGGAAGGAATGGCCACTAAATCAGCCTGTGCCATACAAACCCATACCCTGGACAGGGATCTGGGTGGCAGGATGTGGATCAACTGAGCATTTTGGGGAACGAGGAATCAAGGTCCAGCCCTCAGCAAGTCTGTGCTGAACCCCGCTAGCTAGAGGGCAGGACCAGAGCAGTGTGTACCTCTATGTCCCCAGGCCAAATGACACCCAATAAACACTGGGCTAATGAACAGGTGGTGACTGGACAGCCTGACTGTTTTCTGGACGCCCCAGGCCGCTGGAATCACGCTTGAGTATTTGCTCCTCAAGGCTAGAGCTTCCTAGGGGGCACAAATGAGGCCTGTTTGCCTGTGCTGCATGGTGCAGGCAGAGCCGAGGGCAGGCCACCCCTGCCCAGACCTCCGAAAGCCCAGCTTCCTCCTCGGACCTGGGGCCCACCCAGGATACGCGCCATGTCCCCACACATAACTCTGCAAGCCCTCACTTATTCCCTCTTCATCATAAGAGCCTCGGCTGGCTTCTGAGCGTCCGCGTTGGTCTGGCTGTGGTCTGCCTGCAGATTGGCTGGTGACTCATAGGGTCAGGCATTTGGGGAACCCTGTGTCAGGCAGTCAGCAGGCCCTGGCGTGGGTAGGGTCAGGCATTTGGGGAACCCCGTGTCAGGCAGTCAGCAGGCCCTGGCGTGCCCGGGTGGGTGAGGTTCTGGGCCTGGAGCAAGAAATTCCCGAAAGGTGGGGAATCCCGGGAGGTCAGGCGCTGGCTCCCAGCTGGGCTCCTCCTTAGACACCGCAGGCCCCTCCTTGCAGCTTGCAGCGCTCTGGGTGTGCCCGCCTAGCCCAAGCTGAGCAGGGCTGCGACTCAAGGTTAGGTGGCTTCAAGTACAGGGACATTTTATTTGACCTTTGCTCCAATACTAGGACTTAAATCCAGCACCTGAGTGCTGTTTCTTAGCTTTCTTACTCAAAGGCTGGCATCCTACCACCTGAGCCACAGCTCCACCTCCAACTTTTGATGGTTAACGAGAGATAAGAGTCTTGCCAACTTTCCTGCCCCAGCTGGCTTCCAACCATGCAATCCTTAGATCTCAGTCTCCTGTGTAGCTAGGATGACAGGCATGAGCCACTGGCACCTGGCTTATTTGAATTTCTTTTTCCTATTTACAAAGACACATGCCAGCTTGCTAAAGCCAGCTAGAAAAGGCAATGACATTATTTCCCTTGGCTTTAATCTCCTCTGAGCCCCTACAAGTGTGGCTCTCCTGGGACATGAATGTGTGCTGCATGTGTATATGTGTGTGTGTGTGTGTGATCACCTGTCCTTGTACATAAATCAAGGCTGTAACTAACCTTCCTGGAGTGCTCAGGCATGCAATGTGAGGAGTAATGAGTTTTGCTCCCGGTTTTCAGAGGCCCTGGCCTTGCTTAAAGCAGTTGTAATAAAGCATGGAGAAAGGCACCCAGATGACACGCCCCACATCCCATGCACACACCTGGCGTCCTGTTGCTGGGTGTCCACGAGGGGGCAGCAAAGAGCAGCTCTCCAAAACTGGTCACAGAAAGGGGCTGCTGAGGTAAAAGGGTTACCCCTGGCTGTGGCTTGGCCTGGCTCTGTGGGCTCTGGCTGGCTGGGTTTAGGGCTGTCCTCCTCAGGGGATGGGAAGCTTCTGCCCGGATACACTCACAACATATTTCTCACTGATTTCTTGTGGGGTTTGAATTCAGGGCTGGGTGCTGTCGCTGAGTTTTGTTGCTCATGGCTGAGCCTTGAGTCGCAGCTCCACTTCCAGCTTTTTATGTTAATTGGAAATAAGAGTCTCATGAACTTTCCTTCCTGCCTAGGCTAGCTTCCAACCTTGATCCTTAGATCTCAGCCTCCTGAGTAGCTAGGATGACAGGTGTGAGCCACTGGTACCTGGTTAACTTTTTTTTTTTCTTTTGTCTCTCATGGGGCTTGAACTCTGAACTTGGGCACTATCCCTCAGCTCTTCATCTCAAGGTGAGCGCTCTACCGTTTGAGGTACAATTCTACTTCCAGTTTTCTAGTGGTTTATTGGAGATAAAAGTCTCATGGAGTTTCCTGCCTGGGCTGGCTTTGAACTGTGATCCTTGGATCTCAGCCTCCTGAGTAGTTAGGATTACGGTCGTGGGGCCTGAACGCTGGGCCTGGGTGCTGTCCCTCAGCTCTTCAGCTCAAGGCTAGCGTTCTACCACTTGAGCCACAGCACCACTTCCGTCTTTTTTGTTATGTGGTGCTGAGGAATCGAACCCAGGGCCTCAGGCATGCAAGGCAAGCGCTTTACCACTGAGCCACCTTCCCAGCCCCCTGCTAACTTTTTTTTAAAATAAGTTTTTTATTGTAAACTTTCTTTTTAATGCCATGTTGTTTGTAAAGTGACAAAAAATTTTTTTTGCCAGTCCTGGGGCTTGAAATCAGGACCTGGGCACTGTCTCTGAGCTTCTTTTGCTCAAGGCTAGCACTCTACCACTTGAGTCAGAGCACCACTTCTGACTTTTTCTGTGTATGTGGTACTGAGGAATGGAACCCAGAGCTTCCCATACATGCTAATCAATTACTTTACCACTAGACCATATTCCCAGTCCATCTCCAGTTAACTACCAGAAACCTGGAAGTGGAGCTGCGGCTCAAAGTGGTAGAGTGCTAGCCTTGAGAAAAAGAGCTCAGGGAGAGTGCTCAGGCCCGGAGTTCAAACCCTACAACCACAAAAAAAGGCTTTATGAGATCTTAGAAATGGAAAAACTGGTTTATGGGTTTCCTGGGCTGGGAATGGAACTGTGGGGGTTGATTGCAAAGAGCTACAAAATAGTTTGTGAGCATGAATGAAATGCTCTAGATCTTTTTGTTTTGCTGGTACTGTTTTTTTTTTTTTTCGGTCGTGGGGCTTGAACTTGGGCTTGGGCGCTGTCCCTACGCTCTTCAACTCAAGGCGAGTGCTCTACTGCTGGAGCCACAGCACCACTTCTGGTTTTCTAGTGGTTTATTGGAGAAAAGAGTCTCACGGATTTTTCCTGCCTGGGCTGGCTTTGAACCACGATCCTCAGATCTCAGTCTCCTGAGTAGCTAGGATGACAGGCGTGAGCCATGGCGCCTGGCTGGTACTGGGTCTTTAACTCAGGACCTCTCACTGTTGCTTGTCCTTTTTTCTCAAGGCTGGTGCTTTACCATGTGAACCATGCATGCTTCCATGTCCACAAAATGCAGACAATGTGAACTGGAATCTGTGTCCCTTGCTCTCTTCTGTGTGTGTGTGTGTGGGGGGTTCCTTTCCTGCTATTGGAGTTTGAACTCAGGGCCACACCCCTTCTTCCAGCTTTTTGCTGGTTATTTCAGAGATAGCATCTCTCACACTTTTCTTGCTTGGGATGGCTTCGAATCTTTCAGCCTCCTGAATAGTTAAGATTACAGACTGAGTCACTGGTGCCAGGATCCCTTGTGCGAGTGAGCTCTCTCTCTTTCTCCCTCTGTCTCTCTGTTTCTGTCTCTCTCTTCCTTCCTTTTTTTTTTTTTAAATTGGTTGTTGGTTGTGGGACTTGAACTCTGGGCCTGGGCACTATCCCTCAGCTCTTCAGCTCAAGGTGAGTGCTCTACCACTTGAGCCACAACACCACTTCCGGTTTTCTGGTGGACCATTGGAGATCAGAGTGTCACGGACTTTCCTGCCTGGGCTGGCTTTGAACCGTGATCCTCAGATCTCAGCCTACTGAGTAGCTAGGATTGCAGGTGTGATCCACTGACGCCTGGCTGCTCTCTTTCTTTTTGCTTTGCTTTTGCAGTGCTGAGGATGGAACCCAGAGCCTCTCACATACTAAGCAAGTGCTGGAGCCCTGAGTTACGTCCCAACCCTCCCTATGTCTTACAGCCTCTTCATCTATTCTGTTTCTCATGAGCCCCGTGAAGGACTTTCACACAGACTCCAAAGCCCACTGTGGTTACTGTGCTGTGGTGGAAGAGGTAATCTGGTTCTCTGAGCAAGCTCGGTTTAGGGTAGACATGGCTGCTGTGAGCCCACGTGGTGGCAGGTCCCTGGCGTAGGTGCGCAGGGGTGTGGGGAAGCAGCTTCTACGTGTTCTTCACAGATCTGCTCCTGGGAGCTAGAGAGGAGCACCGCCAGCAATCCAGGGCAACCGCCTGAGGCGTGGAGCTTCCTTCTTATGAAACATATAATTATACCTCAGCTTTATGGATGTGTAAGGGCCTTAGAGGATAAATCCTTCCCCAACATGCCCCAGCATTATAAGGTACAATCACCATTGACTCTAATTATAGAGTTCTTGTTTAAAATGTGAGTAAAAAGCCTGGTGCTGGTGCTTCATACCTGTAATCAGAGCTACTCACTGTTTGAGGATCAGTAGTTGAAGCCAGCCTTGTGGAAGAACGTTCTTGAGACTCTTATCTCCAATTAACCACTATAAGGTCAGAAGTAAAGCTGTGGCTCAAGGGGTAGAACACCTGCATGAGCAACAAAGCTAAAGGACAACACCCAGGACCTGAGAACAGCCACAGTATACACACACACAGCATACATATTTGAGTAAGGATCTGGGGACCTGGATCAGTGACACAGTGCTTTCCTAGAATGTGTGACTCCGTAGGTTTCATGCTCAGCACCATGAAAACAGACAACAGGCAAAAACCATTTTTCTTCTGTATTCTGGCAAGGTCTGTCTGAAGGATGGGGCTTTTACTGATGAATAGGTAGAAATTTATACTGCCAGTAGGTGGCGCCACAGGACCACAGTGCTAAGTAAGCACCCACAGTTTATGGAAGATCAAGAGCTCAAGGAGATCTAGAAGGCTTAGCAGCAGAGCAGCATTATGCCTCTGGTAGGTTGTTTTCCTCTTCCGGTGGTACTTCCCTTGGGATTCCTCTTAGAGATTGCTTCCAGAATAATGACTCATGGAGCTAGGAACCACAGAATACCAGCCAGCAGTTACAGTACCACCTGCCATCATGCAGGAAGAGAAATCCAAAGGTAGCCAAAAAGATGGCCAACTGCAGATATGATGCATGTGGTCCCAATCAAAGGGCTCAAGGAGCACAAAGCCAAGTGTGTCAACAGAACGTTTGTGGATGAACCATTTAATCTTCTAAAGTTCAAGTTTGGAATCAAATGAGAAACTCCTTTTTTTTTTTGGTTGGTCATGGGGCTTGAACTCTGGGCCTGGGCACTGTCCCTGAGCTCTTCAGCTCAAGGTGAGCGCTCTACCACTTCAGCCACAGCACCATTTCTGGTTTTTTGGTAGTTAATTGGAGATAAGAGTCTTACGGACTTTCCTGCTCAGGCTGGCCTTGAACCATGATCCTCAGATCTCAGCCTCCTGAGTAGCTAGGATTACAGGCCTGAGCCACCGGTGCCCAGCTCAAATGAACAACTTCTTCTTCTTCTTCTTCTTCTTCTTCTTCTTCTTCTTCTTCCTCTTCCTCTTCCTCTTCTTCTTCTTCTTCCTCTTCTTCTTCTTCTTCGCCAGTTGTGGGGCCTGAACTCTGGGCCTGGGCGCTGTCCCTCAGCTCTTCAGCTCAAGGCTACTTGAGCCACAGCCCCATTTCTGGCTTTTTCTGCTTATGTGGTGCTGAGGAATCGAACCCAGGGCCTCATGCATGCAAAGCAAGCACTCTACTACTGAGCCACCTTCCCAGCCCAAGGAAATGATTTCTAAATGCTTCTACACCTGTTCTAAACACGGCTGTTTTTGGTTTTTTGTTCTCTCTCCTCCATTTATTCTTGGGTTCTGGGTTCTGCTTCCACACAGGCCATTTGTTTTGGGTCTGCCCTGGAGGGCAGAGCACATGTCCTGTTCCATTTGCAGCTGGTGGCGTGAGGACAGAGGTCTGCCTGCCCGGCAGTGCCGGCGTGAGTCCGGGACGTGTCCATCTTCCCTTGGGAAATGGAAGGATTGGCTGAGATGCATGGACAGGTTTCCTGCTGGCCACTTACTCGGCCAGTTTTGTGGACAGGCAGCACGACCACAAAGTGGTCTTCTCTGAAGAGGGGACAGGAAGGAGCTGACGAGGATGACCATTGGGACAAACAGGCTGGCCATGGGACAGAGGACTGGCCCCTCCAAGCTGTACCCCGTGCCTGACGCCGAAGGAGGCCCGTCCTGGCCAGACCACCCCGGCAGTCCACGTTCACCAGCCCTGTGTGGCCTTTCTCTGTGTCAGGATCCCTTCTTTCTTTGTCAGTCCTGGGGCTTCAACTCAGGGCCTGGGCTCTGTCCCTGACTCAAGGATAACATTCTACTACTTGAGCCACAGCATCACTTCTGGCGTTTTCTGTTTACGTGGTACTAAGGAATCGAACCCAGGACTGCATGCATGCTAGGCCAAGCAGTCTACCACTAAGCCACAGTCCCGGCCCGCAGGCCCCCTTCTAAGTTTAGAATGCCAAACCATTCACTCCTGAGACAACTCTACAGGGAGGCTCTGCGAGCTCCCGGGTTTTCCCACCAGGGAAACTGAGAAGCAGGCAGGGGTGAGGGCCTGTCGCCCAGCGCGGCTCCCCACCCCAAGTCCTGTCCCAAGCCACCCTATCCAGTCCCATGATCCATCCGTGTGTGCTGTGTGACCTCTGTCCCTGAAGGCCTGCTGACTCCTCTGTCTTGTGGAGCTGCCCCCAAAGGGGTGGCCTTCATGACCCTTTCAGACGTGGGTGGATTCAGGTCCTTCTGTGGACAGCTCTCCATGGGCACAGATGTGCTCTGTGACAGATGTGCTCTGTGTGCAGTCCCCATGGCCCTTCTCAGGCACTGGAGCTGGCCTGACTCCTTACCTCCTCTGCCTTTCCTCCTGCCCACACGCCCAGAAGCAGCTCCCATGGCACACACCTCCACAATCCCTGCCCAGGCCTCATTTGGCCTTTGCAGTTGCGGAGCTGAGTTGAGAACTACAATATGAAGACTTGGCTTGGTGAGGGTCGAGCGCTTGCCGAGCACAGACTCAACACCCCGCGCTCGATTCCTTAGCTCTTGAAAAACAAAGCAAAATGAAAGGACAGCTAGGGACCTGTGGCTCAGGCCTGTAATCCTAGCTACTCAGGATGCAGAGATCTGAGGATTATGGTTCAAAGCCAGCTCAGGCAGGAAAGTCTGTGAGACGCGTATCTCCAATAAACTATTCAAAAAAGCCCTAAATAGAGTGCAGCTCAAGGGGTAGAACACCAAACTTAAGCAAAGAAAAGCAAAGGAGTAAGAGTGGGAAGCACTGAGCTCAGGCCCCAGTACTGGCATTCAAAAAGACTACGTAAGCCAGGCGCTGATGGCTCACTCCTGTAATCCTAGCTACTCAGGAGACTGAGATCCGAGGATCAGAGTTCAAAGCCAGTCTGGACAGGGAAGTCTGTGAGACTCATCTCCAATTAACCGCCAGAAAACTGGAAATGGCGCTATGGCTCAAAATGGTAGAGTACTAGCCTTAAGCAAAAGAGGCTCAGGGATAGTGCCCAGACCCAGAGTTCAAGCCCCAGTACTGGCAAAAAAAACAAAAAAACAAAACACGTCTTTGGGATCTATCTGTCTAGGCTGGCTTCGAGGTAGTATACTGAGATCTTAGCCCCTGAGTAGCTCAGGAGCTAGGGCTGTAGGGAAGAGCGACTGGAGCCTATGTATTTCTCTCTCTCTCTCTCTCTTTTTTCTAGTCCTGGGGCAGCTAGGGCCTGGGCTCTGTCCCTGAGCTTCTGCTCAAGGCTAATGCTCTACCACATGATCCACAGCCACTTCAGTCCTTTTCTGAGTAATTTATTGGAGATGAGAGTTGCCTGGGCTGGCTTAGAACCGTGATCCTCTGATCTCAATCTCCTGAGTAGCTAGGATTATAGGCATGAGACACTGGTGCCTGGCTTATTTCTCCTCTTTATTTTATTTTTATTTTTTTGGTCAGTTGTAGGGATTAAACTCTGGGCCTGAGCCCTGTCCCTCAGCTCTTCAACTCAAGACAAGCTCTCTACCACTTGAGCCACAGTGCCATTTCTGGTTTTCTAGTGGTTAATTGGGAATAAGTGTCTCATGGACTTTCCTGCTTGGGCTGGCTTTGAACTGAGATCCTCAGATCTCAGTCTCCTGAGTAGCTAGGATTACAGGCGTGAGCTACCTGCACCCAGCTTATTTCTCCTTTTTATTTTTTATTTATTTATTAATTTTTTTGGGGTCCGGTTGTGGGGCCTGAACTCTGGGACGGGGTGCTGCCCCTCAGTTCTTCAGCTCAAGACTAGCCTTCTACCACTTGAGCCATAGCGTCATTTCAGGCCTTTTTCTTTTTTGCTTATTGTGGTGCTGAGGAATCAAACTTAGGGCCTCATGCATGCAAGGCAAGCGTTCTACCACTGAGCCACCTTCCCAGCACTTATTTCTCCTTTTTAAATGACTAGTTTTGGATATATCTGCTGCTGGTCAATAAATCAGTTACAGATGTCCTTAACCCAAGATGGACCCTAACTCAGAATAATCCTTACCCTACCCCAGAACAGTCCCTAATTTAGGATAGTACCTAACCCAGCATAGTCCCTAATCTAGTGCGGTCTCTAACCCAGGATGGCCCCTATAATAATGATTTTCAACTTTTCCTATGATGCAAAATGATAATGGGTATGAATAATAATACAGATAATAAGAAAATAAATACAGATAATAGATCTGTATTTATTTTTGGTGGTACCAGGGCCTGAAACTCAGGGACTTAAGCTTTCAAGGCAGGGACTCTACCACTTGAGCCATATATCCAGCCCTTTGTGCCTTGTTATTTTAAACGTAGTGTCACTTCGTGCCTGGACTGCGAGCCTCCTACTTGTGCTTTCTCCCGTGCTGGGGATGAAGGTGTGTACGGCTGCGCTCAGTCATTGTTTGAGACAGACTCTCTCATACTGCCTTTTGCCCATGATGACCTTCAACCACAATCCCTCAGGTCTCTGCCACCCAAGTGGCTGCATTCCAGGCTCAAGTCTGGCTGGAAACCATAGTTTTTTATTTTGAATTTGGATCATTTCCCAGGCTGGCACTATGTGCCATGTCTCTCTCGTGAGTCTGGACAGCTAGAGTGAGCCAGTGCTGCCAGCCAGCCCTGGCGCCGGTAGTACAAACACGGCTACTCTGCAGTTGGCTGTGTTGCCAGCGTTGTTTTGGGAATGACCAGTAGTCAATACGTCGCAGGAGGTATTCGTCACTTTATTATAAAGCAGGCTTCGTTGTTGAGTATCCTGAGACAGAGTAGGTTCTGTGAGGCTATGGTGTGTTAGGTGAGTTGGATGCACTTTTTTTTTTTTTGTCAGTCATGGGCTTGAACTCTGGGCCTGGGCGCTGTCCCTGCGCTCTTCAGCTCAAGGTGAGTGCTCTACCTCTTGAGGCATAGCGCCACTTCAGGTTTTCTAGTAGTTTATTGGAGATCAGAATTTCACGGACTTTTCTGCCTGGCTGGCTTTGAACCATGATCCTCAGATCTCAGCCTCCTGAATAGCTAGGATTATAGGCATGAGCCACTGGCACCCAGCTGGAATGCACTTGTGTGTGTGTGTGTGTGTGTGTGTGCGCGCGTGCGCGAGTACTGATCTTGGAACTTGAACTTGGAGCCTGGGCACTGTCCCTGAGCTTTCATGTCCAAGGCTAGTGCTCTACAAGCCACAGCTCCATTTCTAGCTTTTGGTGGTTTATTGGAGATAAGAGTCTGATAGCCTTTCCTGCCCAGACTGTATTTGAACTGTAATCCTCAGTTCTCAGTCTCCTGAGTAGTATTATAGGTGTGAGCAATCAGCACCTGGCTTGGAAACACTTTTTTTTTTGCCAGTCCTGGGGCTTGAACTCAGGGCCTGAACACTGTTCCTGAGCTCCTTTTGCTCAAGGCTTACACTCTACCACTTGAGCCACAGCACCACTTCCAGCTTTTTCTGTGTATGTGGTACTGAGGAATCGAACCCAGGGCTTCATTCATGCTAGGCAGGCAGTCTATCACTAACCCATATTCCAAGCTTGGAAACACTTTTAACTAAGAGTATTTTCAATTTATGGTTGAAATATTGAGACGTAGCCCAGTCAGAAGTGGAGAAGCACCTGTCTCAGTGAATTGTGGGTCATTGAGTATGGGTTGAGTACACATCCGTGCTAGTTGCTCTTCCAAGAACCTGGGGCACAGCAGTGAACAGACAAACAAAATATTCCTGGCCTATTTATGTATTTATTTATTTTGTTTTTTGGGTCCGGTCATGGGGCCTGAACTCTGGGCCTGGGTGCTGTCCCTCAGCTCTTCAGCTCAAGGCTAGCGCTCTACCACTTGAGCCATGCCACTTCCAGATTTTTCTTTTTGCTTATGTGGTGCTGAGGAATCGAACCCAGGGCCTCATGTATGCAAGGCAAGCGCTCTACCACTGAGCCACCTTCCCAGCCCCTGGCCTATTTATTTTACCTGGGGCAGACACAACGGCTGGATGGGTAAAATATCCATTACATAGTGTTAAGTGGGAAGAAAGAGGGAAGACCTGAGTGAAAGGTTAAAGTTTGAGGCAGTGACCACTTGTTGCTTGTTTCTGTCTAGCAGAGCAACACGTGGTGGTAATCCAAACACCTGGTTGATTGTGTGCCTTTATAAGACCTGCAAATCCTTAGCTTGGGGCTCTCCTCCTGGGCTCCGCTGTGTTGGAGTGTAGGATGAGGCCCGAGCTGCAGCCCGTTTAAATAAAACAGCTGTAGAGTCTGACTCTCGGTGGTCTTCTTGCAGGGGGTCCTGCAACCTTAGCATAACATATTAGTGGGGGCTCGCCCGGGATACCCCCCAAAGACCCTCGAGACCTCAGACTCCAAAGGTAAAACAGCGTTGTCTTTGTTAATTTGTCTTGTCCTGTCGTTTGTCTGTTTTACTTTCATTTTTCCTTGTGAGAACGGCCACTCTGATTCGTAAAGGGTTGTCGAAGCAGACGCGGTTGCACAACAACCCTGGAGGAACTGGGAAAAGTCCCAGATCCTCTTGTGGGCTGGAGGGTCCTTGGAACCCCACCGTGTGGGGCGGGGGTCCTTGGAACCTCGCTTGTGTGAATTGTGGGGCGGGGGTTGGTTCGGTGTTGGGCTGGAACTGACCAAGCGGGCCTCCTAACTGAGGCCCAACTCTCCCACAGTGGGTCTGCTCCTTCTGCTGTGGGGCGTGGGTGTCCCATGACAGGAGTCAGCGGACCGGTTCGGGAGATCTCCACTTCGTAAGCTTTTTTTGGGTAACTGTCAGGACTGCGTGTGTCTTGTTTGTACTGTTTATTGTTTTTTGGACTGAACGACTGACGGCACTGGAAACCATGGGCACCACTCCATCTAGCCCCCTAGACTTACAAAAAGAAACTGAGAAAGAGGAAAGGAAAAGGTACCCCGGGTTTCTCAGGGAGATAACTTGGAAGAAGAAATGTTTCCTCCCCCATACTCCCCTTCCCAGGTTCCTTTTGCAGAACCTGAGAATGATCAAGAGGAGGAGGGAGCTATAGATCCTTCGGCACCTGCCCTTAACGTTTCTGAGGGACCAGTCACTCGACGACGCCGTGGTATCAACCCCCCTTCTAATGCAGCTGTTTTTCCCTTATGCGCCGTAGGTCCTGTGGATGCCGATGGTCAACAGTAACTCCAATATTGGCCATTTTCTACCAGTGATCTATACAATTGGCACACCCAAAATGCCCCTTTTCTGAGAAACCCCAGGATTTAATTCGTTTGCTTAAAACTATTCTCTTTACTCGTCAGCCCACTTGGGATGATTGCAGTCAGCTTTTATAGGTCCTTTTTACCATTGAGGAGAGAGACCGTATCCGAGAGGCAGCCCAGAAACATATCCCTGGCCCCACAGGAGCGCCCATCATGGATCCTGCCCTGATCGCTGCCTATTTTCCTGAGATCTAACCAACATGAGACTACAATACGGTTGAAGGTAGGGAGGCGATTCCTCATCTACCACCAGGCTCTGTTGGCAGGTCTCAAGGCAGCAGCTCGCCAACCTACTAATATGACCAAGGTTTATGATGTAAGACAGGGAGGAAGTGAAAGTCTGGCAGCAGATCTTGAGCGGCTCATGGAAGCTTTTAGTCAATATACCCGTATGATCTTGAGACCCAGGAGTCGGCTCAGATGATAATGTTTGCCTATATAAATCAAGCTGCACCAGACATAAAGCAAAAGTTGCAGGCTCTAGACAGATTTGGTGAGAAGTCTATTAGGGATCTAGTAGCCACGGCAGAAAAGGCTTATAATAAGAGAGACAGAGGAGCAAAAACAGGAAAAGAAGGACAGAGAACATGAAATTGAGCATGAAAAGAGAGACCGGGCCAAGGAAAAGAGGCCAGACTTGTTGGACTCGCCACTATCGCATGCTGAGCATATCTGGTTCACAGACCGCAGCAGTTTCATTTGAGATGGAAAAAGGTACGCAGGCGCAGCAGTCACCACGGACACTGAGATAGTGTGGGCAGAAGCACTCCCCCAGGGAACGTCTGCACAAAGAGCAGAACTAGTGGCACTAAGAAAAGCCCTACAAATGGGAAAAGGGAAGAGACTAAACATTTACACGGTCAGTCGGTATGCTTTTGCCACTGTGCATGTCCATGGAGCCATTTACCAAGAGAGGGGGGGGGCTTCTGACAGCTGAGGGAAACACTATTAAAAACAAACAAGAAATTTTAAGCCTCATCCGGGCCTAATGGGAACCAGCAAATATTGCCATTATGCACTGCCCTGGCCATCAAAAGGGAACTGATTCTATAACCAAAGGAAATAACTTGGCCGATCAGGCAGCTAAGGAGGCGGCCCTCCAGCCCAGAGCGGAAGTACTGACTCTAGTAGACCCAGGGCCACGAGCTTTGCCTCCTGAGCCTCAGTACTCCCAAGAAGACTTGGAGTGGATAAAGAAAATTCCCATGGCCTATAAACCCCCGGGCAGAGAAGGAAATAAAGACCGGTGGAAAACTGGTGAGGGGAAACTTAGCTTGCCACAAAGATTGGGCAAGGGGATTCTTAAAAGAATCCATCGGGTCTCTCACATGGGAACCCGAAGAATGCAGGACTTGCTCTGACACTAAGAAGTAAAAATTAGGCAAGGAAATCAACTCATTGAGGACATTGTTAAAAATTGTAAAGCCTGTCAGCTCACCAATGCCCCCAATCAACCAGTTACAAAAGGAGCTCGCCTCCGTGGAGATAGGCCAGGTGTGTATTGGGAAGTAGACTTCACAGAAATTAAAAGGAAAATTTGGATATAAATAGTTGCTAGATTTTGTAGACACCTTTTCAGGATGGGTTGAAGCCTACCCAACAAAGCATGAGACCGCGAACGTCGTGGCTAAGAAGATCCTGGAAGAAATCCTACCCAGGTATGGCTTCCCATCCACCATCGGGTTGGACAATGGACCAGGCTTCGTCTCAAAAGTAAGTCAGGGGCTGGGCGCTGGTGGCTCATGCCTGTAATCCTAGCTACTCAGGAGGCTGAGATCTGAGGATCGGGTTCAAAGCCAGCCCGGGCAGGAGAGACCATGAGACTCCTATCTCCAGTAAACCACCAGAAAACCGGAAGTGGCGCTGTAGCTCAAGTGGTAGAGCACTCGCCTTGAGCTGAAGAGCTGAGGGACAGCGCCCAGGCCCAGAGTTCAAGCCCCACGACCAACAACAACAACAAAAAAAAAGTAAATCAGGGAATAGCCGCGGCACTGGGGACGGATTGGAAATTGCACTGTGCTTATAGACCCCCAGAGTTCAGGGCAGGTAGAAAAAATGAATTGGACTCTAAAAGAGACCTTAACCAATTGGCTTTGGAGACTGGTGCAGACTGGGTATCGCTCCTACCTTTTGCCTTGTTTAGAATAAGAAATTCACCCTACCGGCTTGGCTTTACTTCTTTTGAAATAATGTATGAACACCCTCCACCCATTATCCCTAGCCTTCAGACTGAATTGCTTGCTGATTTGGATGATACTGAATTTCTGTGTAAGCTTGACTATTTACAGCTGGTGCATAAGAGTATGTGGTCCCAGCTTAGAGCATTATATGATTCTGCTTATATTCCTACCCCCCATTCGTTTAAACCAGGGGACTGGGTGTTTGTTCAAAGGCACAACTTGAGATCTCTGGAACCACGGTGGAAGGGACCTTACATGGTGCTACTGGCTACATCCACTGCCCTTAAGGTGGATGGCATTGCTGCTTGGATCCACTGCTCCCACGCCAGACCGGCTGACCCCTTTGCCCTGGATGACTGTGGGGAAACATTGGAAGTCTCCAAGCATCCTACCCAACCACCCCGCATACGCCTCAAGAAAAGAAAAATGGACTGATTGTTATTGGTATACTCGTTCAAGATCAAGAGCTGTTAGAGTTTAGTTTTGGGCCAGAGCCACAAGATTGTGGCTCAGGAAAGTCAAGGTGGGGTGGGGGCGGGAATGAAAGGTTAAAGTTTGAGGCAGTGACCACTTGTTGCTTGTTTCTGTCTAGCAAAGCAACACGTGGTGGTAATCCAAACACCTGGTTGGTTGTGTGCCTTTATAAGACCTGCAAATCCTTAGCTCGGAGCTCTCCTCCTGGGCTCCACTGTGTTGGAGTATAGGACAAGGCCCGAGCTGCAGCCCGTTTAAATAGCTGTAGAATTTGACTCTCAGTGGTCTTCTTGCGGGGAATCCTGTGACCTTGGCATAACAGAGTATGGGGAAAGCCTCATTAGGAGTGGCCCAGGCAGAGGACAGCATGTGCGCAGGCCCTGGGGGTGTGTCTGACATACCCAGGACTACCAGGGAGCCAGAGCCTCTGTATGAGCAGATGAGGTCACAAGTGTGGGTGTGGATGTGAACACAGTCAATTTTTTTTTGGTCACTTCTGGGGCTTGAACTTGGGGCCTGGACTCTGTCCCTGAGCTCTTTTTGATAAGACTACTGCTTTACCACTTTGAGCCTACCACTTCCACTACCACAGCCCTACTTCTATTGTTTTTGAGTGGTTAATTGGAAATAAGAGTCGCACATCAGGACTTTTCTGCCAGGGCTGGCTTCAAACCATGATCCTCAGATCTCAGCCTCCTGAGTGGCTAGGCTTATAGGCATGAACTACTGGTGCCTGGTTGTGAACATATTCTTGAATTGCCAGTGACAAGAACTCAGATCTTAGATTAACTCTGAGTGCAGTGTATAGAATGTGTTTGGATGAGGGATGTGAGAAAAAGAAGGGAATCAAGGTACTTCTGGCTATTCAGGAGACTGAGACCCGAAGGATCTTGGTTTGAGGCAAGCCTGGGCAGAAAGACCCATAAGACTCCATTTCCAAAATAGGCTGCAAAAATCCAGGTTTTGCCCAGGTGGTTGAGTACCAGATATGAGAGAGTAAGCCCAGTGAATTCATGACCCTGAGTTCAAGACCTAACACTCACACCCATGATGACCTGAGTTCTTAGCTTGGGCTAGCTGGTGGAGTTGCAGTGTGCTGTGATGGGGAGACGGGGGTGTCAGGGAAGCAGGAGCAGGGGTCAGGACAAGTAAGAATATATTGGGACCTGGGTTTTGGGGACAGGCCAGGTTAAGTAGGGGAGAATTAAGTTGAGACAAGGCAGGACAGAAAAGCCCAAGCGTTGCTGGGGGAGGGGAGGGAGGAGAGAAAGACAGAGAGACAGAGACAGAGACAGAGAGACAGAGACAGAGAGACAGAGACAGAGAGACAGAG
>NW_012267222.1:3353388-3358259 GCF_000151885.1 Dipodomys ordii | reverse complement strand
TGTGGCTCAAGTGGTAGAGCGCTAGCCTTGAGCTGAAGAGCTGAGGGACAGCGCCCAGGCCCAGAGTTCAGGCCCCATGACCGGACCCAAAAAAAAAAAGACAGAGCAGGCAGACAGAGAAGACAGACAGAGGGTGAGAGGGGGGAGAGGGGGGGAGAAAGAGAGGGGGGAAGAGAGAGAGAGAATGTGCCGGTCCTGAGGCTTGAACGCAGGGCCTGGGTGCTCCTTTATCATTATCACTCAAGGCTGGAGCTCTACCACTTACACCACACCTCTACCTTATGCTTTTGGTGGTTCATTGGAGATAGGAGTCTCATAGACTTTCTTGCTTGGGCTGGCTTTGAACTGTGATCCTCAGATCTCAGACTTCTGAGTAGCTAGGATTACAGGCGTGAGCCACTGGTGCTGGGCTGGGAAGGTTTCAGTCCTAAGAGAAGTGGTCAAGAGGCTGAGCAGCATGCCCTAGGAGGAAAGGGGGGTGTGTGGCATCCGGGAAAGGGCATCAGGGAAGCGTCCTGGGGGAGAGGATGCTCCAACAGCGGGCCAGATCATTCACTGCTGCTCAGGCAAGGGAGAAACTTCTGACAAAAGACTAGTGGATTTATCCACTGAGAAGGAATTAGGGGCCTTGATAAGTGGAGTGTCACAGACAAAATCCAAGGAAGAATGGGTTCCAAGGGGACGGGGCAGGGGGTGGAGGGCAGGGTATGCATGGACAAGCAGCTCTGTTGAGAAATTTCCCGAAAGGTCAGGGATAGCGCTGGGTGCTGGTGACTTATTCATGCCTGTAATCCTAGCTTCTCAAGGTTGAGATCTGAGGATTGCAGTTTGAAACCAGCCAAGCAGAAAAGTCTGTGAGACTCTTAATCTCCAATAAATTACCAAAAAATAAAATAAAAGCCAGAAGTGGAGCTGGGGCTGTGGTTCAAGTGGCAGAGTGCTAGCCTTGAGCATAAAAGATCAAGGACAGTGCCCAGGCCCTGAGATCCAAGCCCAGCAAAAAAAAAGTGAGGGATAGAAATGGCCCAGTTGCAGGGCTGGGAAGGTAGCTCAGTGGTAGAGCGCTTGCCTTACATGCCTGAGGCCCTGGGTTCAATTCCTCGGCAAAAAAAAGCCAGAAGTGGGCTGGGGTGTAGCTCAGTGGCAAAGCACTTGCCTAGCAAGTGCAACGTCCTGGGTTCAATCCCCAGTACCAAAAAAGAAAAGACAAAAAAAAAAAAACCGAAGTGGCGCTGTGGCTCAAGTGGTAGGGCGCTAGCCTTGAGCTGAAGAGCTGAAGGACAGCGCCCAGGCCCAGAGTTCAGGCCCCACGACCAGACCCAAAAGAAAAAAAAAGTGGCCCAGTTGCATGAGAAGAAAGCAGAAAATAAGCTGCAAAGAGCAGGTGAGCGGGTGTGACGGGAGAGCAGCTCTGTGTATCCCCCCAGCAAGTTTTTAGCACTAAGGCCCATGCCTTACCCCTTCCCTCCCCTACAGACCTAGAAGCAGCAGCTTCATGAGCAAGTCTGGAGCATGGCTTTCTCTGTGTAATCAGGACTCAGTAACATCCGGTGTTGAGTGTTATCTCCCCTGGTCCTGTGCCATCAGCAGGGCTATAAATGGAGGGACATGGACAGATGCTGTCTCAAGTCAAGGGGTAGCCAAGCCTTCACCAAAGGTTCAAGGGTCATTCCATCTCTCTCTCTTTTGTTCCCTCCTCCCTCTGGGAAGGAGCAGATTCTTGAATGTTTAACTTTCTGGGAGCATCCCTGTGGTGGAGGGCTTTCTCTAGCGTAGTCTGTGGGCGCAGTCAGACTTTCTGGTATCCTGGTCAGGTTTTGGCTCTGGACGGTTCCCACATCATTCAAGGATAACCCAGTGATGAGGAGGTCTTGCCTGAAGACCACAAGAAATGACCACTGGGTCCTCACCTTGCCCTAGGTCTCCTGCCAGGGAAAATGGAAGCCTCAGGAAGCACGTCGGGAGGAGCTGTGGCAGTCCCCAGGCTTGAACTCCGAGCCTCACATTCTCCCTTAGCCTTTTCACTCATAACTGGCTTGCTTTCTTTTCTTCTTTCTTTCTTTTTTTTTTTTTTTGGGTCCAGTCCTGGGGCCTGAACTCTGGGCCTGGGCGCTGTCCCCTCAGCTCTTCAGCTCAAGGCTAGTGCTCTACCACTTGAGCCACAGCGCCACTTCTGGTTTTCTGGTGGTTAATTGGAGTCTCACGGGGACTTTCCTGCTCTGGCTGGCTTTGAACCGTGATCCTCAAATCTCAGCCTCCTGAGTAGCTAGTGTTGGGAAAATGGAGAACGGAAAAGGAACAGGCTGGAATCCATCATCAACAGGCAAGGACTGTTTATTGAGGACAGCAAGGGACAGACCTTCCCGCGGGTTTGGGGGTTGTACCAGAGAGTTGGGACAGGAGCTGGGGTTTTATAGAAGGTCTGAGCAAGGAGGCAGAGGTTCATGAAAAAGCCACCAGGTCAAGGAAGGTGGGGGCCTTTCAGTTGGGCCCACAATGGGATGTTTACAGCTGGGCTCAGGCGGATTGCCCTGCCTGCACTTCAAACAAGTTCACTCATACCTGAGATTTTGCCTGGCATCTGTATGGGCCTGGGACAATAGGGTGGGGGGGGGTCAATCCTTCATATTCCATCTTTAGATACATAAAATGATCGGGCCAAGAGGGTAGAGGCAAGGATTACAGGCGTGAGCCATGGGCTCCTGGCCACAACTGGCTTTCTCTTAAGCTACCTACCTTTCCAGTCTAGCAGTCCAAGCCTTTACATTCTTTTTCTCTCTTCCTCCCTCCTTTCTCCCTCCCTCCCTCTCTCTCCTCCTCCCTCTCTTTCCCCTTCCCTCCTTCCCCCTCCCTCCTTCCCCCTCCCTTCCCTCTCTCTGTCTCCAGTATCAGGCCTGGAAATCTGTTTTTGTTTTGTTGTTGGTCTTAGGGCTTGAACTCTGAGCCTGGGCACTATCCCTCAGCTCTTCAGCTCAAGACGAGTGCTTTGCTGCTTGAACCACAGTGCCACTTCTGGTTTTCTAGTGGTTTATTGGAGATAAAAGTCTCAGACTTTCCTGCCTGGGCTGGCTTTGAACTGTGATCCTCAGATCTCAGCCTTCTAAGTAGCTAGGATGACAGGTGTGAGCCACCAGCACCTGGCTGTCCTGGCCTCCCCACCCCCCAAGGCTGGTGATTTACCACTTGAGCTATACCTCTACTTCCAGTTTTTTTGCTGGTTAACTGGAGAGAAGAGGCTCTGGGATTTGTATACCTTGGATGTCTTTGCACTGTAATCCTCAGATCAACTTCCTGAGTATAGGTGTGAGCTGCTGGCTCCCAGCTGATTTTCCCTTTTAGAAGAGACCTTACTTGGTTGAGCACACCTGTACAAACAGGGCAGGGCTTCAGTAAATGCTTACTTTGCATTTACTATGGGGGGGGGTGGCCTTTGACGGGAAACAGAACTTTGCAACTCACAGAACAAAGAGGAAAAAAAAATTACTCACTCCCCCCACCCCCCTAAGTTTGGGATTCCTTGGGCTTGAACTCAGGGCTTCTTGCTGAGTCCTACCTTAGCTTTTCCCTGCTCAAGGCTAGAGCCATACCTCCACTTCCAGGTTCATCCTGGTTAACTGGAGGTGAGACTCACAGGCTTGCCTCCCCCAGGCTGGCTTGGAATCAGAAACCTTAGATCTCAGCCTCCTGAGCAGCTAGAATCACACATATGAGCTAGTAGTGCCAGCATGTACTGATCTTTGAAGTCTGTTTGCTGCAGTTGGACACAGCACTTCCATTTTCTGCATTTCTGCCTCCCAAGTAGGTGGGATTAGAAGTGTAAATTACCTCACCTCTCAGCTAGCCCCCCTAATTTATTAAACAACCACACTTTGGCTTAGTAGGTGAGTGTTGTTACTCATTTATAAAAAAAAAATGCTTTGCCTAGAGCCCCAAACCTGGTTAGTTTGCTAGTTCCTGTTTCAGGACCCATGGGGAAGTCTGTGTTTATTAACTAGATTGATAGCTCTAGACGGAGCTAGGTAAAGAAGTCAGGAGCTACAGCAAGGTAGGCAGTTCTGCAACACTGAACTTTATCCCTCCCACCGCCCCACAACAAAACTGTTAGGGTAACCTCAAACTACCCCCAAATCAAACTGGTGCCAGGTGTTGCAGATCCGTGGGAGTGACAGCTTCTTCAGAACCTACATGGGTTGGTCTGTCTGCATTGGGTGGTGACTTCAGTAGGCCTTTGTTCCTTTGTTTTGTTTGTGCTGGTTGTGGGGCTTGAACTCAGGGCCTGGACCCTGTCTCTGTACTCAACTGGTGCTCTACCACTTGAGCCACAGCACCACTTACGGCTTTTTCACCAAAAAGCCATTGGAGTTAAGAGTCTCTTCCTGCCGAAGCTGGCTTTGAACCTCCATCCTTAGATCTGTCTCCTGAGTGGCTGACAGGCGTGAGCCACTGTATAATTTTATTAAACTTGATCACGTCTATGCTCCCTAGAAAATTGGGAAAAAAAGTTCAATCTCACAAAGCAGAAAAAAATCTCGTCGGACATTTGCAGCCGACCACAGTTCCCTCCTTTCAGGTATTATTTGTGATTCTGATCGGGGCTTGCATCCCGGGTCCGCACCCCGACTTAGCGGGACTGGACTGCACCCCGGGTCCGCACCCCGACTTAGCGGGACTGGACTGCACCCCGGGGCCGCACCCCAACTTGGCGGGACTGGACTGCATCCCGGGGGCTGCACCCCGACTTGGCGGGACTGGACTGCATCCCGGGGGCTGCACCCCGACTTGGCAGGGCTGCACCCCGGGGCCGCACAGCACCCCGGGCCCGGCGGGCGCCCCGGGGTGTCCTTGGACGGCGCGGGGACCGGGAAGGCGGC
>NW_012267222.1:3329725-3352347 GCF_000151885.1 Dipodomys ordii | reverse complement strand
GCGCGCACCGCCCGGGTGATGGGGAAATCCGGGCTGAAAGCAAGAACCGAGAACGCGGCCTCTCCCTCTAGAAGAAAGGCGTAGGTCATTGGGCCTGGAGGTGTTTCACACAATAGGGGAAACGGATGCTCTCATGTGCCCGCCTTGTCCGGGCCTCCCCCCACCTGGCCCTGCTCCGATAGACCCGGCCCCCAGAGGAAGCTGGAGGTAGAAGATGAGCAGGCTCCCCTCCCAGAGGTGGTGGGGAGGGCAGCCTCAAGGTTATCCTGCGGCTCCTCTGGCAGGATCAGAAGCAGACGCGAGCTGGCATTCGTGCATCTACTAAGAAAGAACCGCGAGTGTGGGCACAGTGGCCTGCATGGGGTCCCTCTCGCCTGGCGACCAACATCCACGGTCAGTTTGGAGCTTGGGCATCGCACTGCCCTTGGACCCACGCCATGTCACTGTGCTGTGGCTGTGGTGCCCTTTCTGGAATGCCAGCCATGCATATGTGTACACACGCGCATGCACACGTATACACATAACATATATATGTGTCCGCATAAATACAGCTCCTTGTTTCCAAGTCCACATTTTGACCCGCCAGAGGTCATTTCTTGACCTCCAGGTCAGTTTTCACCTTTCCAGAGAGAGGAAATGATCTCTGAAGGAATTCCTGCTCTGTTTGCTGCTTCCTTATTGCCTCTCTGTGGCTGTTCTTACCTGTGTAAGGCCCAATTGGGGCCTTACCCCCAAAAGTAATGCAAGGCGATGATGTTTGGAGATAGGCGATTCCTGGGGAGGGGACCTTTGGCTTAATGAGCTTGTTTATACACATCTCACCCTATTTGGTTTGCTCAGCTTCTCTGGGAGGCTGGATCGGAAAGTCCTTCACCTTCTTGCTGTGTAGAGGCGGAAATGAAGGTTTCTGGAAAACTGAGTAATTCAATAAGGCCGTCCATCTCTGGAGAGCTGTGGGGGCAGCTTGATTCCAACGTCTCTTTATTCCATGCTCTCGAATGAAGAAAATACTGATAAAATCCTGCAGACTTCTGTCCATTTTGTCTCTTTTTCAGCTTGCTTCTAGTAGCTGATGAATATTTGTTGCTTTAGACATGCCCATCCATCCATAAGCATCTCTGTGCTTTTTTTTTTTTTTTTTTGTACCAATATTGGAGCTTGACCTCGAAGTCTAGGCACCATTCCTTAGTTTTATTCACTCAAGGCTGGTGCTCTACCACTTGAGCCACAGCTCCACTTCTGGCTTTTTGGTGGTTAATTGGAGATAAGAGTATCATGGGTTGAGTGCTGGTGGCTCACTCCTCTAAACCTAGCTGCTTAGGAGGCTGAGATCTGAGGACAGCCAGGCAGAAAAGTCCCCTTGAGACTCTTATCTCCAGTTAACCACAAGAAAACTGGAAGTGGCACGGTGGCTTAAAGTGGTAGAATGCCACTATCCTTGAGTGAAGAAGTTCAGGGACAGTGCCTAGGCCCAGAGTTTTTGCCCCACAACTGACAGAGTTTCACAGACTTTCCACTGTCTGGTCTAGCTGCAAACCACAATAAGCAGATCTCAGCCTCCTGAATAGCTAAAATTACAGGTGTGAGCCACTGTCATCTGGCTCTTCTGCTTGTTTTATTTTTTATTTTTTTTTGTTGGTCGTGGGGCCTGAACTCTGGGTGTGGGCACTGTCCCTTAGCTCTTCAGCTGTTGACTAGTGCTCTACCACTTGAGCCTCGGCCCCACTTCCGGCTTTTTCTGCTTATGTGGTGCTGAGGAATTGAACCCAGGGCCTCATGCATGTAAGGCAAGTGCTCTACCACTGAGCCATCTTCTCAGCCCCCCCTGCTTGATTTTTAGTAGCTAAGTGGAGATAAGGGTCTCCTGGACTTTCTGCTCAGGCTGGCTTTGAACTATAATCCTCAGATCTCAGCTTCCTGAGTAGGATATGCCACCAGTGCCTGGTTTCCTCCCTCCCTTTTTCCCTCCCTCCTTCCTTCTTGGGCATTGTTTCTAAACTCTACCACTTGAACCATAGCACCTCTTCTGGCTTTTTCTCATGGACTTTCCTGGGTTGCTATAGAACCTCAGTCCTCAGTTTTCCTGAGTAGCTAGGATTACAGGTGTGAGCCACTGCCATCTAGTGTGTCCCTTTTCTTACTGCCTCTTGCTGTCGTTACTCATGACCAGGATTCCTGGCTGAGGTGAGCCCCTGGGGCAGAGCATGACTGCCAAGGGAGGGGGAGCCCTGAAGAGGGCTGTGGACTCCTGTGCTTGACCCAGAGGGACTCCAGAACACTGGAGAATGGGCCTTGCCAGGGTGAGGAGCCCTTTAAGGACATCTGAGCCTACGCCCTCATTGAAAGAAGAGCCTCCTGGCCTAGCACATCCGAGAGCGCCATGAATTTAACAAGATTCCACCTGATACCTCCAAGGAGCAAAGTGCTGGGACAAGTGGAAAGTTTAGTCTGTTGAGAGGGCACAGTCTCCCAGAGCAAGGATGCAGCACTCCTGCACCCTAGAGTCAGGTGGCCATGTGCTGTCACTTCAGCAGCCGTTGGAGGTCTGGGGCTTCGGGGGCAGGTGTGGGCTGTGGGAACAGGTGGCTCTGCAGTCTTGGGCTTGGGGTGAATTTGTCCTCTGCCCCTTGGTGGCTCAGTGACCTGCAGTCTGCCGCTTAATCTCCCCATGTCCTCAGTCTCTTGCTGCCCAGGCAGCATCACAGGAAGTGCTCTGTGAGGTGGGACACGGGCCCAGGAGGGCGGCGCCCTGCGTTCCCACCCCAGCTCTCACAGGTTGCCGTGGCCTCCACGCCTTAACCTCACTCCTGTACCTCACTCCTCCTCGGCTTTCGTGTTGTAGAGTGAAGGCAGTTGAGTGGCTGTTTGGGTTTTGTAAAGATTGATAACTGATGAGCTTTGTCTTGTTTCCAACACATGCAAATGCAAAAGGAAACCCTTGAGAACCAGAACTTTGGGCTTTCAGGCCCATGTGGGTCATGTCTCCTCTTCCTTTTGATCCACCCGAAAGAGACACAGTCCTCAAACAGCTGTGCCCATGGAGGGGCCTGGATCTTAGTGTGAGGCTGCCCAGGTGGCACAGCCTTGGAACCCCACATCCAACACCAGGGCCCAGAACTCCACCCCCATCCCTAAGACCAAAGCTCAGAACTCTACTCCCACCCCAAAACCAAGGCTCAGAACCCGACCCCCACATCCAAGACCAGGACTCAGAACCCCACCCCCACATCCAAGACCAGGACTCAGAACTCTACTCCCACCCCAAGACCAGGGCCCAGAACCCCACCCCCACCCCCAAGACTAGGGCTCAGAACCCCACCCCCACCCCTAAGACCAGGGCTCAGAACTCCACCCCACCCCAAACCAGGGCCCAGAACTCCACCTCACCCCAAGATCAGAGCTCAGAACCCTACCACACCCCAAGACCAGGGCTCAGAACCCCCCACCCCAAGACCAGGGCCCAGAACCACACCCCCACCCCAAGACCAGGGTCCAGAACCCCACCCCCACCCCAGGACAAGGGCTCAGAACCCACACCCACATCCAAGACCAGGGCTTAGAACTCTACCCCACCCCAAGACCAGGACTCAGAATTCTACCCCATTCCAAGACCAGGCCCAGAACCCCACCCTGACATCCGAGACCAGGGCTCAAACTTGGTATCTGATGCTTTTGCTCATTGGCTAGTGCTTTACCACCTGAGTTACACCTTTAATCATTGGAACCTTATTTGTGTGTGTTTGTGTGCCCATCCTGGGGCTTGAACTCAGGGCCTGGGCACTCACTGTTCCTGAGCTTTTGTGCTCAAGGCTAGTGCTCTACCATTTGAGCCACAGTTTCACTTACAATTTTTTTGTGGCAAATTGGAGATAAGAGTCTCATGGAGTTTTCTGCCTGGGACCATCTTTGAACCTTGATCCTTATATATTAGTCTTCTGAGTAACTAAGATTACAGGTTTGATCCTCTAGCACCCAGCAGCATTGTCTTTGACTTTACAATGGAATTGATGAAAACATAGGATCTGATTTTTTTTTGGTCATGGGGCCTGAACTCTGGGCCTGGGCGCTGTCCCTCAGCTCTTCAGCTCAAGGCGAGCGCTGTAGCAGTTGAGCCACAGCGCCACTTCCAGTTTTCTCCAACGAGAAAACTGGAAGATGAGTCCCATGGACTTTACTGCCTGGCCTGGCTTTGAACTATGATCCTCAGATCTCAGCCTCCTGAGTAGCTAGGATTACAGGTGTGAGCACCAGCTCCCAGCTTCATAGGATCTGATTTTGAGAAACCAACCTAGATGGCATTTTGGAAGTCATGAAAGCATGCTTGGTGCAGGATGGAGTTCCTGGTGAAGATGGGATCTGTGTAGCTTGGAGGGCCTGCGATAGAGGAGGGCTGTGCCTGGCCACTGTCAAGCCTCACCCTATTAAATCACCAGGAAGCTTGATATGACCCTGGCTTAGTACCTGCACCTGCCCAGCTCCCAGGTGTCATTCAGGTATCAATCTCCCTTCCTCCCAGAACCCACCGGCTGCAGGTGGAACTTCTCTAGGTGGACCACCACCAGGGGTGACCCTGCAGGTGTCTGGGCCTCTCATCTCTTAGAGGGGTCCTGGGGAGGGGCTGATGTGGCCTCCAGTCCTTGGAACTGCTTACGCCTAAACCACCGGGAAAGCTGCTGATCATTATAGAGTTTCTGCGTGTAAACAAAACCCAGATTTCACAACACTTATGAGGAGTCCCTGGAAAGCAGGGCAAGATGGACTTTCAGCCTGTAGTACCAGCTACTCCAGAGCCTGAAGTTGACTTGAGGTGGGAGGATCACTTGAGCCCAAGTGATGCCAGGCTAGTCTGGTATATCTAAAACAAAACAAAAAAAATCTGGTGATAATAGTAAAATTCATTGAGAATTGCTAGTACCTCCTCCCCCCGCCTCCCTATGGTACTGGGTATTGAACCCAGAGTCTCACATGTACTAGGCAAACACTAAACCACGACCCCAGACTACTACTGTTTTTGTGTGTGTGCCAGTCCTGGGCTTGAACTCAGGGTCTGGGAGCTGTCCTTGTGCTTTTTTTTTTTTTTTTTTTTTGTCTGTTGTGAGGCTTGAACTCTGGGCTTGGGCGCTGTCCCTCAGCTCTTCAGCTCAGGGCAGTGCTCTACCGCTTGAGCCACAGCACCACTTCTGGTTTTCTTGTGGTTTCTTGGAGATAAGAGTTTCATGGACTTTCATTGCCCGGCTGGCTTTGAACCTGGATCCTCAGATCTCAGCCTCCTGAATAGCTAGGATTACAGGCGTGAGCCACTGGTGCCCGGCTGTCCTTGTGATTTTCACTCAAGGCTATTGCTCTACCAGTTGAGCCACAGCTCTACTTTCAGCTTTTTGCTGATTAATTGGAGATAAGGGTTTCACAGATTTTCTTGCAGGGGCTGATTTAAACCATCATCCTCAGATCTCAGCCTATTGAGTAGCTAGGTTTACAAGAGTGAGCCACCAGCTCCTGGCATTATTTTCTTCTGTTTCTTTTTTTTCTGTCGGTTGTGAGGCTTGAACTCTGGGCCTGGGTTCTGTCCCTCAGCTCTACTGCTCAAGACGAGTGCTCTACCACTTGAACCACAGCGCCACTTCCAGTTTTCTGGTAGTTAATTGGAGATAAGAGTCTCATGGACTTTCCTGCCTGGGCTGGCTTTGAACCGTGATCCTCAGGTCTCAGCCTCCTGAAGAGCTGGTGACATTCTATATCTTTTGATTGCAGAGTTGGGGCCATTAACATTCTGTGTTAATATTAAGAGCTTGAACACAGGAATTGGGCACTGCCCCTGAGTTTATTTTGCTCAAGACAAGCGCTCTACCACTTGAGCCACAGCACCACTTCTGGCTTCTTGCTGGTTAATTGGAGATAAGATTTCCAAGGACTTTCCTGCCTGGGCTGGCTTTGAACCGTGATCCTCAGGTCTCAGCCTCCTGAGTAGCTAGGTTTACAGGCATGAGCCACTGGCACCCGGCTGTGAACTGTGATCCTTAGATCTCAGCCTCCTGAGTAGCTAGGATTACAGGTGTGAGCAGCTGTAATCCAGCTTCATAGGATCTGATTTTGAGAAACCAACCTAGCTGCATTGCTTCTGTGTGTATGTGGATGTGCATATGTTGGCTTGAACTCTGGGCATTGCATTATTGATTGGCTTTTTCTCTTTCTTTTCCTCCCTCCCTCCCTCCCTCCCTTCCTCCCTCCTTCCCTCCTTCCCTCCTGGTGCTTGAACTCTGTACTCTGTCCCTGAGCTGCTTTTGTTCAAGGCTAGCACTCTACCACTTGAGCCACAGGGCCAGTTCCAGCTTTTTCTAAGTTGTTTATTGCTGATAAGAGTCTCGTGGATTTTATTGCCCAGGCTGGCTTTGAACCACAATCCTCATATCTCAGCCTCCTGAGTAGCTAGGATTACAGGCATGAGCCACCAGCATCTGGCTTGATTGGCTTTTTCATTCAAGCCTGTGCTCTGTCACTTCAGCCAACCCTCTGCTTCCAGCTTTTTGCTGGTTAATTGGAAATAAGAGCTTCACAAGTTTGTCTGTCTAGGTTGGCTTTGAACTACCACCCTCAGATTTTGACTTTCTGAATAGTTAGGATTACAGATGTGAGCTACCAATACCCAACTGATAATTGTGTGTGTGTGTGTGTGTGTGTGTGTGTGTGTGTGTTTGTATTTATTACAATGCTGGGCCTTATTCATGGTAGGCAAGCACTCTACCACTGAGCTACATGCTCAGCTCTAAGCTTGCTTTCTAAAAGATTTTTAATTAAAAATAATAATTGTGGTAAATACAATAAACTGTACTTAAGTGTCCAGGTCCCCAAATTTGGAGAAATGGCCATCTGATTGTGGCAGTCTAGGACCCTCAGCCCAAGAACCGTTTAGCCTCAAAGTCGTCCTTCTCAGGTCGGGCCTGCAGCTTCCTCTGGAATCTGGTGTTGGTGGTGTCGTGATGAAAGAGCACAGTGCCTCTGAGCCTCGCTGGGTGTGAGCCTCCTTCCTCTTTGGCCAGTGACCTTTCAGCCCCTGGCCATCCAGCTGCTTTATCGCTATAACTAGTGCTGGAAGATTGAGCTTATCCTCAGTCTCTCACATGAATGAGGTTTTACACCTGCAGATTTCAAAATGTGTAGGACATAATGAAGGAAATGCCAACAGTCACTGGATGTATGTTTTGGATGGGATTTATTTATTTTTTTTTCAGCACTGGGACTTGAACTCAAGGCCTTGCACTTTTGCGTGGCTTTTTTTGTTCAGGGCTTGCACTGTACCATTTGAGCCATACCTCCAGTTTGGCTTTTTGCTATCTAATTGAAGATATAATCTCTCAGACTTTTCTGCCCAGCTGGTTTTGAATCTTGATCCTCCAGTTATCAGCTGGCTCCTGGTTTTATTTGAGACAAGGTCTCCCTATATTCCCCTGGCTGGGTTTGAGCTCCTTGAATCCCTGATGTGTCTATCTCAGCCTCCTGAGTAGATAGACCTATTGGTGGGCACCACTATACTGACCGTGTTTTTAATTATATATATATGTATTTATTTATATTAAAAAAAATTTTTTTTGCCGGTCATTGCACTTGAACTTTGGGCCTGGGTGCTGTCCCTGAGCTCCTTTTTGCTCAAGGCTAACACTCTACCACATGAGCCACAACACCACTTTTTTTTTGTTTTGGTGATTAATTGGAGATAAGAGTCTCAGAGAGGGTCTGGGAAGTTGGCTCAGTGGTAGATTGCTTGCCCTGCATACATGAGGACCTGGGTTCGATTCCTCAGCACCACATAAGCAGAAAAAGCCAGAAGTGGTGCTGTGGCTGCAATGGTAGAGTGCTAGCCTTAAGCTGAAGAGCTGAGAGACAGCGCCCAAGCCCAGAGTTCAGGCCCCATGACCAGACCAAAAAAAAAAAGAGTCTCATAGACTTTCCTGCTTGAGCTGGCTTCAAACTGCCATCCTCAGATCTCAGCCTCCTGAGTAAGTAGGATTACAGGCGTGAGCCACCAGCACCTGGTGTGGTATTTTTTTTTTAAATTAATTATTGCAGTACTGGGGATTGAATCAGCATTGTAGATGCTGAGCACATTCTCTCCTTCTGACTTACATTCCCAGCCCCAATTTTTTGTTTTTTATTTTGGTTGGTTGTAGGGTTTGAACTCAGGTTCTGGGCATGTCCCTGAGCTCTTTTGCTCTTTAGCCGTGGTCTTAAGATCTCAGCTGCTTGAGTAGCTAGGATTACAGGTGCAAGCCAGCTCTCTGGTTGCTTTTTATTTTATTTCTTGGCTGTGGAGCTTTAAGTCAAGGCCTGGGCACTGTCTCTGAACCTCTTTGTGCTCGAGTCAAAAGCGCCACTCCTGGTTTTTAGTGGTTAACTGGGGATAAGAGTCTACTAGGGATTTTTCTGCCTGGGCTCGCTTTGAACCACAATCCTCAGATCTCTGTCTCCTGAGCAGCTAGGATTAGAGGCGTGAGCCACTGGTGCCTGGTGTCAGGTTGCTTTTTATTATTTATTTATTAATTTTTGTCGGTCATGGGGCCTGAACACTGAGCCTGGGTGCTGCCCCTCAGCTCTTTCAGCTCAAGACTAGTGCTCTACCTCTTGAGCCGCAGCGCCATTTTCAGTTTTTTCTGCATATGTGGTGCTGAAGATTTGAACCTTGGGCCTCATGCATGCAAGTCAAGCTTTCTACCACTGAGCCACCTTCCCAGCCCCGAGGTTGCCTTTTAGAAGATGGGGTCTAGAAGGAGTTTTTCTGTCTGAGCAGGCTTCAAAACTGCAGTCCTCCAGATCTCAGGACTCTGAGTAAGATGATAGGCTTGAGATACTGGCTTCTGGCCTTTTTTTTTTTCTTCCAGTCTAGGGGCTTGAACTCTGGGCTTGGGCACTGTCCTTAAACATGGTTTAAAAGTCATTGTGGTATACAGAGGGATTACCGTTTCATAAATCAGATAATGAATACATTATTTGTGTGTGTGTGTGTGTGTGTGTGTGTGTGTGTGTGTGTGTGTGAGAGAGAGAGAGAGAGAGAGAGAGAGAAAGAGAAAGAGAAAGAGATGGGGCTTGAACTTGGGGCCTGGGTGCTGTCCCTGAGCTTTTTTGTTTAAGGCACTCTACTACTTTGAACCACAATACCACTTCCAGTTTTCTGGTGGTTGAAGTAACAGTCTCTCTGACTTTAACTCTTGTTCACGCATAGCTTTGAACGGTGGTATCAGGTCTTAGCTTCCTGAGTATCTGGGCTTACAGGCATGAGCCACCTGGCTGAATACATTTCTTCACTCTCTCTCAGTTTTCACTCCCATTTCTGTCCCCAAGTTGTGTTCATTTTCAGTATAGTGTCTACTGGGTACCAGTGTTGTATTCCTAAGCATTTTGTGCTCAAGGCAAGCGCTCTACCACTTGGCCACAGTGCCACTTCCAGCTTCCTGTGATTAATTAGAGATAAGAGTCTCACAGGCTTTGTTACCCGGGCAGGCTTGAACCTTGATCCTTCTAACTCAGCCTCCTGAGCAGCTAGGATTACAGGCGTGACCACTGGCGCCTGGCTTCTGGCTTGTTTTTGAGACCATCTCCTTAACTTTTGCCTGGGCTGGTTGAGAACTTTTTTTTTTTTTTTTGCCAGTCCTGGGGCTTAACATGCTAGGTGAGCACTCTACCACTAAGCCACCTTCCCAGCCCTGGTCTGGAACTTTACCTCCTTCTTCTAAGTAGCTGTGGCTGTTCTTAAAAGAAATGTGTCAGTCGAGGGGACGCTAAGTTGTTAATGGATGCCTAGCTATGCAGTCTGGGTTTCCTGCAAAGCAGCCTGACTTGCAGAGAGCAGCGCGAAGCAGAAAGAAAGCAGAGGGCTCCGAGCTGACTGTTTTAGAAGCTACAGGGTGAGGACATGAGGATTTGTCTCCTCTTACCCCTCCTTCCTCTCCCCCCTAATCTGTAAGCCTTTGATGCCCCCCCACCCCCATGCCAGGCAAGTGTACCACCACTCGAGCCAGGCCCATAGCCCTGTGTTTTTTTTTTTTTTAATTTTATTTTTTTTTGTCGGTTGGGGGGCTTGAACTCTGGGCCTGGGCGCTGTCCCTCAGCTCTTCAGCTCAAGGCGAGCACTCTACCACTTGAGCTACAGCGCCACTTCCGGTTTTCTGGTGGTTTATTGGAGATAGGAGTCTCACGGTCTCTCCTGCCCGGGCTGGCTTTGAACCAGGATCCTCAGATCTCAGTCTCCTGAGTAGCTAGGATTACAGACGTGAGCCACCAGCGCCCGGCTGTTTTTTTTTTATTTTTTTTATTTTTATTATTGTGTGTGTGTGTGTGTTTTGTTTTTGATACTGGTTCTCCTTAACTTTGCCTAGGCTAGCCTTGAATTCATGATTGAGCTCCTGTTTCTGTCTCCCTAGTAGGCATCACTCCTGGCTGCCTTTGATGTTTTCTAAAGAATAAACATCACAAGCCCCTACCTGCAGAATTCCAGGCAGGAAGGGGAGGACCAGAGACTGGCATTTCCTCTGATGTCCTGACACCTGACTCATGGCTTCAGCCTCTGCCTTTGCTCAGCCTGCCTGCTGGACCATGACCTTTGTGCCGCTTGGCAGCCTCCCAGCCCTGCTGACAGCCACACACTGAGGGGTGTTGGGCCTCGCTAGAACCTGTGTTCCTATTGGGCGAAAACCAGGCATGGGCAAGCTGTGTGAGACTTGACATTCCTGGAGAAGGGGCTCTCGGTTGATCCTCCTTGTCCTGCAGAAGGTGCCCCGTTCTTCCGTCCATCCCTGTTTGCTCCTGAGAGCTGGGCTGGGTGACTGCTTCAGGTTATGTGGCTTTGGGCTGTGTAACTTCAGACCCAGTCATGAATTCCTTACATCCTTTGTTTCCGGAAGATGGCCTACTCATTGACTCACTGTGGGTAGAGGGAGAAGGAGGCCAGCGGGATTGGGAGGCCTGTGTGGGATCAGGACAGGATCAGGACATTGGCTGAGCTGGTGGGGGGGACACGGGAGCTAAGCTTTGTGCCTGCGGAAACCTGCCCGGCTTTGTTACTGCAGGATGAAACTGCTTGTCAAGGCTCTGTGCCTCAGGGAGCTCCGGAGGCAGGCAGCTACCCGGCGGCTGGCAGCCACGGGGAGGCTGGTGGCTGGCCAGAAACTCACGGGGCCCAGGGAAGGATGCTGGGCTTCCATCCACCAGGCTGTTGGAACCAGGATGCATCTTCCACAGTCTCAACTGGGCTTCACCACCATGGTAACAGGAAGGTAGGCTGGCTGGGAGGCTTCCTTTCCCCCTGTGTGCTGCCCCAGGCCTCAGGCCCTGGGTTTGGAGGCCATTAGGAATCACTGGGGATGAGCGGAGGGGGCTGGGCTTTGTTGTAGGTGGTGGAGATCTGGTGGTGTTCATCCAGTGGGCAGCAGAGGACCCCGGGTTCTAGGCATGGCAGCCAGGCTGCGGGAATCCGGGCCGGTGGGGCTTGTGGAGAGTTAGTTTGCAGCGTCCTGTGAGTCAGCAGACGCTACACTCTGCCATGCTACTCTTCCCAGAGCAGGCCCTGCGGGCAGGTCTGTCTTGGCAGGCTTGAAGTGTGACTGAAGGCCTGCAGGTTGGCTACAGGGCAGAGGAAGGTGTTCTGGCTGGCTGATCTTGACCCTGTGCTACTCGCAAATGACTTGTGTGTTTGTTCATTGGATTTCTCCTAAGCTTGGCATAGGTGCCCCTGTTAGTGCCAGTTGCATTCATACACCGTTCATTTTACCCGTGTGTGTGTGTGTGTGTGTGGCTGGTTTTCAGTCTGCCACAGGGCCATGTGACCATGACCTCAGACAGTTTTTCCAGGTAGGGCAGAGGATGGTTGTTCTCCTGATACTGGCTCCTAAGACCCTTGTCTTTGTAGATCATGAGGTGGCGGGTGCTCAGGGCCTCTAGATAGCTTCCAGGTGGAACTGGCATCTTGGGCAGGAACTTCAGCCCTACCCTGTATATCCTCTACACTCCTCTGTGAGGAGGGGCGGGTCCTGGGGTTGAGTTGAGTTTGTGAATTCTCCATAAAAACTTAGTAGGAGTTAGGGCTTGGGAGCTTCCCAGGTACTGGCCACCAGGGGGTCTGGCCCAGGAGCCAGGAGATGACAGGGTGAGCTCTGTGCCCATGCCTTGCCCTCTTAAGCTCTTGTATTTAGCTGTTCCTGGGGTCTACCTTTAAGAGGTTCTGTCTGCCCCCCTCCCACCCGTGTGCCCTCCCATGTGCTGGAATTTGAATTTAGGCACTGCTTGAGCCACACCTGGCTTGGTTGTGAGCTGTATAATGAATGAACAAGTTACTGTGAATGAAACACAGCCCAGCTCTGTGCTCTGATTTGTGGTAGCGACGACCCTGGTGGCTTTCGCCTGCCATCTGAGGTGAATGCTCCTGATGGCTGAGCCCGGAGCCTGTGTAGAATCCACGAAGGGGTCGGAAAAGCTACTCCCGGTGGACAGGGAGAGAGTGGACAGGAGCCGGGCAGGCGCGGCAGGGCTTTATTTCCTTACTTTTTGTTTTGAAGAAGCACAAAGGGTTTGAGTTCACCCTGTCAGTTTGTGAGTTCAGTGCCAGCCCCGTGGCTCTCCCGTCACTCTCCTCACCTCCAGCCCACGCAGAAGCCACCCGCGTCCACGCTCACAGATGGACGTTGTTGTATGCCAGCATTTGCCCACTTTCCCTCTCCCTTCTCCTGCCCCTGCCACGTCAGGGAAGCGTTTTTAAAAAGATAATTCTGTTGTTATTATGAAGGTGTTGCACAGTGGTCACCATCTCACAATGAGCACATTTCTAGTTTGGACAATGTCACCCCTTCCTTCACTTGGCCCCCGTGTCCCCTCCTGTCCCTGTCCACAAGTTGCATTGTTCATTTCCACAGTGTCTGCTGAGTACCATGCCTGCATTTGTTCATCCTTCCTTCCTCCATTTCTGCACCCTTCTTTGTCCCCTGTCCCCCAAAAGACAAAAAAAACTCAAAAGCAAAAACAACTGTCAGCCAGGTGCCGGTGGCTCACGCCTGTAATCCTAGCTACTCGGGAGGCTGAGAACTGAGGATCGCGGTTCAAAGCCAGCCCGGGAAGGAAAGTCTGTGAGACTCTTATCTCCAATAAACCACTAGAAAACCGGAAGTGGTGCTATGGCTCAAGCGGTAGAGTGCTTGCCTTGAGATGAAGAGCGCAGGGACAGCACCCAGGCCCAGAGTTCAAGCCCCACGACAGACAAAAAAAAAAAACGAAACCAAAACAAAAATAAACAACAGCTGTCATCACCACCACCACCACCAACAACAACAACAAAACCATGTTTCCATTTTGGGGAATTACTTTTGATAAATTAATTTTCTTAGCCGGGCGCTGGTGGCTCACGCCTGTAATCCTAGCTACTCAGGAGGCTGAGATCTGAGGATCGCGGTTCAAAGCCAGCCCGGGCAGGAGAGACCGTGAGACTCCTATCTCCAGTAAACCACCAGAAAACCAGAAGTGGCGCTGTAGCTCAAGTGGTAGAGTGCTTGCCTTGAGCTGAAGAGCTGAGGGACAGCGCCCAGGCCCAGAGTTCAAGCCCCACAACCGACAAAAAAAAAAAAAAAAAAAATTAATTTTCTTTTCATTAAATTTCATGAATGTTCAGAAGAGGTACACTGCTGGGTTCCTCCCCTTAGAGTATCCGCCTTTAGTCTGACTGTGTGTGATTGCCTAGAGTCTTGTGTAGGTTATCATGTCTCAGTATATTTTGGATCTGGTTTCAGCGTGTGAGAGAAAACATGTGCTGTTCGTCTCTCTGAGCTTGGCTTACCTCACTTAACATGATTTGTTCTAGGTCCATCCATTTTTCAGGGAAGTTTTTGGGGTGTACTGTCTCATACCCATTGGTGGTATGGGGCTTCAGAGTCCCCACATCTTGCCTACCCTTCCTTGCATTGTCGTCTTTACTGTAGCCATGGTCTCTCATTCTAGTTTGGATCAGCAGTTTCTTCATGGGTAATGATACCGAACATATGTTTGTGTGCTTATGAATATCTTTGGAGAATTGTTGAGTTAGGTCCTTTGCCTGTCATTGGCTTATTTATTTTATTTTTGTCAGATGTGAGTCCTGAACTCTGGGCCTGGGCGCTGTCCTTCAGCTCTTCAGCTCAAGGCTAGTGCTCTACTACTTGAGCCACAGTGCCACTTCCAGTGTTTTCTGTTTATGTGGTGCTGAGGAATGGAACCCAGGGCCTCATGCATGCTAGGGAAGCACTCTACCACTGAGCCACCTTCCCAGTCTTATTATTTTTTTAAGTCCCTCATATATTTTGGATATGAATTTGTATCCCCTATCATTTGCTCCTATTTCATATCCTTTGTGATGGACTGGCTGTAGCAGGTAAAGGTCTTGGGACCATTTACAGGATCTTTTTTTTTGCGGGGGGGGGGTCCAGTCGTGGGGCCTGAACTCTGAGCCTGGGCGCTGTCCCTCAAGTCTTCAGCTCAAGGCTAGCACTCTACCACTTGAACCACAGAGCTACTTCCGGCTTTTTTAAATTTTCTGCGTATGTGGTGCTGAGGAATCGAACCCAGGGCCTCATGCATGCAAGTCAAGCACTCTACCACTGAGCCACCTTCCCAGCCCCTGGGACCATTTACAGATAGTTTTTTCAATTAATTATTTTTCTAGTCATTAAAAATTATTTTTTCAATCTGGGTGCCGGTGGCTCATACCTGTAATCCTAGCTACTCAGAATCAGGGTTCAAAGTCAGCCTAGGCAGGAAAGACCGTAAGACTCTTATCTCCAATAAACCCCTAGAAAACCAGAAGTGGCGCTATGGCTCAATTGGTAGAGCGCTTGCCTTGAGCTGAAGAGCACCCAAGTCCGGAGTTCAAGCCCCATATATTTTTTCAGTTAAAAAAAATATTTTTTTTTTTCAGTTAAAAAATTTTGCTGCTGGGGCTGGGAAGGTGGCTCAGTGGTAGAGCGCTTGCCTTGCATGCCTGAGGCCCTGGGTTCAATTCCTCAGCACCACATAAGCAAAAAGAAAAAAGCCGGAAGTGGCATTGTGGCTCAAGTGGTAGAGCGCTAGCCTTGAGCTGAAGAGCTGAGGGACAGCACCCAGGCTCAGAGTTCAGGCCCCACGACCGGACGCCGCCCCCCCCCCCAAAAAAAAAAAATTGCTGCCACATACATGCTAGTGGCTCACGCCTGTAATCCTAGCTACTCAGGAGACTGAGATCCGAGGCTTATAGTTCAAAACCAGACTGGGCAAGAGTGAGAATCTCATCTCCAATTAACTACCAAAAATCCGCAAGTGGAGCTGTGGCTCAAGATTTAGAGTGTTTGCTTTGAGTAAAAGTAGTTCAGGGGCAGCACCCAGACCCTGAGTTAAAGTCCCAGGACCAGCACTAAACAAACAAACAAATAAATAAATGAAAATGAAAAACCTTTTCTGAAATACATGTAGCATACAGTTTGATTGTGCAGCTCCAATTACAGTTATGATGTGCATTCTTATTACATCCCATTTCCAAAGCACTTCAGCTTGTGAAACTGGATACTGTGCTAGGAGCAGTGGCCCAAGCCTGTAATCCCAGCTACTTGGGAGGCAGAGATAGGGGATTACTGTTCTAGGCCAGAGGTTTGAGAGACTTCCAGCTCAACCAGGGCTGGGTGTGACGGCCTGGTGGCTTGTTCTTCCAGCTGTGGGGAGTGCCAGGGCCGTGAGCAGTGACACCCACCTGTCATCCCAGTGACATGGGAAAGCACAGGTAGGCGGATCACAGCCCAGGATGGCCTGGGTCTGAAGTGAGATCATTCCTCAAAAATAACCAAGGCAAAAAGTGCCTGGAAGTTTGGCTTAAGTAGTACAGCTCCTGCCTAGCAAGCAACAAGGACCTGAGTTCAATCCCCAGTCCCAGTGTTTTGCTATGTAGCCCGTGCCTCTGCCCCTCCTGAGTGCTAAGATTCCAGGTGTGTAACAATACTTACATTCCACGTCAGCTTTTACTATTTGGAGGTAGGGGTGTAGCATCGTGGTGGAAAAGTTGCCTAACTTATACAATGCCCTGGGTTTGATTTCTAGCACTACAAAAAGGAAACAAAATCTAACTTACAGTGTTTTGTTACTGTTGTTGATAATTCTTTTGTTATCACATCTAAAAATCATTGCCAAATTTGAGGTGACAGAGCTGTAATTGTATGTTTACACTTAGGTTTATCATTTTAGCTCTTACATTTAGGTATTTGACCTATTTTGAGTTAATTCTTGTAGTTGTTTATGGTATGAGGTAGGGGTGCAGCTTCATTCTTTGTGTGTGTGTGTGTTTGTTTGTTTGTTTGTGTGTGTCATGGGGCTTGAACTCGGGGCCTGGGTGCTGTCACTGAGCTCATTTGCTCAAGACTAGTGCTCTACCACTTTGAGCCACAGCTCCACTTTGGTTTTCTGGTGGTTCATTGGAGATGAGAGTTTCCCAGACTTTCCTGCTCTGCTGGCTTTGAACTGTGATCCTCAGATCTCAGCCTCCTGAGTAGCTAGGATTACAGGCGTGAGCACTGGCACATGGCTCCACTTTCTTCTTTTTCTTTTTTTTTTGGTTGGTGTTGGGACTTGAACTCTGGGCCTGGGCACTGTCCCTGCGCTCTTCAGCTCAAGGCAAGTGCTTTACCACTTGAGCCACAGCACCACTTCTGGTTTTCTAGTGGAAATAAGAGTGTCATGGACTTTCCTGTCCAAGCTGGCTTTGAACTGGGATCCTCAGATTTCAGCCTCCCGAGTAACTAGGATTTCAGGCGTGAGCCACCAGGCGCCTGACCCCACTTTATTCTTCACAGGTGGATATGTCTCTTTGTAGAGGATAGCTAGGAAAGTCCATGAGCAGAAACATGTTCTCCCTGCCCATCCAGGAGCAGCCAGACTTCATTTGATGCCCTCCTCTTCCTCTCCCCTGGCCACCTCAGGGCCCACCCCTCTCCCATGCTGGCCTTTCTTCCCTCTCTTTCCTACCAGGTATTCCTCCCTGCTTTTAGTTTATGCTACGGAAAGTGGGGGGGGGCTTCTTGTGTCCAGGTGCCCACTGGGCAGGTCCCTTAGGGTGACCTTATCAGCCTTGTCACCCTGTCAGGCCAGAGGCTCAGGCTTCAGCTGCCCGGGGCCAGCAGGTGTGCCGGGACTGCCGCTGTTGGAAGCTCTCCGGTGGGCAGTTGCGTGGATCGAGCGTCCTTGAACTTCCCTCATGATTCCGCATGAGGGACTTAGGCAAATCAGAATTTAAAACTGGATTGGGGAGCTAGCTCTGAGTTGGGACCTGAATGCTCCAGAATTGATTTGCCAAACAAATTTTCTACCCTTCACGTGTGACCTTGCGGTGGGGGGCGGCCTGCACCCCAGGATCCCAGGCAGGCTGCCTTCCATGCTCCCACCTTCTTGCATCCCTCAGGGACCAGTGTGTCTGTTGTTCAGATGGGGAAACTGAGGGCAGCAGTGACGAGCCCAAGGTCAGTGAAATGGACTAAAACCTGATCTTTGTGGGACTGAATCCTCTGTACCTCTCCATCAGCTTGGACCCAGGGCAGATGCTTGAGAAGGGGCTGCAGATGGTGGAAACAGTGCGGCCCTTCCAGATGGACAGGGTAGGGTGACCTGGCTGCTATTATCAAGGTGGGGTGAAGATCTGGAGTAAGATAGGGCCACAGCTGAGCTTCCCAGAGCCTGATGCCAGGAGGGCTGGGTGGTGCTCTTGCTGTGGGTGTCCCGAGCCTACCTCCAGGCCTGGGAAGCCAGTCTTACCTGTCCTGCAGGACATGTGTGCACACCTGGAAAGGCACATGGTGTGTGAGTCCTGTCATCTAAGAACGGGGCTGGACTCGCCTGTCCTGTGCTGTCCTGTCCACTGCAGCTCATCACCAGCAAGGAGCATGCTGGCCACTGAGGCAGTTCCCTCACCCACCTTTCCCCTTCCCTCCCTAGGATTGAGCTGAGGGCCTTGTATGTTACTAGGAAACGGCTCTACCACGTGAGCCGTGTCTCCAGCCATCCTCTTCCTCTTAGTAGTAGTATTTGTATTATTGCCATTGAGTGATGTAAAGAGGTTTCAGTTCAATAAGTTCTGGTTATGGGTACAATGCATCTTGATCTTTTGTTTTTGAAATGCGATCTTGCTATGTAGCCTAGGCTAACCTCAAACTCCTGGGCTCAAGTGATCCTCTGGTGTGAGACTTCCAAGTAGTTGGGACTACAGATGTGTACTGCCACATCTGGGTTTTGATTCTAGCCCTTACTGAGCTAGTTAAGTGTTACATTCCCTCTTGGGCACTCATGCGCTGTTGGCACAGTCATTTGAGGTGTCAGGTGGGAGATTGATCCAGCCTTGAAACTGGTGGCCATTGCTTTCAGCAAGCGTCAGACTGTTTTATTTGTGTTTCTGTGCTGATTTGTCTGTGCTGTTGACTTTGGTGGAGCGTGCATTGGGACCTCAGCTTTAACAACTCAATTGCTTTTGGTGATGGGTCTGCATGTTGATATCCTATGCTCCCTTTAGTGACAGCAGGCTGGGCCTTGTGTGGTCCTTACACTGCAGTAGGCAAGGTCTTAGAAGGAGGAGGGCACCCATAGAGTGGCACCTGCTCACCCAGCTAATCCGTGGTATAGGAAAACATTTCTAGTATTTTCTTAACTTATAATTTTGTTTTTGTTTTGATGGTGTAGAAGAATCTAACCCAGGACCTTGAGCATGCTAGGTAAGTGCTCTACTACAGAGCCACACCCCAGCACTGGCTTGTTTTTGTGTGTACGTGGTGTTGTTTTTTTTTGAAGTTTTAAAGGTGCTTTGATGCCAGGCCTGGCGGTGGACACCTGCAGTCCTAGCACTTGGGAGGCAAACACAGGAGATTGATATGAGGTCAGTCTGGGCTATGTAGCCATACCCTATGTTTAAAAAAAAAAAAAAAAGCTCCTTGATATTTTGGATACAAATAGTTAATTGGATCGGATCTGTGTTTTGTAAGTATTTTCCCCTGGTCTTAGTTTGTCTCTTCTTTCTCTTTAACAGTGTCTTTCTCAGAACTGTTTTTTTTTTTGGGGGGGGGGATGGTGAGGTGGGGGAAGGGGCAGTGCCAGTGCTGGGACTTGAGAATTCATGGTCTTGTGTTCTTGCCTAGCTTGGTGCTTTGCCACTTGAACCACACTTCTACTTCAGTCATTCTGCTGGTTATTTGGAGATAGGAGTTTTAGGGACCTATCTGCCTGGGCTGGCTTTGAGCCGCCATCCTCAGCTCTCAGCCTCCTGAGTAGCTAGGATTGCTGGCATGAGTCCCCAGTACCCAGCTCAGAACTGACTTTGATTTCAGAAGCCTGGCCCGTCAGCCATGTGGCTGCTCAGGATGAGAGGAGGTGATCAATCTTGGCCAAGGCCATGGTGATTTCCTCTCTGAACCTTGTCTTCCTCAGGCTGAAACTGTGGGTCAGTGTAGGGGACTGTCTTCCTGGCCCGTGCCTTCCACTGACAGGCAAGACACTGCAGCACACCCAAGGGCCACAGTGACCATGAGCCTGGGCCTTGGTTTCCAGTCCATTTGCGCTGGGCATGTCCAGCCAGCCTGCTGCGAGGCGTCTGCCTGTGGGTCAGGCTTTTTCCCAAGGCTACTGCCCAGTGGCTCCAGTCTTCCCTACTCAGGTGGCCCCACACTCTGAACTTACTCTGAGCAGTGCTGAGTACCTGCTCGTCTGTCTCCAGGTGTCCAGTGGGCATCAGGACTTTGAGCAATGCCAGCATGGTGCTGGACAGTTCTGGGTGGCCAGGCTCTTGGGATTCCCCAAGTGACTGTGGGGCTGCCTCCCTCCCACCTCTCCTGAGCGTGTGGCTGCAGCACGTGGAGCCCCAGGTGACTTTAGTGCACTTGCTGAATTCTGGAAATGCCCTGGATCAGTGTCTCAAGTACAGACTTAAAGCATTTGAAACTAACTTGGTTCTTAAAGGTCAGTCAAGTGGGGTGGGAGGGATGTTTATTTAAGCTGTTTTATTGGTATGACTGCATACCTAAAGTGTATAGTTGGATCAACTTTACCCTGTATGTATGCCTGTGAGGCCATGACCGCAATCAAGATAACAAACATGTCCCGAGAGCTCCTTCCTGTTCCTGCCTTCCTCCCTCCTGCCCTCGCTCCCTTCCTTCCTCCCTCCCTCCCATTTCCTGCTCACAGATAACTGCTCCTCTGCTTGCTGTCTGTTGTGGTTGGCAGTTTCTAGAATTTTATAAAAACAGAATAAAAAACCCATCATGTTGCTGCATGTCTGTAATTCTAATTCTTGTGAGGCAGAGGCAGAACAATCATGAATTCTAGTTCACTCTGAGCCAAAAAGTGAGACCTATCTTAAGAGACCAAGGGCTGATGCTGGGTACCAGCTACTCAGAAGGCTGAGATCTGAAGATCATTTTTCAAAGTCAGCATGGAATCCATGAGACTTTTACCTCCACTTAACTATCCCAGCTCTTTTGCTAAAGGCTAGTGCTCTACCACTTGCTACAGCTTCACTTTCAGCTTTTTTGGTGTTTAATTGGAAATAAGAGTCTCACAAACTTTTCTACCCAGGCTGGTTTCGAACCTTGATCCTCAGATCTCAGCTTCCTGAGAACTAGGCTTACAGATGTGAGCCACTGGTGGCATTATACTTTGTTTTTTTTTTTTTTTTTTTTTGGTCAGTCATGGGCCTGAACTCTGGGCCTGGGCACTGTCCCTGCGCTCTTCAGCTCAAGGCAAGTGCTTTACCACTTGAGCCACAGCACCACTTCTGGTTTTCTAGTGGAAATAAGAGTGTCATGGACTTTCCTGTCCAAGCTGGCTTTGAACTGGGATCCTCAGATTTCAGCCTCCCGAGTAACTAGGATTTCAGGCGTGAGCCACCAGGCGCCTGACCCCACTTTATTCTTCACAGGTGGATATGTCTCTTTGTAGAGGATAGCTAGGAAAGTCCATGAGCAGAAACATGTTCTCCCTGCCCATCCAGGAGCAGCCAGACTTCATTTGATGCCCTCCTCTTCCTCTCCCCTGGCCACCTCAGGGCCCACCCCTCTCCCATGCTGGCCTTTCTTCCCTCTCTTTCCTACCAGGTATTCCTCCCTGCTTTTAGTTTATGCTACGGAAAGTGGGGGGGGGCTTCTTGTGTCCAGGTGCCCACTGGGCAGGTCCCTTAGGGTGACCTTATCAGCCTTGTCACCCTGTCAGGCCAGAGGCTCAGGCTTCAGCTGCCCGGGGCCAGCAGGTGTGCCGGGACTGCCGCTGTTGGAAGCTCTCCGGTGGGCAGTTGCGTGGATCGAGCGTCCTTGAACTTCCCTCATGATTCCGCATGAGGGACTTAGGCAAATCAGAATTTAAAACTGGATTGGGGAGCTAGCTCTGAGTTGGGACCTGAATGCTCCAGAATTGATTTGCCAAACAAATTTTCTACCCTTCACGTGTGACCTTGCGGTGGGGGGCGGCCTGCACCCCAGGATCCCAGGCAGGCTGCCTTCCATGCTCCCACCTTCTTGCATCCCTCAGGGACCAGTGTGTCTGTTGTTCAGATGGGGAAACTGAGGGCAGCAGTGACGAGCCCAAGGTCAGTGAAATGGACTAAAACCTGATCTTTGTGGGACTGAATCCTCTGTACCTCTCCATCAGCTTGGACCCAGGGCAGATGCTTGAGAAGGGGCTGCAGATGGTGGAAACAGTGCGGCCCTTCCAGATGGACAGGGTAGGGTGACCTGGCTGCTATTATCAAGGTGGGGTGAAGATCTGGAGTAAGATAGGGCCACAGCTGAGCTTCCCAGAGCCTGATGCCAGGAGGGCTGGGTGGTGCTCTTGCTGTGGGTGTCCCGAGCCTACCTCCAGGCCTGGGAAGCCAGTCTTACCTGTCCTGCAGGACATGTGTGCACACCTGGAAAGGCACATGGTGTGTGAGTCCTGTCATCTAAGAACGGGGCTGGACTCGCCTGTCCTGTGCTGTCCTGTCCACTGCAGCTCATCACCAGCAAGGAGCATGCTGGCCACTGAGGCAGTTCCCTCACCCACCTTTCCCCTTCCCTCCCTAGGATTGAGCTGAGGGCCTTGTATGTTACTAGGAAACGGCTCTACCACGTGAGCCGTGTCTCCAGCCATCCTCTTCCTCTTAGTAGTAGTATTTGTATTATTGCCATTGAGTGATGTAAAGAGGTTTCAGTTCAATAAGTTCTGGTTATGGGTACAATGCATCTTGATCTTTTGTTTTTGAAATGCGATCTTGCTATGTAGCCTAGGCTAACCTCAAACTCCTGGGCTCAAGTGATCCTCTGGTGTGAGACTTCCAAGTAGTTGGGACTACAGATGTGTACTGCCACATCTGGGTTTTGATTCTAGCCCTTACTGAGCTAGTTAAGTGTTACATTCCCTCTTGGGCACTCATGCGCTGTTGGCACAGTCATTTGAGGTGTCAGGTGGGAGATTGATCCAGCCTTGAAACTGGTGGCCATTGCTTTCAGCAAGCGTCAGACTGTTTTATTTGTGTTTCTGTGCTGATTTGTCTGTGCTGTTGACTTTGGTGGAGCGTGCATTGGGACCTCAGCTTTAACAACTCAATTGCTTTTGGTGATGGGTCTGCATGTTGATATCCTATGTTCCCT
>NW_012267222.1:3289462-3326260 GCF_000151885.1 Dipodomys ordii | reverse complement strand
GCTTTTTCTGCTTATGTGGTGCTGAGGAATTGAACCCAGGGCCTCATGCATGCAAGGCAAGCACTCTACCACTGAGCCACCTTCCCAGCCCCAGATGGTGGAATTATTCTTGCTTGAATAATCATCTGTGGTGTGGACACATTGTTTATTTACCTATCAGTGATGGACACATGGGTTGTGTCTGGCTTTTGATGACTGAATCGTGCGGCAGGGAATGTTTTCCATCATCTGACTGTACCATTTTAAAATGGCTTTGCTTAGTTTAGTGGATGGAGGACAGCATCTCATAGTTGTTTAGCTTGGAGATAATTCGCTCATAAGGCCGAATCATTTGACAAGTCCTGATCTGCTGGTGTGAGCCAGTGTTACTGTGAAGGCCTGGAATGTTCCTTGCTCCTTTGGAGTAGGCAGTGGCCTGATCCAGCTCAGGCTGGGGCCGGGTGGAGGAGGAAGCCAGAGTTGCCTAGGGAGGTGGCAATGCCCTCCTGGAGGGATGGGGCCAAGTCCAAAGGGCCCAGCATTGGGGGCCGAGGCTCAGTCCCTGCAGTATATCTGGCTGTAGCTTTGGGAGGTCACAGTGGAGGCCCAGGAAGACCATGCTCATGCTATGGCGAGCCTTGTCTCTCCAGGCCCTCAGGAAGGGGGTCCTCGACACCTGTGTTGGGGAGAAGGCCAAGCAGTGAGTTTTGGGGGCTGAGAGGAACCATAGGACTGTGGGGTGGTAGAGGGGTATTTGGAGAAGACCAGGTCTGTGTGCACAAGTGGGCAGAGCTGTGGGGTCTGGACACTGTATTCTGGGGTGCTTGCTGGAATGGATACCCCATAACCTTTTCAAGATGGACTGGAAAGATGGCCTGTGGTCTGGGTACTCCTGGGCTCCCCGGCTTTGAGGGGCATCCTAGGGTCTGTAGGGAACTTTCGGGGCCTGAGTTGTATAGAAGCTCCACTTTGGACTCTGGGTCCGGGATGGGGCAGGGGTAAGCGTTGTCCAGCTTTTCCCCTGCTGAGGAGCAACAGGAAGATCCTGGGCACCGAGCTGCCCTGAGAGTGGACAGCCTCTTCTGTCTGGAGCACATAGCATGGGTGTGTACGTGGTGGGGGGAGGTGGCAGGCAGAGGGGCCGGCGTTCTCAGCAAATGGAGGAGTGAGATCTGCAACCAGGACTGAGGAGGCACACTTGTGGGCAGGAGCCGCCAAGCTGCAGGGTTGGAAGACTCAGCCTCTGCCCTGCGCTCCAGGAGGGGGCTGCATTTGGGTTGAGGATCACGTTCCATGGCCCTGTGCTGGCAGAAGCGAGGTCAGCCTAGCCTACCTTTTCCCACTCTGGCCAGACAGGGTCCTCAGGGCTGGGGCAGCACCCACATTCTACCTGAGGCTCCACAATTTCCTCCTTCCTCTATAGGTGAGAGGATTTACAGACACCGGCACTTGTACTTTTGGTAATAATTAATGTAGATTGCTTTCACCAGAAGGTCACCTGATTAGAAAGTGAGAAGAGCGGAAGAGGCCCCTTAATAAGGGGCTGAATGCTGGCAGGAGGGGCCACTGGCCTGAGCTTACCCAAACTCCAGCCTAATGTTTCCTTTTTAATTTTTGTGTTGGTCCTGGGCCTTGAACTCAGAGCCTAGATGTTATACCTGAGCTCTTTTGCTCCAGGCTAGTGCTCTGCCACATGAACCTCAGCTCTATTTGTGGCTTTTTGTTGGTTAATTGGAGATAAAGTCTTACAGATTTTCCTGCCTGGACTGGCTTTGGATTGAGATCTGCAGGTTGCAGTTCAAAGCCAACCTAAGCAGGAAACTACAATCTGCTGAAGGTATGGAATTGCAGAGCCTGAGACAAGTACCCCGTCCTCAGAAACAGGGCAGCGGGGAGACTGATGTTAGCTGACTCCCCTTCCATCCATCCCCCAGGCCCTGAGGGGTCCTTGGGACTGATTTCAGGTTCAGAAGGTTATGGGCATAGCTCTTGGGGCCGCCTTTCCACGGTGGGTGACGCTCTTCTGTCTGGGATTCTGGAGCCCCGGATGGCGATGGCCGGGCCTGGGTGGGGCCGCCTCGGCTGGGGGGGCCGCCTCGGCTGGGGGGCTGAAGTGGGCCAACTGCCCTGTTAGGGACAGCACAGCCTCCAGATGTCATCCTGTGGGCTGCTCAGTTCAGCTGTACCTCCTACTTCCTGCCTTCCTGACACCGCAGTTGGAGGGCCCAGTTGTGGTGGTATATAAAACAAGGTTTCTATGACAACTTCAAACTCTTCCTGTTTAGATTGGGCAGCCCCTCCCAAGCTGTGACTGACCTGCAGGGAGCTGGGACTGTTCTGGGTCAGGCAGGCCTGAGCATGGCCCTGCGCAGTAGAGAAGGATGAGAGGCCGTGACGCTGGCTGCCACCGCCTCCTGTGCCTGACTCTGGACTGAGCACGGGCCATCCCCGCTGGCATGGCCTCCCAGCTGAGCAGGTACTGCCCACGCTGTCACTGGGGGCACTTTGTGTGTCTGGAGGACACTTGGAGGAGAGAGCTGGGCCGAGCAGTGTGCCTTGTGGCTGGCTGTCTGCATGTGCCCAGGAAGGCTGGTGAAGTACCTCCCTGGCCTTGTGCTTACTGATCCTGAGCCAAAGCTGGGACCAGAAGTCCAGCCTCAGTGACTTGGTGGACTCTGGGTGGGTCAGAGGAACTCCCAATTTGAGCCTTGGGGTCAAGGCAGCTGCCTCTCTCCCCAGCCTTGCTCCTGCTCCCTCTTCTTATGCTGTGGCTTGCCTAGTGCTACTGCTCTGCTTCCTCCCCAGCCATCAGCGTTGGGTCTTTGGTATTAGTGGGTACTGGCCTGAGGACCCCATGTGGGGCCTCTGGTCCATCCCCCACCCATCCAAAGTGTGAGGAGCTTGGGGGTGGGTTGCTAGCACCCCCCTGTTCTGCTCTGGGCCTGCAGGTACCCCCAGAACTGTTTCTTGCCCGGCTCTTTCTCCTGTCCCTACCTCCTTGTGAGGGTCTCAGGGTTTGGCAGAGCTCCCTGGGGGAAGATGAGGTGCTCCCACGTGTCTCCCTTTGCCCCTCAGGGTCCTGTGGTTGGCCATGAGCCTGTTTGGTCCTGTGAAGCAGCCTGGTGTGAAGTTCCCAGGGCTCCTCACCCCCCAGGGGCAGCATCCCTGTCCCCATGTTCCTGACCAAGGCATCTGTTCCTGAGGAAGCTCCAAGAGTTCACAGGCCCCCTGTGGGGGCCTCCAGCCTGCGCAGCACACACCATTGCCACCTCTACCTCTCTGCGAGGGAGGGGCCATCGGAAGGGAGAGGTCCCAGAGCTTCTGGCCCGATCTGTGTGCTGTCCTGAGCTGCCACCCACCCCTAGCCCTCCTGGCTCAGCGTGTGCCCCTCAGCAGCCGGACCAGGGGCCTGCCTGGCTCTGGCACCATGGGGACCTCAAGAGGACTGGGCCTGCTGCGTCACCTGACTGTTCAATGTGGCTGCCTCCTGCCTCAGTTCTCTCACTCGCTGTGAGTAGAGGAAGCCGGCACGCCACACCCCTCGTTGCCATGGTTTTCATGCAGCAGTGTTTTAATTTTAGCGCTGACATTTTCGAAGCAGAAACAGAGATGCTGGCCACTCTCCCAGCGGAGCGGGCTGTGGGAGGGCCAGGCAGGGGCCAGCCCCCTGGGCTGCTGCCAAGATGACAGTGCAAGGACCAGGCCTGGGCTGGCAGGGCCCGGGGCTGCGGGAGCCGAGCCCGGCATCCAGGCTGCGGCACCACAGCCCCGCTGGGCCACCTGTGCCAATCCTTGCTGCCACGGAGGGTGGAGTGAGCACAAACAATACAGTCAATGTATTCTTGTCATCTAGAGCAAAGGCTGAGATCAAAGTGTCGGCGGGGCTGTGCTCTCGCAGAGGCCCCGGGGAGCCTTTTCTGCCAGCTTCTAAGACTTCTGGCAAAACCAGCACCCCTAGACTTATGGCCGCTTCACTTCAGACTGTCTTATGTTCACATGGCCTTCTTTTTCCCTGTGTGTAGGGTGTGAGGATGTCACTCATTGGATTAGGGCCTACCCTGTAATGATGTGGACCTAAAATGTCACCCTAAGAGCTCCTGTATTGAAGGCTTGGTCCCTAGTACAAGCGATGTTTGGAGGTGGGCTTTGGGATACTGGCTCCCAAGGGCTTTCCTTAAATCAGTGGTCTTTTTTTTTTTGTTGGTCGTGGGGCTTGAACTCTGGGCCTGGGCGCTGTCCTTCAGCTCTTCAGCTCAAGGCGAGCGCTCTACCACTTGAGCTACAGCGCCACTTCTGGTTTTCTGGTGGTTTATTGGAGATAGGAGTCTCACGGTCTCTCCTGCCCGGGCTGGCTTTGAACCGCGATCCTCAGATCTCAGCCTCCTGAGTAGCTAGGATTACAGGCGTGAGCCACCAGCGCCCGGCTAAATCAGTGGTCTATTTATGGACTCTTAAGTTTGAGTAAACTCTTGGGAGGAGTTGGAACTGTGGAAGGGAGGCCTGGTTGGGGGAGGGCGTGTCTTTGAAGGTGTATCTTTTTTTTTTCTGCGGGGGGGAGGTGTCGGTCGTGGGGCCTGAACTCTGGGCCTGGGCGCTCTCCCTCAGCTGTCATCTCAAGACTAGTGCTCTACCACTTGAGCCACAGCACCACTTGTGGTTTTTTCTGCTTATGTGGTACTGAGGAATAGAACCCAGGGCCTCATGCAAGGCAAGCACTCTACCACTGAGCCACCTTCCCAGCCCTGAGGGTATATCTTGCCATAGCCCCTTCCTGTATTTCCCATGCTTTCTGACCTCTATGAACTGAGTAGCTTCTGCCATGCGCTGGGCTCTTCTGCCTTGCCTCTGGCCCATAGCAGTGGTCTGGCTGGCTATGGATTGAAACCCCTCAGACAGAGCCAAAGTAAGTCTTTACTCCTTATTTTATTTATCTGTGCTTCCCTTGGTCTTTTCAGTCAAAGCTGCCACTCTACCACTTGAACCAAATCTCCACTTCCAGCTTTTTTGGTGGTTAATTGGAGATAAGGTAGACTTTCCTGCTGGCTTCAAACAGTGATCTTCAGACCTCAACCTCCTGAGTAGCTAGGATTATAGGCATGAGCCACCAGTGCCTGTCTTCTTTACACCTTTTAAATGGCTTCTGTCTGTTATTTGGAAGGGTCTGTTTCAGCCCAGGGCACAGGCTCCATGCCAGGCTCAGGCTGGGTTCCATCTTGGGAGGGTGTCAAGAAACAGGAGGACAGGAGTGTCTCCCCTCTCAGGCCCTCCTTGTCTGTTCTTGTACCTGTCCTTTCTGCTCCAGAATGCCAGCTCCTCCCTTATCTGTACTCTGGATGGGCATGGAGCCATCTGCAGGCAAAGTGGCTTTACCCCGAGAGCACCGCTGCAGAGTGCTCCTGGGACAGACACGAGGGAGACTGAAGAGATGGCTGGAGGCTCTCAGGGGACTTTAGAGTAATTTGATGACTTAAAATTGAAACTCTCACTGAGCTGTGCTCAGAAGCTTCCAGACTCCCAGATCACCTTGTCCTTATTGTCCTGTGTTCTTTATTTCACATAACTTTGTATTAGAGCGCTTCTGCTTGAGGCTGAGTGATACTCTGTCGTATGGGTATAACTTCTCCATCTTTAGTGGGGGACATTTAAGGTGCTGGACAGTCTTCTGGATAGACTGACCTTGCTGCTTTCTCTTGTGTGAAGTCACATGCTAGGGGAAGGTCCCAGACCTGGGCACACCTATGCACTTGCTTGGGCTTTTGGTAGAGAATGCTGATCACTCTCCATGAGGTTCTGTCGATGCTGCTGCCCCATTTGTAGATGCATCCTTTCTCTTCAGATGCTGCTGGCTGAGTGGCATGGGCACAGGTAGGGCAGTAGGGATGGCCAGGTGTGCTTGATAAACAGCAGTGGTTAGGCAGGTGCAGTTTGGAGCCCCACAGGGCAGTGGAGATGAGGTGGAGAAAGGTCAAATACCTTACAAGGGAGCTGAGTCCTTATTCTATAGCAGAAATGGTTGACGCAGTCATCACCAGATTCCTGCTTCCGATGGTCTCCCTTGGGGCAGTGAGTCAGGACATAGGCCTGGTGGAGATACCCATCTGAGTGTGTGATCCTCTTGTCTTCTGAGCCCCTCTTCCTAGAATGGAATCCAGACTGCTCTAGTCCCAAGGCCTCCCATGACAAGCTTGGGCCTCGTTCCTGGTTACTTTGATCCGCAGCCCCTGTGTGGGCCACACGCCAGCTCTGTGGGTTTGCTTTGTGGAATTACGTCTTTGAGGCGGGCCCTCTTGAAGTGCCGCTTCTCGTCAGGACATTTCCTTGGCCTCTGCCCTCTGTTCCTCCACAGGATGTGGCCAAGGTGTCACTTCTTCTGGGAAGTTTGCCCAGAATCCTGGAGGCGGCTCTTAGCTGCATCTTTGCTCATCTTCCCAGGTGCCCATGTCATCAGCCTGCTTCCCACTCAGAGGATGCTGCAGAGGGCAGTGGTTCCTGTGGCGCTTGGCCTGGGGCCCCACCCAGCCTGGCCTGTTCATCCCATTAGGACTAGATCTGTGTGGTTCTCGTGTGGGCCAGGAGTAGCTGGCATGCAGGGGAAAGGGGAGGCTGTGGGTGAGTCAGCAGCCACTGCAGCTGGCGGAGGACGGCGAGGTCTAGCCAGAAGGAGAGGAGTTGGTTGTGCAGGAAGCGGCATCCCTGCCTGGCTGGCTGGCTGGCTTTTCTGGAGTCTGGGCTCTTTGGGAGTGTGTGTGTGTGGGGGGGGGGGGTAATAAAATGGGCATGGGTTCCTGGGAGGATGTCACAGATCAGACTTCAACCAGAAGTCCGACTCCACAGTCAGGCCTGGGACTGGGCAGGCTGGGCCCTGGCTGATACCTGAGCTGGCCCCTGCCCTTCAGATTCAGGAGGGTCTTCATTGAACTTGGGGCCTCCAGGAGTTGTGTGTGCTGGTCACACTCCTCCCGGGTCCAGCAGGTGGTCCAGTGTCCCGCCTTCTCTGCTGGCATTGCTTCTCTTTTATTTTTCTTTTGCTGATAGTAAAGAGCAATTCCAATACTTTTTATTACCCTTGTGTTTGCCAAAACGAAAGCTTGAACTAGGGGCCACAAATACCCCTGGATCCCCTGTTTCTTGGAGATGAGGCATGTCTGGCTGGGTGTGTGGCAGTTGGGTGTGTCTGGGAGGAAAGGAGAGGCAACGCTGGGGTAGTGGCTGGTGGGGGGGCGGTAAGGCCTCACTGGGAAGCCACTGGGACCAGGAGCTTGCTGGCTGCCACTGCCTGAGCAGTCCTGAGGGCAGGACTGAGTGCTGGGCTTTTTGGCCTCGTGGTAGAAGTGACAGCAGAGTCCTGTCAAGGGCAAGGACCTTTGGGGATTAACGTAACCGAGGCTGTGTTTTTCAGTGGCCAGTGGCCTGGGAGTTGGGATGGTCCTTGGTGCAGGACCCCAGGGCAGCAGGTGATGACCGGGTTGGGGAGGGAAGGCATGGGGTTGAAGCTTTTGATGCTTACTCCCATGGAGATAGTGCCATGTGCGGGGTCCTTGGTTGGTGGCATGGAGTTCCTGGAGTAGGCAACCTGCCCCTCACCTTACGTCCTGCTTGGGGTGGCTCCAGATTCTGTCTCAGCTTTAGGAACCACTCCTAGCCGCTGATCACAAAGGCTACCCTGAAGGTTCCCTTCCTCGCTACCCATGGGCTCCTTCCTTCTTCCTTCCTGGCAGCCTGGACTGGTGTTCTTGGCAAAGGAGCCTCACAGAGGTAGTACCAGCTGCTCCTCAGACAGTCTATGCTCTGTCCTCACCCTGCGAGCAGTGGCCTAGGCAGCTCTGTGCTCTGCCACCTCATACCAGCTTTGTCCTGTGGAGAGGGCCCCTGGCTGTCCCCCCGCCCCCCGCAGCTGGGCACACAGGGGCCTTCCTGCTGAGTTGGAAACGGGAATCAAGGAGACACGTTGTTAAAACTGTTTTGTGATTTACAATTGGCTGCGTTGGAGCTCAAGCTTAAAATTCGCAAAGATCCATAACAGCGTAAATGCAATTTCTTTCTTTTCTTTTTTTAAAATTTTATTGTCAAGGTGATGTACAGGGGGGTTATAGTTGTAAGTGCATTTTTAAAAAACAAGTATTTTTTGTGTGTGTGATTTCCACTTTTTATTTATCTTTTTTTTTTTGGTCGGTCATGGGGCTTGCACTCTGGGCTTGGGCGCTGTCCCTGCGCTCTTCAGCTCAAGGAGAGCACTCTACCACTTGAGCCACAGCACCACTTCCGGTTTTCTAGTGGTTTATTGGAGATAAGAGTCTCATGGACTTTCATTGCCCGGGCTGGCTTTGAACCATGATCCTCAGATCTCAGCCTCCTGAGTATCTAGGATTACAGGCGTGAGCCACCGGTGCCCTGCTTATTTATCTTTTTGTGCTGACATGGGTGCTTGAACTTAGGGCCTTTCACTGTCACTTGGATTTTTCCACTCAAAGCTAGCACTCTTCCACTTGAGCCAATTTCCACTTCTGGTTTTTGTTGGTTAATTGGAGGTAAGAGTCTCTGATTTGTCTGCCAGAGTTGCCTTTGAACCATAATCCTCAGAGCTCAACTGGCATTGTTTGCTTTTTTTTTTTTTAATTAGTCGTGGGGCTTGAACTCTAGGCCTGGGCACTGTCTCTGAGCTCTTCAACTCAAGGCTAGTGCTCTATCACTTGAGCACAGTGCCGCTTCCGGCCTTTCCTGTTTATGTGGTGCTGAGGAATCGAACCCAGGGCCTCATGCATGTGAGGCAAGCATTCTACCGCTGAGCCACCTTCCCAGCCCTTGTTTACTTTTTTTTAGCTTACTGGTGCAGAGGTGGGAAGATTTCACTGTTACATTTCTACACATTAAACTGTGAAACACCTTCTTCCTTCCTGCTCTGCGGGTCCCTCTTCACGTCACTGTGCTGCCACGCAGGTGGCTTCCAGCCCTGCTGTCAGACCTGAGTGGGCCTCACTCCTGGCCACATCTCACCCAGGGGGAGGATGGCTTTGGGGATGGGACAGACTCAGCTGTCTATCACTTGGGGATGTCTGGGTTCATTGCTCTGGAAAATGCCATTTTCTGACTCTTTCCTGGAGCTGAGAGAAAAGTCCTATGGGTTAATATGTATCAAGTACCTGCTGTGTGCATACACGGGCTGAGGATGATGACACTCTCTGCATGGTCTTGGGCGTTTATCTCCCACCACCGGCGGGGCTGTGTGGTGTATGCCACTTTATGGGCAGGATGCAGAGGTCAAGTTTGGCAGCTTGCTCAGGACCTCAGCTGGTAGAAGCCTAAGCCAGGCCTGATCTTTGGAATATGACTTGTTCAGCTTCCCAGCTGCTGAAGGCGGGGTTGGTAAGTGCCAGGTCCCGGGGCTGCTGGGCTGAGGCCTCACGCCACCCAACAGGGCTGGAGCCGCCCGTGTGCCCCGTAACCAGTGCCAGCCAGACCCACACTCACCGTCTGTCGGCTATCACCTGGTTTTTTCTTGTTATCATTTTGTTTGTTGTTTATGTGGTACTGAGGAAGTGAACCCAGGGCTTCACACATACTAGGCCAGCACTCTAAGCACTAAGCCACATTCCCAGCCCCCGTTATTACCTGTGACCGTGGGTTCCATCAGCGAGGTGTAGTCTGGGAAGGTGCCTGGCTGGCCGTCCACAGCAGGGACCAGTGCATCTGCTGGGGAAGTGAGCTGGTGTTTTCCTAGCCGTGGGGAGCTCCCAGCTTTCCACCCTGGGCTTGGGTACTACCTTGGACTCCCTGACTACCTCCCCACCCTGGGGGCAGATGGGAGCCAGTGGTCTCCTGCTGGCAGAGCTCAGAAGTCTTAAAGATATGACCCGTGTCCAGTTCTCAGATGCCACCCAGCTCTTCTGGGAGTCTTGATGAGGTAATGATCATGAGATTAGCTTCTGAGGACCCCACTGGCTGAGTTACATCCCTTCCTTTGCTTTCAGCCCTTCCGGACCAGGGCAGGGTTTTCCCCATGGTGCAGCTGGTGAAAGTCTCTGGCGTTCCCGTCTCATGAAGCGAGGACCATGTAGCCCCTTTGTGTCCTGTCCATGAGAAGCACCCCATCTAGGGGAGCCCAGATGTGCGGGATGTTCTCTTCTTCCTTCCGGGAGCCAGAGGGCTGCTTGAGGGCCCTGCCCTTCCCCGGGCCACTGTGCACAGGTGGCACTCTGTCCTGGAGGCCTCATCTCAAGTCTTTCTCTTGCACCAGGATCATGCGGCCGGATGATGCCAATGTGGCCGGCAATGTCCACGGGGGAACCATTCTGAAGATGATCGAGGAGGCAGGGGCCATCATCAGCACCCGGCACTGCAACAGCCAGAATGGGGTGAGTGCCCTGGCCTGCCCAGCCATAGGCCGTGCCAGTCAGGGATCAGGAAGGTAGTTTACGGGGAGCCCGGGTCTGGAGCCGGCCCTTCCCTTGCCCACCGGCAGGCTCATGGATGCTCTGGTTCAGTCAGTCTTGGAGGGGCTCCTGGGAGTGAGGTTTGGTCTTGACCTCACTGAGGAGGGTAGGAGGCTGCCAATCCGCTGCCAGCCTTCGTCGTCAGCTGGGCTGCACTGTTGCGGAGCCCCAAGCCTGCACACGGCCTCATCTTGACCTGGTGGCTCCACTGTGGTCAGACGCGGACCTCACCTGCCGGGAGGACGTTTGTAGTGGGGCTCAGGCGCCCCATGAGCCTCATCGTATGGGGTTTGGACAGCCCTGGCTGAGGTCCCACCTCAGCACCTGGCCAGAGTCTGGTGTCATAGACAAGTGCTTTGTCTCTTTGCCCTGTTGCTTCCTGCCCTAAAGCCCAACAGGCCTGCGCAGCCATGCCTGGACAAGGCCCACTGCTGCCTGCCCTGCAGCTGGGTGCAGCAGGGATGGAGTAACTTAGTCAGTGGTATGTGTGTTCTGTTGCCCATCAGTTAGTCCTCTGTGTTTCCTTTTCTTTGGGCTTCCCTAATCTTTGAGACACAGGTTGAAATTAGGACAGTAATTACAATGGCATTTTCTCTGTGTTCAGCTGAAAGGACGAATCTCATATCTCTTTCTTAAAGCCAAATGCCAGAAATGATGAAGCTTAGCGAGGAAGGCACTGCAAGCCTCACAGACTAAAGCTATGCCAAGCTGTGCATGTGAAGGAAGGATTCTTAAAGGGAATTAGAATACTATTCAGCTGAAGCCCGGGAGAGCTGAAGTAGCTGCAGAAGACCAAGTTCAAAGCTAGCAGAGGTTGGCTCGTGAGGTTAAGGAAAGCAAGTTGGGCTGGGGATCTAGCTCAGCGGAAGAGCACCTGCCTGGCGAGCGCAAGGCCCTGAGTTTGGTCCTCAGCTCTGGGGAAAAGAAACATAACTCTAACGTAAGAGTACAGCCAAGCTGATGCCGATGGAGAATCCGCAGCCAGCCATTCAGAAAACTGAGCCAGGATCACAGACAAAGGCCCCTGAACAGTGGATGGTCAGTGAGGACAGAACAGCCTTCTACTGCAAGAAGATGCTGTGTAGGACTTCCACAGCAAGGGAGACCTCGGCCAGGGTCAGGTGCAGATCTTCATGAGACAGGCTGCCTCTTATCTGGTGCCTTTTAGTTGTTTATAATATAAATAATTCCAGAAATGCTAGGGGTCCTTAAGAAATCTCTGTCTGTGCTCTCTACCTGGAGCAATAAAGCCTGGATGGCAGCATACCTGTTTACTCCATGATTTAACCCTGTGTTTTTGCTCACTTGATGAGACCTATTATGCAGAGAAAATGGTTTTCTTTTAATATTTTTTGTAGGGTTCCAATAATTCACGACTTTTATCCTAGCTGCTCAAAGTCTGAGATCTTGAGGCTCTTGGTTCAAAGTCAGCCCAGGCAGAAAAAGGCGGAAGTGGAGATGTGGCCCAAGTGGTAGAGCACTGACCATGAGCAAAAAAGCCAAACAAGAGTGTGAAGCCCTGGGCTGGGAATGTGGCTTAGTGGTAGAGTGCTCGCCTAGCAGGCAGGAAACCCTGGGTTGGATTCTTCAGTACCACATGCTGCACCAGAAGTGGCACTGTGGCTCAAGTTGTAAAGCTCTGGCCTTGAGAATAGAGAGGCTCGGGGAGAATGTCCAGGCCCTGAGTTCAAGTCTCAGTACTGGCATTTCCCCCCATCTACCCCCTATCCTCCCCATAAAAAAAATCAGGAACATCTCTTCTGGGCATGGTGGCTTGCCTATAATCCTAGCTGCTCTTCAGGCAGAGGAGGAGGATTGCAAAGAGGTTCAGGCCAGCCTATGCAAAAAATGGTGGCTGTCTTCGAAGTCAGTCAGCCAGGCATTGCATGATACTGTACTTGTGATCTTGGTTACTGGGGGAGGCTGTAGCTAGTAAGATCACAGACAGAGGCTGGTCCCATTGGAAAAGTGTGAGACCCTATTTAGAAAATTACTAAAGCAGCCGGGCGCTGGTGGCTCACGCCTGTAATCCTAGCTACTCAGGAGGCTGAGATCTGAGGATCGCGGTTCAAAGCCAGCCTGGGCAGGAGAGACCGTGAAACTCCTATCTCCAATAAACCACCAGAAAACCAGAAGTGGCGCTGTAGCTCAAGTGGTAGAGCGCTCGTCTTGAGCTGAAGAGCTGAGGGACAGCGCCCAGACCCAGAGTTCAAACCCCACGACCGACAAAAAAAAAAAGAAAAGAAAATTACTAAAGCAGAAGGGGCTGGAGGTGTTGTTCAAGTGGTAGGATACCTGTCTAGCAGGCATGAGGTCTTAAGTTTAAATCCCAGCACCACCAAAAAGAAAATTCTCATTGGCATTGAACCTTGTCATTCAAGAGCTCTGGTGGAAGTGTGTTCTGAGACTGCTGCCTGGTCCCATGCTGCCAGTGACCTTCGAGTCCTGATAGTTAAGAACACTCCTCCTGCTATTGAGATGGCCAAAGCCGCCCTCTCTTATGGGTAAGGGCAAGGTAAACCAGAACTCTTCTGCAAGTATGAGGGAATCATCCTTCTAGTTGCCCTTGAGAACTCGTGGTTGGTGGGAAGTCAAGCAGGAGCTTGAAAGAAGGTGATTACCCCTCACGGGGTCAGGTCAGTGCAGGAAGGGACTGCAAGGGGACTGCAAGGGAGCCGTAGTTAGAAGGGGGCGCCTAACAGCCGCCCCCTCTTAGCGGACGAAGAGCTGCTTCTTACAAAGCTTCTGACAGTGGCGCCTCCTGGTGGAGAGGCCCAGCACTGTTGCAAGGACAACAAAGCATTTATCACATTCCAGAAACATTGATAAAGCTGCTTCAGGGTTTAAGAGAATTGACTTTGTAATTTAGGAAGTTCTGCTGTGGGGCAACACACCTGCAGACAGCCCTGCACCAGCAGACAGCACTGCACCTACATACAACACTGCACCCGCACACAGCACTGCACCCGCACACAACACTGCACCAGCACACAGCACTGCACCAGCACACAGCCCTGCACCCACAGATAGCCCTGCACCCGCAGACAGCGCTGCACCAGCACACAGCCCTGCACCAGCACACAGCACTGCACCAGCACACAGCCCTGCACCCGCACACAGCCCTGCACCTGCAGATAGCCCTGCACCTGCAGACAACACTGCACCAGCACACAGCCCTGCACCCGCACAAAGCACTGCACCCGCACACAACACTGTACCAGCACACAGCACTGCACCAGCACACAGCACTGCACCCACATACAACACTGCACCAGCACACAGCACTGCACCAGCACACAGCACTGCACCTACATACAACACTGCACCCGCACAAAGCACTGCACCCGCACACAACACTGCACCAGCACACAGCACTGCACCAGCACACAGCCCTGCACCTACAGATAGCCCTGCACCCGCACACAGCCCTGCACCCGCATACAACACTGCACCAGCACACAGCACTGCACCCGCACACAACACTGCACCCGCACACAACACTGCACCCGCACACAGCACTGCACCCACAGATAGCCCTGCACCCGCACACAGCCCTGCACCCGCATACAACACTGCACCAGCACACAGCACTGCACCAGCACACAGCACTGCACCCGCACAAAGCACTGCACCAGCACACAGCACTGCACCCACATACAACACTGCACCAGCACACAGCCCTGCACCCGCAGATAGCCCTGCACCCACAGACAACACTGCACCAGCACACAGCACTGCACCAGCACACAGCCCTGCACCCGCACACAGCCCTGCACCCGCAGACAGCGCTGCACCTGCATACAGCCCTGCACCCGCACACAGCGCTGCACCAGCACACAGCACTGCACTCGCACACAGCCTTGCACCCGCACACAGTGCTGCACCAGCACACAGCCCTGCACCAGCACACAGCCCTGTACCCACACACAGCGCTGCACCTGCAGACAGCACTGCATCAGCACACAGCACTGCACCCGCACACAGCACTGCACCCGCACACAGCACTGCACCAGCAGACAGCACTGCACCCGCACACAGCACTATACCCGCGCACAGCCCTGCACCAGCACACCGCCCTGCACCCGCAGACAGCACTGCACCAGCAGACAGCGCTGCACCTGCATACAGCCCTGCACCCGCAGACAGCGCTGCAGCAGCACACAGCACTGCACTCGCACACAGCCCTGCACCCGCACACAGCACTGCACCAGCACACAGCACTGCACCAGCACACAGCCCTGCACCAGCACACAGCCCTGCACCAGCAGACAGCACTGCACCAGCACAGAGCCCTGCACTAGCAGACAGCCCTGTACCCGCAGACAGCCCTGCACCCACACACAGCACTGCACCAGCACACAGCCCTGCACCAGCACACAGCACTGCACCAGCACACAGCCCTGCACCCACAGACAGCCCTGCACCAGCACACAGCACTACACCAGCACACAGCCCTGCACCCTCAGACAGCCCTGCACCCACACACAGAACTGCACCAGCACAAAGCCCTGCACCAGCACACAGCACTGCACCCGCACACAGCACAGCACCAGCACACAGCACTGCACCAGCACACAGCCCTGCACCCGCAGACAGCACTGCACCCGCACACAGCACTGCACCAGCACACAGCACTACACCAGCACACAGCCCTGCACCCGCAGACAACACTGCACCAGCACAGAGCCCTGCACCCGCACACAGCACTGCACCCGCAGACAGCACTGCACCAGCACACAGCACTGCACCAGCACACAGCACTGCACCAGCACACAGCCCTGCACCAGCACACAGCACTGCACCTGCACACAGCGCTGCACCAGCAGACAGCGCTGCACCAGCACACAGTACTACACCAGCACACAGCACTGCACCAGCACACAGCACTACACCCACACACAGCACTACACCAGCACACAGCACTGCACCTGCACACAGCACTGCACCAGCACACAGCACTGCACCCGCACACAGCACTGCACCAGCACACAGCACTGCACCAGCACACAGCTCTGCACCAGCACACAGCCCTGCACCAGCACACAGCACTGCGTGTTCCAGAGAAGTTTTTTGTTGTTGTTGTTTTGGTTTTTGGCATGGGGCTTGAACTCAGGGCCTGGGTACTGTCCCTGAGCTCTTTTGCTCAAGGCTAGTGCTCCACCACTTTGAGACACAGTGCCACTTGTGGTTTTCTGGTGGTTCATTGGAGATGAGTCTCACAGATTTTTCCTGCCTGGGCTGGCTTTGAACCACTATCAGATCTCAGCCTCCTGAGTAGCCAGGATTACAGGTGTGAGCCACCGGCACCCAGCTTGCAGAGAAATCTTTTGTGAAAGGAAGAGTCTGTCTACTCCACAGCCTTCACTGTTCTCTCCCTTGAAGTTGATCTGGCTCCCTTACCCCTGCACCCATCACCCCATCAGCCAGCAGCCGTCCAGGGCCAAGGCCAGCCCACCATGGGCAGTCTGAAGGTACAGGTGATTGCTGGCATTTTTAGCAATGAGACGCTTTGTAACATTAAGATACATATACATTGCGCTTTGGACATGATGCTGGCACACACATAATAGATGACAATATCATCATGTAAACATAACTTCTGATTGCCCTGAGGGACCAGAGGCCTCTGTCCTGTGGCTTGCAGCATTTTCCTGATCATGGTGGACTGGAAGTGTATCTGCAGTAACTCTGAGAATGTGCAGACAGATGTGCCTGGGGAGGGGGCTTTTGAGCAGCAGAAATGGACTTCTCCTGGTCCTGGAAGCGGCTGAGTTCATGTTGGGGTGCCGCAGGCTGTGTCTGGTGGGGTTGTCCCCAGCTTCGTGGGCGAGTCCTCTCCCTGTCCTCATGTGCTAGAAGCTGTGCGGAATCTCTCTGGGTTCCTTTTCTAAGGGCACAGCCTCTTTGCCAGAGCTCCCTCGCATGGCCACTTCTCTGCCCAGAGGCCCCCACGGCACAGGCCTTCAGCCCTGTTCCCTAGCGAGGCAGAAGGCCGTGACTGGAATGGCGTGCAGGGGTGGACATGGGGACCTTGGTGTGTTGGAGGGTGTGAGGCAGAGCCAGTTGTCTGGGGCCGCCTTGTGTAGGTGGCTCTGCTGTCCTTGGAGCTCCACTGCAGCCCAGCACCCCAGAGAGCGCCACCTGGTGGCTGCAGTACAGAGTCCCAGGAGCAGGAGTGGGGTGGTAACATCGTGGCACCTTCCATCCTGAGTCCAGCCTGGACCTCGCTTGGAGCTCTTCCCTGAGCCTGGCATCTGGAGTCGTTCTGACCCCCTTGCTGGAGGAGCCTCTGGGCTGGTGGGCTCCAAAATGAAGACCTAGACATTTCTGGGCTTAGGAGGGGTCTGTGAGCTCCCGGAGCCCTGGGCTGACAGCCTCCAGTCCCAGGCGGCTGAGGGTGCACCGTCTCCTCCCTCAGGGCTTGGCCCCACTTGGGTGCTTAAATTTTAGGCCACCGGCCTTGAGGTAGCCCAGGCAGGCTTCCCCTATAATCTCCCTCCCCTTCCAGAATGACCTGACCTCTGAGGCTCAGCGTCTGGAGTCTCCATCGGCCGTGTTCTCACACCCACGGTGGTTCTGTTGTGCCACCTTCTAGGTGTGTCCTCATTCTGAGCACTGTCATTGGTGTCGTGTCCTGCCAGCATGCCCTTCCCCCATCCCTGAGCATGCTCAGTCAGCACACCGCTCCGTGGGGCAGCATGGAGTCCAGGCCCCAGTCCCCCCAAGTCCCATTCCTGCTGGCTGGCCAGCTATGGGACCTCATGACTGTGGCTCTTTCTCCAGGGTGCCCTCCTCTGTCTGCGTTCCTGCTTTAGGGCCTTTGCACTGGCTCCTCTCCCTGCCTGAGCTACTCCTCCCCAGGTACCCACAGGGCCCCTGCCTCCGTGGCTCTGCAGAAACCCGGCCCCCGGCCCCGCCTTCCTGTCACCCTTTCCCTCCTGGCTCCAGTTGCCCTCTGAGCAGTGTGTCGTCTGACCTTGATCTTTCCTGATTGATCTTGGGGGGCTGTTCCCTGCTGGAGGGAAAAGTCTCCTGAGGGCAGGGCTTGTGCCTGCCCAATTCGTGGACCGAGGCTTGGAGTGTATACAGTGGGCTCCGAGTGCTGGAAACGCATGCCCTCAGTGATCTCCGACTGCCCAGGCCTCATGCAGCCTCTCCAGCCGCAGCTCACACTGTTTGTAACCCCATCTTACAGGTGAGGAAACAGGTGCAGAAAGGACTGTGGTTTCCAAAGGGCAGACAGCGGTACCATGGGAGCTGCTGCCAGCTGTAGGGCCCCGGAGGCACAGGGCACCTGGCTCCGGGGACGACAGTCACACGAGCCAACCATTCCTGCGCCTTCCTGGATGCAGCCCTGTTCCGTACACATCACTTTGCTCACATGTCCAGTGCTCAGATGTCTGTAGGAGATGGCTGCCCCCTCTTGGGCTTTTCTCATGGTGTCTACCCAAATCATTGGAGCAGCCCACAGGTGCCACTTCACAGAGACTGAGCTAGAGCTGTGTGCTGCTGCCCAGAGCTGCAGACCAGTCATCTGCAGAGCTGAGGTGTGGGCCCTGGACGGGCCCAGGCCTTTTCTATTCATTTCCTTTTGATTTTGGCAGAACTGAGGCTTGAACTCAGGGCTTGCATGTATAAGGTGGTTACTCTATTACTGAGCCATGCCTCCAGACTTCCTTATGCTGTTTTTAAAAGTTGTTACTATAAAGGTGATATACAGAGGGTTACTGCTTCATAGTTAAGTAACAAGCACATTTCTTCTGGAACAGTGTCACCCCTTCACTCCCAGTTTTTCCCTCCCATCCCGCCTCTGCTGTTGGTTTTGTTTTTGTTTCTGTTTTGTCTGTCATCAATTGTGGTGCCTGGGCACTGTCCCTGAGCTTTTCTGCTCAAGGCAAGCACTCTGCCACTTTGAGCCACATCTGGTTTTCGGTGGTTAATTGCAGGTAAGTTTCATGGACTTTCCTGCCTGGGCTGGCTTTGAACTGCAGTCCTCAGATCTCAGCCTCCTGAGTAGCTAGGATGACAGGCGTGAGCCACCAGTGCTCAGCTGTGGATTATTTTTGAGAGGGGCTCTTGTTTCCCAGCGGGGTACAAAGCTGGGATGACAAGCTTCTGCTGCTGTGTCCCCCCAAGTCTAGCTGTTAGTTGAGGAGTTTTGCAAACTACCTTTTGCCTGGGCTGTCCTCGAACCATGATCCTTCCTACTGTGTCACCCTCCCAAGATGGTAGGAAGATGGGGCTCTCTTTCTGAAGCCACTGGCCTGCCATGAAGTCTTGAGTCCATTAGAAACCCAGCCCCATGGTTTTCCATGGATCCCAAGGCTTTTGGGAGGCAAAGCTGATCAGATAGCTGTTCACCAGCTTATAACACTGTTCTCCCAGGGTCTTGGCAGAGGCGAGATTCCTTCCTGGCCGTGGCAGACTTTCCTGCTGTTCGCAGGGATTTGAGCCAGGAGAGAATCGTAAGTGGCCTGACGTGTGAAAATGGTGCCAGGTGTTGCTAGGCATCCTGGTGCCAGGCATGGTGGAGGCCATGGGAAAACCGAGGGCCCCTCGCTGGGATGGCACTCACTGGAGTCCTGTATCTTCCTCTGGTTCATGTCTTTTTTTTTTTTTGGTCCGGTTGTGGGGCCTGAACTCTGAGCCTGGGCACTGTCCCTCAGCTCTTCAGCTCAAGGCTAGCGCTCTACCACTTGAGCCACAGTGCCACTTCCGGCTTTTTTCTTTTTGCTTATGTGGGGCTGAGGAATCGAACCCAGGGCCTCGAGCATGCAAGGCAAGCGCTCTACCACTGAGCTACCTTCCCAGCCCCTGGTTCATGTCTTTAACTTGTCCTGGTAACAGAAGGAGACCAAATGCCCTGTGAATTCTCCCACAGCATTGGCATGGGGGGGGGCAGAAAGGGAGCAGACCAGCCTCAGTATCTCTTCCCACCCCTCCCCAGAGGCCATTGCTCTGCTCACACCCCCCTGCAGCTTGGCTCTTCTGGTTTTGCTCTGGTTTGGCTCTCCTTCCCTGCTCCCCTTCCCTCTGCTCTCTTGCATTACATCACCGTCTCCTCCCTGACATTGGGTCATTTGTGTCTCAGCTCTGTGTCCCCTCCTCTGAGGTTTCCCCTACACAGCATCCCTGTGAGTCTCCCAAGTTCCTGTCTCTGCATCACCCCTCAATGAAAACCCAGGGACAGGTGCCCCAGACCTATGAGGGGACAGCCCTGGCCCCTGACAGTCTGTGGGTGAAGTATGTCATCCTGCACGGCTCAGGTGCAGAGATGACCTCGGTACACCTGTCTGAGGCACAAGGTCACTGCTGCCCAAACAGGTGATTGCAACTTCTGTTTCATTCTGTGTTCTAATTTGCCAGTTCTGGAGAAGTGGTGGTGTGTTGCCAGACCCTCAGGGGGTGTAGTCTTGCTTCAGCCCTTGCCTTTCCAACTTCTGCCAGTAGGTGGCATCATAGCCAAGCTAATGGACACGGGCAGCGTCTCCCCAATACCATTCCATTTCACAAGGAAGCAGCAGTCCAGTGGGGCCGGTTAGGGTGAGGACTCCTGCTTCCAGTGGGGGGGGTCAGGGCGGGGAAGCCCCTGCCCAGCAGGCTTCTTGTCCCAGCTTCCTGCCCAGCCCTAGTGGCCTTGCTGATCTGTTGGTTGTTGTTTTTTAATCTTCCAGCTTTTTTTCCCCTTTTTTTCCAACTTTTTTCTCCCAACTCTCTTCCTTCTTTCTTTCTTTCCTTCCTTCCTTCCTTCCTTCCTTCCTTCCTTCCTTCCTTCCTTCCTTCCTTCCTTCCTCTCTCCTTTCTTCCCTCCCTCCCTCCCTCCTTCCTTTCCTTCCTTCTCTCTTTCTCTCTCCCATTTTTTGCATTTTTTTAAATTATAAAGGTAATGTAAAGCCGGGCGCTGGTGGCTCACGCCTGTAATCCTAGCTATTCAGGAGGCTGAGATCTGAGGATCGAGGTTCAAAGCCAGCCCGGGCGGGAGAGACCATGAGACTCCTATCTCCAATAAACCACCAGAAAACCGGAAGTGGCGCTGTAGCTCAAGTGGTAGAGCACTCGCCTTGAGCTGAAGAGCTGAGGGACAGCGCTCAGGCCCAGAGTTCAAGCCCCACAACCGACAAAAAAATAAAAATAAAGGTAATGTACAGAGGGGTTACAGTTACATAAGCCAGGTAATTGAATGTATTTCTTTTTGGACAATATTACCCCTTCCCTCTCTCTCTTTTCCCCTCCTGTCCCCACCCCCTTGCTGATCTGTTTTTTTGTTTGTTTTTGTTTTGTTTTGTCTTTTGTTGGTCTTGGGGCCTGGGTGCTGTCCCTGAGCTCTTCAGCGCCACTTCCGGTTTTCTAGTGGTTTATTGGAGATAAGAGTCTCACGGACTTTTCTGTCCGGGATGGCTATGAACCATGATCCTCAGATCTCAGCCTCCTGAGTAGCTAGGATAACAGGCATGAGCCACCGGTGCCCAGCTTTGGCTGATCTGTTTTTAAGATGTTTTTAGGAACAGACACTATGGTCCCTGGCCTGGGTGATGATCTCCCCGGAGAGAGTTAGGGTCCAGATTTCCTGCTCAGCATGCACACACTTGCCAGGTACAGGGAAGCCCCACACTTTGTGCTTCACGTGGCAACAGGTGGAGGGGAGAGTGTACAGACACACCAGGGCTAGAACTTGTTGTCCTCTCCAGTGACCTGGGGACCTTGGCCTAAGGGTGCCTTGAGAGTGGAGAGGTAGGAGAGTGGTCAGACCCCCATAGGTACCCCCCCTGCCCCGTTTTTCCATCTTGCCTGGGGGAAGGTCTCCAAGGCCTTTGCCCATGTGCCAACATCCCGAGAAAGAAGGCCCACATGTCACTCGCACACCGGATACCTGGTCATGCCATGTGCCAGTTTGAAAACAAACTGATCTGTAGTGCCAGCTGAAAGATCCCGGGGGACATTCATAAGAATAATGATCCCTGGGCTGAGAAGATGAGCCCGAGTGCAGAAAATAGTCGGAGGAAAGGCCGCCACAGTATTATAGAGCAGTAGCCGATGCTGGCCACAGATAATGTCAGGCGCTGGTGGCTCACGCCTGTAATCCTAGCTACTCAGGAGGCCTATATCTGAAGATTACAGTTCCAAAACAGTCCAAAGGGACTCTAATGTCTCCAAAAAACTGGAACCCGAGGTGTGGCTCAAGTGGTAGAATGCCAGCTGAGTGAGCAAGAAGCTTTGAGTTCAAAACCCAGTACCCCCACACATTTTTTTTTTCCAGTAAGCTGGTCCTTACTGATTGGGAGGGTCTGCAGTCAAGGTTAGCCCTGACCAAAAACTAATGCGACCCTCCAACCCCCGTCCCAACAATAGCTAGGCGTTTGGGGGCATGCTTCATCCAATCTATTTGGGAAACACAAGTAGGAAGCTCAAGGTCCACACTGGCGCAGGCAACATCTGGCTCAAAAACAAAGCAAAGCCAGGTGCCGGTGGCTCACGCCCGTGTTCCTACTCAGGAGGCTGAGACCTGAGAAGTGAGGTTCAAAGCCAGCTTGGGCTTTCCATGAGACTCTTCTCTCCAGCAAACCACCAGAAAATGGGAAGTGGCGCTGTGGCTCAAGTGGTAGAGTGCTCACCTTGAGCTGAAGAGCTGAGGGACAGCACCCAGGCCCAGAGTTCAAGACCCAGGACCGACAAAAATAAATAAATAAATAAAGCAAAAGGTCTGGGTTACCTCTAGTGGTAACTTACTGTCACCAGAAAATAAGGTCACAGTTTAGTGATGGAGTGTGGTGAGAAGCAGCAGCAGAGGGAAGCCCTCAGGTCTGCTGGAGACCCAGCCCTCAGGGCAGCGTTCTAGAAGGTGTCGCTGTTAGAGGCCTTGAGATCAGGAGGTGGAACTCCAGGAACGGACTCTGCTTTTATTTTACTTTTGGTTTTGGAGACAGGGTCGTGCTGTGTAGTTTAGGCTGGCTAAGGTGATAGCCTGTAGTCAATCCTCTGTCCTCAGACTTCTGAATGTTCAGATGACGAGTGTCTGCCACCATACCCAGCTCAGTGCTGTTACAACAAGACACTAGAGAGTTCTCTTGTCCCTTCTCCACATATAGGAAGTGGGCCCCAACCACTTTTGTTAGCTTCTAGCTAACAAAACCATGAGCCAAGGCTGTGGTGTTTCGTTACCGTGGCCTGCGTGAACTAAGTACCTGCAGGGTGATCTCGGAGGGAGCTGAGCCAGGGCGGTGCCACCGGGGCTCTGTTGGAGCAGACACGTGCAGACTGCGCTAGCTCCTGGGGACACACCTAGTGTCAGCTGACCTTTGAGCACTTTGAATTTTGAATCATCAGAATGGTCCTTTATTTGAAGGATAATTGTGTGTGTGTGCGCGCGCGCGCATGTGCCAGTGTGTGCCAGTACTGGAGCTTGAACTCAGCCTTGGCATTTTTTGCTTAACACTGGCACTCTGCCACTTGAACTACACTTCCATTTCTGGCTTTTTGTTGGTTAATTGGAAATAAGTGTCTCTTAGCCTTTTCTGCCTAGTCTAGCTTCAAGCCACAATCCTCAGATCTCAGCCTCCTGAGAAGCTACGATTATAGGCGTGAGCCACTAGTGCCCAGCCAGACAAAATGTAGTTTAAATAAAAATAGTGATCAGATGAGGGATAAAAGAGTAACAGAAGGGATTTGATAAAAGTACACTATATCCATATAGGGAACTATCACAGTGCAACCTTTTGTACAGTGACTCTGCAGCGGTAAGAGGAGAAGCGAGGTGAGCTGTCCGGACCCGGACGGCAGGTTATTTCCCCTGGGGCTGTGAAGTGGGAGTCAGGCTAAGGGAGGACTAAGCCAGCACCACCCTGTTCTTAGCGAACCACCTGGGGGCTCCCTAGATAGTAACTGCTCAGCTTTGGAAAGGAGGGCGATTCCCCTCTTCTTCCTTTCCTCTGTGTCCCAAGTTCCCTGAGTAGGCACCTGTTTTTCCACATTCGATTATGAGGTTATGTGTGTATGGGAGGAAACTTGTAAGAGCCCCGCTGGTGGCAGGTGCATGCGCGGCCAGCACCCCATCACCCCCTGCAGTCCCCAGACTTCTCCATGTGCCTGAGCTCTTGAGCATGAATGAACCTCAAGAGCACAGTGCCAGGGAGCAGCTGGCAGGCTGGCGGGGTAACTTTCCCAATCTGGTCTCCGTAGGAGCGCTGCGTGGCCGCCCTGGCCAGGGTGGAGCGCACGGACTTCCTGTCACCCATGTGCATCGGGGAGGTGGCGCATGTGAGCGCGGAAATCACCTACGCTTCCAAGCACTCGGTGGAGGTGCAGGTCCACGTGACGTCGGAGAACATCCTCACAGGTAACTTCCACACTTCGCTGCTGCTTGCACACATGAGGGTGCCCCGCCCCGCCCCAGCCCCATGGGCAGCTTCTGCTCTTACCTGAACTTTTCAGATGAGGCACTCATGGGCTAGAGATTTCACAACGAGAGCCCAATACACCCAGCCAGAACAGGATCAAGGCTCAGCTACCACCTTGCAGTGGCCACTTAGTCCATGGCGGGACCGGGAGTGGTCCACGGCCTCTCCCTGCTCTCCTGGAGGGTGGCGGACACTGGCTGGCTCGGCCTCAGGGGAGGCCCACCTTGCCCCAGCCTGAGCCAGGCCTAGATCGGAACTGTTGGGTGAACCTTGCTCTGGGTTCTTCTGCTCGGTCTCCTTGGCCATGGTAACCATGGAAACGTGTCTCCTCTTTCTGTGGGGGAGCGATGCTCCTTCTCACTGGCTCTCACACTTCTTTTTATAACCAGACTGGCGGTGGGGAAGGTAAACCTCCGGCTGCCTCCCGCCCGCTCTGGATCCCCGTGGTCCCAAGCCACCCTACAGACCGTGCAGAATAGCGGCTGTGCTGCGTCCTTCCCTCTCCTTCTTGGTTCCTTGGCAGTGGGGCCTGTTCTCCTGATAGGCCAGGAACTCAGTTATCCATCTGGAACTTTCCAGTGACCTCAACAGGGTTGGCACTTAGAACGGGTTGCATCAGTCCAGCTACAGCACAGTGCATGATGTGGCTGAGGGCTGTCTGGGGGAGAGATAGTTGGCTCTGGGCTGTTCCTTTAAACTGGGCCCTAGATACAGAAGGAGTCTCCAGCATTGGAAGCACCCTTGGGTGCTGCTGGTCTCAGGCTGTATCACAAGAAGCAAAGTGTGCACCACTACAGGAAAGCTTGGCCTCTTCTTCTGGTGGCCACCGGGGTAGACATTGCCCCTGCGCAGGAGCAGAAGTCCGCTGCTCCCAGAGCCTCTCAGTCTTCATGCTTGTGTGTAGCCCGCCATTTTGGCAGCCGGCAGCCACTGTGGATTCACTGTAGCAGTCTTGGCTTCAGAAACACCGGTCGGTCGGGCTGCCTTCCTGATCTGGCCTTGGAGGCCTGTTCTGGACCTCATGGGCTTGGTGACCAGAACAGCACCACCGTGTGCAGATGGTGAGAAGCAGGGTCAGAAAGATGTTCAAGGCTTTGAGATGGGCAAGATGGACCCTCCTCAGTCCCTAGGGCAGAGAGCAGTGGGCCTGCTCACTCAGGGGTGCTGGGGCTGAGGATTTGCTCTCTCCAGTGAGAGCTGCCTCCAGATGGCGACTGCCATGGGCTCAGCAAAAGAAAAAAGAAAAAAAAGACAGGCCAGAAGCCGGGCACCAGTGGCTTATACCTGTAAATCCTAGCTACTCAGGAGGCTGAGATCTGAGGATCATGGTTCAAAGCCAGCCCAGGCAGGAAAGTCTGTGAGACTCTTATCTCTAATGAATCACCAGAAAACCGGAAGTGGAGCTGTGGCTCAAGTGGTAGAGTGCTTGCCTTGAGCTGAAGAGCTGAGGGACAGCGCCCAGGCCCAGAGTTGAAGCCCCATCTTTCTAGTCAAATCTTGTCAGGTTCCTTCCTCAACCTCCTGATGACCTGGCCTGTCTTTTTTTGTTGGTCGTGGGGCTTGAACTCTCGGCCTGGGCGCTGTACCTCTTCAGCTCAAGGCGAGCACAGTTGAGTCACAGTGGCACTTCCAGTTTTCTGGTGGTTAACTGGAGATAGGAGTCTCATGGACGTTCGTGCCCAGGTTGGCTTTGAACCTTGATTCTCAGATCTCAGCCTCCTGAGTAGCTAGGATTACAGGCGTGAGCCGCCGGTGCCAGCTAGATGACATGTTGTTAAAGTTCTCACACTGAGGGGACAAAGCCCAAGCCTCTGTTTGCCTACCCCATGGGCATGCCCTTCCTCTCACTGCTGCATCCTCAACCCCAGTCCAAAGGGCCTGGACTGCCCAGGAGGGAGGGGCCAGCTCTAGGGCACGGAGGCAGTGCTGGCACGGCTGCACATGTTCGCCCTCCTGGGACCTGGAGCCTTGCTCTGTGCCCTCCTGGGCAGCTTCTCTCAGTGGAGCTATGTCATGGCCCTAGGTTCTCCTCAACTCCTTCCTCACAGGCCCAAGGCAGGGCTTGACTAGTCTCCATATCTTGGTCACCTCATCCCAGAGCCTATTCTGTGACCCCCCCCCCATGTCATGCTCCCTCTTCTCTAGCTCTAGCACCTTCTGTCTCCCCACCTTAGAACCTGTGCAGATCTCTGTTGTCCTCCGTTTCTCTCCTGCCCACATTGTCTCCTGGGAGGTGCACCTCTGTGCCTGGCCTGTAGCCTCCAGACCCATTCTGTTCTCCCAATGCCCCCCGAGCGCACATGCAGTGTGTGTGGTCGGCCCTGGGAGGGCCAGGGATGTATCTCTAACAGGGCTGAGCCATGATGCTGTGGGCAAAGTACTCGGCTCCTTCTCCACCGTGGGAGCAGGGCCCATGCTCCCCTCCGCGTCCCACAGCAGCTGAATGAGCACAGGCCAGGGGACCTGAAAACTTGCCTTTTCATTCACCTCTAGCACCTGTCAAAATATTAAGCTAACAGGGACGTGATTGCTGTGAATTGCTCCAGAGAATAGCTGGAAGCTCCTAAGATTTAAAAAGAGATGTTAATGCCACAGTTCTGGCAGCGTTCCATTGAAGAGTGGAGAATGTACAATTAGCATGTTTACCTCCTTTTGCGCTGTAGTGTGCATTTAGGTCTGGTGAGGCCACGCGGGTTTCCATGGAAACGAGCTCGTCAGGCTGGCTCCAGCTGAATCCAACAGGAAATCTTTATTCCCAAAAGCAGGTTGTCAGATCTGCTCAGTCAAAGTGTGGTGAAAATATTTTCTCAGAGTAGCTGTCTGTGCTCCTGGCACAGGAACCGGAAGCTGTGTTCTGAGGTGTTTGTGCCAGGGCCAAGCTGGAGGGCTGGTGTTAGGAGCAGGGTGGGGCTCAGGGACTCTTTTTAAGTGACCCCCTTGGGGTTTGATGTAGAGCCTGGGTTGGGTTGAGCGGGACCCTCGGGAAGCCCAGGCTCCTGCTGGGTGTGGGGTGGGCGTCACGCTGCCCATCTCGCTTGTGCTGCACACTGGGATCTTTCCTGTTGTAGAAGCAGCTTTTAAAGCTGGGCGCTGGTGGCTCACATCTGTAATCCTAGCTACTCAGGAGGCTGAGATCTAAGAATCACTATGCGAAGCCAGCCCAGGCAATAAGGTCCAAGAGATTCTTACTTCACATTAATCAGGAAAAGCCAGATATGGGGGTATGGCTCAAATGGTAGAGTGCTAGCCTTGAGTGAAAAAAAAAAACAAGCAAGAGTGCAAGACGAGGGCTGGGAAGGTGGCTCAGGGTAGAGCGCTTGCCTTGCATGCATGAGGCCCTGGGTTCGATTCCTCAGCACCACATAAGCAGAAAAAACTGGAAGTGGTGCTTGGCTCCAGTGGTAAAGCGCTAGCCTTGAGCTGAAGAGCTGAGGAACAGCGCCCAGGCCCAGAGTTCAGGCCCCATGACTGTCAAAAAAAAAAAAAGAGTGCAAGACCCTGAGTTCAAGTACCAGTACTGAAACTGAAAATAAGTAAATTTTTTTTTTTTTTTAAAAGAGGGATCCTGGGCTGGGGAGGTGGCTCAGTGGTAGAGCGCTTGCCTTACATGCATGAGGCCCTGAGTTTGATTCCTCAGCACCACATAAGCAGAAAAAGTCAGAAGTGGCGCTGTGGCTCAAGTGGTAGAGTGCTAGCCCTGACCTGAAGAGCTGAGGAATAGCGCCCAGGCCCAGAGCTCAGGCTCCATGACCTACAAAAAAAGGGGTGGAGGGTTCCTTGTAAGTACTTGGGAATGACAGATCTGGAAAAGCTGCATCTGCACTAAGAATGGCACCAAGTGGCTATGCAGCCCTGGGAAAACTGATCTCTCCAGTTTCCAAATCACTGCTGTGAACTCCTTTGCACTAACAGGCCACCAGCCATGGTTTGCAGCCCTCTCCCAGGCCAGCTCCCACACTCCGCTCCACCGCGAGGCTCAGTGCCCCAAGCCTTATGCAGCCACAGCCCCTGTCTCAGAGCTTGGAAGCCCTGGGTTAGAACTTTGAGCTGCCATCTTAGGTTTGTGTGGGAGAGGACCAGGAGGAGGAACTCGGGAGGGAGCACTGGGCTTGAGGAGCTGCTCAGGCCTCTGTGCTTTGGACAGTGGTTGGCAGTGGTTGCCCTTCCTCTCAGGGGCTTCTCTACCCTGGCATGGGGTACATGCTGAAGCCTTGCCTGCTGGCTAGCAGGATCGTGCAGTGTAGAGGCAGGTGGATGGAATGTGAGGGAGTGCCACCAAGTGTCATCACAGTGTCTACCAGTGGGGACTTGGGCCAGTAAGTGAGAAGCTGGGGCTGGCTTCCCCCGGAGGACAGGAGAGGGGACAGGCCTGCCTCTCCGGGAAGCTCATCAGAGGCATAACCACCTGGTTAAAACATCAGGTAGGAACTGGTGCTGTGTTAGTGTCCTGGCACTCAGGAGTCTGAGGCAGGCGTATCTAGAATATGAGCCCAGCCTGGGCAGCTTAGCAAGACCCTGCCTCAGAACAAGACTGTTGGGATGTAGCACATGTGATAGAGCACTTGCCTAACGTGCAAGGCCCTGAGTTCACCTCCAATACTGGAAGCAAACCAAAAACACGGCCCAGTAGCCGCTAGAAAGTGTTCCCAGCCCAAGGGCAGCATGGGGAGAGCTGGGTCCCAGGGTCCCGGAGGTGGGACTGCACTCCCTGCTGATGGGTTTCTGGATCTATGTCGGTGCTTGCATGGTGGTAGTCACCAGGGCAGGAGGCTGAAAATGACCTTGAGTGTTGGGGGCCCAGGCCCCTGGGATCGCCAGGTCTGGTGGCAACACCTCCCCAGGACATCACGCATGTGGTTTTCTTTTTTAAGGTACCAAAAAGCTGACCAATAAGGCCACCCTGTGGTACGTGCCCCTGTCTCTGAAGAACGTGGACAAGGTCCTCGAGGTGCCTCCTGTCGTGGTGAGCTGACCCCTTAACTTGTCTCCTGGGCTGAATGTAGAAGTGGGGCCTGCTGAGTGTTGGGGGGAGGGCTGTCCAGCCAAGGACCTGTCCCAAGGGAGCAGCGGCAGTTTGGGGTGCCTCCTGGGATGGGCTCAGAACCCAGTTCTCTCCTAGAGAAAATGGAGGGACGGAGATGAATCTGCTTAGCGTAGTTTAGTCCACGTATAATTCGTGCTTTCAGTGAGCTACACAGAACCCACAGACAGGAAATTCCTTTGTCCTGGAGGACCATTGTGTCATATCATGGACCAGAGAGGAGACTGCGACAGGCTGAGGAGTGCCTGGACCCAGCTGCGCCCAGAGCCTGGACCCGTCCCCCCCCCTCCCGCCCCCGCCCCGCTGCCAGGCCGGGCCGGCTGCCCGGACCCTTTTGAGAGCTAGTTTTCATCTCCGTTCTTGTGAGCATTACTCTCTTCCTCCTGTCCCTGCTGATATGTTCCTCCTCTGGATGGGTCTCATTCTCCCTCAGCTGTGGACAGAAGCTCCTGAGCACAAGAGGAGTTCACTATGATGTCCTTGTGATGGGCCTGTGAGCACCACCTAGGACCATGCAGACCCTGTGGGGCAAACCCTTGGGAAAGAATCTGACTCATTCCCAGAAGTCTCCCTGGCCGCCTCCTGTACTTCCGCCTCGCCCTGCCTGTGCTCCTGTACCAGGGAGGGGCAGAGCTTAATTAGAACATGATTTTAGAAGTGTGACAACTGAAGCTGAGCTCTAGTGGCTCACATCTGTCATCTAGCTACTCAAGAGGCTGAGATTTGAGGATCATGATTCAAAGCCAGCCTGGGCAGGAAAGTTGTGAGACTCAGAACACATAAAAGAAAGTGACAACTGAGAACCAGATCTCTCGTGGCCCATGCCTGTTCTTGTTTATAGACCACTGGCCTCTGTACCCAGGCTGGCCTCAAATGCATGATTCTCTTGCCTCTGTTTCCTGAGTTGGTCTCAAATTCATAATCCTTCTCCTTCAGTTTCCTGCGTGCTGGGATTACAGCATACCCAGCTGGTCTAGAGTTTTAAAAACACACTTGTGTGACCGGAGCCCTCACCATGTTTCCTGGAAAGGGTGGTGTGCCTTGGCTTGTTGGGCTGGTGGCTGTGCCTGGCCTAGAGACAAAAGTCGATTCTTCACAGTTGTGAGGGTCAGAGTCTGAAATCGAGGTATGGCCGGGGCTGAGCTCTGCACCTCAGCTTAGGAAGAGGCATCTTCAGAGATGAATATGGATCTCTCCCCCACCTCCCCCTTCTCCAGCTTCTTGTGGCAGCAGCATGCCTGGCCTTGGGCTGCACATCACCATCCACTTGCTTCACTAAACTGCCTTCTTGCTCTGTCTTTCATACTCTTCAAAGGGCACCAGTCATAGGAGTGAGGGCCAACCACTTTGTGTGACATCTTACCTCATTACTAATTGCAACTACAAGAACGCTGTTTCCTAAAACATTCTTTTTTTTTTTGCTGGTGCAGGGCCTTGAACTCAGGGCCTGGGCCCTGTCCCTGAGCTTCTTTTGCTCAAGGTTAACATCGTACCACTTTGAAACACAGCACCACTTCTGGCTTTTTCCTAGTAATTTATTAAAGAAAAGAGTCTTTTGGCTTTTCATGCCCCGACTGGCTTTGAACTTCGATCCTCAGGTCTGAGCCTCCTGAGTGGCTAGGATAATAGGTGTGAGCCACTGGTGCGCAGCTTACTTACATTCCCATTCTGGTTCTAGGTGAAGGTCAATTTTGAGACCCCCTACTCAACACAGTCATCCCCCTCCTCTCCCTGACTCTCAGGTAACTGGGGTTCTGACCCAAGAAGCAGGAGAGACAGACGGCCACAGGAGCTCCTGTCTGGCCTGGCCTTGGAGCCCTGAGTGTCAGATCTGCCACATCACGTGTAGTTGACCTGATGCAGGCCTCTTGTTGGTGTTGGTGTCTTGCAACATCTTCCGGAGGAGCTGGACAAAAGCCTGTGCCTTTCCGCTTGTCGGCACCTGGTGCTTAGAGCACCAGGGCTCTGGCCAGTGTAGAGGGGCGGGTGGTCACACTCCCGGGTTCCCCTCTCCTTGCTGTAGGCCAGATCCTCTGCACAGCCTTGCCTGCTCTCCTCACCACCTGTGGCCGCTCTCCCACATCCTGGAGGAGCCCACAGCCTTTTCGCTTCCTTTGTGTGGTGGAGTTGATACGACATAAATGCCAGCATGGCTTTGTAGACATTGTGCTGGAACATGGCTGCGGAGCCAAGGCAGAGAGGGCGCGAGAAAAAGCTGGGCTCCAGCTTCACTGCTGCAGGGGTGAGCCGATCACTTCCCCACACCAGGCCCTGAAATGATAACCCTCAGCTCCCTGGGAACACAGGCTGCAGGGCTGGCAGAGCCCTGCTTGGGCACAGCTTCCTTTCCTGGCTCCAGGAAGCCTGTGTACATATCTCCTGGAGCCCAACCGCAGGCTTCCAGCGCCCCCAGCATCTGCCCTGCCAGCCTTCCACGCTTAGCTGGCCATGGATAGTATGTATAAACATATTCACAGATGCCAACTAGCTGAAATATAGACATATCAGACACACTCAAACCTGCGTGCGCACGCGGACGGACACACACACACACACACACACACACACACACACACACACACACACGATTTTCTGTTGTGTTCATCTCCCCAGAGGAATTCTGGGCACTGTCATGTAGAGAACAGCTTTATCTTGTAGAGAACAGCTTTATCTTCTTGCTCCGACTTCTTCCCAGCCTGGCAGAGGATGCTGCCTTTCCCTGGGGTTGGGAAGCGCAGTGGCCCTGTGATGCTGGTGATGCTTGAGAAGCTGGAGGGCCACGGGTGGACACAAACATGCAAATAGGCCTGCATTATGAGACATTCAGGCTGCAGTCTGTGCACTCAGGCCATGCTGTCACTGCTTCAGATGAGTGGATCTCGTGAGTCCTGGGACTGAGCCTGAGACCAGTCCTTCACTCAAGTATTGCAGCTGTTAGTTCCCATAATCAAGGCAAGACGTGTGTTATTGGCTGGCTCCTGCGGCCTGCCTTCCAGAAAGGCCCATTGGTCTTGTGTGCTCTCAGAGCTCTGATGAGCTTGCTGAATGCCACATATTAGACTAGGAGCCAGTGGCGGGGGGTGGAGGGAGAGGTTGGGGTGTTGGTTTTTAAGTTGTCTATTCTTTACTGTGCTGAGGACACAGCACAGAGCCTGTGCCTGCTAGACAGCATCCTGCCGCTGCTTCCCCAGCTCCTGGCCCTCTCTTACCCCAATTTTTTTTTTTTTTGTCAGTCCTGGGGCTTGAACTCAGGGCCTGGGCACTGTCCCTGAGCTGCTTTTGCTCAAGGATCACACTCTACCACTTGAGCCACAGTACTACTTCCAGCTTTCTCCATTTAACTTGTACTAAGGAATTGAACCCTGGGCTTCATGCATGCTGGGCAAGCCCTCTACCTCTAAGCCACATTCCCAGCCCCACAATTTCCAGATTTTTAGGTAGTTTATCCGAGATACGAGTCTAGCACTGATGGCTTCAACCTACCATCTTCAGATCTCGGCCTCCTGAGTAGCTAGGATTACAGGCGTGAACCGCTGATGCCCAACCTTTCTTCTTTCTTTTTTGGAGATAAGATCTTGCTGTGTTGCCCAGGAAGTCCAGGAACTTAGTCCCCTGCTTCAGCCTCCTGAGTACTGGGATTACAAGCGTGCATACCATGTTCCACTTGGCTTGGTTCTTTTGAACAAACCCCTGTCTCCTTTCTTGGCTTCCTTTGAAGAAGGCTCACTGAACCAAAGGAGATGGGTACAAGGGGATAAGCTGCAAGGAAGAACACAGAAAGGCCAAAAACTAGCTTTAGACAAGCAGAAACGAATACAGTGTAGTTTGGGGAGACTTGAGGAGGGACAGAGTGGAGCCCTGAGGGCTCAGCCACCCGTACTGGCCAGGTGAATGAGGGAGGAGGGGCAGCTGGCAAAGCTGGCTGTGAGTGTCCAGGCTGTGGTCATTCAGGATGGCCAGGCCAAGGGGAAGGGTGGGGACTGTGTGGGGAGCATGGACAGTAAGGCCTAAACCTGGACTGTGTCCCCCTGAAGGTCCCATGGGGAGGGGTGAGGTCCCTACCTGGGCTGGAAGATGAGGGACATTGAAGGTGATGCATGGACTGTTGCTGTTACCTCACGTTCCCCAGTGTGCCCAAGAATGAGGAGCCTTCGTTTACACATAAGATTTTATATTCTCTTGGCCATCCTTCTTTCCTCTTCAGAGAAGTTTCTCTGTATGTCTTTAGCCCACTTATTTATTGGGCAGTTGTTTCTTTGAGGATTTGTTGTTGGGGGATTTAATTTTTTGAGTTCTAGGTATATTTTAGATATGAGACCCTTGTTCCTTGTATGGCTAGTGAAGATCTTCTCCCAATCCGTGGGCTTTTAATTGATCTTGCTAGCTATATCCTTTGCCATGCAGAAGCTCTGCAATTTCATGCAGTCCCATTTGTCCAACCTTTCTTTGATTTGTTCTGTTTCTGGGTCTCTATTAAGAAAATGCTCAACCTCCCTAGCCATAAAAGAAAGGCAAATCAAAACAACCCTGAGATACCACCTCACCCCAGTTAGAATGGTGATAATCAAGACTCTAATAACAACAGATGCTGGAGGGGATGTGGACAGAAGGGAACCCTACTGCATTGTTGGTGAGAGTGTAAGCTTGTTCAACCACTTTGGAAAGTAGTATGGAGGTTCCTCAAAAGACTCCACATAGAGCTTCCTTATGACCCAGCAATCCCACTTTTGGGAATTTACCCAAATGATCACAAACAAGACCATACTAAAGCTACCAGCACGACTATGTTTGTTGCAGCATTATTTACCATAGCTAAGATATGGGACCAACCCAGTTGCCCCTCAGTAGATATGGATCAAGAAAATGTGGTATATATACACAATGGAATTCTATGCCTCCATCAGAAAGAATGACATTGCCCCATTTGTTAGGAAATGGAAAGACTTGGAAAAAAAATTATATTAAGTGAAGTAAGCCAGGCTCAAAGAAACATAGGTCCCATGATTTCCTTATTTGCAATAACTAGTATATGTCTGAGACAAGCAGAAATGGTCAGATAAGTTGATGTTAGGCGAAATGAACCCCAAGATAAGGACTCAAATAGTTTTTCTTTCTTGCTGTTGTTTCTAACATATTTATAAGATTCTTTCTTTGTTGCTTTGTATGTCCCTCCCCCACAGTATAACAAATTGTTTAAATAGGGACACAGGTGGACCCATTGTAACAATGAGATGTACAAGACGTTATGTCAAAAAACGAACTTTACAACTTTTGCGGGGAATGGGGGGTGGAGATGGGAGGGCAGGGATGGTAAGGGGAAACAAAGGAGGAGGCAACAATGCTTGATAAGAAATGTACTCATGCTGGCCCCCAGTGGTACCCTTCTGTAATCCTAGCTACTCAGGAGGCTGAGATCTGAGGATTGAGGTTCAAAGCCAGCCTGGGCAGGAAAGTCCGTGAGACTCTTATCTCCAATAAACCACTAGAAAACCAGAAGTAGCGCTGTGGCTCAAGCAGTAGAATGCTCACCTTGAGCTGAAGAGCATAGGGACAGCACCCAAGCCCAGAGTTCAAGTCCCATGACCGGCCAAAAAAAAAAAAAAGAAATGTACTCATTACCTTGCTCATGTAATTGTAACGCCTCTGTACAGTATTTTCACAATAAAAAAACTTACTAAAAAAAAAGATTTTATATTCTCATACCTTTTAAGTTCTTGAGTCAGAAACTCCCACAATCCCCTAGGGGAGCCTCGGGATCCTTTTCCACCTGGGCTTACTGATCTGCAAAGGTGTCATTTGGCCAGTAGTTATTAGGGCTGGTCTTGAACTTGTGCAATTTTACATCCAGGACTAGGGCAGACATGACCAAGACAATCAATACTGTTTTAATAGTGAGAAATTGTGTGTGTGGCCTAGTGAGACAGGTTTAACTACATATGGTACAGAAGAATGGTCTATGTATTTGTAAACTCACTGGTCTGGGAGGATCTGAGCCAAACATACACCCAGCTTACCTCTGGTGAGGGAGACTACACAAGATTTCATCCATTCGTGTTGTCACAAAACCAGTCCCAGCTGGCGCCTAGTTAGATGACGGGGCGCCATCCCTGCTGCACCTCACCTTGGCCTGCTTCCCTCCCACAGTACTCCCGGCAGGAGCAGGAGGAAGAGGGCCGGAAGCGGTACGAAGCCCAGAAGCTGGAGCGCATGGAGACCAAGTGGAGGAATGGGGACATTGTCCAGCCTGTCCTTAACCCAGGTAGGAGTTGGTGCCCCGTGCTTTCTCACCTGCGGATATCATTGCCCACCATGCTCAGGCCACAGGGACACTCTAGTCGACCGTCACCGTCCTCTGGTCTCCCAGATGTCCAGTGCCCTTTCCTGGAGCCAGGCCCTTTGTCCCTTGCCCACCTCAGAGCCAGGCAGGCCCCTCCCAGTGGCACAACATGCAGGAAGTCAGCATGGCACCTCTGTGAGTCTCTGGTGGGCATTCTGTGCCAGGACCTGGACAGAGGGACACTGGCCTACTTCAGGGCATTTGCTTTTGTTATGTTTTTCCAGTTTGTGCTGCACACTTAGAAGCTTGTGTTCTAGTTCACTAAAAATAAGCAAACAACCAGGCACCTGTAATCCTAGCTACTCAAGAAGCTGAGATCTGAGGATCTCAGTTTGAAGCCAGCCCAAGCTAGAACAGCCATTAGACTCTTATCTCCAATAAACTACTCCGAAGAAAAGCCGGAAGTGGTACTATGGCTCAAGTGGTACTGGCCAAAAAAATACCCCAGAAGAACAACACACACACACATACACACACACAAAGAAAAGAAAACAAGCAAACAGTCAGGGTCAGTGGCTCATGCCTGTAATCCTAACTACTCAGAAGGCTGAGATCTGGAGCTTGCGGTTGGAAGCTAGCCTGGGCAGGAAAGTCCATGAGACTTATTACCTGATTATCCACAAAAAAGATGGAAGTGGCGCTGTAGCCAGGTGGTAGAGTGCTAGCCTTGAGCAACAGCGCCAAAACACAAATGGCGGCAGGTTTGAACCCCCATTCCTTTACCGTGCAGACGTGTGGCTGTGTGAATGAGCGACAGTTTGTTGTGTGTGCAGCTGTCCTGTGCCCACCCAGCTCTCTCCTTTCACCAGGACCGTCTAAGCCTTCACAAATCCCTGCAGAAGCCAAGGTGACCAAATGTGTTTCTCCCAAGAACAGCCTTTCCACACCAGAGCCCCTGGTTCTCAGATGCACTTTGGGACTGCAGTTCTTGGGAGCTTGTCAAACCTTTCTGGACAGGCTGACTTATGGGATGTCTCCCTGGCAATGTGCCTTACTGCTGTCACATTTTAGTAGAGTTGATGACTTTCCAGAATGTTCTATGCTTCTCTACTTCACTGGTCTTCATGATACCTGTATGTTCTGTGCTGGGCTTGATGATGTCCTCAACCTCAAGTCCTTGTGGATCCCGGATAAAGTGGATGTTCTACTTCCTGACTTGGCTTCTCTTAGGTCTGTTTGTCCCTGGGCAGCTGTCAGGCTCACTAGGCTTCATTCCCTTTCCCTCCGTGTTGCTGCGTTGCTGTACCTTGCTGTGGGCTCTGGCTAAGGCTCCGCCATTATCTCTGCTGTCCTCCTTTCAGGCTGCAGCCACGTTCCTTACCAAGGAGGGTGTGGATGACAGCCAGCCAGTGCTCACATCACTGTGCTTCTCCAGCCTGGCTTGTGGGGTAGCCAGAGTGCAGTTGGTTTCTCAGCAGTGTCTAGCAGGATTTTGCACATTCTTTGGCTCTTTGTTGGTCCAGCCTTTGCCCTCCCAAAGCAAAACAAATATTCTGAGGCCACTGGAACAGTATAGGTCAGTTTCCTTCCTGCTGGACAAATCTCTGATCTCCTCTGCTCCCCTCTGCTCTCCGCTCCCTTCTGCTCCCCTCTTCTCTTTTCCCTCCCCCTCCCCCC
>NW_012267222.1:3250284-3289289 GCF_000151885.1 Dipodomys ordii | reverse complement strand
CCTTCCTTCCTTCCTTCCTTCCTTCTGAGCAGTAAGCCTAGCCTTGCTTGGGTTTGAAATTTAAAAGCAGTTCTTTTGTTGTCCTTCAGCTGGTCAAGCAGGTTCTAAGCCTGTGTTCCTTTGTGAAAGGCCCCTGCAGCCCCAGGGGCACACCTAGTGACTTATTTCTTCCACCTTATCTCCTAGTCTATTCATGATTTGAATGCAGCAATGAATTGACCCACTGATGTGCTCAGAGCCTTCAAGATCCAGTTGTCTCTGGGGAACCCACACAGAGCTTGCAGAGGTGTGTCTCACCAATCAGGATAGGACCAGCTGTGGCGAGTACAGTGTGGGAGTTGTGGAGAGATATCCAGGGCTGGGAAGAGTAGGAATCTTAGAGATACTGACACAGGAGACCCAGCCTCTGGTCAGGATGGCCTCCACCCTGCTGGCTGTCTTGCTGCTGAGAATCACTGTGTAGGCCTGGCATGGATCATGGACAGGATGGTGGGAAGGAAGGCTGCCTGGCAGGAGGCCTGAGCCCAGACACCCTCCAAAGCCAGGCCTTCCTGGGCCAGTCATGGAGCTTCAATGTAGACTACAGAAATACTGTTGGTACCATTTTTGTGTGTGCCTTTGTGCCAGTACTAGAGCTGGGGGCTGGGCACTGTCTCTTAGCTTTTTTGCTCAAGGCTAGTGTTCTACCACTTGAGCAGCAATTCCCCTTCCTGCTTTTTGGTGGTTGATTGGAGATAAGTCTTCACAGACTCCCCTTCCCAGGCTGGCTTTGAACTGTGATCCCCAGATCTCAGCCCCCTGAGTAGCTGGGATTGCAGATATGAACCACTGGTGCCTGGCTGTTGGTGATTTTCTTAAAAGTGGAAAATGAGGCTGGTGACAGCATCGTGGTGGAGCATCACCTGTGCCCCTGTGGGCAAGCCCCCTTGGTGCCATGCCCCTAGGCAGTATACTGTGAACCACTCATGGGGCTACTTGGGCCTGCTCTGCCTTCCCCACAGCTGTGGCCCGCAGAGCCCTCAGCTCTCCTTCGAAGAACCCAGTCTGAGTGCTGGCAGGCAGTCATCCTCGGTGAAGTACTGCTGCAGGGTGGGAGGTGATCTCCCCCATGACTAATGCTTCTGCTTTGCCTCTCCAGAGCCCAACACGGTGAGCTACAGCCAGTCCAGCCTGATCCATCTGGTGGGGCCTTCGGACTGCACCCTGCACGGCTTCGTGCATGGAGGTAAGAGCCTGGGCACTGGCTGCGCCCTCTCCCGCCTCCCCCCCCCACTCCTCCCCCCTTGCTGCCCCCGCCTGTCGCCGGGAAGCCAAGCTGCCGGCTGACCCAGTTCAGGCTTCATGTTCAGTGAAGTGTAAATTTAAACTTCCAAGAGGTTGCATAAGAAATTACTGGAATACTATTGGTGCCTGTTTTTAAAATTGGAAATGAAAATGGGATGGATGACCACATTCCAGCCGAGGTCACACGCAACCCAGGGAGCTCGGAGCAGAGGTGGTGGTGGCAGGGCCTGGCTGAGGGGCCTGTGGCACGGCGACGCACGGACTCACAGCACCTGCCACTGACGCTTGCATTTCTTCTTCTTCTTCTTCTTCTTCTCCTCCTCTTTCTCCTCCTCTTCCTCCTCCGCCTTCTTCTTTTTGACAGTCCTCGGGTCTAAGGCTCTTTGTGTGTAAGAGTAGTGCTCTACCACTTGAGCCACAGCACCACTTCTGGCTTTTTCTGAGTAGTTAGAGATAAGAGTTTCACAGACTTTCCTGCCTGGGCTGGCCTCAAACCGTGATCCTCAGATCTCAGCCTCCTGAGTAGCTGGGATTATGGGTGTGAGCCCGGTACCTGGCTTACATTTCTTTTTGTAAATGCAGACCCACATCAAGTCAGGCTGAGCAGTCCTGGCCCAGGCTGCTCACGGTCCAAACACGTGCTGGGAGATTGGAGGACTTGGCTATAGAGTTGCAGAGGGGTGTTCGTATGGGAATAGTCTGCAGGTGTATTTCTGTGAATTAAGGCAAATACAACCTGCACATTAACCCACATGTGATGTGTGTAAGACTGAGTACACAAGAAACATGCTGAGCCAGGCCACTGGATCCCACACATAGGATGGAGGGCTGGTTGGGAAGATCACTTGTGCCCAAGAGTTTGAGCCCAGCCTGGGCACCAAAGCCAGACCCTGGCTCCCAAACACAGGCAGACTGATTTGAAGGACGGTAGTTGAGTGGTACCAACAGTAGCAGAGCTTGTGAAACGGTGTGAGTGGCGGAGTGCAGCACAGCCGCTGCTGTGTGCTCAGCTGTTAGTCAGTTCTTAGATACGGCAGGCATTTCTGCACAGTACTTTCACTTGTGCTCACATTCCTTGGTACCTAGAACACCAAGTTCTGTTCTGTTCAGAAAACTCCTATTCATCTTTCAAAACCCAGGTGGGATGACAGCTCCATGTAGGTTTACACTGACATTTCTACCAAGGGTCCTTCAGGTCAAGGACTGGACTTCCGTGTGTCTCCAGCCAGTCAGGCACACCCTTGTTTCCCAGTGGAGCACAGATTACTTCTTGGTTGAGGGTAGAAGACCCTGGATGGGTCAGATTCAGCGGGCCTTTATGTGAGAGATACTTTTTAAGTTTCTTTCTTTGCTTGATCTTGGTGGTTCTGAGATTTGAACTCTGGGTGCTCAAGCTGTGAACTCCCCCTCCCCCCAAGCCCTTTTCCAAATAGGAACTCTCAGATTGGCTCAAGCCACTTTGGACCACAAGCTTCCTAAATGTTTAGTCTTCCTGCCAGGTTAGGGTAACAGATATGCCCCCCACCTACCCCCCTTTCGTGGTTGAGATGTGATCCTAAGAGCTTTTGGCCAGGGCTGGCCTTGAACCTCGAGCTGGGGTTACAAGTGCCACTGCCACAGCCTAAAATTTGCTTTCTTCTTTTTTCTTTTTAATTGATCCCTTTTTCTGAGTTTTCTTTTTCAGTCTTAAGGTTGTTTTCTCTAAATGCTGGCTGCATGCCCCTTTGTTTTGACTGACTTGGTCCTTCTCAGGGGAAATTCCACCTATGACAAATGGTATTTTCAGATAGGCACAGGAACATAGATAATTGGAGTATGTTTCTACTCAAACACTGAAAACATCAGGCTCATGAGCTCTCCCCATTCCCACCTTGCTGGCCTCCAGTTCCAGGGGGCAGCAGCTCCTCTGCTAAGCCCAGACTTTTATCACCATGAGAAATTGTCCTTGGGCTTTACATAGCTCTTACTTTACCTGAAATTTGCCGAATTCCATGCTGCAGTGTTTTGCTCTCTCTCTCTCTCTCTCTCTCTCTCTGTGTGTGTGTGTGTGTGTGTGTGTGTGTGTGTGTGTTGGCAGCTTTTCACCAGGTGTGGCCTTGGTGTCTTCCGGCCTTTGTGGCAGGGAGTGCTTGCCCTTAATCCAGTCCTCTTGGCTTTCCACATTGGATGGCATCAGCCAGATGCGGGGATTGAGGAATCCTTTGAAAACCATTGAGAAGCACAGCTTTCTAATATTTAGTGTCTATTTTTATAGGCATTTCAAATTTGCATGCACAATTTATAAGCTATGCTTAGCAATTTTACCAGGTCTAATCATCTCTCTTGTGCCTGGAAACTGACCAGGAATAAATGAGGATAAAGATGGTGCCCAAAACACCCAGGTACCATCACCTGTGGGCTCCCAGGGACTGTCATACCTGTGGTCTCTCAGGTACCATCACCTGCAGTCTCCTAGGTACCGTCACCTGTGGTCTTACTACTGGGTTCTGTCCACTTGACTTAGTCAGCAGACACCAGTCACAAGAGAGACTGCTGACTCAGTGTGGATATCGGCTGCAGTTCCTCGGGTTCTGGGCTGTGGGGCTTTGAAAAGCTGCGTGAATCCTGATTGTCTCATCACTCGCTGGCGTGGTTGTAGAGGTGACGGTGGTTGGAAGGAGATGGTCCTTGCGGTCTGGGAACCATAGGTGGAATCCAGGGGCATCTTCTGCCTGGGACCAGGGTGGCCGGTCCTGACTCTGGTCTTTGGTTTTTCTGTGCTGACTTTGGTAGGTTGTCAGTGGCTTCTGTGAAAGGCAGCCCTAGAACCCAGCTCAGCTGGGAGAGGCCCAAACTGCAGCTTCTGCAAGGAAGGGGGTGGGATTTCCATGACAGTGCAGGCACGAGCTGCCCAGGGCTGACATGGCACTGTGGGCCATGGTCCCTGGCATGGGGTCGTGTTCCTGAACGTCACACCTCTGCAAACCTGCTCTGGTGGAGTGCAACCTGTTCTGGCCGTACCTCCGCTATCTGCTGACCTGCTCTTCCCCTCGCTGGCCTTCAGCCTCTTGGCCCATCTCTAACCTTCCAGCCAACTGTGTGTGACACCATGTGACAGCCTCCCTGCCCGGGGCACCACCAGGCAGCCACTTGATGTGTGGTCACATTGGAGAATCACAGCTGTAGCTCAGCAGGTCATGACGGCAGTGGGCTGGGTTGAGAAGACTGGGAGCTGAACCTGCCTCCCAAAGTCTGCAAGGTGCTGCTGCAGCTGCAGAGCAGAGCACTGTGTTCTGCAGCCCCGGCTCTGCCACCCAGGCACTCCCAGCAGGCTCACTGCGTGACACAGTTTGCCTCTTAGTGCAGATTTCTGGAACTTTTCTCTCTGGACCTTGGGTTCCTCCTGTGCTGCTGTCTTACCTCAGAGGACACTGCCCCTGCTTCTGCTGCAGGCGCCCCACCCCTGCCCTCACCACGCTGCTGTTCACCTGTTGTCAGATCCAGTCCCTTCTCCCTCTGCTGACAGAGTTACTGTTTGTGCTGGTCGTGTATGTGTTGCCAGTCCTTGGGCTTGAACTCAGGGCCCAAAGGCCATCTCTGAACCTTTTTTGCCCAAGACTACTATGCTGCTTGAGCCACAGTTCCACTTTTAGCTTTTTGGTGGTTAATTAAAGATAGGGCTTATGGACTTCCTGTCCTGGCTTCAAACAGATCCTCGGATGTGAGCCCCCTGAGGAGCTAGGATTGTAGGCACTGCACCTAGTGAATGTGTGCTGGGCTTTTATTTCCACTGAGATTGATACCCAGCCTTATCCTTCATCCTGCAAGGCTCATGGGAGACCCCTGGCCCACCCACACAGCTGGCCGGGACCCCTGGCAGGTGGGCGGTGGTTGGCTAATTGGGAGCAGCACCATTGCTACAGATTTCTACCCTGGAGAGGAGGGAGAGGGACCTCCCCTCAGACTGTCAGTGCATTCCCTCTCAAGAGGATTCTGTTTATTTTTTTTTTTTTGGTCCAGTCATGGGGCCTGAACTCTGGGCCTGGGCGCTGTCCCTCAGCTCTTCAGCCAAGGCTAGCGCTCTACCACTTGAGCCACAGCGCCACTTCTGGCTTTTTTCTTTTTGCTTATGTGGTGCTGAGGAATCAAACCCAGGGCCTCATGCAGGCAAGGCAAGCGCTCTACCACTGAGCCACCTTCCCAGCCCTCAAGAGGGTTCTGAACTCTGCACTCTTGTCATCTGCCTGGATCGCCTTCAGGAAGAAGCTCAGAGCCTTTTTTTTTTTTTTTTTTTGACTAGGTCTCTGTACATAGCTCAGTCTGGCCTCCACCTCCTGATCCTCCTGAGGTTGTCTCTTTTTTGAACTCTGGGCCTGGGCACTGTCCCTTAGCTCTCCAGCTCAAGGAGAGCACTCTACCACTTGAGCCACAGCGCCACTTCCGGTTTTCTGGTAGTTTATTGGAGATAAGAGTTTTCACTGCTTTTCCCGCCTAGGCTGGCTTTGAGCCACGATCCTCAGATCTCAGCCTCCTGAGTAGCTAGGATGACAGGTGTGAGCCACCAGCGCCCGGCTCATGATGCTGTCTCTTGAATGGGAGTACAGGCAGGAGCCACAGTGCTGGCTGCTATGCTCTTTTTCATGCCTTTGACAAAAATGGCCACGTCCTACAGGCCACGGTGACCATCCTTAACCCCATGAAAGGACCTTAGGAACTGGGACAGGAAGAGAGCTGGGAGGTTTCCGTTAGGTAGGAGTCAGGAACTGTCTGTTTGCCCCAGGACCTGGTCAGGACCTGGGCCACTGCATGTCTTTGCAGGTGTCTGGCATATCTATGTCAGCCTGGTCCCTACGGGGCGATCTGGGCCTCGCTACTCAGGGTGTGTGAGGAAGGGCAGGGCAGGGTTGCTGTCTGTCTTAGAACGACAGTGTGATGGATCAGTTTTTGGATCTCTGGCAGACACGCCAGGAGCCTCTTCGAGGCAAGAGTTTGGTCACAGTTTCTGGTGCTGGGGGCAGAAGTGGGGCTGTGGCAGAGAGCTGGGGATAAGGCCATTCCCTTAGAAATCATCTGGGCCTGTATTCAGAGGCTCGGCTCTTCTAGAGGCTATGAGGCTGTGATGTGCAGCCACGGCCAGGGCTACATCTTTAATCAGGAGTGCCTGGTGCTTCTGATGACTCAGAGCCCACAGCGAGGATGTGTATTGTGTCAACAAACCTGTGGCTGTCCTCACACCCTTTCCCTCCTCTCTGCAGATCCATGTGAGGAGTGAGAACTGAGGGCTTTCTTGCCCCCACCCCCGCTTCCCCACCCCCTGCAGCTGACTCCCAGAGTTGTCACCAGTCCTCTTCTCTCTCTATCCCAGGAGCTCCTAGCTCACTATGGCCCAGCCGAGGCTGCCAGGGGCTACCCACCAGGGCTGTGGCCCCAGATCTCCCCACCTGCCCATTCCTTTCTGACTTGTGTGCTGTGTGGGCGCCCCCTGGAATCACAGCCCTGACTTCACCCCTTAGATGAAGTAATGCAGGGAAAGCAAGTGGCATTCGGAAGTGGCAGTCAAGGTGTTTTTCATTTTTGATGCAGGATCTTGCTGTGCTCTCCAGGCTGGCCTCAGTTCTAGGCCCGAGTGCTACTCCTGCCCCTGCCTCCAGAGTAGCTCTCGGCACCACCATGCTATGCCCAGATCTGTTTGCATCATTTTATTATTACCTTATTAGTTTTGTTGTTACAGAGAGCGAGGAGAGAGTGTTCCATGGAGAATCAAGTGGAGTGTTTATGAAATGTGGTGATGTAATTTTGACCACAATGAGCATTTAAATTACAAATTCCCAGCCTGGTGTCAGTGGCTCACACCTGAAATCCTAGCTACTCAGGAGGCTGAAATCTGAGGATCTCAGTTCAAATCCAGCCCAGGCAGGAAACTCCATGAGACTCTTATCTCCAATAAACTACCAGAAAACTGAAAGTGGTACTGTGGCTCAAGTGGTAGAGCTCTCACCTTGGGCTGAAGAGCTGAGGGACAGCGCCCAGGCCCAGAGTTCGAGCCCCATGACTGACACGCACACACACACACACACACACACACACACACACACAATTACCAATTACCCAATTCATGGAGCCTGGACATCCAGAACAAGAACATTACACCTAGAAGCCGAGCTGCGCTCTGAGAGATGATGGAGCCAAGAGCAAGCAGTCTGGACTTCACATAGCAAAAAGGAGGGTGCTTTCTCAGAATCTGGGGGATATGCATAAAGATGTTCTCTGAGCACAAGTGGGGTGGATAGCTTTGAGCCTGTGATACTTAAAAAGAAAAATTAAAAATACCTAAGTGTTGGAACTGGGAAAAGAATAACAAAATCCACCCACAGAAAGGAGGAGAGTAGACTCAAGGCCAAGAGGCTGTCTTGGTTCTCGAGTCCCCTGTGTTTGCCTGCACCCCTCTCCCTCCCTGCTCCTACTGCCTGCCCAGAAGCACATCCTCATGACATCGAACTGTCCTAGCGCCTATCCTGTGCTGGTCCCCACCTCCTGCAAGCCCCCCTTCCTGCTGACCTGGCTAGGCGTGTGTTGCTACCTCTTTTCTACAGATAGCTCCCCTTTTCGGGGTCAGGCAGTTACGCCAGCCAGCTGGATTCTCTCCTGGCACTCTGTGCAGATTGTGGCTATGAGTTTGTCCTCCTGGCCTTCATCACAGAGTGGACACCTGAATTGGGGGTCAGCGTGTCACTTGCCAGCCCTGCAGGGATTGCTGCCTGCAGAACACAGGGGTCCCGGGCTCGCTCGCTCGCTGTCCCTACGTTGTCTGTAGCATTTGTCTGTAGAGGGCACCCTCCTCTAACAGTCTGTGGGTGTGAAGGAGTGTGCCCGCGTTGCCACGGCAGTCTTGCCGACCTGCTGCCCACCTCTGGCTCTGTGTTAACTCACTTCTGGAAAAGCATAATGGCTAGTGACTGCCGAGAAGCCTTTCCTCAGCCAGCGTCACTGGGCTCCGCTCGTCCAGCTGTCCTAGGGCCCCCTCATCCCATCCAGGCAGACATGGCAACAGGAGGCAGGGGAGGCTCGTCTCCTCCCAGCCGCTCGGGCACCTCCCCCTAGCGGCCCAGGGCCTCTGAGCTATTGGCACTGGCACTCCATGTCCCCTCACCCCCCATCCTGCCCCTGGCACTTCCCGGGCAAGATCACCTGCCCAGCCTCCTGCCCAAGCCAGAGCGCAGATGCATCTCCTTGTCATTGTCCCCCAGAACCTCCCTGATTCCTCCTAACCTTGCTGCTGCCCCTTCTGTCCCTGTGCTGCTCCTGCTGCCTTAATGACCCCAAGGCCTTTCTTGCACCACTGCTCTCCCCACCACCCTGACCCCCTGCATTGGTGGTTCCTGCCCCAGCCTCTCCCCTGCACACCGTCAGGGCCTCTCAGATGTGATGCTAGACAGGGAGATCTGTGGTTCCCTCCACCCCACCCCCCACCTCGTACCCGAACAGCCCAGCCAGGCTTCCTGCAGGGGTCCCAGACTCAGCCCTGTTCTGGAGCCCTCCGCCTCACCTCTCAGCCTGTCCTCCACTCCCACCTTCCTGCACGTCAGAATCTGAACTCTCCCTATCCTGTCACTTTCTGGTCCAAACTGTGGCCATGAACTGTGCTGACCCCCACTGGGCGCCCCCTTCACTGCTGGACAGCGTCCCACACCATCTTTTCAGACAAACTCTGTTCAGGGCCCTGGAGATGAAGCCACAGGTCTTTATCTGGGCCATTTCTTCCCTCCCAGCCCCTCCCCGAGCTCATCTCCCTCCCCAAGGCCTCCCTGCCAACAGTGGGGTCTCCTTCCACCATTTACCCTCCCTGCCAACGGTGGGGTCTCCTTCCACCATTTCCCTCCCTGCCATGCCAGGGTCATGGAGCTCTGTGGGCTCTGTCCCCGGTTTTAGTCCTCAAACCAACCGCCCAGTGGCTATGATTTCTTCCCATCTGTGAAGGAAACACAGGAACTTGCCCAGCGCGCGGTGTGAAGCACTGACCCATCCTCATTCCTGGCCCTGCTCACTTCTGTTCCAAAGCACTTACCGCCGTTCTCACTTCCTCCACAACCCAGAGCACGCATATGCACAGTGGGGCTTCTGCCCGCCCGGGCACTGCGTCTCACTTAGGGCAGGGCCTGGCGAGAGCGCAGTCAGCCCCACCCAGGGAGTGTGCCAGCCATGCTGGACAGTGCTGGCACATGATGAGCCAGGGCTGGCCCAGTGTCCCAGCGGAAGGGACATGGGGGCTGCAGAAATGGCCCTCCCCTGACTAGCAATGCAGCATCTGTCCAGCAGCTGTGGGGCTCACACACTGCCCAAGGGGCTGAGGCTGGGGCTGCTCAGCTGAGCTGGAACCTGAAGAGTAGCAGGACTGGGCACCAGAGCAAGATGGCAGAGAAGGCTGCAGGACTGGGCCATGCACTGTGCTTCTCAGGGCGGTTGTGAGAACTGTGTTCTGCAGCAGCAAGAGCCCCTCTCGCTCTCTAGAAAACAGATCCGAGGTGCAGATTCTCTTTCTGCTGTGAGCCCTCTTTGGCTTGAGCCACTATGGTAAGCCTGGGCAGGGAATGGAGAAGGGAAAGCCTGCTGGAACTCTTGAGGAGCTTCTGGTCAGGTCCACAGGTAAGCCAAGACACACTGGCTTGAGCATTGCTAGCTTTGCCTTCTCAGGAAGAACAGTCTTGCGTGAGAAGCGTGGTCCTCCAGGTCTCCTTTCTGCAAGTTTTGGTGTTTGAAGACACTGCTATGCAGCGGGAGCTCCGAAGCGCAGTCTTTATGTCCATACTGAGGCTCTGGGGGCAGAGCTGTGAGCCCACTGGAGCCTGGGCACTTCCATGGTTGGATGTGGACTTGGCCACTCTAGCCAAAGGACCCTGCTGGCCCCCATCCGGCCCTCCTGGAGGCAGCTTCACACAGGGGCCCTGCTGGCCAGCTCACTGTCCCTCTAAAGCTGAGTAGCCTACACTCGCTTCTGGAGTGGGATGGCATTTGTGTGAGCGCCTCTTTGGGTGCTGCATAAATCAGCCCTCCCTCATCCTTTGCTGTGTCTATCAGCTACTATGGCAGATGCACCCTGGCACCCCAGCCCGGTCCTCCCCAGTCCAGGCTGTTGGAAGGACACTGATGACCTGCCCAAATACTCCCCAGATGTTGAACCATCACCCTTGCTTTCCTGGACTCTGGGCTGAGGCCGAGACCACCCACTGGTTTGTCCCTCCACACCAGTCCTGCAGGTATACCCTCCTCCTGTTTGTACTGCCATGGTGCTGCTGGAGCTTTACGTGACTTCCCTGCGTTCCCGGTTCATGGCTGGAGGCCGTGTTGCCAGGCAGACTTGGCCTCAGCTCTGGCTCCGCGATGCTCACAGGCATGCGGGAACCGCAGTTCAGCGCCACCTGGGACTTGGCCACAGCTCCTACTTCTAACATTCTGCTACTATCTTTAGAAACTCATCTTTACTCCATTGTGCACTAATTGCCAAAAATAATCCTGACTAACAAACTTAATTAGATTCCTGTGCCAGGAATTCCTTGGTCCCAGTTCACAGCACACACACCGGGTAATAGGACCCAGAGGAGAAGCCAGAGTGTCTGGGAGCCCGCCCTCACCTGCGTCTTCAAATAACCTCTTGCCTCTGCCGAAGGTGGGATGTGAGAAATAAGATAAACTTACTATCATTTGCTTAATATAGGAGGCTGGCACCCACACTTGCCAGTTGGGGCTAAATATAGAAATGGGGGCATCTCAGATCCCCGCCCTCTGAGTGGGCAGCGCCGCGGGCTCCAGGCTCGGCTGGCGCAGCCTGCGGCCCGGGAAAGGAACATAAAGCCGCTATTTTTAATCCTGTCAGCATGTTGTCAATACTTTAAGAGGAAAAAAACAAAAACCTGTAAGCAGTTAAATGTTAGATTCAAAAATATCTTTGGTACCCAGTATTTATCTACATGCTAGTGGCCAACCAGTTCTGGTTGTTGTTTTTTGGGTTCCCCCCCCCCTTCCCATAATTCCTGAAGCGAGTGCACTCTCCAAAGACAGCAAATCTACAATTTTGTTGTCATCTTTTAAATTACTGATCTTGGGAAGTACACACGGCCCACAGTGGACTGTAATTTGCTCAAGTTATTTTCTCGATGTTGGCGCTCACTGTGCCTAACTGGAAACAGTGAGGGCCTTCCTGTGGGCACCTGGAAGAGGCATTGTAGACAAGCTTGGCACTTGGTAGTTTGATTCATGGGCAGGCGGGCGGGCGGGTGGGCAGGAAAGCAAGGTGGGCTGGTGGCTCCTTTGGGTGGCGGCATGCTAGCTGGACAGGCAGCTTTGAATCAAGCACAGGGCTGTTCTGTTTTGACAGAATTTAACCCATGTCACTGGACACATGGCGATGTTTATGCGGTCATGGATGGGGCATGGGTGATGGAAAGCTTTACAGGCAAGCACTTCCCCGTGGTGTGAGAGCCACTCCTGCGCCGGCCTCATGACCTCATTTCCTGTGACAGGCGACAAGTGGGTCTCAATTCAGCATGTGCAGCACATAGGCCTGCTTCTCCCTGGCAACGGGGGGGGGGGGGGGGGGGGTCTCGCCCTGCCACCTCCCAGGCTGGATTGGTGACAGCCGGGGGCTGAAGGGTAAAAGAGGGGGGGGGGGGGAGGGAGGGCTTAATGCTTGATTGCAATTAATCTGTAACTAATTAACAGATCCGTTCACGTCTCCTTTTTTTGGAGTCACTGGAGTTTGCACACATGCTCTACTGCTGAGCCATGCCCTGTTTTTCACTGGTTACTTTTGAGATAGGATTTGGCTTGCACAATGTGCCTCTTTTAGGCTTCCAATCACTGCTGGGGTGACAAGCGTGTACCACCACACCCTGCTTCTTTCTGTTGAGAGGAAGGTTCCAGGATTGCCTGTAAGGAGGATTGCCTGGAATTGCAGTCCATCTACTCTCAGCCTTGCATGTAGTTTAGAATGAGAGGTGCACACCATTGTGCCCAGCCGAGTTAGAAAGAAGTCTTACGAACTTTTCTGCCAATGATTTTAGCCTCCATATAGAAGTGAGAGGCTGTGGTATTTGTTGTTCCGTACCTGGCGTATTCCGCTCAACATAATATTCTCCAGTGCCGTCTACATTGCTGCAAATGACAGGATCTCATTCTTTGTTATGCCTGACTAGTAATCCGTGGTGTAAAGTTGCCATTTATTGATGATGGACATCTCAGTTGCTTCTCTTATGAATAGTGTTGCAATTGAACGTGGGAGAACAGGTGACTCTTGGTGTAATGATTTCATTCTCTTTGGATATATGCCCTACTAATAGCAGCATTGCTGGGTCATGGCATATGGTCGTTCTGTTTCCAGTGATTTTTGTTTGTTTAAACTGGGGTTTGAACTCAGGGGTTGGCACTTTCTAGACAGGTGCTTCATCCTCTGACTATGCCTCCAGTCCTTTTTTGCTTTAGTTGTTTTCCCCATAGGGTTTTTTTGTTTTTTGCCTTGGGTTGACCTCAGACTGTGATCCTCCTATGTATGCCCTAGGGTCACTTGATTTACAAGTGTGTCAGCCAGTGGAATCTCTCCAAGTTTTTGCCTAGACTGACCTCAAACCATAATCCTCCCAATCCCTGCCTCCGGAAATACCTGGGATTCCAGGTATGAACTACAACACTTAGCCACTGTTTTCATAGTGGAGATACTTACATCCCTATCAGACAGTGTCTTTAATACTTTTGTGTGAAATAATACAAAATTGTTTACTTGTGATATTAAAAAAAAATTTGGAGCCAGGCACTGAAGCTCATGCCTGTAATCCTAGTTACTCAGGAAACTGAGATCTGAGGATCATGGTTCAAAGCCAGTTTGGGTAGAAAAGTCCCCTTAAGATTTATCTCCAAGGAGCCAGGTGCTGGTGGCTCACGCCTGTAATCCTAGCTACTCAGGAGGCTGAGATCTGAGGATCGAGGTTCAAAGCCAGCCCGAGCAAGAGAGACCATGAGACTCCTATCTCCAATAAACCACCGAAAACCGGAAGTGGCGCTGTAGCTCAAGTGGTAGAGCGTTCACCTTGAGCTGAAGAGCTGAGGGACAGTGCCCAGGCCCAGAGTTCAAGCCCCACAACCGACCAAAAAAAAAAACAAAACATACAAAGATTTATCTCCAAGGGGCTGGGAAGGTGGCTCAGTGGTAGAGCGCTTGCCTTGCATGCATGAGGCCCTGGGTTCGATTCCTCAGCACCACATAAGCAAAAAGCTGGAAGTGGCGCTGTGGCTCAAGTGGTAGAGCGTTAGCCTTGAGCTGAAGAGCTGAGGGACAGCGTCCAGGCCCAGAGTTCAGGCCCCACAATCGGACCCCCCTCCCCCAAAAAAAGATTTATCTCCAATTAACCACTCAAAAACTGGAAGTGGAGCTGTGGCTCAATGTGGGAGATTGCTAGCCTTGAGCAAAAGGGTCAGGGACATTGCCAGTGCCCTGACTGAGTTCAAGTCCTACAACTGACAAATTACTTTGGATCATTTTAGATTTTGGCTTAGGAAACCTGCCCAGCCTGTATGGTCAATTCTGGAACATTCCATCACCTGGAAAAGAAGCCTTTAGCCATGTCTACTCCCTGTCTCTTGGGACCCATAGAATCCATTCTTTGCCCAGTCCCCTGACCTGGAAGGTCATGGGGTGGCCCATCAGCTCATGGTCCTCCATGTTGCTGGGTGTATCATGTGAGTCCTTCAGTGCTGCATAGATAGGTCTTGTTTTGTGTACATTTGAGTTGTTTCCCTTGTTCGGCTGTGATAATCAGAGAAAGGTAAAATGTGTATGGGTTTCTGCCCACTGTGTTTTCCTGCTGCTCTGGGCATTTCCGTCCACAGTGTGGACTGGCAGGATCCAAGGGGCACCTTTCCCGATGTCACTAGGCGTGAGGGCCTGAGCACCACGTCCTTGTAGCCCTCCAGTGGGCAGAAAGGGGTGTCGGGGAAGGACAGCACAAGGGCTGTCATTGCTCAGGGACCTTCAGTGTCAGCTGGGGCCATGTTCAGAAGCTCCTCGGAGAGCAAAATTTCAAATGAGAGCCACGGAGTACCTCGCTCTCATGTGGCACACCCACAGCCAGTCACAGCCCTGCTGGGGGGGAGGGGGGATTCTTCCCAGGGTGTGAACTAGCCCCTCTCCCCAGTCTCACCTGCCACTGGCCCCTTTCTCCACAGGTGTCACCATGAAGCTCATGGATGAGGTGGCTGGGATCGTGGCCGCTCGCCACTGCAAGACCAACATAGTGACAGCTTCTGTGGATGCCATTAATTTCCATGATAAGATCCGAAAAGGTACCAGACTCCTGGGGAGAAGAGTGGTCGGTGGCGCTCGGGCTACAGGGTCCCTGGTGTCAGCGCCCTTTGCGCTCAGCCTGGCATCTGCTGGGGTGCCATGGGAAACAAGGCAGAGCTTTTTGCTTAGTCTTTATGAACACACGGTGCAGCTAGTGTTTTATTGGCTTAATTTTTCAATCTGGGGAAATCTGCAACACCAGCGTGATGGCAGCCTTTACCTGCCTGAAGTCCAGCATGAACTTCTTAAAACTAGCAGTTTGCAGTTCCGTAACTGAGAGCAGGGTACGCTGTGCTTAGCCTGTGGTGCCTGGGGCTTTAGGGTGGGAAGGGGACGGGACAGACGGCATCACTGACCTCTGCTTTCCAGGATCCCTTCCTAACCAACCGTGCATGTTGGCAGCCTAGCAACCGTGCATGTTGGCAGCCTAGACTACAGTATCACTTTGGAATTGGCTTTGCCCTGTCCTCAGGCTCTCCAGTATTCTGGGTGCTAGTTGCTGGGTGCTTGGGTACTGGGTGGCAGAAGCCTTTGAGAAAAAGAATCTCCTCCCGTGGTGGTGTAGTGTGATTCCACGACTCTTTCTAGAGCCACCGCTTAGGAAACTACTGTCAAATACAGATCCAGACTCACAGTGGTGAAAGTACTTGGTTTCCGTGGAACTTGATTTGCTCAGTTGTCCACATGTGGCTTTAGAACCACTAAGAGAAGAGAGACTTGCCTAAGCAACAGCCAGAAACCACCTTGAAGGAGCTCAGTGGCTCACACCTGCAATCCTAGCTACTCAGGAGGCTGAGATGTGAAGTTTATGATTACATGCCCAGCCCAGGAGACTTTTAGCTCCAATTAAACAGCAAAAAGGCAGACGTGGAGCCAAGGTTCAAGTGGTAGAGCACTACCTTGAGAGGAAAAGCTAAGAGACAGTGCCTAGGCCCTGAAGTCAAGCCCCAATATCTGCAAAACAAAAACAAAAACACTGGAATTGGATGGTTACTTCAGCCCTCTAGAAAACATTAGGTAGTTCAGATGGGGCCTGGGAAGATAGACTTCCCATCTAAGGGTGGATTTATCTGGGCCACAGAGAAGGACACCTTCGTTTCTAGAAACCCTGACCTCTGCAAGGCGCCCCATGTGCACCGAGGAGATTGCACAGAGCCTGGTGGCTGAGCTGCTCACAGCGGCCAGGACAGCTGAAGAGCTCAAGGGAGGCCCTGCCCCCTGCAGCCTGCTCTCCTTGGCTGCCACAGCCTTGGCCTCTGCACTTCTGGCCTGGGACCCTGAGAGACACTTGGGGAGCACAGACAGGGTTGCTGTTTTCCTAGGTGACGTCTTGTTTTGGATATGAGGAAATTTGGGCCAGACTGAACTAGCAGTTGTGGAGTCTGACCTACTTCTGTGCCCGCGTCCCCGGCCCTTAGACGCTGTTATACCTTGTTTGTTGTCTTTAGAAGAGTGTCACTGTGGGTCAGGAGCAGTGTTCGGCACAGGAGCCTGCCTGGGAATGGCCAGAGAGCCAGGTCTCCATCCACGTGGCTCAGGTGGGGTTGTGGCACTTGGTCTTGAATGCTTCAAGGCACAGGGCACTGCCACCTTCGGCCCGTGCCTACTGTTCTTACAGGAAGGTGCAGCGCGTCACCTGAGTCCTTGTTGGCTCTGAGTTTCTGATTGCCAAAGGGGCTTGGCATCCCAGTTCTCTATGTTCTGAGGTCACCTTGAGCCCCCCAGGCTCTAGTGCCTCTGAGGCACTGTCCCTGGCTAGTCCACTCCTCCTTCCCTGCTATATCATAGACAAGGCTTGCAGGGCTGACCTGCCAGCACCCCAGCAGGGGTGTGACACGTCAGAGTCCAGGGTAAGGTGACATTCGCAGAGCCTGCAGAACTGCTGGCTGCCCCAACCCTTGCCTTGTGATGTGTCTGCGGCCTGTGGGGCTTGTGAAAGAACTGCGGGTTGGTTCCCAGGGACCGCAGGACAGGCTGCGCAGAAACAGGTTCACTTCTGGATCTGAGGGCCCAGAAATCTGAAACCAAGGTGTTGCAGGAGCACATCCCTTTGGGTCTCTAGTGAAGACCCATTCTGCATGTCCCTTGGCTTGCCTGGCCTGTGGCCACAGATCATCAGTCCCTGCCTGTCTGTTTCTCAGAAGACATGCTAGACTTGGGGTCTAGGATCGTCTCATCTTGAGATCCTTATCTCAGTTACATTTGCAAAAACCCTTATTCCTACCCTGCACCAGTGGCTCATGCCTATAATCCCGGCTATGCGGGAGGCTGAGATCTGAGGATCCTGGTTTGAAGCCAGCCTGGGAAGGAGAGTCTGTGAGACTCTTATCTCCAATTAACCAACAACAACAAAAAAGAAAAGCCAAAAGTAAAGCTGTGGCTCAAGTGATAGAGCTCTAGTCTTAAGCAGAAAAAGTTCAGAGACAGCGCCTAGGCCCTGAGTTCAAGCCCCAGGACTAATACACAAAACCAGCACCTTATTCCAAATAAGGTTATTGTCTGCAGTCATGCATGCACATGAATGACTAGGGACATGCGCTGCTCAATCTTCTGCCCTTGATGTTTGATTCTCTGGGCTCACTCGCTCCCTTTGGTAGGACCATGCCCCATGCCCCATTCCCACACTCTGTGCCCATGCGGATGTAGGTCCTTCTCCCTCGAGACCAGCCTGGAGAGAGACTGCTCAGAGCCACAGAAGAATGGGCCACAGTTTTGAGATGAGCACTCACCTGGTGAGGAGAGCAAATCCAGTGGAGTTAGTGCTTCTGATCTGACCTGTCCTCCCTGTGTAGGCACTTCTCCAAGTCTCAGGGAAGAGGGCTCTGTGGTAGCTCCCTTCAGCCGCATGTCACATGCAGAAGAGCAGTCCTTTGTGCAGCAGCCTCACACCAGGCCACGGTGGCCTGAGCAGGAGGGGTGTCCACCAGAAAGTCATTCGCAGCTTTGTATCATCACTCATCCATGATCAAGGACTGAGGTTGGCCAGGCAAAATGTGTGCAGAGAGCTGGCTTGCTGTACCCAGGTGGACAAATCCAGGATCAGCGTTCAGACAAGGAAAGATTTCAGCATGGCTTCTGACCATGCTGGCTGCCCAGCCCCCCCTGGCAGGGCGGCACACTCATTGTTTGCAGACGTAGTTCTAGGGCGCCTTTGCTCTTGTCTAGGGCCCAGGGCTAGGGCCAGTACACTCCCACTCTGGCATTCTCTCTTACCACCACCTGTCCTTTCTCTCAGCTTCCATCAGTGGCTGCCCACGCATGGTACCCATGACCAGCCTGGTGTTCCAGGTGATTCCTTGGCAGGTGTATGCCGGTCTCTCGAGAACTGGGAGGAGTGTCTGGAGACCTGTTTCCTCGTGGGGCTCTTGCCTGCAAAGCCACTGCAAGCTCCCCACAGCATGGATGCCGGGGGCAGTGGACCACAGGAGGCCAGGGACAGGGGTGGGGGGATCCCAGGACAGCACAGAAGGCCAGGAGCCACCCAGTGGGTGGCCCAGCCTGTGTCACCCAGGGCAGGTGATGAAGCCAAACCATGGGAATGTGATGTGCTCTTTCCAGGTCTCGCTCCAGTTTTTGCCCCCAGTGGAGAGGTTACAATGCCTAGGCAGTTGTTAAGATAAAAGTTGAGCCGGGCATTGGTGGCTCACACATGTCATCCTAGCTACTCAGGAGGCTGAGATCTGAGGAGCGCAGTTCAAAGCCAGCCTGGGCAGGAAAAGTCCATGAGATGCTTATCTCCAATTAACCACCAGAAAACTGGAAGTGTGCTGTGGCTCAAGTGGTAGTGTACTTGCCTTGAGCTGAAGAGCTGAGGGACAGTGCCCAGGCCCAGAGTTCAGGCCCCACGACCGACAAAAATAAAATAAAAGCTGGGCACTGGTGGCTCATGCCTGTAATCCTAGCTACTCAGGAGACTGAGAGCTGAGGATCATGGTTCAAAGCCAGCCTGGGCAGGAAAGTCCCTGAGACTCTTATCTCCAATAAACCACTAGAAAACTGGAAGTGGTGCTGTGGCTCAAGTGGTAGAGCGCTCGCCTTAGGCTGAAGAGCTGAGGGACAGCGCCCAGGCCCAGAGTTCAAGCCCCATGACCAACAAAAAATAAATAAAATAAACGTTAAAGGGGGGGGGGACCTACCTTGAAGCAGTGGGGCTGGAAATGTTAAGAAAACCTAAAGTCGAAGTTCTTGTGAAGACGCGATCTCCCAGACTGTTAGGAGAAGCGGGGCCTGGCCCTTTAGGAGGTCCCTGTGGGGCAGGGCTGCGGGGCAGGCACTGCTCTCTTCATAAACTTCGGAGCACTTGCCAACCTCTCAGGCTTGGGAACCACTACTTTTTATTATTTTGTTTTCTTTTCCAAATCCCTGGCGTACTGCTGCAAATCTGGCTGCTGCCTGGAGCCCCGCCGTCTGCGGGGGTGTCGGCCGGGGCATCTGCCAGCCTCGCGGCGCCCCGCCCCCTGCCGGCTCCCTGGCATTTAAAAGCAGACAGTAGCTGCCATTCACAACTCAGCCTACTTGCTATGTTTGTCCTCCTAGCTTAGCTAGAGTCGTTCACTGCTGACAGCCAGCTCTGTCCTGGGTCCCTGAAACCATTCCCTTCCCATGGCCGTGACCCAGGAGCTGTGGTAGCCACGCAGCCACTGGGCTCGCGCCACCCACAAGCTCCCAGCTGGTGCGCTAGTCTCATCTGATGGCACAGAGGTGGAATTCAGCTCTTGGGATCAAGCAGCACTGCCCACTTTAGGTGCTGTGTGGGAGCTGCTTTTTGAACCCGAGAGCTGAGCTCCTCCTTGGCCTTCACCCAGGCTCAGTTTTCCTACTGAATTTGGGAATCAGCAGAGCCTGATGCAGTCTCCTGCCTCATGCGGCTCTGCCCTATGTTTTAACGGCGTGGCCCACATGACTGTTGGTTGTCATTGGATTTAAAAGTATAGCCAGCCATGGTAGCATATGCCCATAAGGCCAGCCACTTGGGAGGCAGAGGCAGGGGAGAGTCATGAGTTAGAGCCAGCCTTGGTGGAGATATCAAGAACTATCTCAAAACCAAAATAGGGAGAAAAGGGCTGGGGGCATGGCTCAAGTAGTAGAGTGCTTGCCTGACATGGCACAAGGCCTACGGTTCCAGTTGCTTGGGAGGCTGAAGCAGGTGGAGCACGTGCCCAGCAGCTCGGGCCATGCTCGGGCAAGACCGACCTGGCTCCCCAAAACTGAGGAAATACTTGGAGCTTCACAAAGTATTCATGTTCCTGATGCTGTCATTATACTTCTAATTAAGACAAGCAACAGCCAGAAACCCAGTGAGCTACATCAGAACTGCCCGGTTTACCCTCCAACCTGGGTAGCTGTGTTCTTTTTCAGGATTAAACAGATTGGGCTACCTGCCGGTTCTAGGGGGTCAGAACTCTAATGTAGTCTTACCAGGCTAAAATCAAGGTGCCACAGGGCAGGCTCTCGGTGGAGACTCCATCCCTCTGTGTTCCCCATGTTAATGACTTGGCACCTGGTCCATCCTCCACCTCTAGGTTGGCATGTGGCATCTTTTTTTTTTTTTTTTTTGGTCGGTCGTGGGACTTGAACTCTGGGCCTGGGCACTGTCCCTCAGCTCTTCAGCTCAAGGCAAGCACTCTACCACTTGAGCTACAGCGCCACTTCCAGTTTTCTGGTGGTTTATTGGAGATAGGAGTCTCACGGTCTCTCCTGCCCGGGCTGGCTTTGAACCCGATCCTCAGATCTCAGCCTCCTGAGTAGCTAGGATTACAGGCGTGAGCCACCAGCACCCGGCGGCATGTGGCATCTTTAGCCATCATGGCATATCCCTGATCTCTTCTGCTTTCTTGCATGGGCTCTCCTGTCTCATCTGGGCTACTCTCCATCTCAAGGTCCTTAGCCTAACCCCATCTGTGAAGGGGTTCTCAGACTCCAGCGATTAGGAGGTGGACATTTCCGGGACCATCATTCTGAGGACCACAGACCACAGTTCACTTACATGGCCACCACATGTTCATGAGCTCTGCCTTTTCCTGTCCAGCTCAAGTCAACGGAAGTGTGTGGGCAGGACTCTGGCAGAGACCCTATGTGAGAGAAGGTTCTGTATAGCTTAGGGCCCCTGGGGCACAGCCATGTCTCCACATCCAGGGTCATGCATGGAGCATGCTGAGCTGTGGCCCAGCCACCAGCCTTCCCAGAGTCTCTGGCAGAGCGCAGTCATATCTCAGTGTCACATCTGGGACCTGGGGAGAAGGGATGGCCTATTTTAAGGTCTGCCGTCCATATTCCTCGCAAACTGGAGATGCTAGCTCTAAATCCTGTCTTGCCACAGCCCGTGGTCTTCATTCAACCGTGCAGAGAAAAGAACATGGACTGGGTTCTGCAGAAGCGGCCTGTCGACCTGTGGACAGCTCCTCGTTCACAGTGGCGTCCTGTCTAGGATGTCCCTGCATGGGGCGCCCTCCTGGCCACCCTCTGAGCTGGGTGCGCGGAGCCTTGCCTCTTCCAGGGCTGCCACTCTGATGCAGACACTGAGGCGGCGTGGGGGGAGCCCGGGGCTCCGCACAGCAGCACAGCCCAGGCAGCTCCCTCTGGCCAGGGACATATGGACGTCCGCGATGGACAAGCTAGCTGCAGACAAGGCGGGAAGGCCCTTATAGATGGCACGGTGGAGGAAGAGGCCAAGTCTTGGGATGGGAGGCTTGAGCTGAGCCGCGGAGGGGGATCCAGCCCACAGTGGAGGGAGGAAGTGGTCTGGGCGCAGAAGATGCCATTGTGAAGAATAGTGTAAGCAAGGCTCCGCCTCCTCGGCCACTGAGACTCAGAATTTGTCTCTTGACTCCAAAGTTTCAAGTTCAGTCTGAGCTCATTGCTAACCAGATTGCCGTTCGGCTCCAAAGTGGCCGTCTGTGTGCTGTCCGAGTCTGCCGCTAGGGTCAGGCTGAGGCTTGCACTGGAAGGCGACGGCTCACGAGAGGCGGTGGTTGACGTGGTATGGGTAGGAAGTGAGCGCAGCATCAAGGCTGTCCAGGGCTCTGTGGGCCCCCCGGACGCTCTGTGTCCAGGGCTCTGTGGGGCCTCTGGACGCTCTGTGTCCAGGGCTCTGCGGGCCCCCCTGGACGCTCTGTGTCCAGGGCTCTGCAGGCCTCCCTGGACGCTCTGTGTCCAGGGATCTGTGGGCCCCCCTGGACGCTCTGTGTCCAGGGCTCTGCGGGCCTCCCTGGACGCTCTGTGTCCAGGGCTCTGCGGGGCCTCTGGACGCTCTGTGTCCAGGGCTCTGCGGGCCCCCCTGGATGCTCTGTGTCCAGGGCTCTGTGGGGCCTCTGGACGCTCTGTGTCCAGGGCTCTGCGGGCCTCCCGGATGCTCTGTGTCCAGGGCTCTGTGGGGCCTCTGGACGCTCTGTGTCCAGGGCTCTGTGGGGCCTCTGGACGCTCTGTGTCACAGCCACTTCCGCCCTGGGCATTCCTTCAGATTTGTGACATTCCGGAGGGAAGAGGCCCGCAGACTTCCTCAGAGGTTTCCGCTCGTGGGTCCTCAGTGAGCAGGGTGTTGCTTAGGCATCTGGGGAGGGAGATACAGGACTCAAGGATGGCCAGGTCACCTCCCAGCCCCTGAGTTGGAGGTTGGGCTACCCTCGGGTGGGGGCATATGTCCTAGCGTGTGTCTGGGGATGTGCGACCATGTGACGGTGCACCACAGCCCATCATGCCGCCGGCCACTGACCGTGTGGCTCCTTCCTTCTCTCCCAGAAATGGCCGTATCCCGCACACAGCACCCCCAGTAAGTATGAAGTTGAATGTGGCATAGAACTTTCTGGTACTTGTTAACATAGAGTAGCCTGTGTTGCCCCCATTGACTCTCTCTCTCTTTCTCTCTCTGGGTCTCTAAGTGTGTCTTGTGGGGCCTGTCTCAAAGCTGGTGTGGGAGATGGGGTCTCAAAGGGCCTGCATACTAGGTCCAGGGGCTGCGCGGACGGGGAGGCCGTGCTGGGCGGGGCATTCTAGCCGTGGGGGGAGCAGTCAGTCAGGCACAGGCCTTGCTCTGGAAGCCCTCACGGTGGCAGTGCCAGCAGTGCGCTCACGCCAGGCCCCTGTCCCCTCACTCGAGCACAGGTCCTCGCCCGTCCATTATAGCAGCCAAGCAGAACCTGGAAAGCTGAGATTAAGAGATTGTGCTGAGGTCAGGGGCAGCCAAGGCTACAGAGGGGTCCAGGTCTTAGAGCAAAGGCCCAGGTGGAACCCCCTGCCCAGGGGTGTGGGAAATCCAGAATGGATGACTTAGGGTTAAGGGAGAAAGGAACCCGAGGGACCCACAAGACTGTGAGGTTCAAGAAGCAGTGAGCCTGAGCGGGGGTCCAGCGGCTCAGAGGACAAAGCCTCAGGCCTGGGCAAGGCCAGTGGAAAGACTGAGTGGACACCGAGACCCCCCGGGATGGGAGTGGGGAGGGGCTGCATGGGCCGGAGCAGGAGGTGGCTCAGGACCACAGTCAGCTTGACAGCATGACTGTGTCAGTCCAGTGTGGAGAATGAAGGCTTCAAAAGGTTTTCATGGTGTGGCCCTGTGGGCACCAGCAAGTCTTTAGAGAGAAGGGCGGGTTGCACATGCGCCCTAAGGAAGGACTTGACTGAGGGCAGAGGAAATGGCTGGCACGTAACATAGAACATACATGGGCTACTAAGGGTGCCTTCTAATGGTTTGTCATACTGGTGTCCTGGTGCTACTGCTGCCCATGTCTCCTAACCACGTGTCTTTTAACCGTCCTCAGTCATGCTCTTTTCTCCCAGCCACCATGGGGGCAGAGGCCGCTTCCTAACATCTCCTTCCCTTGCTCGTAGGCTGTGTTATCACCATTTCCGGACGCATGACTTTCACGAGCAATAAGTCCATGGAAATTGAGGTCCTGGTGGACGCTGACCCTGTGGTAGACAACTCACAGAAACGCTACCGGGCCGCCAGTGCCTTCTTCACCTATGTGTCCCTGAGCCAGGAGGGCAAACCGCTGCCTGTGCCGCAGCTTGTGGTAAGTGTGTGTCCTCAGGTTCAGGACTCATCGGGGGGGGGGGGGTCAGAGTGTGGCCCAGGCCTGGCCACTCCCTGGACTTAGCTCTCAGGCCATGGGCAGATGGGGCAAGGTCTGAGGAAGGAGCACCTCGTGAGCTTGCGGAGAGGCCTGTGAGCTCTGCCCCACTGGCTGCCAGGCGAGCCTGGGCACACCGGCTGCTGCTGGCCTGAAGGTGCAGGTTACCTGGGATTCCTGGTGTTGCGCTGACCTGGCTGACAGCTGTGTCTCGGATCTCTAGTCCTCCATGCCTTCAAGGGGCCTTTGGGAACCCCAAGGAGAGGGCTCATACAGGGGCTTTAGCCTATGGATCACCTGGTGCAGAACAAGCCAGACCCTGGAATGTAGCGTGGAGACCTGAGCTTTCAAGCCACCTCCCTGCCTTGGGCACCCAGCTAGGCCCACCCTGGGTGAAAATCCCCAGGCTGCTGGGCACATGTGGGTGCTGAGCAGCATCCCGCTGCCTGGGCTCTCCTCAGGGCCCTAGCTCGCAGCAGTTGTGTGACCTGCGTGAACTTTGTGTGTGCCTTGGTTTTCTTGTCTGCACAGCTGTACCGGGTGTAGAACCTGCCACAGGCATCATACATGAGGCCCAGACAGGTCATCATTTCCTGCCAGTTTACCGCTCCTTCCCGAGCGCTCATCCTAACAGAAGAGTGGTGACGGGAAGACCGGGAGGGAGGACATCAGGGCTGTGCAGGGCACAGACAGACAGCCGGGGCAGAAAGCAGAATCTGGAGGTGGCTACTGATAGGGCAGGGCCAGGGGCTAGCCTTGGAACATCTGGGCCATTCCTCTTGCGTATACCCATGGGGGTGTGGCCTGTAGCGCTCACACAAATGGGCGTAAGACCAAGGTCATCCCCCATGCTGGGACGCCATCTTGACAAGGCTTTGGTGCAGGTCAGTGGAGTCTGGTCTACAGATGGTCGGCGCCTGCCCTGAGCGGTGGCGCCTCCTTCCTCACCATAGGTAGCACGCTCCCAGGCCCCTCCCTTCGGTTTCTCAGCACAGGTGCCAGGAGAACCTGGTACCCTGCCCTCCCGCGCTATGCAGTATAAGACCCCAAGGGACCAGTCTCCAGGCTGGGCCTGTGCCGGGAGCAGGCGAGGACAGAGGGACGCTGACCCCAGCAGAGGGTGGGGTGCGGGGCCTGCCTGGAGCGAGACGGAGACACCTTGGTCTTCCCGGGGATCTAGAGTGTTCCCACTGAAAGATGGCGTCTCTGAGGCCCACCTGTACTGATGAAAACGGACTAGCCGGGAGGGCCGGTCGGACTCCCCAGGAGGGGTTTCCAGCTCTGGCTGGCTTTCTCTGGTGCACGCTTAGAGACCAGAAACAGGAGTGCACACGTGGGCTGCACAGGGCCACATGCCTGTGCTGGCGGCCCCTCCCGCTCCAGCCTCGTCCCTACCCCCACTGAGGCTCATCTTCAACCTCCTGTCTATTTTTAGCTGCCTTCCCCAGGGCCGCTGACACGGAAGGCAGCCTCTCTGTTCTGCTTGGAGTCGCTGCGCCTGATGAATACTCCATGCTGGCTGGGGGCGGCCGCACACCTCAGGCCTGCCAGCCATTGTGCTTTCCAGGCCGATGGTTAGAACCAGCGCACCTGTGCAGGAATCCGAGCCCTGCTGCCCCAACCTACCTGCGGGAATGTCCTCTGACCTCAAGGCTGGGGTGAGCCCCACACCACTGGCCAGGGCTGGGAAACTGGCCTGAGGGGAGGTACAGCAGGGGAGCTTCCTCCAGTGACTCAGGACTGGCACCCTGGGCACTAGCTCCAGGGTGGCCCAGCACCTCGGTGTGTGCTTGTTTCCAGTGCGGTTAGCTGTGAGGGCCATCCTGAGTCAGGACAGGGGTAGGGGACGTCCGTGACGCCTGTGTGGGGGCCGGGGGACGTCCGTGACGCCTGTGTGGGGACCGGGGGACGTCCATGACGCCTGTGTGGGGGCCGGGGGACATCCGTGACGCCTGTGTGGGGCACTGAGGGACGTCCGTGACGCCTGTGTGGGGGCCGGGGGACGTCCGTGACGCCTGTGTGGGGGCCAGGGGACGTCCGTGACGCCTGTGTGGGGGCCGGGGGACGTCCATGACACCTGTGTGGGGGCCGGGGGACGTCCGTGACGCCTGTGTGGGGCACTGGGGACGTCCATGACGCCTGTGTGGGGCACTGGGGACGTCCGTGACGCCTGTGTGGGGGCCGGGGGACGTCCATGACACCTGTGTGGGGGCCGGGGGACGTCCATGACACCTGTGTGGGGGCCGGGGGACGTCCGTGACGCCTGTGTGGGGCACTGGGGACGTCCATGATGCCTGTATGGGCCACTGAGGGACGTCCATGAAAACTTGAAGCAGAAGGATATGACCCAGCTGCCCAACACTGAGTGTCCGGCTGGTGCTGGGGACCCTCATTCTTGGCATCTGCATCTAAGGAATGGTGGCAGGGGCAGCTGGGGCCCAGACCTGGCTCCGTCATTAGCCTTGGAAGGCCCGGAGCCTGTCTGCTGGGTTACGATGGGCGTGTAAAGAAATAGAGCTTGGGAGTCTGGGAAGGTGGCTCAGTGGTAGAGCGCTTGCCTTGCATGCCTGAGGCCCTGGGTTCCGTTCCTCAGCACCACATAAGCAAAAAGACAAGCTGGAAGTGGCGCTGTGGCTCAAGTGGTAGAGCGCTAGCCTTGAGCTGAAGAGCTGAGGGACAGCGCCCAGGCCCAGAGTTCAGGCTCCATGACCGGACCCCAAAAGAAATGGAGCTTGGCCGTCTTCCCTGCCCTTCTGCAGCAAGGCTCACGTAGCCAGCGTGCTGCGCCGCAGATGGGGTGAGACGCGCCTTCTCCTGTCCTCTCAGCCTGCTCAAGGGCTGTGCTCCGTGTGCACCTACTGCCTCGAGGCTGGTGATGAAATACAAGGAAGAGAGGTTGACCTTACCTCAGAGTTGTTCTTTTTGAGGATTTTCTGGTGCCAGCAGTGGAGCTTGAACTGATCGTTTGAGCACTGTTCCTTAGCTCTTTCCCCCACTCAAGCACGGTGCTCTACTATTTGAGTTACAGCTTCACTTCTGGCTTTTTGGTTGTTAATTGGAGATAAGAATCTCAGGGATGCTCCAGCGCAGCTGCTGGAAACTTTGGTCCTCAGATCTCAACCTCCTGAGTTACAGGCGTGAGCCACTGGCACCTGGCACTCGGTTTTTATTAGATTTCCATTACGGTGCATGGTGGAGCAGAGCTGCTCACCGCATGGTGGCTGGGCAGCAGAGGAGTGGGGACAAGGGACCCTTCGGGTCACCCCCAGTGCTGGTTTCCACCATGTCTCAGTAGGGCCATCAAAGTATGGCTCTGCCTCCTCGCCTGTCGCTCTCAGTAGTGACACACAGTAACACATCAGCCTCATCTAGGCTGCCGTCTGCGGAGGCCAGCAGGATTGCATTTCCAGAGGAGGCTAAATAGTCATGGAGGGGCCGGAGGGTGGGGTCCCTGGTGGTGGCTGTTGAGCTGAAGTCTTCAGCCAGCACCCACTTTCTTCTCGCATCAGGAATGGGGAGAGTGGTCCCCTCCCCATGGAAGGCCTGTGAAGCTCATACATTAGGCCAGCCTTGGGGCTCTGTCTAGGACCATCAGGCCCAGGAGAGGGTGGCTTGCTGCCCCCGAAGACCAAACTGTGTCTCTCTTCCCCGAGCTGGCCTCTGTTAGCGTGGAGTCCTGGCTGCTGTAGGTGTAGGCTCGGTGCCTGCCTCGGGAGGGGTGGACTTGGTGTTGGAGATGTGGCCTCCTGCCAGACCCTGTGCAGTGCAGAAGAGCCACTGGCTTTCTCAGCTCACTATCTGCCTACTGTGCCGTGTGTGCCAGTGCTGAGACCTTTGTGCTAGTCCGATGGTCTTGGACCTCCCGGGCACTCACACGTCACCCCTCTGAGACAGCCACACCCACAGGCCTTCGCCCCTGTGAGCCTCCATGCATCTCTACAGGGGCTAGGGCACCTCGCAGCCAGGGGTCGGCTGATGAGCCTTCTAGAAGTTGTCTGTGCTAGGGTGAGCTAGTGCAGCCGGGGCAGCTGCAGGCAGTGGTGCCTCTGGCTGTGGCTGCCCGACCTGTCTCAGAGCCTGGTTGGCTAGAACCATGTGGCCATTGCTTTCTGGTCCCTCCACTGGGTCCCTTGGTGACCCTCTGACGAGGCCTCCCGCCTTGCCCAGGGCGCGGCCTGGGGCAGTCAGCCCTGCTCCCAGAGCCTCCTGAGGAAGCAGCGCCAGCCACGGCCCCGGCAGGGCGGGAGTGGGCGGCTGTTCTCCATGCCTCAGCCTGGCAGGAGAGACACGCATCCAGTGTAGAAAGGAAACGTCTTCTCCTTGGGGAGATCTTAGTGTCATAGAAACCCAGGTACCACAGGCCCCCAAAGGTTTTAAGGGCCCCAGGGAACCCCACAGCCAGAAGAGACATTGAGTACTTTGTGGCCCTCTCTCGGGCCCTGGGGTCCGGTCAGGATGGGGTGGGACTCTGTCAGACCACCGTGTGGCCAGCCAGCACTCTGTCTCTGCCTCCTTCATCCCTTCAGCCAGGGCTGGCTCCTGAGGGTGTTCTTGGAGGACTGGGCGCTGCTCAGCCTGGGAAGAGGCCCGGCCCCCACCATGCTGCCAGCCAGCCCACACTGAGTCACAGCCGTGCCCCACGCTCTGCCGCCTTTTGGGATTTGCAGGCGGGCTATCTCATGCTAGAAAATGCCAGAATCCTGCTGCTGCCCTGCCCCCTGATTGCTCATAGTCCAGCAACTTAATGGCCTCCAAATCCTTCCTTCCCCTAGAACCAGGGCTGAACTCAGCACAAGGCCAGAGCAAGTGGGGGTGCCGTGTCCTTTCCTGACTCTCCTCTGCCTCTCTGTCCTGGAGACCCAGCATGTCCAGAGCGCCGGGTGCCGCCTCCTGCAGGCCAGCGCAGCCTCAGCCTGGCATGTGTGCGCACACAGGCATGGACTACAGGGCCTCGGGAAAGCAGATGAGGCAGTCCAAATCCTGCTACGCTCTTAGGGCTTCTGAGCTCTGGATTGGATTGGGGTCAGGTGGTGCCAGTTGAGTCAGGACATAAGCTTTGAATTCTAACATGAAGGCCACAGCGGTGTAAAATTAAGACATCCTTACCAGGTGCCCTGGGCGCTGGTGGCTCACACCTGTAGTCCTAGCTGCTTAGGAAGCTGAGATCTGAGGATTGAGTTCAAAGCCAGCCTGGGCAGGAAAGTTTTGGGAGACTCTTCAACAAACTATCCAAAAAGCTGGAAGTGGCACTGTGGCTCAAGTAGTAGAGCACATGCTTGAGCAAAAAGAAGCTCAGGGACAGCGCCTAGACCCAGAGTTCAAGCCCCAGGATGAGGGCACACACACAAGAAATTAAGACATCCTTTTTTTGGTCATTCATCTGTTCAAAATGCGTCCCTGTGTGTCCCCCACTCTTGCCGGCTTCCAGAAAGTCAGTAAGAACTGCAAGGCCGAGAGTGAGCACAGGGTGAGGGAAGAAAGCAGCCGTGGCCAGAGCATGCCTGTTAAAAGAGGATCGACATTAAAAGCTAGCTGGGGCAGGAAAGTCCATGAGACTCTTATCTCCAATTAACTAGCAAAAAAAGCTGGAAGTGGAGGTGTAGCTCAAGTGTGTTTTAGCAAAAAAGCTGAGGCAGCACCCAAGCTCTGAGATCCATTAGTCTTCAGGCCAGGGGATTTCTCAGCTGCACACAGAGCAGTTTTGCCAGGGTCTGAGCCCCCCAGGTAAAGAGAGGCTGAGAAGGGCGATGAGGGCTGCGTGATAGCACTTGAGCCTCCACTGCTTCCCAAGACAGGCGGCCGAGCCATCCTGGCACAGTCCAGACCTCAGCTGCAGCTGGACCCAGGGGAGACATAGTGTCTCTCAGCGGGCTGTGTCTCAATAGCCAAGTGTCGCCAATAACCAAAACATCGTAGTTGCTTTTCTGATGGTCCCAAGACCCTTCTCGTCTTCCATTAGAACTTGGGAGAGGATGGACCTTGTGGCTTCTTAATTAAGAGGATTTGTGTCCCAGAGGCTCCTGGGATGTTCTGTCACCACTGGGAGGAGGCCTCTCTAGAGCAGACATTCACTAATTACAAAAAGGACAAGCATATTGATTTTACTGAGGGTGGAGCTTAGTCATCCTCTGTGCCACACTCCAAATGTGTGCTCTCAAAGCATAGAAAATGCAAGACGGAAAACATTTGGTTTGCAGCGTGAGGCTCCAAAAGCCACAGGCTTCCCTCCGGTGGAAGCCAGCACTTGGCAGGAGACAGGAAGCAGATTGAGGTCGGAGCAACCAGGCTGGGAAGGGGTGCCAAGCCCCTGAGCATGGAGGAGGCAGTGCCCTCTGACCTGCTACTCCTGTGGCTGACCTGCTCCAAGATGCCCGGGGCCATCTGCCCCTCCTGGCGCCACAGCCCGGGTGGGCCAGTGTGCAGCAGTTGGAGCAGCTGCAGCCCCAGGGGTGCACTTGGCTTATGGAGGTCACTTTGAAGACAGCAGGCTTGCCCTGCAGGACATGTGCTGGGCTCAGCAGGACTCCTCCCTCGTCACCTCCTTGAGCACCTGTATTAGGGTGAAAACCTGGCCAGAAGAAGGGGAGCGGCACAGCCCAGCCTCCCTCACCCGTCTCCCTGGCCCTCCACCATTGGCCCCTGGTCCTCAGGGACCAGGCCCCCTGGCTTCTCCCTGCACTCTGGCATGCACACAGGGAACCCTAGAGCCCAGTGCTAGCCTGCTCAAGACCAGAGATAGCTTTTCTGGCAGCCAAGGCCACCAGCCCTCCTCCCTGTAACAGCCTCCGCCTTGTGAAGACACACTTGATTTCTGGTGGAAAGGCTTTTTCCTTCTCCCCGCCCTCCACCCCACACAGCCAGCCCTGTTATTGACTTTGCCTGTGGAGGGGGTCGGCTTTGAGGAGATGGCAGCTGTGCGGTGGGTGGGGGCCGTGCTGGGGAGCCAGCTGCCGCATCCTGCCAGCTCCAAACCCAGCAGGGACCAGGCAGCCCCTCCATGATCACTTGAGCCGGAGAACTGTTTACCAGAGACGAGGGCCCAGAAGCCTAACGCAGGCCAGTCCTGGGCCCTGCCCCACCCCGCCCCATCCCATCCAGTGCCGCTGCAGCCCCTGCTCCCTGACAGCAGGGGGAGGCTTGGCTGCTCCTGACTGGACACCCCCCCCAAAAAAAAAAAGGGAAGCAGGGTGAGCAGTGCTCCTAGGCCTCAGAGCCAGAATGATCAGCACATGCCGCTGTCCCCAATACGGGGAAGAGCCAGGGGGCGGTTGGCTGGCTCCTTCCTCATGGGCTGGAGCGGAGGCCTGGCGTCCTGCACCCTCCCCGATTCTGGAACACTTGGTGGCCTGTTAACCGCTGAGGCTGAGCAGCTGCCGCATTGTAGAACTGCGTGGTGCAGGGCGTCCCCTGGTCTGATGGAGAACAAGCTCAGAAAAGGCGCCCAGACCCGGGCGCCGGTGGCCCACGCCTGTCATCTTAGCTACTCAGGAGGCTGAGATCGAGGATCACGGTTCAAAGCCAGCCCGGGCAGGAAAGTCCGTGAAACTCTTATCTCCGATAAACCACCAGAAAACTGGAAGTGGCGCTGTGGCTCAAGTGGTAGAGCGCTCGCCTTGAGCTAAAGAGCTGAGGGACAGCGCCCAGGCCCAGAGTTCAAGCCCCACGACCAACAAAAGAAAAAACAAAAGTAAAAGCACCCCAGGCTGTACCGTGCAGCTCCACGGCAGCTGCCCGGCCCGGCGCCATGCCTCCAGGCTGTCCCTGGGATTCGCACCCAGCCCCTGACGAGACCCCAGCCCTGTTGCTCCTGATTCATCGTGCTGGTGCTCCCACATGAGCGTGTCTACCCCTCCACCCTCACATCCTGGAAGAGAGCTCCTTGTGTGCTTGGGGAAGTTCCTAATGGCTGCCAGCATCTGGCCTTCCCCGGGATGCCATGGTGCTGTGTTCCTGCCATCTTCGGGGATCCGGAGGGTCTGGCGTTTATGTTGCCAAAGTATACCTAGGCTCTGGTGGCAACACGTTGCATGTGCCCACACACGCCATGTGACAGGCATGCCCCTGCACAGGCTGGGAGCCGAGGCCCTGGCACCAGGGCCAGCATGTTCACACCAGACCTGTCTCCAGAGGGGAACCGTGACTGCGTGGTGCTGCTTCCTGGGACTGCCAGCAAGCCACCGGACTCCAGTGGGCGCTGATGGTGTATGCACAGATGGTACATGTCCAGAGATGGTCCCTTAGCACCCCAAGTCCTCCCGACCCAGCCCTCTGCCCCCTCGAGAGAGAAGGGATGGCTGGGGTGGCCTCTGGGCGGCCAGGGGAGGCGCGCACAGGGCCTCCTCTGTCCACTGCCTAGTGGACCACACAGGAGCCCACTGAGCGCCTGTGAGAAGAGCTGTGCCGTGTGCAGGGGGCCGGGGCCCACCCCAGCACGAGAAAGCATGTTCCACGTGTCCCGAGGGTGCCCTCTGCCTGGGCTGCGGCCTGGATGTCCGAGCAGCACCAGGTATCTGTCCTGGGATTGGCCCTGCTGCCTCTGGGGAAGCCAGGGCCTCGAGGCGATGTTCCCTGTTCCCTGTGGAAAGCATTGGTTTCTCTGATCTGCAGCTGCCCTGTGTGTCTAGTGGTTCAAAATATGCAAAAGTGGAAAAGAAAAAAGTCTATACTTAGCTGCCCTGGCAGTGTCTGCGTCTGCGGCCGCATGCACCAGCCCACCTGCGTCGTCCCGCCTCCCGTCCACCACGCCTAGGTTTGGGGTTTTTGTTGGTGGTTTTTTTTTTTCCAGCACTGGGGAGTTGGACTCGGGGCTTTATACTTGGTAAGCAGGTGCCATGCTCTTGGCTCCAGTTACTTTGAAGATAGTCTCCTGGGGGCTGGGAAGGTGGCTCAGTGCTAGAGGGCCTGCCTTGCATGCCTGAGGCTCTGGGTTTGATTCCTCAGCACCACATAAGCAGAAAGAAAAAAGCCGGAAGTGGCGCTGTGGCTCAAGTGGTAGAATGCTAGCCTTGAGCTGAAGAGCTGAGGGACAGCGCCCAGGCCCAGAGTTCAAGCCCCACGATAGGACCAAAAAGAAAAAAAAAAAGATAGTCTCCTATCTGCCTGTGTAGCTTGAGGCCTTTTTAGGCTTCTTGTGGCCGGGGTCATAGGCATGCTGTGCCACATCCAGCTTCCCTCCGCAGAGATGGACTCTCCAGTCTCTCTGCCTGAGTGGGCCAGGAATCAGAGCCTCCCAATATTAGCCTCCGAAGTAGCTCACCTTACAGGAATGGACCGCTGGCTGTCACTTGAGTCACCTTGAAGCAATCTCCTACATCATAGTGGGACTTCCAGTGCTCCCTGTGAGCCCGAAGGATGAGGACTGTCCAGCTGTGGGCAGCAGCTCCTCACCCTGCAGAGACCCCTCCCTGCAGAATCCCCAACTTGGGCCTATCTTCACATTGGCTGCCTGGCCCCAGTCCTATTGGTCTGGCTGCCTTTCAGCTTGTATGCTCTTGGTTTTGAAGACTGCTGGACTTCTAAGCCTCTGCCTTCTTTTCCCTCCCCAGGGGGGGCAGACAGGCCCCCCAGGTAGAAGAGTGGCTCCCAATAGAAAGGGGCCTGAGCTTTAAAGTAGGGAGGTACCTGGCATGGGTGGTCCAGCCCACCTGGTCCCTCCTTTCCTACCCATAACCCAGTATTTTAAGATGTGCCACAGCCACACTCAGGCCAGCAGAACCAAGCTGTGAGACCCCTCACAAGTTCCACATACTAGTTCTGTACTAGAGGGGCTGTTGGCCTCCACTGTGTGGACAGAAGCTACATACAGGTTTTCCTCTGTACAGCAAGCAATCCCCAAGACGGGGATAAGACCTGCTCATCAGCCTGATGCCTTGATCTTTTTTTTTTCTTTTGGTCAGTGGTGGGGCTTGAACTCTGGCCCTGGGTGCTATCTCTCAGCTCTTTAGCTCAAGGTGAGCGCTCGACCTCTTGAGCCACAGTGCCACTTCCAGTTTTCTGGTGGTTTATTGGAGATAAGTCTCACAGAGGGCTGGGAAGATGGCTCAGTGGTAGAGAGCTTGCCTTGCGTGCATGAGGCCCTGGGTTTGATTCCTCAGCACCACATAAGCAGGGGAAACAAAGTCAGAAGTGGTGCTGTGGCTCAAGTGGTAGAGTGCTATCCTTGAGCTGAAGAGCACCCAGGCCCGGAGTACAGGCCCCACAACTGCAAACTCCCCCCCCCCAAAAAAAAGTCTCACAGACTTTCCTGCCTGGGCTGGCTTTGACAGGCAATCCTTAGGTCTCAGCCTTCTGAATAGCTAGACTTACAGGCGTGAGCCACTGGCGCCTGGCTGATCTTATGTTCTTGACTCTGTTGGATGATCCCCATTTGGAATAAGGATAAGTGGAGAAGGGGGCTGGATCCTGCCATAGAAAGTGTGCTCCAGTGGCTGGGAAGGTGGCTCAGTGGTGGGGTGCTTGCCTTGCATGCATGAGACCCTGGGTTCGATTCCTCAACACCACATAACCAGGGGGGGAAAAAGCCAGAAGTGGCACTATGGCTCAAGTGGTAGAGCGCTAGCATTGAGCTGAAGAGCTGAGGGACAGTGCCCAGGCCCAGAGTTCAGGCCCATGACTGGACCCCCAAAAAAAAAGAAAGTGTGGTCCAGCCAGGCTCCGGTGCCTCACGCCTGTCATCCTAGCTACTCAGGAGGGTGAGATCTGAGGATCGAGGTTCAAAGCCAGCCTGGGCAGGAAAGTCCATGAGACTCATCTCCAAGTAACTACCAGAAAACCAGAAGTGGTTTTATGGCTCACCTTGAGCTGAAGAGCTGAGGGACAGCGCCCAGGCCCAGAGTTCAAGCCCTATGACTGATCAAAAAAAGAAAAGGGAAAGGTGGTACATACCTACCAGCATTATGGCACCGGGCCGCACCCCAGATGTCAGATGGCTGTGACCTGCCATGCCCTGCCTGGCTACACAGGACCCTGCGACTGAGTCCTGCGGAACTTGGCCAGGCCGCGCCGAGCCCTCCAGCCCCGGGAGCTCGGTGACTTGCCTCTTCAGAGCTGCTCACACATCTAAGAACCTCTCACTTTTCCCTGAGCTGTTTCAAATTGTATAGCCTCAAATTTCTATTTTAAAAGTCAGCCAGAGATCAAAGAGAACAGCAGGGCAGACTTCTTCAATGAAACATCTTGGAAAAGCCACTGACTTCCACGTAGGCGCCGAAGGCTCTTCAAACAGGAGCCAGAACCCCCGTGGAAGCGTGGTTCTGGTCTTTAAATACCCGGGCGTCCCATTGGCTCTGTGCTGGCAGGGCCTTGGCAGGTTTCACCTGGTGACATTTACAGCCCATTTTGGAGAAGGCTAGGGGAGGAAATGTTTGGTGTGACTTGACATTAGAGCCTCTGGTTCTCCCTCGTGAATACACCGATTGTAAAACACATTCACCTAAAATAGCTCCCGGGGCTTGGTGTCACCGTGGATGAAGGGCAGCTGCCCATTCCTGTGGCTTTCAGACATCCTCAGAAGCCTTGCACTGAAATGCATCCCCAGGGAACTGGCAGAGCTGGTGAAGCCTGAGCCCTGGCTCCTGGGCCTCGGAGGTGACCACCCAGTGCAGCACCCTGCCCGCTTCCCCAGGATTCATGGCACTGCTAGACCACTCCTGAAAGTGGGGGGCAGGAGGGGTGCTGCTCGTCATCCTGCAAGCCAGCAGGCATACACCAGGCCCTTGTGGGCAACACCCAGCCTTTGGTAGGTTCCGCTGGTCAGTCGAATGTCGCTGACTGTGGATGAGGTTACTGGGCCACCGAGAGGAGGGAGGCAGTGATGAGGGGTCTTGGATCCCACCTGCCACTTGCTCAGCATCTGCCTGGCTTGGGGCAGGATGGCAAGGGCTCTCTTCAAGAGCCCCCTAAAAGCAAGCACTGTTGAGTTTTGTGCAAGACAGCTTATCAAGGTCACGGCCACTTCCTGCTGCCTTCTCTGTAGGCCAAGACCATGGGTGGCTGCCATTCCCCGGGGCCAAACGCAGGGTGCCTGTCTCCCCTGCTCACATGTGGCTGAGGCTGCCCTCCCGCCTGTATTTCCTCCTCATGGGCTCTGCGGTGTCCCTAAGGTGCCCTTTTCTGTGTTCACAGCCCGAGACAGAGGACGAGAAGAAGCGCTTTGAGGAAGGCAAAGGACGGTACCTGCAGATGAAGGCCAAGCGGCAGGGCCAGACGGAGCCTCAGGCCTAGGCTCCCTCGCTGCTGCGGGCTGCGCAGCTGCAATGATTGCCCATGAGCTACCCCTTGGCCAAAACCCCATTCCCATTGAGAGCTGGTGTTGTGTGAAGTGTCTGTGCGGCAGTGTTAACTTACTCCCTGTCCCGAAAACCTGTGCACCAAAGCTTTATTTATATCCTTCCAGTATAAATGCTACCCAGTATTGTCCCGGGTGCCTGGGGAGCTTCTGAGCACACTGTAAGGTATGTAAGGAACCCAGCCCCACTAATAAAGCTGCTTTTTGGCTGGATCTACGCAGCCCGAGTGGTCATTTGTCAGGTCATTTGACAGCTGCCTGTCCTGCAGCTCCCTGCTCCAGTGGGCAGCCACCTCCATTTCCAGGAGCCTGGGCTTTACCCCTCAGCATCAGCACCTGGATCAGGAGTGGCGGCCTCAGCCCCTCTGTCTGGGACTCGGGGACCCACTTCCCCACTGATGGGCTTATAGCAGTATGCTGGCTCTCACAGGTGCCTCCTAGCTGATGCCTAGGACCCCTGTGCTGAGGTGGCGGCTTCCAGCTGCTGGGATGGCCTGCGCACAAGGGCCTGAGTGTCTATGCAGTCACTGTGAGGCTGTGTCCCTCCAGGTGTGTCCGCTCATCTGTTGTATATACGCCTGCATGCTTGTGGTGGGAGACTTACGTGTATCAGTGTTGCTGTGCGTGTGTGCACACGTGTTGCTGTATCTGGCATGTACATGCACGTTGCTGTATCTAGCAGTGTGCCTGTGCGCTGTGAGAGCACTCGGGCCTGCGTTCCTGTGGACCTCTGCTCCAGCTGCTTCTGGGGGAGATGAGCCGCCAAGACCTGTGCCCAGGCCAAGCCCACCCACCCCCTACCCCCGTCCACCACACACACCCAAAGGTGGTGTTGGACTTGTCCATGAGGCCTGAACATCTGTCCTGCTGCCTGGAGCAGACTGGCCTGTCAACAGCTGCGGCCTTGCACTGGTTCCCTTGGGCCACGGAGGGAGAACTCAGCTCCAGATGTGCAGAAACACCCGCCAACAGCTTTGGAATTTCTCTCCAGCCCAGTCCCAGCAGACAAGGCCATTTCCTGCCTGGGAGCAGGGGGAGGGGACAAGTTCTGCCACGTGCAGAATCTCACACACACACACACACACACACACACAGCCTCCTGGAGGCTGGCCTCAGGCTAACTTGCCCCTCATCCTGACCCATGCTGGAGTACACAGAGTGATGAAGCTGCTCTTCAAAGCTGTGTCCCAAGCAGCCAAACCAAGATCTGTGAATCCAAAGGTAGCCACACCTACCTCAACAAGGTCTAAGTCTAGGGCTTACCAAGGAACACTGACGCCCAAGGCACAGGTCATGTCTTTCATAAGATGTGCACTTACTGGGTGCCGTAGCTCACACCTGTCATCACAGGAGGCTGAGATCTGAGAATCACAGTGCAAAGCCAGCCCTGGCAGGAAAGTCTGAGACTCTTACCTCCAATTAACCACCAGAAAACCAGAAGTGGGGCTGTGGCTCAAAGTGGTAGAACACTAGCCTTAAGCAAAAAGCTCAGGGACAGCACCCAGGACCTGAGTTCAAGCCCTATGACTAACCAAAAAGAAAAAAAAAAAAAGTGCCCTGATATCTGACCCTCAGTCCTGCTTTGGCCTTGTAGCCATGTGGCTTTAGTTCTAGGTGCCCAAAATCCACTGTCCAGGCTTGTGGAGTACCTAGCACCAGGTTCTAGCACAGCACAATAGAACTCAAGTTCCCAGACACCCATTAGACACACACCTACCTACCTGCCACCTACTCAGAACTTGCAGACATAGGGCAGATACAGACATGGATAGCACTGAGCAAGCTGCCTGGCTGGGGGGGGGGGGGTGGCGTGTGCAAGGCCTGTACCACAGTCCTGGGGCAGGCTGCTCTTTGCCTATAGGGTACCAGTGGCTAGGTTGCCTGACAGTTTGCCTTTGGGCCTGTGGTTGAGCACACTCAGTGTGCTTGAGGCCTTGGGTTCAACATATCACCAGAAATAAAAGCAAAATCACGTCCCTCCTGATTGCAGCCACCCTCCACGATCTAAAACCTGGGTCCCTCAGGTACTGGTGGCTCACACCTGTAATCCACTCTGAGGATTGTAGTTCAAAGCCTGCGGGGGGCAGGAAAGTCAGTGAGATCCTTACCTCTAATAAACGACTCAGAAAAAGCTGGAAGTAGAGTTGTACCGAAGTGATAAGCACTAGCCTTGAGCATAAAGCAGCTCAGAGACAGCACCCAGGCCCAGAGTTCAAGCCCTAGGACTTGGGGGGTTGGGGGGAAGCTGGGAACCTGGGCTACCTAGGTGGGGCCTGACCAGTCTGAGCTCGCTGGGGGGGGGGGCGGTACTGAGTCCCCGACTACCCCACAGGCCAGGCTCTCCATTCCTGACTCTTTATAAAAGCATCTTCTACCTCAAAGGACCATGGGGCCAACTTGGGACCCCAAAAGCTGCTCGTGGACCTGGGTTGTGAGGACCATTTGGATGGTACACGCAGCAGCTTTGGGGGTGCTGGGCAGCCTCCCTGGGCCCCACAAGTGCCAGATGCTGTTTGGCCTGCAGTTTGCTTCAGTCCTGCCTTGGACAGGTACCCGCCTTTCTGCAGGCAGAGCCAGCCTGTCCACCCAGGGAGAGTCCCTAAGAAGCATGCCCACGTGTGCCCAGGAAGAACGTGGCAGGCGGCCCCGGGTGGGCCCAGGCGGCTGGCCGTGGCCTGGATGGAGGCGAATGCCAGTCCACCTGACCAGGCGTTTCCAGAGGTCCCCGTGAAGGGCCAGGGCCATTTTCTTCTGCACAGGGCCAGCTGGGACTGTGCGCCCCGCTAGGGGTGCTCAGGAGAGGGGAGGAGGGCCCCGCTGCTGACCCTGGGGTCTCCCAGCCCCCCGGTGGGGTTGGAGGGGGGTCAGGTCTGAGCGGGGGGGGGGCGTGTGGCCATGCACCTCCCTCTGTCACCGGGGCTCAGGGATAAGTTGGCACAATCGTGCGTCTTTCCGGCCCAGCTTCCTGGCCAGACAACTCGGACCCCTAGAATCCGGCCGCCCCGCGGGCCCGGGGTCCAGTTCGCGCCTCTCCAGGACCGCTCAGGCCGCGGCTGGCCCC
>NW_012267222.1:3240816-3249339 GCF_000151885.1 Dipodomys ordii | reverse complement strand
AGCCCGGCGAGGGGGCGGAGCCCGGCGGGCGCGGCCCGAGCCCGGGGAATCCTTTCAAGTTCTGGGTCCTCTTTGTTGCGCAATAGAGCCCCGCGGCCGCGCGGCCCCATTGGCTGGGCCCGTGACGTCACGCGCAGGCCCCGCCCCCGGGCCCGCCCCGGGAACTTCGGGGCGGGTGGGACCAGGACCCGGGCACCTGCGGTCGGCCCAGTGCCGGGAGCCTGCCCATGGCTGTGCGTGGTGCGGTGTGGGAGCCTGCTCGCGGGACCAGCCTGGGGCCTGGCCCCGGCTCCCACCGCTCCCCATCCGGACCGCAGAGGGCCGGCCCCACCCGCCTTGGGCCCTGGCTGGCCGTGCTCCTAGGCACAGGACAGGAGGCTCACAGAGACCTCCGCTCTAGGAGCTCCAGTGCCTGGTGAGGACACTTTAGGGTGTGAGAGGCTGGAGCTGGCCTCAGGCACGTGGAGGTTAGAGCCTGGCTCTGAAGATTAGAGCCTGTCTCCGGCACCACCAAGGACCTGGGCAGATAGATGGTTGTTCCTCTGTCTACCTCCAACAAGGACCTGGACGGATGGTGGTTTCTCAGTCTACCTCTCCTGAGTCACCTTTGAAATGGGATGGGAAGCTGGCACAGTGGCCTATAATCCTAGCTACTTGGGAGGCTGAAATCCGAAGGTTCAGTGTCAGCTTGCCAGAAAAGTTTGCTAGACTTCATTTCCAAAATAACCAGAAAAAAAAAAAAAGCAGGGCTGGGAAAGTACCAGACCAACAAGCACAAGGCCCCAAGTTCAGACCCCAGTACAATAATAATAATAATAATAACAACAATAATAATACATGTTTTCTCTCATGTACAGAAAAAAAAATCTCGGGGCTGGGAAGGTGGCTCAGTGGTAGAGTGCTTGCCTTGCATGCATGAGGCCCTGAGTTCAATTCCTCAGAGCCACATAAGCAGAAAAAGTTGGGAGTGTTGCTGTGGCTCAAATGATAGAGCACTAGCCTTGAGCTGAATAACTGAGGGACAGTGCCCAGGCCCAGAGTTCAAGCCCCGTGACTGACAAAATAAAATGAAAGAAAAAAGCTAAGGGAGAATGCCCAGGCCCTGGGTTCAAATCCCAGTACTGGCACAAAATAAAAGAGTAAAATTGGGATTATTTGTAGGAGTTCTGCAAAAGGAGAAGGGCGAAAGGAAAGGATGGTGATATGAGGTACTTCATATGCACATGTGAAAATAAAATAATGAAACTTGTTCTAATAGTCTTAAAAAGGAGAAAGATTAATAGAGTTGGTGTCAATTTGGGCAAAGAGCATCACACAAAACCCCTCTGTACAATTACTATGCCCTAATTAAAAAATAAGGATAGCAGCAGTCCCCATCATAAGTGCACCTGTCTCCCTAACCACAGAGACACACCTACATTATTCCCTGCAGCATGCCACTGTTAGGCTAGACAAGGGGAGGCACTGTCGCTGTGAAGTGCTGTGTAGGTAGCTGCCTGTGGTGCTTTCCTCACCACCAGCCAACATGCCAGCAGGGTGGGCCTGTACCAGACAAGCCTGCATGTGCTTCTGCCAAGCGGCCCTAGCCAACCCACCAGGTGCCTGGTGGTTAGAGATGTCTGTGGCCTCCGACCCACTGTGGTTAAACCACACTGCCAGCTGAGCCCATTCAGCCTGCCCGGCACACTGAAGGGTACATGCAATTCTGTGGTCCCCTCACTCAGAGGCTATGCTGTCCCAGGTCCTGGCTTGGTATATGCCTATGCATATACACATATACGTGTAGATGTGTGCATATGCCTGTGCACTCATATGCATATATGCATACATGTATGAACATACATATGCATACAGTGTGTATATGCATAGCTCTGTGCACATGCCATACATGTGTGCAGATGTGCAGATGTCATACACGTGTACACATGCATGTACATGCATACCTATACCCATATACAAGTGCACGTTTAAACATCTGCTGCAGATCTGAGGTTCAGCCACAGAGCCAAACTCAGTGTGCTGGCTCTACAAAAGTATTTATGGAGTACTGACGGGCTGCACTGAGCGTTTCCTCCGGCCTAGCTCATTAACCATCTCTGACACTCTTCAAGACAGACACTTTTCTTCCTTCCTTTCTTTCCTTCCTTCCTTCCTTCCTTTCTTTTTTTCTTTCTTCCTTCCTTCCTTTGTTGGTCATGGGGCTTGAACTCAGCCTGGGCACTGTCTCTCAGCTCTTCAGCTCAAGGCGAGCACTTTACCACTTCTGGCTTTTTCTGCTTATGTGGTGCTGAGGAATCGAACCCAGGGCCTCATGCATGCAAGGCAAGCACTCTACCATTGAGCCACCTTCCCAGCCCAAGACAGACGCTTTTCTGTCTGCTTGACAGATTAGAAAACTTAAGGCACAAGAGTCATCAAGTCAGGAGCTGGGGTTGGAATCTGGTGGCTTGACTTGAACCCTTACTCTTCCACCCTCCCTCGTGACTTTGAGGGTATAGTTAAGGAGGTATTCTGGTCACAGGAGGGGCTGGTGGGGCTGGGAAGGTGGCTCAGTGGTAGAGCGCTTGCCTTGCATGCATGAGGCCCTGGGTTCGATTCCTCAGCACCACATAAGCAAAAAGAAAAAAGCCGGAAGTGGTGCTGTGGCTCAAGTGGTATAGCGCTAGCCTTGAGCTGAAGAGCTGAGGGACAGTGCCCAGGCCCAGAGTTCAGGCCCCACGACCGGACCCAAAAAAAAAGGAGGGGCTGGTGGGGAGTCAGATGGGCCCCCCCATCTCCCACACTGGGTGTGGCTGCAGAGGTGGAGGCCACTGTGCCAGCAGCAACCTAATCAGTGTTAGGGTAGGACTTTCTCTGGCCGCAGCAGTCCCCCACCTGGAAGAGGTTCCAGCACGCCAGCGGGTGCCTGTGAGCTAGGGGTGCAGCCGATGCCACTCTCCTTGTGTAGGGGGCAGAGGCACAAAACCCCGTGAGACAACTCAGGGATCCTCAAGCATCCCGGGACCACAGACATCCCAAGGACTGCAGACAAGATGGGCGGAGGGGAGCTGCCAGCTGGGTGGGGACAGCAGAATCGCTTCCCTTGCCTGAGAGCCAGGGGGCGTGGCCAAGACCCCAGTGTCCCCCTCGACAGCTGCAGACACTGTCTCTGGGGCATCCTGTGGTTGTGGCTGTGGCTGGTGGTCAGAGACCAAGAAAATTGTTGGCCTAAGCAGAAGAGATTACGCAGGCTTTGGGGCGAGCCTTCATTTAGCAGGAGGCTTTGCCCTATGCAGCGCCCCCCTTGCCCTAGCTGCAGCCAGGGTGGCCAGCCAGGGCTGTGCCCACACAGGCAAGGATTCGTCCCCCCAGCCCACTAGTAGGCAGGACGCCTCCCCTGCCCAGCAGCTGAGTCCCTGGCTCACGCTCCAGGGCCGCCAGCAGTCCCTGTACAGGCTCCAGGTTCGGTCTAGGCCATCCTGAGGCCTGTGCAGATTAAGCCGTACAGAACTCGCTACTGACCAGCATCCCAGCATCGCCCGCCCGTGCTGGCCACCACCGTACACGGCACGTGGGCCAAGCGTGACAGGACACAGTTCAGGGACTTTCCCCAGCCATGCCATCAGAGTTCTAGAGCTTTCCCCAGGCTGCGGCTGCCCCAGGGCCTGCCTGGGGCTGTGCTGTGGAAGCCTGGCCAAGGTCTCACCAGATGAAGCAGACTTTTCCCTTCAGGAAAGAGAAAGGGAGCTTAGGGGCTACTTCTCTCAGGCCTGGCCCCATGTGGCCAAGTCGGGGAGGGGACTAAGGTCTGAGTCCCTGAGATGTTAGAGGGAGGCCCAGTGTGGAATGCAAGGACAGGGCCAAGCACCGCAGCGTCCATCCCCACCCAGCCTGGCCCAAGGACGCAGGTGACCTGGAAGAAAACCCAGTTTCTTGCTGAGCACAGAGGCTGACACCTTCATTCTAGCTACTCAGAAGGCTGCGATTTGGAAGACGGAGGTTCAAAGCCAGCTTAGGCAGAAAAATTCCTCAAGACTCCATTTCCAATTAACCAGCAAAAAGCCAGACACTGCGGGGAGAGGAGGACTGGAGGCATGGCTTGGGTGGCAGAGTGTCAGTCAGTGAGTGAGAGTGTCAGATCAAGAGTTCACATCCTTGGGCTAGGAAGGTGGCTCAGTGGTAGAGCGCTTGCCTTGCCCTGGGTTTGATTCCTCAGCACCACATAAGCAAAAAGAAAAAAGTTGGAAGTGGTACTGTAGCTCACGTGGTAGTGCTAGCCTTGAGCTGAAGAGCTGAGGGACAGCGCCCAGGCCCAGAGTTCAGGCCCCACAACTGGACCCCCCCCCAAAAAAAAAGAGTTCACATCCTTGGTGGGGCGCTGGTGGATCACAACTGTGATCCTAGCTATTCAGGAAACTGAGATCTGAGGACTGCAGTTCAAAGCCAGCCCAGGCAGAAAAGTCCATGAGACTCACATCTCCAATGAACCACCAGAAAACCAGAAGTGGCGCTGTGGCTCAAGTAGAGTACTCACCTTGAACTGAAGAGCTCAGGGACAGTGCCCAGGTCCAGAGTTCAAGCCCCACAACCAACAAAAATAAAAAAATTAAAAAGGGAGGGGGGCTAGGGGACTTACATTCCAAGCCTTGATCAGGAGCAGGTTAAATAAGGAATGTGCACTTATTGGGCTCCCTTGTATACAGTCCCCTGGGCAGGAGGCCTCCGCAGATAGCCAGACTCATCTGAGACACCAATATAGCTTCCTGCGTAAGTCAGGACTGGACGTGTAATGATGTAGTGACCCAGAGCTACACTGATTGTGTCCCCCCCCCGCCCCCTCCCCAGATGCTCATGGTCCCTGGCATCCCCAAACTGCCGTTTGTGAGGGCTGCTGCTCTACCAGGTCTGGCTCACAGGAGGATGCCCCGGCCACCTGCCAGCTCCGGCCTGCACCATGAGTGAGGAGCGGCGGCTGCCCGGCAGTGCGGTGGGCTGGCTGGCGTGCGGAGGCCTCTCCCTGCTGGCCAACGCCTGGGGCATCCTCAGCGTCGGCGCGAAGCAGAAGAAATGGAAGCCGCTGGAGTTCCTGCTGTGCACGCTGGCAGCCACGCACATGCTCAACGTGGCCGTGCCCATCGCCACCTATGCTGTGGTGCAGCTGCGGCGCCAGCGCCCTGACTACGAGTGGAGCGAGGGCCTCTGCAAGGTCTTCGTGTCCACCTTCTACACCCTCACCCTGGCCACCTGCTTCTCCGTCACCTCCCTCTCCTACCACCGCATGTGGATGGTCCGCTGGCCCGTCAACTACCGGTGAGTGTGGCGGCCCGGGGCGGGGGGGGGGACATGTGAGCTTGGGGATGGCACCAAGCTGCCGGGGGCACGCATGGGTGTGTCTGCACCGCCAGGCCTGGGCAAGCCAGAAGCTGGTGACTCACACCTGGAATCCTAGCTACTCAGGAGGCTGAGAGGATGACAGTTCAAAACCAGCCTGGGTAGGAAAGCCCGTGAGACTCCAGTTCACCAGCAGAAACACTGGAAGCAGAAGTATGGCAGAGTACGAGCCTTGAGCAACAACAAAAAACCAACACAGGAGCAGTGCCTAGGCCCTGAGTTCAACCCCAGAAAACACACACACACACACACACACACACACACACACAAGCATGGTTAGGTCAGGTGACGGTGCTGGCTAGGCCCTGAGTTCAACCCCAGAAAACACACACACACACACACACACACACACACGCATGGTTAGAAGGTCAGGTGACGGTGCTGGCTGCAGGTCCTGAGGCCCGGACATCCCTATGATTATCACAGGGTTTTTCTGTCCTGCCCCATCCCGCACCAGGCTGAGCAACGCCAAGAAGCAGGCGGTCCACACCGTCATGGGCATCTGGACGGTGTCCTTCATCCTGTCCGCCCTGCCCGCCGTGGGCTGGCATGACACGAGCGAACGCTTCTACACCCACGGCTGCCGCTTCATCGTAGCCGAGATCGGCCTGGGCTTCGGCATCTGCTTCCTGCTGCTGGTGGGCGGCAGCGTGGCCATGGGCGTGGTCTGCACAGCCATCGCCCTCTTCCAGACCCTGGCTGGGCAGGTGGGGCGGCGGGCGAACCGCCGTACCTTCACCGTGCCCACCATTGTGGTGGAGGATGCCCAGGGCAAGCGCCGCTCCTCCATTGACGGCTCAGAGCCCGCCAGAACCTCGCTGCAGATCACCGGCCTGGTGGCCACCATCGTGGTCATCTATGACTGCCTCATGGGCTTCCCCGTGCTGGTGGGTAACCATGCCACGTGGGGAGACCGTTCGAGGACGTAGACTCTCGGTTGAATCCTCAAACCCCAGCTTTGGTTTGTTTTTTTTTGGGGGGGGGTCCAGTCGTGGGGCCTGAACTCTGGGCCTGGGCGCTGTCCCTCAGCTCTTCAGCTCATGGCTAGCGCTCTACCACTTGAGCCACAGCGCCACTTCTGGCTTTTTTCTTTTTGCTTATGTGGTGCTGAGGAATCGAACCCAGGGCCTCATGCATGCAAGGCAAGTGCTCTACCACTGAGCCACCTTCCCAGCTCCCTTAAACCCCAGCTTTGGATTTGGGGGTGAATTATTGTCCCCGTTTGATGGATTGGGAAATGGAGGCAAATGACCTTCCTAAAGTCTGGGAAGTTGTTGCCAGACTTAAGTCCTCATCCATCCACTCAGGTCTTCTGCCTGCAGAGGGATTTCTCCTCTCCAGGGAGAGAGGAGTAACAGGCCTGTGGCCTCCGTGGGCCCAGGTCCCAGGGCATGGCCAGGGCGGCGTAAGGCCAGGCAGGACTTGCATGTCTTTGGGAAATTGTTCTTGACCCTAAGGGTTAGGGAAGGCCAGGGTAAGAGCTAATCCAAAGACGGCCTGGACAGCAAGGATCCAAAGTCCAGCGGGACTTCCAGGGGTCTTTGCTGTGCAGCCTGGAGGAGCAGGCTGTCCAGGAATGACACCCAAGGCTCCAGATGCGGGGTGTCCGGAGCAGGGCAGGGAGGGGAGGGGCCCGGGGGCAGCTGCAGGCTTTGTCCACCCAAAGAGGGGCAATGACATAACGGGCTTCAGCCTGTGCCCTTGCTCAGGAGGCAGCTCCTGCCGCCCCAACCCCTCCTGCCCTCTTCCCCAGGCTCCGCAGTCCCACTTCCTCTGTCCACAGAGGGAAGAGAAGGCCAACATGGTGGGGACAGTGGACTCTGGGAGGGCCTCTCTCTGGAGCACCGGAGCCCACTTCGTGTTTCTGGCCTGTTAAATCAGACCAGAAACTTTATCTCCCCCTTATACGATAGTGTGAGGTGGACTCAGCCTGGTTCACAGATGAAGAAACAGACCCAGAGAGGTTAAGCAGCTTTCAGCAGATCACACAGCACACGAATGGCAGACGCTTCCACTCCGTCCTAGGAATCTTGTAACACTCTGTCTGGGCGGGTGTGGGAGCAGTGAGGGAGGCCTCTCCTGGGACAGCAGAAGTGAGTGGCCTGTAGAAGTGACCCAAAGGACACCTGGCTGGACCCTGTGTCCTTTGACCCTTCTGGCATCTGGGTTCTAAGCCCCCCAGAGCTGGGACAGAGAGAAGGAGGCCTCCAGCCAGGAAGAGCCAGAGACCTGGGTCAGCATAGTGTAGGCTTGCGATCTGATTCTCTAGACCCATCCAAAGAGGGAGGCAAGTCATGCCACACCATCCCATGCGTAGCCACTGGGGCGTCTGAGGAGGAAGATGCACAGGGCGTCCTGGTACGGGGGGGGGGGGGCTGGGCACCGGGGATAACCAGTGAGGCACCCCGCCCCCACCCCGCCTCCACTCTGGTGTTCTCCTGCGAGCCTGGAGTTCTCTCTCCCCCTCCTCTGAGCTCTGGCCAGTGGTGTTCAGCTAAGGAAACTGAGTCTGGGAGGGGTGGTGGGGAGGAGGCCTGGCAGTCAAGCCCAGCCCTGTGCCCGCAGGTGGTGGGCTTCAGCAGCCTGCGGGCCGACGCCTCTGCGCCCTGGATGGTGCTGTGCGTGCTGTGGTGCTCTGTGGCGCAGGCCCTGCTGCTGCCTGTGTTCCTCTGGGCCTGTGACCGTTACCGGGCCGACCTCAGGGCCGTCTGGGAGAAGTGCATGGCCCTCATGGCCGATGATGGGGACTCGGAGGACGGTGAGGATGGCCTGGGAGTGGTCTCTGGGGTGACCCCATTCTGCTGGATATTCCCTGTTATCACCCCAAGCCCAGGGTGCCAGTTAACACACAGAAACTAGAGACTCCTAAACTCTACATGTAGCCTTGAGCCCCCTGGCTCACCCTTGACCTTAGGGTCCCCAAAGAACTCAAGTATTCTGCCAGGCCCCCAGTGGCTTACACTTATAATCTTAGTTACTCAGGAGGATGAGATCTAAGGACTGAGGTTCAGAGCCAGCCCAGGTAGACAAATCCTCAAAATTCTTTTTTTTTTGGGGGGGGGTCCAGTCGTGGGGCCTGAACTCTGGGCCTGGGCGCTGTCCCTCAGCTCTTCAGCTCAAGGCTAGCGCTCTACCACTTGAGCCACAGCGCCA
>NW_012267222.1:3235702-3238721 GCF_000151885.1 Dipodomys ordii | reverse complement strand
CCGGACCCGGCGGGCCGCCGCGCCGAGACGCCCGGGGCCCCGCGTCCCCGCGCCCGGTGCAGCCTGGGACCCACCCAGCACCGGACAGACCGAATCCGGGCGCTCTCACAGCTTTCTGCGCCCAAGGCTGGCGCTCTACCGACTTTCGGTTGGCTAATTGGACATCAGTGTCATGGATTTTCGTGGTCCTGCCGGCTTCGAACCGTGATCCTCAGATCTCAGCTTCCTGAGTAGCTGGGATTACAGACGTGAGCCACCTGCTGCACGAGGTGTTTACCACCACAACCCTCCCCTTCCCCCCCCCCACTTCAGTTGCACTCTCCAGGGGCGCAGAACCTGCCCTTTAAGGTCTCTTTAATCACAGGGTCTTCAGAGCCCCGAGTGCCCTCCAAACAGGTCTCCTTCGCTGTGACCTGTCTCGCTCAGTTTCCTTCTGCCATGAGCAAGTGACCATGTTCTCTCTCAGGGCTGATGGAAGAAGTGTCCTGGTCCCATGTCCCGCCAGGGGTGAGAGGTCAGCCCTCGGGGTCCTTTGTGAGGGCAAATCCAAGTGAGGCCCACGGGCCCCAGGCCTCCCACTCAGTACCCCTTGCCCCTCTGGGAATTCACTTTGCCCCAACTAAGCACAATGCTTTGACACCATCACCGTCGGCACCACAGCCAGCTTGACCCCCATTAGCGTCCCCATATGCATTATTCCACGATGTCTGCCAGTCCACCGCACTACCACACCATGAAGGAGTCAAGCCCAAGGTGGGCCTCCTCTCCCAGCGGCTCACTTCCTGCCTCCCCCTTATCTGGCAAGCATCCGGGCAGAGGTCTCTGCCCCCCTGCCCCCCTGCAGACCTCTTGCTGGTGTGGTTTCAGCAGGCAAAATGTGCCCAGGTCTTCTCAGGCAAAGTCCTAGAATACCCATGACCTTGAGCTGCAGCAATAGCCCTCAGCAGCTCCTCAGATGTGCAGACCTGGAACTAATTTCAAGGTCATCACAGAGCTGTCTGTTCTGCCTCTGCCGGCCAGGCCCATTTCCTCTTTCTCCTAGCTAGACAGGGTTACAGCCCCAGGCTGTGGGGTATTGGTGGGGAGAGTGAGCTGGCCACAGGTGAGCAGGGGCATGGATGCCCTTGTTAATGCTGCTGTTCCTTCAAGGGCTGGCATGTAACTCTGGGGCAGAGCCCACCAGCTAGCCATTGTTCCCAACACACACACACACACACACACACACATTGGGTTTTCACTTTGTATTTCATATCCAATGGCAATACTTGCAGTGGGCCACTCCGGTCCTGATTTTTTATAAAACTTAAGGGAGGGTCTCAAGCAGACAATCCTGGGGTTTGGGGATTTTGTGCAACCTCCAGGCCTGTTTGCTGTGTTTATGAGCTTGACCCTGGACGTTCTGGGGAGGGAGCTCTGTCTACATACCACCACCTAGCCCAGAACTAGGGATCTGTTTGTAGTTTTTTGAAAATTGGGCATTTCTCTTCTGTACAGGACCCAATAAAATTTTCCTTAAGATTTGCATCTGGTATTCTGAGCCTAGGTCGTGAAACTGTTGGTGGAAACAACCGCAGAGCTGGTCAGCTATTCCCAAATGCCACCCCATCCTCTCTAGAACCTGGCTAATGTGCCTGTGTTTTGTGTTCCAACTAACCAGACAGACTTGTAGCAGCAACAGTGTGAAGCAGTGGGTAGATAGATAACTCGTCCCAGGGATGGCCGGGGTGTGCCAGTCCTTGTGAGCTTGATTCAGAAGAGCAAGCAAGGCAGGCCGATTGGAGCCAGGCATCCTCAGGCCTGGTGTGTGGCAGACCCCTGATGGAATTCAGAGGCCCCCTTTTGAAAAGGTCTGCAAGGGTGAAGTCGCCACCTGCTGGCAGCAGAGGTTTTCTTCAGGCGCGGCGGGAAACTGTCCTCTGGTGCTGGGGGAGCTGGGCAGTGGAAACTTGATGACTCCGCCCTGGGATTGGACCAGGACGGCTTAGCTTTTAAGCAGGGCAAAAACAACCCACACAGGAAATGCACCTATGTAAACGGCCATTTGTAGTTTCCAGAGGCACACCCAGCCGGGGACCGGTGGCTCACGCCTGTCATCCTAGCTACTCAGGAGGCTGAGATCAGAGGATAGAGGTTCAAAGCCATCCTGAGCAGCAAAGTCCCATGAGACTTTCTATAACTAAATCACCAAAAGCCAGAAGCAGAGCTGTGGCTCAAGTGGTAGAGTTGCCAGGCTTGATCGAAAAAGTTAAAGGACAGGGGCTAGGCCCTGAGTTCAAGCCCCAGTACTGAAAGCTTGGAGGGAGAAGAGGAAAAAGGTGCACACAACAGGCATCGTGGAAAAAACTAGAACCTCCTTGGTATGTACATACTCACGGCATAGGTACGTTCTGCATTTATTCTGCATAACAAACTGGATAGAGGTGCTGTGGTCTCACCCCTTACCCATGCTGCTCTGCGCAGGAAGCCGAGGGGAAAGGAAACCAAGGTGAGGTTGGAGTCTCCCCGCAAGTCCGAGCCCAGCCCTGCTCCTGTACCAACCCATCCGCAGGTGCGGGGCGCTCCCAGGACTCCCTGACCGACCCTAGGGGTCAGCACGGGACCTGCTGCGTCCAGTCCCGCAATGCAGGCCAGGGGTCTTGGCTGGGCTGCGACTTCCACCGGCGCTCACGGCTGCACACCCAGCAGTGGGGAGACCACGCCACGGATCCGACTTGGGACTCCGCGGGGGCGGGGCGTGACTCGATGGGCGTGGTTTCCTGGGGGCGGGGCGTCGTTGGGCGGGGCCGGCGGCGGGAGCGGACTCCGGAGCTGGGGCTTCTGGAAAGGTCTGGCTCTGGGGAGAGGAGGGTCCCGTGGGGGCGGGGAGTCCTGCCAGCAGGGCGGGTCCGGCGCGCTTTGTGCCGGTGGGAACGGGACGCCCGCGGGGCGCTGAATGGGCCGGGGCGGGGCGGTGACTCCCCTCGCCTCGAGGGGTCCGCTCCGTCCCGTCCCACCGGCGCGCGGCCGGCTGCCCGGGGGA
>NW_012267222.1:3226868-3235282 GCF_000151885.1 Dipodomys ordii | reverse complement strand
CCCGCCGGGCAGGCAGCCGCGGAACCCCGACGGGTACTCGGCTCCGCTGGGCAGCGGCCAGAGCCCTGGAGGGAGGGAAGCAGACAGGACAGACGTGGAGGAGAGAGATGAAGGGTAGGAGAAGTGTGAAGACGAGCGAAGCCATTCGACGGCCCCTTCCTCCCCGCCCTCAGCATGCAGACCTCTGCCCACCGGAATTCCAACCCCAGGCCCCTCCTCACCCCGCTGGACACCCTCTCCAGCCATCCCTCCTCTAAAAAGAAACTCGTGAAAAGCTGGGTGCGGTGGCACATGCCTGTAATCAGTCCTAATGGCTCGGGGAGGCTGGGATTCAGAGGCCAGCCAGGGGAGAGGTTTGCCAGACTCTGAAGCAATTGCTGGGCCAGTGGCCGCACCTCTCATGCCTGCTATTTGGGAAGCGTGACTGGAAGGGTCGGGCCCAGGTGTGGCCCTGTATCTCAAAATAGTCAGTCCAAAACAAGAAGGACCAGTGGTGTAGTTCAGTGATAGAGGACCTGCTTAGCAACTGTGCGGGCCTGAGTCAAATCTCAGCACTGCCTTTCTTTTTTTTTTTTTTCCATCATGGGCTTGAACTCAGTGCTTCTACCACTTTCAACCACAGCTTCACTTCTGATTTTCTGGTAGTTAAGTGGAGGTAAGAGTCTCATGGAGCCGGGGACCGGTAGCTCAACTGTCATCCTAGCTAGCTACTCAGAAAGGCTGAGATCTGAGGATCATGGTTCAAAGCAGCCCGGCCAGGAAAGTCCATGAGACTCTTATCCCCAATGAACCACCAGAAAACCTGGAAGTGGTTCTGTGGCTCAAGTGTTAGAGTGCTCACCTTGAGCTGAAGAGCTGAGGAACCCAGGCCTGGGATTCAAGCCCCTGACTGACCAAAAAAAAAAAAAAGTTTCATGGATTTTCTTGCCTGGGTTGGCTTCGAACAGCAATCCTTCCATCTCAGTTTCCTGAGTCACTAGGATTATAGGCACAAGCCACCAGTGTCGAGCTTAAAAATGTTTGAGCCAGGGGCTGGGAAGGTGGCTCAGTGGTAGAGCACTCGCCTTGCATGCATGAGGCCCTGAGTTCGATTCCTCAGCACCACATAAGCGAAAAAAGCTGGAAGTGGCGCTGTGGCTCAAGTGGTAGAGCGCTAGCCTTGAGCTGAAGAGCTGAAGGACAGCGCCCAGGTCCAGAGTTCAGGCGCCCCCCCCCACGACCAGACCCAAAAAAAAGAAAAATGTTTAAGCCAGGCTGGCCTCGCACATTTAATCTTCCTGTTAGTCTCTCAAGTGCTGGGATTGCAGGTAAGGACCAGCAGGCCTGGCCCCATCTGCTTTATCTGGCTTTGTCGTATCATGGCTCTGCTCACACCAGCTCCCCTTCCATCTTTCCCCTCCAATCCCTCCTAATCCTCTACCTTGCACCGAGTTCTGAAGGCTTTTCATGTACTTGACGCTCAACTCCAGAATGTCTGCCTTTTCCAGTTTGCGTTTCCGGATCTGTCATTGCATACAAAGACTCAGCTGGTCAGGCTGGAGTGGAGGAAGCGAGGGGGGAAGGGAGAGTCCGGCCTTACCTGGTGCGGGTAGTGCTTCTCCAACAGCGACTTCAGCTGCCCCAGCGACACGTTGATGCGGGCTCGGCGCTTCTTCTCCATCAGTGGCTTGGAGATCTGTGGACCAATCGCCTTGAGAGGGCCTTGGGCCTGCCTATGCTTTTCCTAACCTCTACCCCCACGGGCCTGCAAGAGCCCCACCCCAACCCCTGAGGACCCATACCTTCCGAAAACTTCTGGCTGAGCCTTCGGAGCTGCCCTGGGTAGAGGGCTCGGTGCCCATGTTGCAATGTCTCTGGGGGCAGGAGGCAGCCGGCTTTAATAGGGGCCCTTCGTTTACATGTCAATGAGGCCCTTGGAACTCGGGAAACACTGGAGGGGGAGGGGACAAAAGGGGAAGCAAGGGGAAAGTTCCCCTTCCTATAGCCCAGGCTCTTTTTGGCCTTCAGGACCCCCCCCCCCCGCTCTTTCCCTGGGTGACTCTTTCCTCTTTCTCTTCTTTTCTCATCTCTCCTACCACTTCCCAAGTCTGGGGGCCCCTCCTAGGCTTGTCCCCGCCGTGCCCTGTGGGTCCCAGGTGTTCTAAGTTCTGGGCTTCACCACTAGGTAGACTACGCAAGCTCTGGCTACCCCGGGTCCCCCAGTATTCTGGGGTTGGGAGGCCCCTGGGCTCCAGACCACCTTGATGACTGGGACAGAGCTAATGGCCTCCTGGGGCCTGATGAAGACACGGAGGCAAGGCGCACTGGCCACTGACGCCTTTCTGCTCGCTTCACGCTCCAGCCGCATGGCAATGCCGAATTAGTCGCCCTAATGTTGGGACAATGTAGCGATTTTCTGCCTGTGGCTGCTCAAAGCCCGGCACAGGCAGGGCCCACGGGGCCGCGCGGCGACACGTGTCCCATTAAAGCGTGCAGCCCGCCCGCGTGGCACAGCGGGCCTCTTCCCTCCCCGCTCTGCTGGGGCCGCTCAGCGCCCAGAGGCGGGCGGGGAGGCCTGGACCACCGGACCTCGGGCCTCGGCTTCCGGGCTGGCCGGTAAATGGAGGCCCACTCCCCTGCCGGGAGGTCACTGGAGCTCCGCCCGGCATCTGGGGAGAAGTCGGCCTGCACCTAGAGGCCCGGCCCCGGGCCCCCTTTTTGCTACTCAGGAATATGAAGCCCGTTGCTGGGCTGCATGGGGCGCCCGGCCCTCGGGGGACTCCGGACCTGGACCTCGCTCTTCCGCGGGCTCTGGCGGCTCTAGTTTGGGGGGTTATGAACGGAAGTTGCACAATTGAGCCGGCCGAGACCAGGCCTGGCTTCTGCGGGCCTCAGGGCGGGAGGAGGGGACATTACTGGATCACTAGTCCCCCCCTCCAGCCAGGGCTCCCCCCCCCCGCTGGCCGATGGGATACTGGTGGGTCGCGCCCGCCCTCCCCGTTCCAGGCAGTTTTGGGGCGTCTCCCTCCCGGGCCGTGAGACGGCGCGGAGGCCCGAGGGCGAGGGCGGGCGCTGGCACGCGCCGGGCAGCTTTGAAGCGCCAGGGCCCGGCGGACGGAGGCCGTCTTCGCGTGACCGGCCCCGGGCCCCGGGCGGGGGCGGCGCGGTACAAAGGCGCCGCGGGGAGGCCGGGCTCGGCGGCCGGGCACAAAAGGGGGCAGCCGAGGGTGACGAGCATTGTGCGGGCCGCGCCCCGCCCCCTCGGGCCAGCTCCGGCCCCCCGCCGCGCGCGGGCCTCCAGCGGCGGCACATCTGTCCCGGCCCGGCGCGCGCCGCTCCGGCGGCCCCGCCCCGCAACCCCGCGCCCCCCACCCGGCAGCCCCGCCAGCCGCCGTCCAGCCGGGCACATTAGCAAGGCAAAGACCCCGCACGCGGGTCTGGCGGCCGCTCGGGGAGTTGAGGTCACCTCCGGGGGCCCCGCGGCCTGCACCGGCGCCTCCCAGGCCGTGTGCCCGGGAGCCCCGCGCCCCGGGGGTTTCGTGCTTCTTAGGCGGTGGAAGATTGACCGCACAATGCGCTAATCCGCGATGTCCAGCTTCGGCTGCGGGAGACCCGGGCGGGATTTTCACGAGGCGCGCCTCCACTCCGCCTGGCCGGCTGCCTGGGGCCTTTCCACCCGTGCTGATGGCCGGCCCTTACTGGAGAACCAACCCCTCATCACCGATACAGTCTTGCAGTGTTGGTGGTGTTGTTGTCAATCCTGGGGCTTGAACTCAGGGCCTGGGCACTGTCCCTGAGCTTCTTTCGCTCAAGGCTGGCACTCTTACCAACTTGAGCCACAGCTCCAGTTTTTCGGTGTTGTTTTAGGGACTTTCCTGGTCTGGCTGCCTTCCAGCCAGGACTCTCAGATCTCAGCCTCCTGAGTAGCTAGGATGAGCCCAGTGTCACACTCCTCCATGTAAATTTTGTCGGCTGGGGGGCCTGAACTCTGGGCCTGGGCTCTGTCCCTCAGCTCTTCAGCTCAAGGCTAGTGCTCTACCACTTGAGCCACAGCGCCACTTCTGTTTTTTTCTGCTTATGTGGTACTGAGGAATCAAACCCAGGGCCTCATGCATGCAAGGCAAGCATTCTACCACTTACCCACCTTTCCAGCCCTTACTAGAGTTCTAAGACTGCTTGCTTTCTCTGTTTCCCTCTGGCCCCCATTCATTCGGTCTTCTCCCTGTGGTCAGCCAACTTCCTGCAGAAGTTAAAGTCAGGTCTTTTACCTAGAGTGAGATCACAGAAAAGATACCAGGCATGTCCCCAGAGCCCTCTTCCAGAGACCCACCCTGAGGACTTAGGGCTCTCCTCTCAATAACACTTGCAAGTCCCACTTCTGGGTTCAAACCTGCACCCCTGGGCAGACCCCACTCCAAAGAGGAGCTGCCAGAGAAGCATGTTCAGAATGGAGGAGTGAGGCAGACATTTACCCTGTCCTCTAGCAGGAGGGCAAGCAGGACAGAATGCTCTAGAGCTGCTGGGGAGGTCCTGGACCAACTTAGAAACTGGGCCACTAACTCTGATTCCATCTTTAGCACCTGGGGTCCCCAAGGCACCTGGAAAGGAGCACAGGTCCATGAGGAACATTGGTTTCCCAATGTTTCCTGGGCCCCCTTTGCCCATGTAAGGAAAAAGTTCCTTCTGTATCTACTTCTGGAGAGTTCTCTGTGAGAGACCCCTTCTTTTGTCACAGGAGGACATTTAAGGAAAAATGTAGCAAGTACCTTAGCATCCACTCTCAAAACATTGAGTCAGGTCTGCAAAGCCTACCAGAGATCCCACCTTCCATCCCAAGTGACACCCTGGTGGGTCGGGGTACTGGTGGCTCATGCAGCAATCCTTGCTATTCAGGAGCCTGAAATCTGAGGACTGCAGTCTGAGGCAGCCTCCACAGCAAGGTTCTTGAGTTTCTCTCTCTCTCTCTCTCTCTCTCTCTCCAGTCCTAGGGCTTGAACTCAGGCATAGGCATTGTCCCTAAGCTTCTTTTGCTCAAGGCTAGCACTCTACCATTTGAGCCATAGCACCACTTGTTTTTTTACTCTAAGTCAAAAGTGTTTCCAGCTTGGAATGTGGCTTAGTGGTAGAGTGCTTGCCAGCATGCACGAAGCCCTGGGATCCATTCCTCAGTACTATATACACAGAAAAAGCTGGAAATAAATGGTGCTGTAGCTCTAGTAGTAAGAGTGCTACCCTTGAGCAAAAGAAGCTTGGGGAGTCAGGCGCTGGTGGCTCATGCCTGTAATCCTAGCTACTCAGGAGGCTGAGATCTGAGGATCATGGTTCAACGCCACCCTGGGCAGGAAAGTTCCTGAGACTCTTTATCTCCAATTAACTAGCAGAAAACCGGAAGCGGCGCAGTGACTCTCGTGGTAGAGCGCTGGCCTTGAGCTGAAGAGCCCAGGGACAGCGCCCAAGCCCAGAGTTCAAGCCCCAGAACGGACAAAAAACAAAAAGAAAGAAAGAAAGAAGAAGAGGAGGAGGAAGAAGAAGAAGCAGGCCTTGCGTTCAAACCCTGGACTAGCAAAAAATAAAATAAATAAAACAAAACTTCTAACTGCCGAGCCCCTCATGGACTAATAATGAGTACCAATAACCGGTGAGAGAACTGTGTCGTTCCCCTCCACAGATGTATTTCAAAGTGGAATGAAGTGATTGCTCCATGTAATTACCTATTGGGACACAGCAAAGGCCCTGAAATCACTCAGCCAATTGTCTCCAGATGGGGTTGGAGAGGCTGCAATTGTTTAACTCTCTTTCACTGCATTGGAACTCCAAATAGCCTGGCAGCCAAGGGCTCTTCAGGAGACAAAGACGGGGACTCCAGTGAGTGTATCAACACTGACCAGGATGGCCCGGCTCAAGGAGAGTGAATTCAGAGAGACCAGCATTGTCCCAGCCTTTTGTGTCACCCTCCCCCACAAGCTGTCTCTAACCTTTAAATATTTACCCGGCCTCTTTGTGCACATATGACTTATGCACTTTAGGTTGATGTGTTCATAAATTACACATCATTTACCCATTTCCAGACTGGAGAGAAAGGCCTTTCATTCCTCCAGTCTGTCTCCTGGGGAGAGCTACAGATGCACGGGACTGGTACCCGCCCCCTCCCCACCGCCCTCCCTGCCTCCACACTGGACACACGGCACTGATAAAGGCCTGTAGGAGACCTGGCTTCCATTGTGAGGAGGAGGAAGTGGGGAGCTTCCTGGACATTTGTCCTGCTTCCTTGCAGAACATACAGAGCATGCAGACCCGGATGAAATGTGTGCAGCTTAAAGTGTATGGTTCACTTCCATGCATCTGCTTGCAGCCTGCTCTGTACATCCTCACGCGTGGGACTCTGCTTTGTTCTCTAACCCAGTGCTGCCTTCATGGTCCACTTGATCATCCCCAGGGCCATTCTTGGAAGTTACCCCTGCCTTCGAGCAGCTTCACCTGTCATGGCATCATTGCCCTGGGTGGCCTTTTGTCAACTGCCACAGCTGTTCTCCTTGTTTGACTATAGACTGAAACCCTGAGTCCCTTGTGTTCCGGGCTTCTTGAACCTCCAATTCTGCTCTGTGGTACTTGGTGCCCTCTTCAGTGATGAATAAAATCTGATCTGGTCTCCTGAGGGCTCTTCTTCTTTCTTCCTCTTTGTCCACTTCATCTTTCCTAACACCCTCTTCCCCATTCTCTCTTGCTCAATAAAGCAAACCCTGCTGAAGAAACAGAAGCCTGATTGCATCTCAACTCCATAGTGTTTAGGGCTGCCTAAAAAAAAGATCCCTCCCTGACACACACACACACGCACACACACACATTTGTGTTGAGGAAGGAAAGCCATTTTAGCCAGTGGTGGGGATGGCTGGAAGGGAGGGGGAAGGGGGCTGCAAAGAGACCCTCTATTGCATGAGAAAGACTCCCTTTGTGCTGCCTGAGCACTCCCAGAACAAAACACATTCACATGCTTATTTACAAGGAGAGGCCGGCATCCCAGGGCTGAGTGCTTTTCTCTTACATTTTCGTTGGCTTCAAGCCGGCAGGCCATGTGTTTGTTTGATCAGATTCCTTTCCTTTCCAGTGTAGCTCAGCAACTTCGAGAAGTGTCCCTTCCTTGGAGTCCAGCCCTACCTGAGATGGTGTCTGAGGAAGTTGTGGGCAGAGAATGGCATTTGGGCACTGCAGCCTGGGTTCCACATTGCTCTGGGGTGCAATGGAATGATCTGTCCCTGGGGCTAAAGCAGGGCCTCTGTGGAGATTCAAAGACCTGAGCTCAAGCAAGAGAAACTCAGGGACAGTGTCCAGGCCCTGAGTTCAAGCCCCAGGACTGGCAAAAAACAAACAAAAAAAGACCTGAGCTTGAGAAGGCACTCTCCCCCACCCCCACCCCCCAACTGGGGGGGTGCTTTTACCCCACCCAAGGCCCAAGCTCCCTCCCAAGAGTAGAGAAGCAGTGAGCACCCTCTAGTGGCCCTGAGGTGGCCTGGGAACCAGAGACCAGGTTCTTAGTCTGGTAGGAGCTCCTGTACTTGGTCCCAACTAACAGTAACCTCCTTTGTTTGTTTTTGTTTATTGCTGTGCTGGGGATGGAACTCATCTTACATGTTAGGCCAATGCTTTCCGTAGAGCCAGAGCCCAACTTTGGTTTTTGAAATACCAGCTATCTTTCCAATCCCATTCGCCTGAATTAATCGAGTCGCCTTAAGCATCACCTCAACCATGGTGCTGAGCTCCACAGAATAAATACCCACCCATGACAGTGAAGACCGGAGCCGCATGTTAGGAAGCTTGGGGCTACAGAATTAGGACCCGAGCCTGGATTGCCACTCAGGATCTCCATCCTCAAGCACAGCCACCAGGGCTCCTGCCAGGACCTGCAGGAGCAAAGGAGGCTCAGATGTAGGGCTGGCGTCAGTGCTGACTAACTACTCCAGGCTCCAAGCTCTCTGGGGCTTGTGCCTCCTCGCCTCTCCTTCCTTCCTCAGTCATGTTCTCATTTCCAGGAGGCAGGTCCACAGTCTTTCCCCTGCAGCCTCCCATCCCAGGCTTGCTGGGTACTCCGTTCTCCCCAGCCTCCTTTGCTTCTGCCCATACACCCTTACACAGTTTATTTTAGCCATCTGCAGACTTTTCTATTCCCTCCATGGCTGCTTACTGAGCTGGGGGCCAGGGGGGGGGTGGTGGTGGTGAGGGTGAGGTGGGGGTGCTAAGCCTTTAAAAGTGAAGAGCTGGGCTGGGAAGGTGGCTCAGCCGTCGTAGGGCGCTTGCCTTGCATGCATGAGGCCCTGGGTTCGATTCCTCAGGACCACATAATCAGAAAAAGCTGCAAGTGGCACTGTGGCTCAAGTGGTAGAGCGCTAGCCTTGAGCTGAAGAGCTGAGGGACAGCGCCCAGGCCCAGAGTTCAAGCCC
>NW_012267222.1:3205674-3224900 GCF_000151885.1 Dipodomys ordii | reverse complement strand
CCTCGGCCACGAGTTCAGGGCACCGCACGGACCCGCCGCTCCCGGCCGTGGGTGTTAAATTGCAGCTCCTGCTTTCCAGCAGCTGTGGCATCTGATGTGCGTGGGGCGGGAGTGAGCGAGGCCACGGTTCTTTTATGTAATGTAAGGTGTGGAGTCTTACCTGCAGTCCCAGCCCACCCCCCGCCGGGACCGTCCGGCGCAGTCCCCCGGTCCTCATCCCAGCGGCCGAGAAACAATGTTTGAGGAGTTCTCCTCTCCTCTGGAACTACAGCAGAGATGATGGCATTCACCATTTCTGTTTGCAGTTTTCCTCAGGTACTTAGGTAGTCATCACCGCTGTCCTAAGAGGCGAGTCCTGTGTTCCCCTGCTGATGTAAATGGATACGCCAAGATCCAGAGGAGTTAATTAACTTGCCCAAAGCCACAGAGCCAGAGAGGCCCTGTTTCACCTTTTGAACCTCTGAGCAAGTGGACTGGGTCCTCTGCTTGCCAGTGACCTTCCATCCCAGGAGGACTCACAAGGGTCAACCAGAGGGTGGTTTGGAACAGCTGGTGACTGGGTGTCAATTCTGATCTGTTTCAGATCGCCATCCGAGCCTGCTTCCTTGGCTTTGTGTTTGGCTGTGGAGTGCTGCTCAGTTTTAGCCAATCTTCCTGGAATCATTTTGGCTGGTAAGAAATACTTGGGGACTGCTGTGTTTTGGGAGGGGGCGCAGGGTGGGGGCAGTTAGAGGGGCGTCAGTGGCATTCCTCCTCCTGGTGTCTGAGCTATGCTACAGGCAGAAAGTCACTGGGGGATGCATGCCTGCCCTTGATTCCCATTCCCACAGTGCATGTCTTGTTTTGCTTGTGCCAGTTACTTGATTGTCCTGGAGACAGAAGCAGGTCTCCCCACACCCTCTCCAAAGGTGACAGCACTGAGTGAGGCCACTTGCCCTTCCCAGAAGGGGGTGCAGGTGATGGGAGTGGTGGGAGGCAGCAAGGCTTTGGTTGCTCATCCTGAGTCTTTCAAGTCTGCACCCCCACAGGCAGCGTGGGACCTTTCCCTGCCTTAGGGCTTCTGTCCTTCAAGCCTTCGGGTCTCTGACCTGGCTGTGACCAGGGCTTCAAGCTAAAAAGCTTTATCTCCTATTGTCGTTGAGCCATCTAATCCTTCTATACTAGAATTATGTTAGTCTCTTGAACTTTCTAACATACATTACTACTTTACGTTGATAGCTACCTCTTTCTTTTAAAAAAATGTGTGTTGCTGCCAGGTACTGGTGGCTCATGCCTTGAGGATTCTAGCTACTCGGTAGGCTGAGATCTGAGGATTGAGGTTTGAAGCCAGCCAGGTTAGAAAATTCTGAGAGACTCTTATCTCCAGTTAACTAGCAAAAAGCTGGAAGTGGAGGGGTAGTTCAAGTGACAGGGTACCACCTTGAGTGAAGTGCACAGACCCCAAGTTCAAGTCCTAGTACCAAAGCACCTGTACACACGCACGCATGCACACACACACATACACACACACACACAGAGTATTAAAAAAGGACAAAAGGAACCAGGCACCAGTGACTCACACCTGTAATCCTAGCTACTCAGGTGACTGAGATCTAAGGATTGCTGTTCAAAACCAGCCTGGCAGGAAGTCTGTAACACTCTTATCTGCAATTAACCACCAGAAAACTGGAAGTGGCACTGTGGCTCAAGTGGTAGAGGGCTCGCCTTGAGCTGAAGAGTTGAGGGACAGCGCCCAGGCCCAGAGTTCAAGCCCCACAACTGACAAAAAAAAAAAGGAGCTGGGCACTGGTGCCTCAGACCCGTAATCCTAGCGTCTCATGAGGCTGAGATACGAGGGTCTCAGTGTAAAGTCAGCCCAGGCAAGAAAGGCTCTTATCTCTAAATTAATCACCTAAAAACTGGAAATGAAGCTGCAGGTAAAAGTGGTAGAATGCTAGCCTTAAGCAAAAAAGCTCAGGGACAAACCCTAGGCCCTGAGTTCAAGCCTCCTGATCAACAAGCATTCAAAATCATAACTCCATTAAAAAACCCACTTCCTGCAAACCACAGGGGGAAGGCTACACGTTGCTGTCTCCTGCCCACACAGCTGCCAGTGGCCTCACCATACTTTTAGGGACAGTTGAGACTCAAATCTGTATTTTTTTTTTTTTAATTTTTTTTGTTGGTCGTGGGGCTTGAACTCTGGGCCTGGGCGCTGTCCCTCAGCTCTTCAGCTCAAGGCGAGCGCTCTACCACTTGAGCTACAGCGCCACTTCCGGTTTTCTGGTGGTTTATTGGAGATAGGAGTCTCACGGTCTTTCCTGCCCGGGCTGGCCTTGAACCGCGATTCTCAGATCTCAGCCTCCTGAGTAGCTAGGATTACAGGCGTGAGCCACCAGCACCCGGCTCAAATCTGTATTTTTATTATGGCTAATTTAGTTCTCTTGCCCAGTTTACCTCTTTGTTGTTGTTTTTTGTTTGTTTTTGGTCAGTCATGGAGCCTGAGCTCTGGGCCTGGGCGCTGTCCCTCAGTTCTTCAGCTCAATTCTAGCACTCTACCACTTGAGCCACGGCACCCTTCCGGCTTTTTCTGCTTATGTGGTGCTGAGGAATCGAACCCAGGGCCTCATGCATGCAAGGCAAGCACTCTGCCACTGAGCCACCTTCCCAGCCTCCTCTCTTTGTTTTTTTTAAACAGGTATGTGTGCTCGCTGTCCTTATTCCACTATTCTGAGTACTTAGTGACAGCTGTCAACAATCCCAAAAGTCTGTCTTTGGACTCATTTCTCCTCAATCACAGTCTGGAGTACACAGTGGCTGCTCTTTCTTCTTGGATAGAGTTCACACTTGAAAATATCTTTTGGCCAGGTGAGTCTGCCCTCCCCTCCCCAGGGGAAGGGAGAAGAGCGCCTTGCCATGGGCTGAGAACATTGACATTGGTTCACCTTTCAGGTCTAATCTCCCCTGAGCCATTCTCCCCAGCCCTCTGTCCTCACTAAGCTATTTATAAGGAACAGGCTCCGCTTGCGTTCATTCTCTCACTCGCTGGAGAATTCCACTTCTAGAACTTGAATCCAGGACAGGTTGACCTTTTGCTTTCAACCTTGCATAACACAACACACAAATCTGATGGTTTTCATGTTGTAATCAGATGAAGTTTGCGTCCGTCCGTCTTCTGTGGGAGGAGGGATTTCACAGGAAGGTTTTATTAGCCAGCACCTTAGCATCTGGAGGCCCCTCTGAGACTGAAGTACTTTCTGTTGCCAGTGAAGAAACGTGTGTGTGTGCGTGTGTGTGCGTGTGTGTGTGTGTGCACGTGTGTGCGCACGCGCACGCTCGTGTGTGCTTCCCAAGATTCTGGCCGTGCTTCTCCCAGCCATCCTTATTCCTAATAGAAGGATGTGAGTGAGTGAGCGCTGCAGAGCCACCAGCCTAGCAGGAGCACGCTGTAATTGGCCTGTTGGTGTGTTACAGTAAATGGGTGATGCTGGGGGCCTGCATCATCCCTGTAATCCTGTCTATGCCAGCCTGGTCAGAGGTTTACCTGACTCCATCTCTAAAATAATCAGCAAAGAAGCAGGCCTGGAGGTGTTGGTCGAGTGCGGTAAAGTGCCTGCATACTGCCTAGCAAGCTCGAGGCTCTGCGTTCAAGCCCTAGTACTGTCAAAAACCAGTAAATAATAAAGCAAATGGATGAATAGCGACTCAGATGGGGGTGGGTCTTGTTTTCTTTTAACGTGATGACAAATACTAATTGCCCTTGGCCTGTTTTCTGATTTTTCTGTCTTTGGGGAAATAGGTTGAACGATGAAGGAGGGCGATGGGCAGTCCGGTGTCCTCACTGCCTATCCCTGATGTCTCTCTACAGAACTGAAGCAGATCACCTGGCTCAGCGCCACGGGGCTGCTGATGGTCATCTTTGGAGAGTGCCTGAGGAAGGCTGCCATGTTCACTGCGGGCTCCAACTTCAACCACGTGGTGCAAAATGAAAAGTCAGACACCCACACTCTGGTGACAAGCGGGGTATACGCTTGGTTCCGGCACCCTTCCTATGTGGGGTGGTTTTATTGGAGTATTGGAACTCAGGTATGACACAGGCTTCATTTACTCTTGTTTTATTTTTTTTGGTCGTGGGGCTTGAGCTCAGGACCTGGGTGTTGTCCCTGGGCTTTTCTGCTTGACTAGTACTCCAACACTTGAGCTATAGCACCATTTCCAGTTTTCTGGTAGTTTATAGTCTCATAGACTTTCCTGCCTGGGCTGGCTTTGAACCACGATCCTCAGGTCTCAACCTCCTGAGTAGCTAGGATTATAGGTGTGAGCCACTGGCACCTGGCTTCCCGGGGACTGATATCTAATGTTAGTTGGGGCAGATAACTATGTAGGGGTTTCTTTTTGAGGGTTAATATTTTTGAAGTGTACATATCACTCCCACATTTGCAGTCACATTTTCTAATAACAGATGATTATAGTCGAATAAAATAATAGTAGAGTGTCTGCCTAGCATGCATGAAGCCCTGAGTTCGATTCCTCAGTACCACATAAACAGAAAAACCCAGAAGTAGTGCTATGGCTCAAGTGGTAGAGTGCTAGCCTTGAGCTGAAGAGCTCAGGGACAGTGCCCAGGCCCTGTGTTCAAAGCCACAGGATTGGCAAAATAATAATTATAATAATTTGCTTTAAACACTTGCTCCCTGTGTACCTAAGTGGGTAGGGCCGTGATGATTTTCGTTGTTTTAGGCCATAGATATTTTTCACATTGTACTTCACCACGTATGTGTTTGTGTCAACGGAACATGTCTTCCTTGGAACAATTTTTTTTTTTTTTGTGCCAGTCTTGGGGCTTGAACTCTGGGCCTGGACGCTGCCCTGTAATTTCTTTTTTTTTTTTTTTTTTTTCGTTGGTCATGGGGCTTGAACTCTGGGCCTGGGCGCTGTCCCTCAGCTCTTCAGCTCAAGGCGAGCGCTCTACCACTTGAGCTACAGTGCCACTTGGAGATAGGAGTTTCACGGTCTCTCCTGCCCGGGCTGGCTTTGAACCGCGATCCTCAGATCTCAGCCTCCTGAGTAGCTGGGATTACAGGCATGAGCCACCAGTGCCCGGCCTTGCCCCGTAATTTCTTGTGCTCAAGGCCAGTACTCTGCCACTTGAGCCATAGCACCACTTCCCACTTTTTCTATGATTGGAGATAAGGGTCTCATGGACTTTTTCCTACCTGGTCTGGCTTTAAACTGCAATCCTTAGATCTCCTCCTGAGTAGCTAGTATTACAAGCATGAGCCACTGGTGCCTGGCTCCCTGGACCAGTTCTTACCCTTCCTTTTCATAAAACGGTATTTTCTGTCTTACTTCAAATACTGTTCATTATGCCCTAGATTGATTTCACCTTCACTGTAGTGGGTTGCAGTCTGCGGTCAGGAACGCTGCCATCATGGATGCCAAAAGGCTTTACACATCCACGAGGGTAATAGTACAGGCCCTGACCTGCCAGCCAGGCTGCTCCTGCTTGTCATCTTTTCCCTGTCACATGGAAGAGGAGATGACTGTGTGAGGTAGCAGCTATGAGGTGAATGGCTTCACGGTCACCAGTGGCTTGGCATGGTGCTGAGATGCCCAGAGCATTCAGCAATGCGGGGGGGGGGGGGGGGATGAGACGGGGGAGGGCTCAGCAGGTAGAGTGCTTGCCTAGCACTTGTAAGGCTCTGTGTTCCCAATACCACAAAGAAAGACAAAATGAAACTGCACACAGTGGAGAGAAGTGGTGGGAATTTGGTGTGTGCAGGGTGTTTTGGATAAAAGGCCCTGCTTGAGGAAGATCATGTCCATAGGGTGCCAGGTTGTCACCACCACTGGACAGGTGGGTTAGTTGGTATGATAGGGTCACAGGTGGGTTAGTTGGTTCCTTAGGGTCACGGGTGGGTTAGTTGGCACATAGGATCACGGGTGGTTAGTTGGCACATAGGGTCACGGGTGGGTTAGTTGGCACATAGGGTCACGGGTGGGTTAGTTAGTGCCATAGGGTCACTGGTGGTTAGTTGGCACATAGGGTCACGGGTGGTTAGTTGGCACATAGGATCACGGGTGGTTAGTTGGCACATAGGGTCACGGGTGGTTAGTTGGCACATAGGGTCACGGGTGGTTAGTTGGTACATAGGGTCACTGGTGGTTAGTTGGCACATAGGGTCACGGGTGGGTTAGTTGGCACATAGGATCACGGGTGGGTTAGTTGGCACATAGGATCACGGGTGGGTTAGTTGGCACATAGGATCACGGGTGGTTAGTTGGCACATAGGGTCACGGGTGGGTTAGTTGGCGCCATAGGGTCAGGAGTGGCTTCTAGGTTGCTGGGAATTCTTTGGGCTTCGGGAGACTTATTTGGCTATGGGTCTCTGGGGAGAATCAGAAAAATGAAGAATAGGGGCTGGGAAAGTGGCTTCAGTGGTAGAGTATTTGCCTTACATGACGCCCTGGGTTCGATTCCTCAGCACCACATAAGCAAAAAGAAAAAAAGCCAGAAGTGGCGCTGTGGCTCAAGTGGTAGAGCACAAGTCTTGAGCTGAAGAGCTGAGGGACAGCACCCAGGCCAAGAGTTCAGGCCCCACGACTGGACCCAAAAAAAAAAAAAATGAAGAACAGTGGGGAAAGGAGGCCGAGGCAGATGAACTGGCCTGAGCTTGTGGGAGGATTTTGCAGGATGAGGAAAATAAAATGGAGGAAGCCACCTTGGCCCAGTTTTGCTTGGTTTTCAGGCTTGGAGCTTTCTGGGCCATTATCTGTTGGAAGACGTGTATGTATATACTTGTAGGAGGGCTCTGGGCAGGGTCGGGACCACACTGATAGCATAGGTGTATAAGAGTACAGTATAAACTGGGTGCTGGTGGCCCACGCCTATAATCCTAGCTACTCAAGTGGCTGAGATCTGAGAATTGTGGTTCAAAGTCAGCCCAGCCAGGAAAGTCTGTGAGACTCTTATCTCCAATTAACAACCAGAAAACCGGAAGTGGTGCTGTGGCTCAAGTGGTAGAGCGCTAGCCTTGACCTGAAGAGCTGAGGGACAGCACGCAGGCCCAGAGTTCAAGCCCCACAACTGACAAAAAAAAAGAGTATAATGTAAGTGTGTGGAGGCAGGGGGACACCAGAATGAGCCCCTACATTGGAGAATTCACACCTGAGTGCAGGTGGGGGCATCTGGCATCCTGACCTAAAGGTTGGAGTTCAAGAGGTTGCTCCTTTCTTGTTACAGGTAACATGTGTGAGGGTCAGTGCTGGCCTGGCTCTCACAAACCCACAGAGTCCTGAGTGCCCTGAAATCCTGTGGGGTACAGAGACTGGTGCTCGGGTGTGGGTCGCTCTGACCTTGATCCTCTTGGCATGTCTCTGCCAGGTGATGCTGTGCAATCCCATCTGTGGTGTCGTCTATGCCCTGACAGTGTGGCGCTTCTTCCGAGACCGGACGGAAGAAGAGGAGATCTCACTCATTCACTTCTTTGGGGAGGAGTACCTGGAGTATAAGAAGAGGGTGCCCACGGGCCTGCCTTTCATAAAGGGCGTCAAGGTGGGGCTATGATGGGCTGGGGCCTGGCTGGACTGAGGGTCTCGGACCCCCCACAGCCCTAGACAAAACAGCTTCCAGTTGGCCACTATAGAATGAATTTTCTTAATAATTTTATACGTCAATAACTACTCTTCTGGAATGTCACCCAAGACCAAATGGTCAGAAGGCCTTAGGACCAAAGGACCCATTGGAGCAATTAATTTTTGTGCTGAATCAAGGTAGGACACAGATTAGCAATGAACAAGGCACAAATCACAGCAATATTCATCAGTGCCCTTGCAGAGAGGCCTGGTGAGAACCCAGGTCACTCCCAGTGCCCCCGAGGCTGGAGTGTGACCCTGTGACCCAACCCGAGAGATAGGTGCTGCTCGCTGCCGAGCTCTGCCCAGGAAGGGCCATGATGTGGCCACCTATCAGCACTGAAAATGCACCGAATCCTTTCACTGAACAGAAAACACAGCAGCACAGCTTTAACCTCTACCGCATCCTTGAATGCATGAACATCTATACAATGCTAAAGACCCTTCTGTGACATCTTGGCTCTTCCCACATTTAACCCTACTTACGCATCTACTCATAAGCAGCCTAGGTTCAAAGGGTCCCACTTGTTATTTCCATCTCCAGGTTTTATTAGGTAGTCAGTAAGCACAGACCCTGGGTCCCGTTGTCATGTCGTTTTTGTGTGACTTTGGCACCCCAGGCATGGGGTGGGGGGATCAAAGGCCTTTTGGCTCTCCTGGGGTCTGACCTCCCCGACTCCTGTAATAGAAGAAGTGCTTACTGAAGTCTTTCCCAGGCAAGGAATTGCTATGTATTGAGAAATGCTGCCCTCCATTTATTTGAGGTTTTTATTTTCCTCTTACCATAGCTCATAGTTCTGAGCTTTAGTGTAAATCTACCACACACTGTTTTCCGTTCTTGGGTCCCACCCTACCAATTCTGTCCTAAGCTGTCTTCTCTGCCACACCACACACGACTAAATTCAGGCCAGTCAACCGGGTAGAGCAGCTAGCCCAGCCAGGGCTCGGGCGGCACTTTTTCTGCAAGTTTGTGGGGAAAATTTGGCTTTTTATGTCAAACATGGAAGATTTTGTCGGGATTTGAGCACTGCTCAGCCTGACCACGCCCCTTGACTCTATGACTTCCCCACCCGCAGAATGGGGCCGGTACCACCTACCTCTCAGGGGTGTTAAGAGGACTTGAGACAGTCAGACATCCTCGTGTATAGGAGAGCGGTGGGAGAAGGAAGTTATATGGTCTAAGAACTGCACAGAATGGACTTGTATTCGTTTAACTGAGCAGATACCTAAGTGTGTGTGTGTGTGTGTACATGTGTATATATATACACACACATACGCTATATGTATACAGCGTATGTGTGTGTATTTATATATATATATATATTCAAGAGAACATTTTACCAGCTGAGAAATCGTACTTATTTCTAGATTCATGGCTTGATTTTTCAGTGTTATATATACCAAAGAGGCTGTGGGTTTGCCCATACATGGCACTGGCTAGAGAACCTCCTGAGGCCTTGCAGAGGCCTCCCTTGAAGGGGACAGCAGCACAGTCCCTCCCGAGTGAGCTGTGGAGGGGTCATGGGTGGAGTCGGTCCTCAGCTTCTCCAGACCATTCCCACCAGAGCAAATCCCCTTGCCAGGACTGCAGGCAGAGGAGGCGGGCATGGGTTCTGGCAGCTACCCCTGCTCCTTGAGGCAGAGTTCTTTTAACACATCTGAGCAGAACTGGACCCAGCCTCCGAGGCCCTTGGGGGCAATGAAGTTGGCTTTTTGAAGGATGAAGAGCAGTTAATGACAGCCCCTGACCTTGTGGATGGTTGGCATTTGGTGCCACCTTGCGCCTGCCAGAGACCAGCAAGCTGAGCAGCATGCCAGGACCTAGACAGGAACCCAGGCCTGGGAGTGTCCCATGCTGCTTCCCAGCCCATACCCCAGAGGCTTTAGGAAATCGAGGTGGGTACAGAGATGAAAATCCCACCCTCCTGTCCAAGGGTGGAGTTAGCAGATGGGGGGGCGGGGCAGCATTGGAGGGTTTGATACCCCTGAGGTGGAGAATCAGGCCAATGAGGGAAAGACTTCAGGTCTCACAAGACAATTTCCTTCTTTTAAGAAACTCAGATTTGCAGTGGAGAATCTCAAATGGAGTGTGGTTCTGCATAGACACAAAGCTGCCTGGAGAATCTCCTGGTTCTCTGCTGCCCAGCCAGGGTGGCAGTTTGCAGAAGGGGCTGTGCCCAAGCCAACTTGTGGGGTAGGAAGCAGACAGTGGCCATGTCTCTGCCCCCTTCCTTAGTAAGAATGGCCTCTTGAGCCAACAGTACCTTTCTGAATCCCTCCTGCCTATTCAGGGTTGGTATGTGAGGGAAAAAGTCTTAAACCAGGCTGTGTTAGCAGTCAGATTTGGGGAGGTCTCAGCCACAGCTCCTTGGTCGCGTGTCCCTGTAACAGGCAGGTGGCCCCCCATTCCTTCTCTGCACTTTCTCACTGCCGTAGGCGGTATGACCCTCACCGTAATTTGCTTTCACAGTGGCCTCTCTGAGTGGGGCATGCTCAGTGCAGCTCTGAAAAGCTTGACCTTTGACCTGTGCTTAGGGTTAGGGTCCCCCTCACAACCCATCCTGAGTGGAGGCAGCCTGGACTGCCATAAGGAGAGGGAGTTACAGAGTAATTATTCTACTCTTCTTTTTACATACAGAAATGTTTATTTAAGTATATGAAATGGGATTTTCTTTCACAGATACTAATTATTTCCAATTAAATAAAAATACTTGATTTCACTCGGGGCGACTGTGTCACTCTGGGGGTACAGAAGCTCGAAGGTGATCGGGGTGGCTGGGTGAGCAGAATCCACAGCAGCTAGCCCTCAGGTCCACTGTTGGTGCCTCCTTGGCTCTGTTTTGAATTCTTCTAATCAGTTTGTGATGATGAATTCCTCTGCCCTCAGACACGGTTCAGGGCATGGGTGTCAGTGTGACTGAGATTTCGTATTGATGTGCCAGCCTCCCTGGTATCATTTGCTGGATATTTGCTTAAAGTGTGGCTCTCTGGGCACCATTTGGCCTCCAAAACTTTTAAATGCAGCTTAGTTTTTAAAAGCATTTATTAAGCTCCTCAGTGCATAGAAATGGGTTGCAGCCATGTGCCGTCTGGGAAAGAGGTGGCATGGAGCAGCTGCCCTCTGCCACAGGCTGGCCAGAGGCCTCTGGGCTTTAGGGCCCGGCCCTCACTATGGCAGTTCTTTGCCCTTTTGTGAGTCTGCTCAGATTGTTGGGTGGAACTTTGCAGTGGCGTCAGGTCAGCAGTGAACTGTGATTCGGGGATGTGACTCATTCAAAGCAATGCAGGTGCTATGCAGTCCTGACATCTTGTTAAACCCAGGCCAGCCGGTGCCGGTGGCTCATGCCTAGAATCCCAGCTACTCAGGAGGCTGAGATCTGAGGATCCTGGTTCAAAGCCAGCCTAGGCGGGAAGTTTGTGAGACTCATCTCCAATTAACAACTTAGAAAAAGCCAGAAGTGGCAGTGTAGGCTTGAGCAAAAGAAGTTCAGGGACAGAGCCCAGATTCAGAGTTCAAGTCCCATGTCTGGCAAAAACAACAAAACCCAGGTCAGCAGCCCCCCCCTCTTTTTTTTTTTTTTTGGGTCTGGTTGTGGAGCCTGAACTCTGGGCCTGGGCGCTGTCCCTCAGCTCTTCAGTTCAAGGCTAGCGCTCTACCACTTGAGCCACAGAGCCACTTCCGGCTTTTTTCTTTTTGCTTATGTGGTACTGAGGAATCGAACCCAGGGCCTCAGGCATGCAAGGCAAGCGCTCTACCACTGAGCCAACTTCCCAGCCCCCAGCAGCCCCTTTTATCATCTGAACACGGGGCCAGGTCCCCAGACACCTAACATGCAGGTGCTGGGCCAGTGGACGACTCCAGGCTGCTTCACATGGGCAGAGATATGGTCCTGGGGTCACCTTGGTGCCATAGGAGCACAGACAAAAGTGAAGCAGGCTGGTGAAGGCCCAGTGTACAAAGTCAGGGTGGGGCTGGGTGCTCTCCATGGCGGGTGTCACCCCAGTGCTCTGCTTGGGTGTGAGGTCTAAGAAGCCACTCAGGGCCCTGCTGTTGGCTGTAGGTTCGGATGCCTCTCTCTCTCCTCTGTGATACTTACTGGATCATTCCTAAAGGAACGGTTCAGTGTGAGGACATCTGCCTTGCTCCTGGGCTGTGTCCACTCCTGCCAAAGTTTCACAATAGACATTTTTTTTTTCTTTGTGCCAATCCTAGGACTTGAACTCAGGGCCTGGGTTCTGTCCCTGAGCATTTTCCCCCCTAACATTTTTGCTCAAGGCTGATACTCTACCACTTGAGCCACAGGTACCCCTTCCAGCCTTTTTGGTGGTTAATGGAGATAAGAGTCTCACACTTTCCTGCCCAGGTTGGCTTTAAACCATGATCCTTAGATCTCAGCCTCCTGAGTAGCTAGGATTAGAGGTGAGCACCCAGCTGGTATGTATACGTGCATGCGTGCTCCAGTACTGGGGCTTATACTCAAGACCTGCAAACTTTCCCTTGGCTTTTTGCTCAAGGCTAACACTACCACTTAAGCTCCAGGTCCAGTTCCAGCTTTTATTTTTTTGTCATGGGGCTTGAACTCCAGGCCTGGGTGCTGTCCCTCAGCTCTTCAGCTCAAGCGCTCTACCACTTGAGCCACAGCACCACTTCCAGTTTTCTGGTAGTTTACTGGAGATGAGAGTCTCATGGACTTTCCTGCCCAGGCTGGCTTTGAACTGCGATCCTCAGATCTCAGCCTCCTGAGTAGCTAGGGTGACAGGCATGAGCCACTGCTGCCTGGCTCAGTTCCAGCTTTTTGATGGTTAATTGGAGATGAGTGTCAGATTTTCCTTTCTGGGCTAGTTTCAAACCATGATTCTCAGATCTCAGCCTCCTGAGTAGCTAGGATTGTAGGCATGAGCTGCCAGCGCCCGGCTGGAGGCCCAGCAGGTGACCACATCTTCAGATCCAGAAAGACCTGCCTCTCATGGAAGATTCTCCCTTCATCTCTGAGTGGCTCCAATCCCCAGGAGACTGCAGTTGTCTGCCAGACAGGGGCACACTGGGGCTGTTTGAGTGGTTCAGCTTGGGGCGGAGGTTCTGGGGAGCATCTGAGGCTGGGTGGAGGGTGGGACCTGTCTCTGCTGTCTCCAGCCACGCTGACATTCGAGGCAGTTCAAACCTCCAGGCTCTCCCAGCTTTGACTTCACAATGCCATCCACATCTTACTGAGGACCACAAACACCTAAGACCAATGTGACTGATGTGTCTGTTCCCACTCACTGTTTTCTGCCTCAGGAAGTATTGGCCAGTAAGTAGCTCTAGGAAACTGAGCACACACCACAAAATCACCCTCATTCACCTTTCCTATCACAGAACTTGAGCCCCTTGTAAGAACTTGGTGGTGTAAGTGGACAGAGGCAGCAAACACTGCCATTTGTAATTGTGAAGTAACCCTAGCTAAGCCACATCTGTCATCTAGGAAGTCACTTGTGAAGCACTCGCCCAGGTTTCAAGCCTCTCTGGCCTCTTTATTTTACAAATTGAAGCCCAGAGGCTTGGCACTGGTGGCTCACACCTGTAATCCTAGCTCCTTAGGAGGCTAAGATCTGAAGATCCCAGTACAAAGTCAGCCTAAGCAGGAAAGTCCATGACACTCTTATCTCCAATTAACCACAGCAAAAGCTGGAAGTGGCACTGTAGCTCAAGTGGTAGAGTGCTAGCCTTGAGCAAAAAGGAGCTCAGGGACAATGCCCAAGCCCAGAGGTTGAGCCTCAGGAATGGTAAAAAATACAAAATTTGAGCCAGGTGCCGGTGGCTTATGCCTGTAATCCTAGCTATTCAGGAGGCTGAGATCTGAGGATCCCGGTTCAAAGCCAGCCCAGGCAGGAAAGTATGTGAGACATCTCCAATAAACCACTCAGAAAAACCAGAAATGGTGGTGTGGCTCAAGTAGTAGAGCGCTCGCCTTGAGCTGAAGAGCTTAAGGACAGCACCCAGGCCCAGAGTTCAAGCCCCACGACCAACAAAAAAATGTGAGGCTCCGCCAAGGTCATAGACATGGCCAGCACCAAGCCAAGACCAGAGGGACCTTTGCATTTTGTCTCTCAAGTGCCAGCACTTGTCCACTCAAGTTGGAAAGACATGCTGTACCTGGCCAGCGCCTCACTGTTCCTGCTGTCATCATGTGCGTTCTGCAGGCGCTCTGACTGCTCGTCTGCAGGTGCCTGGATGCTTCAAGGTAGCAGACTATCCACTGCATGGCCCTGGGCTCACACCGCACCCACATCAAACGGAAGCCAACACTTCGGGGCCCACTGACACTTCCCTCCAAGTCCTGGAGTATTTGCCAATGTCCAGTTGTTTACCAGAGTTGGTAAACCACTGGCTGCCGTAAAGGATGGGAGGGCAGAGGCCTGGCCCTTGGGGGAGGTAGGAAAGGCAGAGGAAAGGCAGAACTTTTTTTGCTGCTTTTTTTTGGGGTGGGGTGGGGACGGGAAGGGGTCAGTCGTGGGGCTTGAACTCTGGGCCTAAGCCCTGTCTCTGAGCTCTTCAGCTCAAGGCCAGTGCTCTACCACTTGAGCCACAGCACCACTTCTGGTTTTCTGGTGGTTAATTGGAGATGAGTCACAAACAGGCTGGGAATGTGATTCAGTGGTAGAGTGCCTGCCTACATGCACAGAGCGCTGGGTTTGATTCTTCAGCACCACATAAACAGAAAAAGCTGGAAGTGGTGCTGTGGCTCAAGTGGTAGAGCATTAGCCTTGAGCAAAAAGAAACTCAGGGATAGTGCTTAGGCCCTAAGTTCAAGCCCCAGGACTGGCAACAACAACAACAAAAAGTCATGAACATTACTGGTTGGGTTGACTGAACCGTGATCCTCAGATCTCAGCCTCCTGAGTAGCTAGGACAAAAGGTGTGAGCCACCAGCACACAGCTTTTTTTTTTTTTTTAAATAGCATCCTGATACATTTGTTATTAGTTTTTTGTTTTGTTTTGTTTTTGGTGCCAGTCCTGGGGCTTGAACTCAGGTCCCGGGTGCTGTCCCTCAGCTTTGTTGCTTAAAGATAGCACACTTTCTACCACTTGAGCCACAGCTCCACTTGCAGCTTTTTCTGTGATTAATTGAAGACAAGAGTCTCATGGACTTTCTTGCCCAAACTGGCTTTGAACTGTGATCTTCAGCTCTCAGCCTCCTGAGTGACTAGGATTACAGGCGTGAGCCACCAGCACCCGACAGTTACGGGCTTTTACAAGATCACCAGCTATGTAGCATGCTGAAGGAGCTGGGGCGGCTGGCTCTGGTGGCCTAGATTTGGGGATGGAAGCAGCAGGGCACTTAGTTGATGGCTGAAACACAGTTCAGTTACAGAACTTGAGCACGGGAATGGGAATGGAGCAGCGAGAACAGAAGTCAGGGCAGCTCCGGGGCTTTGAGCAGGTGTTACCATTGACTGAGATGGGGAAACGGGTGTGCTGTGGGGGAGGAGAGGACACCAAGGGCTCTGCCAGCCACTGGTGGGCTTGGACACCCTGGCAGAGATGCCAGGAGGCAGCCAGAGGTGAGTCTGGACCCAGCACTTGCTGGGGAGGGGGGAGGGCTGGGGGTGGCTGCACTGCAGGAATGCTTTAATGCCAAGGGTGCAGCTCAGTGCTAGCACGCTTAGCATGCTCCAGGCCCTGGGTTCAGAAAAAATAATGTGCCTGGTGTCTGCACCTATAATCCAGCTTTTCAGGCTGAGCTTGGAGGAGCGGAAGTGCCAGGCCAGCCTGGCAAAAGGCTGGGAAGTAGATGAAGTCACTTAAAAGAGGGCGCAGGGTGAGGAAGAAAGCCTTAGATGAGCCCAGGGGAAGGTGCTATGCTGGCAGCATGGCGAGGAAAGAACAGCTTCCTGGAACCAGAAAGGAATGGATGGCTAAAAACGGGGGGACTGGGAGCGTGGGGTGTCATATGCAAGAGCAGGGCATGCCATACACGTACCCAGAATGCGGCTGCAATTAAACAGGATCATGGGGACAGGAAAGGGGACAAGACAGATTCCTGGCTGAGTGGCTGGCATAGAAGGGGGCAGAGGACGGGGTGCCTTGAAGACGAGCAGACCATCTCAGCCTAGCCAAGCCTCCGGGAGCAGGGCCCAGCCTTCTGTCCTGCCGAAACCACAGCTCTCCTGGCACGGTGGCCTTGCCAGCAGGGTCCCCTTGGGAGCAGGCAGCAGCACACACGCAGAGTGAGCTTCCCACAGAATCAGTGCACAGAAAGAAAGCTCATGCAGTCTAGTTCCATGCTATGGAACATGACAAAGTCTGGTCAACATCCAGGTCAGCATCGGTTCATCCGAGGCCCCTTCTTGTCCCTTTCTGCCACAGCCCAGGACAACCATCCCTGCTGTTCACACACACATTGGTTGCGCCTGGTTTGGAGGGAAGTTATAGTGCCTGGAGTGAACAACTGCATGTCAGGGGAGGAGCCCATGTGGCAGGAATTATGGCAAATAGCAGCAGAAACTGGCTTCAGCCGAGTGCTGTGCACTGTGCCAAGTCCAACCTCTCAGGGTGACAGAAGGGCTCTAGTGGCTCACGCCTGCCATCCTAGTGACTCAGGAGGCTGAGATCTGAGAATCATAGTTTGAAGCCAGCCCAGGCAGGAAAATCTGTGAGACTCTTATCTCCAATTAACCATCAGAAAACCAAAAATGGAGTTCAAACCCTGCAACTGACAAAAGAAAAAGCTGGAGGGCTGGGGATGTGGCTCAGTAGTAAGAGTGCCTGCCTAGCATGCATGAAGCCCTTGGTTCAATTCCTCAGTATCACACACACAGAAAAGGCCGGAAGTGATGCTGTGGCTTCGATGGTAGAGTGCTAGCCTTGAGCAAAGGAAGCTCAGGGACAGTGCCCAGGTCCTGAGTTCAAGCCCCAGGACTGGCAAAAAAAAAAAAAAAAGATGGAAGTGTAGCTGTGGCTCAAGTAGTAGATCATTAGCTTTGTGCACAATTGCCCAGGCCCTGTACTGGCATATACTGAAATATACAAACACCCCCTCCTCCACACATACACACAAAGCTGGAAGTGGTAAAGCATCAGCCATGAATGAAAAAGCTAAGCAAGAGCATGAGTCCTGGATTCAAGCCTGCTATAAACACATATACAAAAAAAGGTGTGTGCGTGTGCACACAAGTGAAACCCATGCTGTCCAGGGCATTAGCCACCTCGGCTGGTTACACACACACACACACCCAATTCCTCCATCCCCAAATTCATTAAAGGTCTATTGAAAAGAATAAGGTCTCGAACGTAAATGACACTTGCATGCTAGAGGGGGGGAGCAGGGGAGCCTGCGTGACTCAAGCAGCAGATCCTGTGCTGGGAGCAGATTTGCTACCAGCTAGGCCCTCGCTCGTTCTACTCAGAGCCAATAGCCCCAGGGTCCCTGCCACTAGTAACTGTTGCTTTTCCACCAAAAGCACACACAATCACATCGGAACTGGCTGAAGGCCAGAGCACTGGGTGTGGCATGCAGGGCAACTCCAGAGGCCTTCCAGGGTGGGGGTGGGGTGAGGAATGAGGACAGCAGCTTCAGATGGGAATATTCCACAAACAAGAAGACACCAAACACCACACACCCAAGTCACACCTACACTTTTGTCTCTAGTGGAGCACCAGCCTGTATGCACAGCGCTTCCAGGGCTGCAGGGAGCTATCAGTGTCTACAAGCAGGCTCTCAGTAATCATTACTTTGTAAATGCCTAGGGTTCTGTCCAGAACCCTCCATCCTAGCCTGCTGAATTAATTCCCTAAAGAGGGTGGCTCCTCTTCCCTCACTCATTCTGAATTGTCTGCAGCCCTTACGTGGGCTCCAGCCGCTCCTTCACCTTGGCGATGGAATGAACATAGGGCATGATCTGCTTGGTGATGGTGGTCAGGTAGGCATTCTCCTGCTTCAGCTGGAGAAGGTCATGGAGCTGGGCTGCAGGTGCCAAAATCACGGTGTTGGGCTTTGGCAGTGTCAGACTCTTACCCTCAAGCCTGGCACAATCTAAAGATCCGGGTCTTGCAGTGATCTCTAAAGGGCACAGCATTTGGTGCAGGAAGCTAAGCAAAGCTCTACAGGAAAGAACATGGGGAAGAGCCATGCATTGTTAACAGCTGGCTAGCGCACAGGTTAGCTCCAGCATGGGGAAGTGGCTCAGCAATCAACCACTGCCTGGGACCTTCATAAATCTCCTGCTCCTTAGCCATGTGATGGTAGGATTCCTCCCAAATCTGAAAGAAAAGGGCGATGCTGGGGATGCCACTGCTGAGTAGGATCCCTCCCACCCCCCCCCCATACTGTTCTGGTACTTAAATTCAGTGCATGGATGCTGTCCCTTATCTTCCTCTTAAGGCTGGGATTCTACCACTTGAGCCACAGCTCCACTTCTGGCCTTTTTTTGGGTGGGGGTGGGGGTGGTTAATTGGTGATCAGAGTCTCATGGATTTTCCTGCCTGGGCTGGCTTCAAACCATGATCCTCAGATCTCAGTCTCTTGAGTAGCTAGGATGACAGGCTGAGCGACTGGCTCCCAGGTAGTTACTTTTGAGAGATTTGCGTTTTTGCCAAGGTGGCTTTCTGTGTGTCTGGGATGATACAGACATGACAGGTATACAACGTTCTGTTGTTGAGATCTCAAGAACTTTTTGCCCAGGCTGGCCTTGAACTGTGATCTTTGAGATGACCACTTCCTAAGAAGCTAGGGTTACAGGCATGCACCACTATGTCTAGCTCCACTAGAAGCAATTCTGCTTCAGAAACTCCTACTTGGATGGCTGGAGGCTTGACTCAACAGTAGAGCACTGCCTAGCAAGCACGGGGCGCTGAGTTCAAGTCTTAGTACTACCAAAACAATAAGAGAGAAATGTCGGCTTGGAGCATCGTCTTTCCCCTCGGCCCAGCTGGGTCCACACGGTGTCTGATGGCAGAGCCTAAGGTCCCAACACCCCTCCCTCGGGTGGGGCGCCGGCCCAGGCCCGCCTCTTCCGGTCGCGGGGCTCCCGAGGGCTACCTCCTGGAAGACAGCTCTCTCGGAGGCGATCTGCGCGTCCAGCTGCAGGGACCTGCGCAGGATGTCCCCCATGATCTCGGCCTTGATGAGCGAGTGGTGCTTGGTGAGGTCGCGGTGCAGCTCCTGCACCTGATCCTTCAGGCTCTGCACCTCCCCCTGCAGCCCCTGCGCACGGGCGGGGGGGGGGGGAGGCGGGGCGCGGCTACCTCAGGAGAGGGCGGGGCCTGGCGAGGGGCGGAGCAGGACGGGGCGGGGTTACCTCAGGATGGGGCGGGGTCTGGAAGGGCGGGGCTAATGCGGGGAGGGGCAGGACGCGACGGGGTGTGGCTACCTCAAGACGGGGCGGGGCGTTACTGACTTCCGGGGCGGGGCGGGAGCCGTCCCCGCCCACACTCACCCGGTAGGACTCTTCGTAGCGCCGACCCCGCTCGGTGAAGGGCGTGTCCGCGCCCTCGGCCAGCAGCACCTGGGTGCTGACGGCTCCGTGCGGCGAGGGTTTCCGGACCGGCGACCCTGACCCCTTCCCCGCTGGGGAGGGGCAGCGGGGCCCCCGCAGCGCCTGGGGTCCGGAGCCCCCGGCCAGCCTGCGGAGAG
>NW_012267222.1:3200698-3205364 GCF_000151885.1 Dipodomys ordii | reverse complement strand
CCGCGCACCTTGCTGCTTTGAGCTGGCCGTAGACGGTGCGGCCGCGCCGCGATGCCCGGCAGCCTCTCCATCAGCTCCGGCGGGGAGGGCGGCGGCCGCAGGCGCGCGAGGTGGGGGGACGGCCCCGGTGAGCGTTTTAGCTGGGCTCCCGGGGTATTCCTGGGGTCCCGCACTGGCCCTGAGCTTTTGTGCCCCACCACTTCGAGCCACAGGGCCATTTCCGGGTTTCTCCCGGACTTTCCTGCCCGGGGCGGCTTCGAACCTCTATCCTCTGATTTCAGCTTCCTGAGCCATGGATGCCTACTTACACTATGTGTTTTGAGAGATATACTTCCCTGTCTTCACAGGCTTCACTGTTCTCCATCCCCTCCCTCCCTCCCTTCCCTCCTTCCTTCCTCCCTTCCTTCCTTCCCTCCTTCCTTCCTCCCTCCCTCCCCCTCACTCTTTGCTGGTCCTGGAGCTCAAACTCAGGGCCTGGGTGCGTGACTTTAGCTTTTATCCACTCAAGGATGGCATGCTAGCTTCTCAGTGGTTCAATGGAGATAAAGAGTCTCACAGACTTTCCTGTCCAGGCTGGCTTCAAACTGTTATCCTCAGACCTCAGCCTCCTGAGTAGCTAGGATGACAAGAATTAGCCACTGGTGTCTGGCTTTGTTCTTAAAAGGTACTCACCTGATGCCTAAAGTAAAATGATGGGGTGAAGGCAGCCCCAGAACCCCCCTGGCTTACTAAACCCTGAAGTGGCAGTTTTGTACACAGGGCGAACCCCTAGGCTGGGGGTGGGGGGGCTGGAGACTCACATAGCCCAGGTCCAGGAATTCAGCCTTGTTGGCCAGGTTGAGGAAGGAAGAGCAGATAACCAGGTGAACCTGCAGTGGAGATCAGTGATGCCTGGCGCCTGGCCTCTGGGCCGGGGTGCCCCACCCTGCGCCCCTAGATCTGCTTACTTGCAGGGTGGGCAGCAAGGCAGCTAGGCCGGAGAGCTGGTCCTTGAAAGCCTTGTCTTTCTCTTCGTATTGGCTGGGGAGGAGCAGGCTACCTGGGCTCCTGGGGAAAGGCTGCCCGCCCTCCCCTGAGGGTCTCAGATCTGCAGTCTTACTCTCCTCCCCCGAGTACCTTCCCCCTTTGCTGAGGGCCACCTGGATGTCTTACCCCCCTGGTGGAGCAGAGCGTGTACATGTTTAGGCTTTGGTCTGGGTACTTACATACCAAGGGATAAGGGAACGGAGCCCTGCCCCACTCACCTCGGCACAGCCTGTAGTAGCAAAGCTTTTCTCTCTGCCAATTTGTCCTGGGAGAGAAAGCCCTCCACTGACCCACCTGGTTGTGTCATCCCCCTCCCCTCCACTAGCCTGGGGTATGGTGCAGGGGTGCTGGCTAGCTCCTTCCTTCCTGCTTACCAGTGCCTGAGAGCCTGGGCACCCTCATCTTAAATGTCACCTCCCAGGTGTGGACTTTGCAGACAATCTCCCCCTCCCCCATGCCCCCAAGCCTGGCCTGGCCGTCCCCCTGGGATTCTCCAGGGAGCTGTGAGTGACTGGATGACCTGTGGGCAAGAAGATGGCTCATCATCTGCCCCAGGACACTGGAAACTCACAAGAGGGAGGCCCTCCCTCCCTCCCTCCCTGGTGGTGCTGAGGAATCTGCACAGCACGCCTTCCCCCCTGCCCTCACCTGCAAGCTGCTGAAGAGGGCGTGGATAGCTGCTTCCTCCTCGGAAGCGCTGGGACGCACCTCCTCCAGCCTGGCCTGCAGCAGCTCCATGGCCTCCCGAGTGGCCTTCTGCAGGGCCTTTGCCGGCGGAGGACAGGGCAGCCTCAGGGTCCCGGCTCCCGGGTTCTTACACCTCCTCCCCTCTGGATCAGGTCCCAACCTGCGCTCACCATCGTTGCCTGCTCTAGCCGCTCGCAGCCCTGCAGGTAAGCGGATTCCAGGTCCACGCAGTGGGCCCGGCTCTCCCTGCAAGGGGGAGGGGCAGCTAAGAAGACTGGCTCAGACACCCTCAGCCCCCTCCCCTCCTGCTCCCCCAACGCACTCCTGCAGGTCCCGGAGGCAACGGATGCACAACAAAGACTTCTTGTCCGTGGAGAACAGGATGAAAGGCTCCCGTGAAGAGCTGCGCAGCAGGGTGGGGCAGGGGAGGCTGCCGTGAGCCTCAGGGCGGTGCCTAGCGAAGCCCCGCCCACGGGGGTCCCCATGCCTTACAGCACTTCTGGATAACGTCGTGGCTTCTCTGGCCCAGGGCCACGATGTTGTGGCTCTCAAACATGCGTGCCCTGTGCGCCTCTTCACGGCAGTGAGCACACAGCGGCTGCCCGCAGGTGTTGCAGAAGTACGTGGTCTCAGCGTCCTGGGGGCAGGAGCACTGGCTCAGGTTGCCTTCCAGCCCAGGCCTCCAGACCCCCAGCTCAGCTGGCCAGGGGTGGACCTACATCGCTCATCTCACTGAGTGAGTCTGTCCCAGCCTGGGGCATGTCTGAGGCTAAACACAGTCCTTTCCTGTCATCCCATCATCCCGCACTCCAATGTACCCATTTGCAGATGAGGACACGGGAGGCCCAGAGCTAGGTCAGTAGATGTGAAAAGGGCAGATAGGGAGAAGAGACAGTTCTTTGGGAATTTGGTGCAGAAACTGTACTGAAAAATATTGTGTGTGTGTGTGAGAGAGACAGACAGACAGAGAGATAGAGAGGGAGACACAGAGAGTGCTTTTCAAGCTCCATTCCGCCCCTTTAGTGGTGGAGAAATGGTACTGTCCATCCTGGCCATCTGAGGTTACAACTCAGTGGAGGTGGGCAGGTCCAGAGCTGAGAGTCCAGGGCTTAGGTTGCAGCCCTGGGAGTGATCCTGGCAAAGGCTGTGTCAGAATAAAGCCCAGCTCCTTCTGTTGGCAATCAAGGCCACTCCTCAGTCTCCTAGCTCTACTTGCTCACATGGGGATTATCTGCTCTTCTGTACTGTGCTTTGTCTTTCTTCCCTCCCTCCTTCCCTCCCTCCCTCTCTCCCTCCCTTCCTTCCTTCCTTCTTTCCTTCCTTCCTCTCTCTGTCTCTTTCTCCCCCCCCCCCACCTTGTTCTGGTTCCTGGGCCTGAACTTGGGGCTGGTCCCTTACCTCTTTCCACTCTAGGCTAACACTCTACCACATAAGCCACTTCTGGCTTTTTGGTGGTCAACTAGAGATAAGAGTCTCACAAACTTTCTTGAACTATGACCCTGGGATCTCAGTGTCCTGAGTAGCTAGGTTTTCCTAGCTTGGGGTGAGCTGGGGGCAGGAACATCTCTCTCCAACTGCACTCTCCTGCACCCCTTAGTTGCTTACTTGTGCTTGCTCAGGTAGCAGAAGGAGGCCTCAAGGAACGCTTTATACCTGTGGATTGGGGACCCCTTCCTGTGCAGGTCACAACTCCACCGACTTGAATCCACTGGCCTCCACCTCACCAGTGTCTGACGTCTGACTCAAGTCACTTGGACATCTGTCTCCATGTGCGGGTGAATAACAGAACTACGTCGGGACATGAGATGCGCTGAGAGGGGGTTGAGAAATCTACCTCTGGGGTGGACACGGGGTGCATGCTGCCAGTGTAGGGAGCACACCACCTGCCACCACCACTGCCCTTCCACCTCGGCCTCCCCTGCCTGCCTCCTTGCTGCACTCCAGCCCGCAGTTGGCACAGTTCACCACCTCCATGCCGTCTCTGGAGCTGTCCACCAGGAACTGCAGCAGCCGGTCCACGGGTGCGAGCCCACTGGGACCCTTCACCAGGGTCTGGTGCCTGTGGAGGGGACTGCAGCCAAGAACAAACCTCCCTGACAGGGCAGGAGGCTCCCCAGCCTCACCCCTTCCATTCCAGCGTCTGCTAAAGATAGCCAAGTCCCATCGACTGCAGCCCAAGGCTTGCTATAAATAGGCAGCCAGTACTTACCCTGACCCCCTACCCTTGCCCAGTAGCAGGCGATCCTGCCATAAGGTGGGGATTGGACCTTATGTGTGAAGCTTTCCATTACCCATGAGCACCCTTGCATGGGGAAAATTTAGGATCTCTTTCTAGGTCTTGGGTCCGTTGAAGGTGGCTTAAGATTTCTGAGACTCTTTTGAGAGTTACTGGGGGTGGCCTGACTTTTCTTGTCGTCTGACATTTTGGGGGGTGGTGGATCAGTACTGGAATCTGAACTCAGGGCTTTGCTTTTGGCTCTACTACTTGAGCCCCATGTTTAGCCCCTTTTAGTTTAGGATATTATTATTGTTATTTTGTGCCTATTATTGTTGATGATTATTATTACTTTGTGCTGGTCCTGGGGTTGAAACTCAGGGCCTGGGTGCTGGTGCGGGAGCTGTTTTTGCTCTACCACTTGAGCCACAGCTCCACTTCTGGAGGTAAGAGTCTCATGGACTTTCCTGCCTGGGCTGGCTTTGAACTCTAATCCTCCAGCCTCCTGAGGGTTAGGGTTACCAGGTGTGAGGTATCAGCACCAGGCTGGCTTTAGGTTATTATTATTATTATTACTAAGAGCGTTTTGTTTTTGTTTTCCCAGGCCTTGCTCGGAGCCTTGCCTTGGGCTGTTAACCTGACGTGTTCAGGGAAACGTGCAGGTTTGGGCAGGTTTGGGCCTGGAGATGACGGGTGTGGGGAGGCCCCCTAGGTCCCGCTTGCCCCCCCCCACCCCCC
>NW_012267222.1:3196947-3200182 GCF_000151885.1 Dipodomys ordii | reverse complement strand
GGAGCCCGGAGAGGGAGTCCGGAGAGGGGCCCCGCCGTGGCCCTGGCCGCCGGGAAGGTCAGGGGGACCCAGGGGGACCGACCAGCCCCTGCCCCGCGCCTGGCCTCCTCCCACCCCTGCGTCCTCTGCTCTGCACAGCTGGCTCTAGGTCCCGCGGGCCGGGTCCGGCCTCCACCTTCTCCTGGTGATGCGGCCTCCTGGTGGCTCATGCCTGAAATCCTCGTCACCCTGCTGGACTGAGATCTGAGGGCCACGGGTTTGAAGCCAGCCTGGGCAGAAAAGTCTGCGAGGCTTGTGTGTGTCTAATCAACCAGCAAAGTTTTGGACTGGAGGCATGATTGAAGTGGTAGAGTACCAGCAGTGTGCACAAAAGCCCAAGGATGGTACAAGGCCCTGAGTTTAAGCTCCAGAGAAAGAGAAAGAGAGAGAGAGAGGGGGATGAAGTGCTGACCTGGCACTAAGCAGGGGTTTTCAGAATGACCTTAGCAAGAGGTGTCTTAGTAGTTGATGGGCAAAAATCTGGGTTTCACAAAAAAAAAAGAAAGAAAAAAGCAGAAGCTGGGCGTCAGTGGCTTACCAACTCAGGAGGTTGAGATCACGGTTCAAAGCCAGCCCAGGCAGGAAGGCCCATGAGACTCATCTCCAATAAACCACTAGAAAACCAGAAATGGCGCTGTGGCTCCAGCAGAACTCTTACCTTGAGCTGAAGAGTTCAGGGGCAGCGCCCAAGCCCAGAGTTCAAGCCCCATGACCACCAAAAAAAAAAAAAAAGGAAGAAAAAAGCAGAGATTGGGCACCACACACAGAGGCATTTCTTGCAGGAAGCTCTGCGTAGAGAAGGAAGACCTGGGGTAGTAGGTGAAGTCACAGCAAGGCCCAGAGACAGGATCTCCTGAAGACGCTGAGAATGATCCAGAGGGAGATGGACTATGCGATGATTGGTCAGCAGAGGCAAGGGCTGCTGGCCCGCTGGCCCCTGTAGCAGGTGTGAGATGGGAGGGAGCGGGTGTGGTGGCAGAGGGGAGCAAGGACACTTCTCTGAAAGCCACAGGGGTCAGGCAGAAGGTCTCTTGGTAGAGCTGTGGCTGGAGGTTGGTGCAAAGGTTTTGTGTCAACTGCAGGTTCTCTTTATGTCACTTCTGTTGTCCCAGCAAGGGGAGGCATTAGCTGTGAGGGGGTAGGCAGAGGGAGTGGTGTTCTGACCAGAGGTACATACTTCAGGGCTGCTGGCTGCCCTGAGGGCTGGTCAGTCAAGGCAGGTAAGAAGGTGCCACATTGTAGAAGCTCCTTGACTTTTAGTGCAGTCCCAGGCCGAGAAACCCTTACACTGAAAAGGCACTGACTGCTTCTAAGCCACTGCAGGGCCCACTCGGCACCCAGCCAGCACAGAGGTGCACGGCTGCACACCTTGCTGTCCCATGGACCTACCACTGGAGCTAGCTGCTGTCCAGCATCATCAAAGAATCAAATCCAGCATCACCAGGAAAAGACCCAAACTCCAGACTCATTCTGTTTCTACTGAATGCTTAACCCTTTCCTCCTCTTCCTCTTCTTTTTTCCTCCTTTTCTTCCTCCTCCTTCTTCCAGTCTTGGGGCTTCAACTCAGTGGCTGGGCGCTGTCCCTGAGCTCTCTGTGCTCAAGGCTAGCACTTTACCACTTAAGCCACAGCGCCACTTCTCACTTCTGGCTTTTTCTGTTTCTGTGTTGCTGAGGATTCAAACCCAGGGCTTCATGCCTGCTAGGCAAGCACTCTACCATTGAGCCGCCTTCCCAGCCCTGCACAGCCCTTTCTCACCACTATACCACCGAAACAGCGAGGGAGGGCACCAGCTGCTGTCCTCGCCTCATTCATGTGGTCCTTCTTTTTATTTTGGTCGGTCCTGGAGCTTGAACTCTGGGCCTGGACGCTGTCTCTGAGCTCTTCAGCTCAAGGCTAGCACTCTACCAATTGAGCCACAGTGCCAGTTCTGGCTTTTTTCTGTGTATGTGGTACTGAGGAATCAAACCCAGGCTTCATGCATGCTAGGCAGGCACTCTACCACTAGGCCACCTTCCCAGCCCTATGCGGTCCTTCTTTGGACCTGTATTTGTCTCTTCTTTTTTCCTCAGGAGTCACTCTTTTCTGCAGCCATCTTGAACCCAGGATCATCAGGACTGATGGATAAACATCTTTGAACTGGGTGTGTACGTATGTGTGTGTGTGTCGGGGGTGGGGGTGTATACTGCTTCAAGCCTGTAGTTCTAGCTAATAATCAGGAGGATGAGATCTGAGCTATAACCAGTTCAAAGCCAGCCTGGGCAGGAAAACTCTGTGAACTATTTCCAATGAGCTATCACAAAAGATAGTGTGGCTCAACTGAATCATAAACCCTGAGTGAAAAAGCTGAGGGGCAGTGCTCAGGCCTGGGTCCAAGCCCTGGTAACCCCGCCCTGAATACTCCATACCACAAATAACCTACAGAAAATCTTCAACTGGAACTGAAACTATGCCCAAGGTGCTGGAGGCGTGGCTCAGTTGGCAGAGTGCTACCCAATGAGCAATAGTGGCAGATAGAGCTGGAGCTCAAATTCTGGTCTCAAAACTGAAAGAAAAAAAGAAAAAAGAAAAGAAACAACACCTGGGGCTGGGAAGGTGGCTCAGTGGTAGAGTGCTTGCCTTGCATGCCTGAGGCCCTGGGTTCGATTCCCCAGCACCACATAAGCAAAAAGAAAAAATAAGCCGGAAGTGGCGCTGTGGCTCAAGTGGTAGAGCACTAGCCTTGAGGTGAAGAGCTGAGGGACAGCGCCCAGGCCCAGAGTTCAGGCCCTATGACCGGACCCAAAACAAAACAAAACAACAAAAAAAGAATACCTGAGCATCAACGGAGCCTCTCAGGACAGCCCCCACTCACTCCCACAAGGACAGTTACCATGATAATCAGGTTGTACCCCTGAGAATGGCAGCAGAACATCTTCTCCAGACCCCAGAAGAACTAGAGGTCAAACAACGATCAGGCCGCTGGCCAGACCAACATACTGGCTCTTGTCAGCCACACAAACCTCAACCTCCTTTGTCTGTCTGTCTGTCTGTCTCTTTTTTTTTGCACTAGTCCTAGGGCTTGAACTCAGGCCTGGGCACGGAGTTTCTTATGCTCAAGGCTAGCACTCTACCACTTGAGCCACAGCACCACTTCTGGCTTTTTCTGTGTATGTGGTACTGAGGAATGGATAGCACTCTACCACTTGAGCCACAGC
>NW_012267222.1:3193023-3193666 GCF_000151885.1 Dipodomys ordii | reverse complement strand
TTTTTTTGCCAGTCCTGGGGCTTGAACTCAGGGCATGGGCGTCGACCTCGGAGCTCGGAGCTCGGCCTCCCGAGTCAGCCGGGAGCGCTCGGGGCGGCGGGGCTGCTCATCTCCAGTCGTCTCGGGGCGGGATGCCCGGCTCACAGGTCCGCGGCTTCCGGCGAGGTCAATTTCCTAACCGAGGGCTTCCTTCCCGAGACCTTCAGGAGTGGAGCTCAGCCGCTCGTTTGCCGGGCCCCCCCCCCCCCAGTCATGCGCAGTGGAACCGGCCGTCCCGCCTCCCGCGGCCCTCAGCCCCGCCTCCCGCGGCCCTCCGCCCCGCCCGAGAGAGCACGGACTCCACACGCCGGGAGAACCAATCGCTCTCAGATCGCGCGTAGCCCCGCGAGCTGCGGCGATCGAGGGGCGGGGCGGAGCGATTGATGTGGCCTGAGCCCTGCGTGCCCTGCGCGCCGCGGGCTCTTTGCGTCTGCGCGGTGCGTCTCGCTCCCTTTCTGCCTCCGCTGCCGCCATGGCGCCCGTGGTTAGTACGGCTCCGCGCGAGGCCTGGGCCCCGGGGCGGCACGCGGGCCTTCCCGGCTGGCTCCCGTCCAGGCTCGCGGGGGACGGCGCTTTGCAGCGTCCGGTCCGGGTGGATTGGCGG
>NW_012267222.1:3178642-3190988 GCF_000151885.1 Dipodomys ordii | reverse complement strand
ATGTTTAATGGGCTTTTAGATCTTTGATTTTTTTTTGTTTTGTTGTATTTTTTTTGCTGACAGATTTCAGTTTTATCTGTATTTTTTTTTCCTAGAAAAAGCTTGTGGTGAAGGGGGGCAAAAAAAAGAAGCAGGTTCTGAAGTTCACCCTGGACTGCACCCACCCTGTAGAAGATGGAATCATGGATGCTGCCAATTTTGTAAGTTTTGTCTTGTTACACTTGTGAACCTTCTGATGCTGTTGAGACCTGGACATGCACAGGCTTGAGACAGCCTCCACTTCTGACCAGTTATTTACTCAGTGTATGAAGGCTATGTAGTTTGTTCATACATGCACACACACATGTACCATTACTGAGCCTCAGGACTTCCTTGGTATTCTACCATTAGTATATTTGTTTGTTAGAATTTTTTTTGGCCAGTCCTGGGGCTTGAACTCAGGGCATGGACACTGTCCCTGCACTGCTGCTGCTACATTTTTTTTGTTGTTGTTGGTCAGTGGGTTTGAACTCCAGGCCTGGGCGCTGTCTTTGAGCTCTTCAGCTCAAAGGCAAGCATTCTACCACTTGAGCCACAATACCACTGGTTTTCTGGTGGTTAATTGGAGATAAGAGTATCACAGACTTTTCCTGCCTGGGCTGGCTTTGAACTGTGAACCTTAGATCTTAGCCTCCTGAGTAGCTAGGATTACAGGCATGAGCCATTGATGACCAGCTATTCCTGAGCTTCTTTTGCTCAAGGCTAGCATTCTATCACTTGAGCCATGGCACCACTTCCAGCTTTTCCTGTTTATGTGGTACTGAAGAATTGAACTCAGGGCTTCATGTATCCTAGGCAAGCACTCTACCACTAAGCTACATTCCTAGCCTCTACTAAACCACATATCCAGTCTGGCATTTTGCTGGTTAATTGGTGATGGAGATCTCTGGGATTTTACTGCCCAAGTTGGCGTCAAAAGAGATCCTCAGCCTCCTGAGTAGCTAGGATTTTCTTTGTCCGTTGTGAGGCCTGAACTCTGGGCCTGGGTCCTATCCCAGCTCTTTAGCTCAAGGCTAGAGCTCTACCACTTGAGCCACAGTGCCACTAGCTCTGTTGAGTACTGTGTTGCCCTTGTCCTTTGCACGTGTGAACATGTGATGACTGATCCTGTGGCTGTGGAGCTGTGGGGGTGGCGGCAGCTCCTGAGTTTCAGGGTTTACTTGACAAGATCCTGCTTGCTGCATTGTTGGTGGAGTTGGGTCTTTTCAGACTTGCTGCTGTGCTGATTTTTTTTGTCCCTATTTTGGTGCTACTCCCCAGTACTCCTGTGTTCTGCCGGCTTGAGTAGAGAAGTGGGAATGGAGGACGGTGCAGTTAGTAGAACTCTATCCAGTGAACATAAGTGTCAGGAACTGAGTTTGATTTTCTGTCTCAGAGCAAAAAACACTTTTTTTTCCTTGGTGCTGGTTCTAAAGCTTAAACTGGGCTTGGTGCTGTCCCTGAGCTTCTTTTTGCTTAAGGCTGGAGCTATACCACTTTCTTGCTTTTTTTTTTTATTGGTCATGGGGCTTGAACCCTGGCCCTGGTTTCTGTCCCTGAACCCATCTGCTCAAGGTGAACACTACCATTTGAGCCACAGCATCACTTCCAACTTCTAGTAATTTGGAGATAAAATCTCACAGACTTTCTTGCCGGGTCTGGCTTTGAATCATGATCCTCAGATCTCAGCCTCATTAGTAGCTAGGATTATAGGTGTGAGCCACTGGTGCCTGGCTTAGAACTCTACCACTTGAGCTCCACAGCTCCACTTCCACAGGCTTTCCTTCCTAGGCTGGCTTCTAGTTTGGGTTGGGAGATCACAGCCTCCTGGGATTGCAGGTATGAGCCACTGGACCTGACAAGACTATTATTTACATAATCTCACTTTCACACTTAGACTCTTTAGGTCTGAGCATTCTCTCTGGGCTCTTTGGCCAGGCTAGTGTTCTACCACTGTGAGCCACAGTGCCACTTCTGATTTTCTGGTGTTTAATTGGAGATGAGAATCCAATGCACTTTCCTGCCCAGGCTTTGAACCATGATCCTCAGATCTCAGCCTACTGAATAGCTAAGATTACAAGCGTGAGCCATCAGTGCCCAGTTTGCAGCTCCGTTGTGACTCACCTTCCTGGGGAGTTGGGCTCTGTGTTGTCTTTAATTTTACATTTAATTTTACATTTGCTCTTTGGTTCCAGGTCAGTTCTGCCAATATCAGTAATTAAGGAAAATGATTTTTCAAAACATGAAAAATAAAGGCAAGGCCTTAAACAGAATGCCATTGGAACCTCTATGGCTTATTGCCATCAGCTGAAATAAAACGAGTGTGCTATGTGTGCATATCAGTGATGGGGTAATTCAAGTTCTCAAAAATCTTTTTTTTGATCCCCTGTGGTGCTAGTTCTGGGGCTTGAACTGTCCCTGAGGTAAGTCTTGACAGATTTCCCTGCCTGGGCTGCTTTCAAACTGTGGTCCTCAGATCTCGGCCTCATAAGTAGTTTGGATTAGTCACTGGTGCCTCACTGAGCATTCTTTACAAAAACCTAAACATTTGAAAAATACATAGCTTAAGTGCTGGGAATGAAAATTAAAATATTCCGTGGAGCCAGGTGAACCTACCACTTTATTAATTGTTTCATTGGATGATTTCCACAGGAGCAGTTTCTCCAAGAGAGAATCAAGGTGAACGGGAAAGCTGGAAATCTCGGTGGAGGAGTGGTCACCATCGAGAGAAGCAAAAGCAAGATCACTGTAACCTCTGAGGTGCCTTTCTCCAAAAGGTACGGGTCCCTTCCCAGGGGGTGAGAATGCGGACGGACGCCTGGGGAGTCCCTTGGTCTCCTGGTTCCTTCTGCTAACTATCCTACAGCGCATGGGTAGTGAGTGAATGAATGCTATTAAAAAGTATACTGCTTGCAGGGATTGCATTTTGATCTTTCACAAGGCAAAGTATATTTCAGCCAGTAAAGTGCTCAGACTTAGGCTTCCCTTGTCTCTGGGTCATTGGAAGACTTTTTTTTTTTTTTTTGGTGTGTGGGTGGGGGGCGAGATTTGGTCATGGGTCTAGAACTCTGGGCCTGGGCACTGTCCCTCAAATCCAGCTCAAGGTGAGCCCTTTACCATTTGAGCCACAGCATCACTTCGGTTTTCTGGTGGTTAATTGGAGATAACAGTCTCACAGACTTTCCTGCCCAGGCTGGCTTTGAACCAAGATCCTCAGATCTCAGCCTCCTGAGTAGCTAGGATTACAGGTATGAGCCACCAACGCCTGGCTCCAGGCAGGGACTTAACCCTTGGACCCATCCCTCGCCCAAGAGGTGTAGGTATTTGTGTGCAGGTGCTTGTGCCAGTAGTGGGCTTTGAACTTGGGGTATTGTCACTTCACTACTTGATCCACATCTCTACTTCTGGGTTCTGCTGGTTTATTGGAGATAAATCTGGGACTTGCATCCCAGACTGATTTTGATCCACATCCTCAGATCTCGGCCTCCTGAGTAGGATTGCAGGCCTGAGCTACCAGCACCCAGTATGAAGGCTTTCCTTAGTTTCATGGTATTGGGCCGGAAGTTGACTGCTCTTCTGGCTCCACCCTGTGGCCCTGCTGTGTTAAGGAGGCTCTGAAGTCTACAGAAGGAGGCTCTGAAGTCTACAGCCGGCTTAGTTCTCAATATCCTCGAGCCGCCTGGCCTGTTAGCTTTTCTCATATTGAACTAGAATTTTAAGGTGGGCAAACACCTGGCTGTAATTAAGCTCATGGCAGTGAAGAGACGAGGTTAAGCTTTGGTGTCAGGGTCTGCATGGCTGAGTCATGATGTATGAGAGTAGGGACAAGACCCTTGTAGGGTCTTGAGTATAGGCAAAACCTGGGCCACACCTAGCAGAATCCCCGGGAGACTTCTTCATAGCATGGTATGCGGAGGTTGCTGACATCTTCTGTGATGTTTTCACACATTTCTGTTCTTTACCCAGTGCCTGAAGGCAAGGACCTTGGTTTTATGGCTGCCTGCCTGTCCATCTGAATTGTTAAATTAATTCTTGCTGGTGCTGGAGTTTGTTTTTTTTTGGGGGGGGGGTCTGGTCATGGGGCCTGAACTCGGCCAGGGCGCTGTCCCTCAGCTCTTCAGCTCAAGGCTAGCGCTCTACCACTTGAGCCACAGCGCCACTTCCGGCTTTTTTCTTTTTGCTTATGTGGTGCTGAGGAATTGAACCCAGGGCCTCTGGCATGCAAGGCATGCGCTCTACCACTGAGCCATCTTCCCAGCCCCTGGAGTTTGAACTCTAGTTCTTGGCTTGCTTGTTTACAGCAGACATGCTACCATTTGAGCCATGCTTTCAACCTACTTTTTGCTTTTTTTTTTTTCCTCTGGCTGGCTTCAAACCACTTTTCTCAAGACTTGTGCCTCCTGTGTCTAAAATTAGTCATGACCCACTGGTGGTGCTCAGCTTTATTTTACTTCAAGACAAGCTCAGGATGACTTCTAACTTGCTACCTCCTTTCTCAGCCTCTTTAGTACTGGGTGTGATTAGAGAATGATACTGTTATGCTATGTTTGCTTAGGTTTGTTTGAGATAGGGTCTCAGTATGTAGTCCAGGAGAGCCTTACACTTCCTATCCTGATGCTTTAGCTTCCCTGGTGTTAGAATTACAGGTGTGCACCCTCATACCCTCTTGGGATTTCTTTTCTTGGTGAAAATCATTTTCCTGAAGGATTTGAAGGTGTGTTCCCTAACATAAAACTTTTTCTTTCTCATCTTTGGACATTGGTTTCTCTAACATTCTATTAAGAAATTTTTCAAGATACATAAAATTTTATTTATTTTTTTGCCAGTCCTGGGGCTTGAACTCAGGGCCTGGACATTGTCCCTGAGCTTCTTTTGCTCAAGGCTAGCACTCTACCACTTGAGCCACAGTGCCACTTCCGGCTTTTTCTGTTTTATGTGGTAATGAGGAATGGAACCCAGGGCTTCATGCATGCTAGGCAAGCATTCTACCACTAAGCCATATTCCCAGCTCCACTAGCTGAAAATTTGAACTAAATATCTTATCTGAATATGGTGTGATAGAAATAATAAATGACAAGGAAACCTTTTTAGATGGGATGATTTAAATGCCATTTATTCCTTTTTTTTTTTTTTTTTTTGGTCAGTAGTGGGCCTAAACTCTGGGCATGTGCACTGTACCTCAGCTCTTTAGCTCAAAGCTAGTGCCCTACCACTGAGGCACAGCGCCACATCTGGTCTTGCTGGTCTTTTCTGCTTATGTGGTGCTGAGGAATCAAACCTAGGGCCTCAGGCATGCAAGGTGAGCACTCTACCACTGAGCCATCTTACCAGCCCCCTTTTTTTGTTATCAACATTTTTTTTTTTTTTGCCAGTCCTAGGGCTTTGAACACATGGCTTGGGCACTGTCCCTGAGCTTCTTTTGCTCAAGGCTAGCACTCTACCACTTGAGCCACAGCACCACTTTTGGGTTGTTTCTGTTTATGTGGTGCTGTGGAATCAATCCCAGGGCTTCATGCATATGAGGCAAGCAATCTACCACTGAGCCACCTTCCCAGCCCTTGAGGTGCATTTTGTAGTGAAAGAATCTGAGGTGTTGGGAGTTTTAATTTGTCAGCACTCCCCCTCCCCCCTGAAGTCATGCTGTCTCTGAGCTCTTTAGCTCAAAGTGAGTACTCTACCACTTGAGCCACAATGCCACTTCCGACTTCTGGACAGTTAATTGGAGATAAGACTCATAGACTTTCCTGCCCAAGCTGGCTTTGGACTGTGAACCGTGATCTTCACATCTCAGCCTCCTGAGGAGCTAGGATGATAGGTGTGAGACACTGGTGCCTGGTTCAGCCCTGGTTTTGTGTGACATAGTTCCTATGGGCTACAGCCAGCACAAGGGAAGGAAGATGGTTTCAGGCTCCAGTTGTCTTTCGTGTAGTTGGGATTTGGGGCATAAAAGCCATTGTCTGCCTTGACAACAAGAGCAGGTTCTCTTTTTATCATAGGGTTTGAACTCTGGGCCTGGGCGCTGTCCCTCAGCTCTTCAGCTCAAGGCTAGTGCTCTACCACTTGAGCCATAGTGCCAGTTCTGGTTTTCTGATGGTTTATCGGAGATAAGAGTCTCATGGACTTTCCTGTCTGGGTTGGCTTTGAATTGTGATCCTCAGGTCCTAAGTAGCTAGGATTACAGGTGTGAGCCACCAGTGCCTGGCCTCTGTCCTAATTATTATGGCTAGTTTAGGTGATGTGGCTGGTACTGCTGGTTTGCCTTGCCTTTGTTTTGGAAGGGTGGGAGTGTTTTTGGATGCATGGTTTTATAAAAGTTAAGATGTTTCAGAATATGGACGACCATCTGTCTTGTGTAGTTCTTAAGTGTCCTTTCTCTGCAGGTATTTGAAATATCTCACCAAAAAATATTTGAAGAAGAATAATCTACGTGATTGGTTACGCGTAGTTGCTAACAGCAAAGAGAGTTATGAATTACGTTACTTCCAGATTAACCAGGACGAAGAAGAGGAGGAAGACGAGGATTAAAATTCATTTATCTGGAATATTTTGTATGAGTTCTTGAATAAAACTTGGGAACCCAAACAGTGGTTTATCCTTGTATCTCTGCAGTGTGGCTTGGATGGAAAATTGGGAATCACAGTGAACAGCCTTCACTTGCTTCCTTGTGTTTAGACTTGCCCCCCAGTTCTCCGTAGAGATATGGAACTATAGAAGGCTATGGCAAGGGAACTGATGTTGAACAGGTAGTGGACAAGGGTGGAGTGTGTGTGCCTCTGGCCTTCTTCACGGGGGAGGATTCAGGATATATTGTGGGATTCCTGATTCATTAAAAAGGAAATTTCTTGTGGGGAAATGGCAGTGTCAATAAAATGTAGGTTTCTGAGACTTTTGTCTTCACTTTTTAATTCCAAGTTGCTCTTGATCGATGCTCAATAATGTATGTTAATCCTTTTTTTCTACAGAAGCAAAATGTGATCCTTTAGGCATTGGTGCATATTGAAGAAAGAACAATTGTAAAAAGTCCCAGGTTTTAAATTAAGTCAATGTGCAGAGAAGAATTTGTTAAAAAAAATCCGTTTCTACATGCCTTTGCCATGTTCACCTTGGCCTCCAGCAGGAGGCGCTGGAGGCCCTAGCATAGCTTCCTCAGGAGGCTTGCCTGTAAAGCCCCAGTGAAGGGCCCTGGAGGCAAGCAGGCATGAGAAGTGCTTGGACAGCCGTCCAACAAATAGCAGCTTCCCTGCCACTTAAAGGCATGGCTGGACTGTGTCTGATGTCAGGGTAGCTGCAGTTGAGTGGTAGAGTGCTGCCCAACTGATGAGGTTCTGGGTTCAGTCCGTAAGGCGCCTCATCTTGGGATTTGGTGCCGACTGACAGGAAGGGCTGGGAGTCATAGTGAGGTGATTGGAAGCCTCTGCTGCCTTGGTGCCCTCCTGAAATCCAAACAACTGCAAAAACAAATGCTTCACTAGGAAAGGCACTTTGTCAAAGAGCTTGCCTGCAGCTGATCCCACACCTGAATTTCACACAGCTGGAAATTAGATGTTCAAGTTCTACCTTGGCTCCAATTTAACATTTGGTGTTTCTTGGATTGAGTTTAACATGTTGAGGCTTCACAATTTCACTGGCAAAAGGCTCCAGCATTTTCTATTTCTATGCAAATTTCCTGAAGCAGAATTGTTTGCATGTTTCTTTGCCCTCACAAGAGGTAACATTTCTTTCAAACTTGGACAAGGCATCAGTTACTCTTTGGCGGTGTCCCTTACCATGATTATTAACTGTAAGTTTGTGATTTGGGTTTGTAATTTTTACTTGTTTGTCGCATTGCTGTAACTGTAATGATTTTTAGTTTGGCTGTTAAAATAATCCCTGGGCTGAAATTAGCATATTTTAAAAAACTGGTCCCAGATTTAAAAACTTGTAATAAAATTGAAACTGGTTTTTCTATGCTTTTTTGAACTCGTGAAATTGAGTGTGGATCACATTTCATATTAAAGTGGCTAACATATGGCTACTGTTCACTGTGCAAGGCCTTTTTTTAAATTTTTTTTTTATAAAGGATGGGCAAGTTCATCTCTTAAACCTGGTCCTCCATGATGAGATGCTGTGCTGTTACTTTGGTCTTTACTAGGCATAGAGGAAAATGTGTCCCTTGTCTTCACTCTGTTCTCTGGCCTCCTTGACATCCAGGAGTTGGCTTTGAGCCTGCTCGCCTAGCACAGATCCCTCAGACCCAGAGCAGGGAGAGAGCTTGCCAGGCAAGTCCCTTTTCCTGATGGGAAATGCATAGTGCAAACTTCAGTTACGTCAGTTTCTTTTGCCCATCTGGCCTACCTGCCTGAGCTGGAATGTCAGGGCACAGAAACTGTAAGCTGTGATTTAAGTTCACAAAGGGCACAAGCTCTTGATTGGACCACAGATGCCCTTTGAGTATGTAGGTGTCCCTAGATGCTAGGGTTTTGTTTCTAAGGTTAAATGTGTGTTCCTTTCAGAAGCCTCTATTCTTCGGTGACTTCCTCAGTACTGAAGGTGTGTTTTGGAATAAAGTCCTCAGGAACAGCCAGATGAAATACAGGGGTGCCAAATACTGATGATAGTTGCCATGTGGCCTCCCCCCCCCCCTTTTCCTGGTATCAGTTTGAATTCACTTTGCTTCCTTGCTTGGTCAGTGTTTCACCACTTGAGCCACAACCCTGGGCCTGGACCTGGCTTTTCTGCTGTTTATTTCTGCCCCTGCTGGCTTCTGATTTGAAAATGGCCTCAGCCTCCTGAGTAGCCAGGGGCAGGGGTGCAGGCATGGTGTAAGCCATGGGCACCTGGCAGCATTTTTTTTTCTTTTAATCTGGCAATGCTTCAGTTTGCTAGTTTGCCCCATTAAGCCATGACCCAGTCCTTTCGTTTTGGAGCTAGGATGTCACATTCTTTGGGCTCTTCTGGACAGTGACTCTTCCAAGCATCTTAGATGACAAGTGTTTACTACCATTGCCTGGATTTTGCTACTGTTTGCTTAGCTTGCCTCAATTGTCAATCTTTACCCGTGCTTCCCAAGTTACAGATTACAGTGTGCCTCCATCCAGCCAAACCTCAGTCTAAGGGGCACTTGGTTGATTTGAATGTGAGAACGCTAGTGAGGGTCAGATTGCTTCAGGGAGCATGGAGGTTAGGCATACCTGCTCTTGGCTTCCTGTGCTCAGCACTTCCTAAACTTGTCAAGGGAGCTGGGAGCAGGGTTGAAGCTAGGATGTGGGTCCCTTCCTGGCGTGAAGTGCAGGTGTGGCAGGACCAAGGAGCCACATTGCCCTTGGAACCCCTTGGACAGGGCTGGCTGGGGTCTGAGGCCCTGGATGGGTCTGGATTTGAGGCTCGGTGGTTGGGGTCACTTCTTGGAGGATGGTAAGAGGTGGGCCAGGGGGTTTGATATCCCAATGAGATGAGGGAAGCAGGTGGAGAGCTGCCTTTTTTTGTTGTCAGTCATGGGCTTGAACTCTGGGCCTGGGCGCTGTCCCTCAGCTCTTCAGCTCAAGGCAAGTACTCTACTACATGAGCCACAGTGCCACTGCTGGTTTTCTTATGAGTCTCACGGACTTTCTTGCCCAGTCTGGCTTTGAACCGAGATCCTCAGATCTCAGCCTCCTAAGTAGCTAGGATTACAGTCCTGAGCCACCAGTGCCCAGCTGAGAGCTGCCTTTTAAATAAGACCATAATGCCATAATTCTTGGATCTTTGCTTTGCTCAAGAATATCTAGTCCAGCAATTTTCCAGTCCTTGGCATGGTTTTTTATTCTAGGCTATTGGAGACCTAGCTCAAGTTTCTGCTCCATGGTCTAAGGCTATGCTGACTTGCCCCATGGGTTAGCTGCTCCCCTGCTGGAGCCCAGGAAGTGCCCTTTAAATGATGGAGGCTGACAGGAGGCTGCCTGGGCTTCAGGGCTATGGTCCAGAGTTCCCTGAGGAGCCCCATGGTTTGTGTAAGGTTCATACTCAGAAAAAGAAGGAGCTAGGTCTTGGAGGGATGCCCACTTTCCATCCATAGTACACCTGGCCATCCTGAGTGGTAGGGGCGCCCTCTGTTGAGCAGGTGGTGTCCTGCAGGCTTCCTTCCCACACAAGCACATCATGTGTCCTTGAAGTGGGTTTGGAGGTTGTTCAAGGATTCACAGAGCCCAGGATTGGAGACTGCTTGCTATGGGCAGAAGATCAGTTGGTTGTCTTGGGAATTTTTCCTTGCTTTTGTAACCAATATACTTAATTTTTTTTAATTTTTGCGGTCACTGAGGTAATTACAAGTACTGTGATCAGCAAACATGAGAATCTCATCTCCTGAAACTACCCCTAATGATGGGATTGTTCTCAACAGAGTTTACTGAACGTTCACCTGTTTAGATTGCTTTGTGTGTGTGTGTGTGAGAGAGAGAGGGAGAGAGAGAGAGACGTGCACACACAGTTCTGGGGCTTGAACCTAGGGCTTGGATGCTGTTAGCTTTTTTTGCTCAAGGGTGGTGCTCTACCACTTGAACCACACCTCTGCTTCCAGGTTTTTCTTTTTGTTTTTTTTTGGGGGGGTCCAGTCCTGGGGCCTGAACTCTGGGCCTGGGTGCTATCCCTCAGCTCTTCAGCTCAAGGCTAGCACTCTACCACTTGAGCCACAGCGCCACTTCTGGCTTTTTTCTTTTTTCTTATGTGGTGCTGAGGAATCGAACCCAGGGCCTTGAGCATGCAAGGCAAGCGCTCTACCACTGAGCCACCTTCCCAGCCCTGCTTCCAGGTTCTTGATGGTTAAATTGGAGGTAAGAATCTCATGGACTTTCCTACTGAGGCTGGTTTCAAATTTCAATTCTCAGATCTCAGCTTCCTGATTAGTCAGGATAGGTGTGAGTCACCAGGTGCCTGGCTTTCACTATTGCTTTTAACATCAGGCATTTTTGGCCCATTGTCTTGAAGTTGTGTGTTTGTTTAACCATGATAACTGTTCTTTAAAAATTACTGGAGACCTCCTTCCCCCCTAAAAAAACCCCTTCATCCTTGTTCTTGCTTTGTCCTTGATCACTTGCTACTATTACCTCTGTGCAGTTGGGGAAGAACAGCCTACAGAAATCATGCCTGAGGGGTTATCTTGACTCAAGCATTTGTAGATTAAGTTTCTCTGCAGTGGGGTGAGAGACCCACCTTAGAAAAGAGGTCTTGTGGGCCTGGTACTGGAGAGTGGGTATGTGTGGGAGCCTGTTTTTTTTTTAGGACAATTAATAAGTAGACAGTCTAGGAAGAGCCTGGGAGTCCTTCCTGGAAAGATGTAGGCCCCACTCAAGCCTCAATGGTCTAGGATTCCTCTTGGCTAGTTAGTTGGTCAGTGGTAGGAAAACAGCTTGGATCAAGGGAGGCTTTGAGATTCTTGGCCTGACTTCCTGTGGCTGCTGGTCCCTTTTCTTCTGCATGGGCCTGAGCTGTGTTGCTCCAGCATCTCTGTTTTCAGTGTGCTTTACAAATGATCTGGGAGAGGGAGGGGGTTCCCTGCACCCTGCACTTTGGTTCTGGAAGGCTGGACCAAATCATTCCTTGCTTAGGAATGAATGAATGAAGACCAGATTTTGTTTGGGGCTTGTTGGCAATTAATTTGGATGGCTCAGGGAGAAAGCTTTGCTATAGAGTTTTCCAATTCTCCAGGGGCCATCGGTCGACTGCTGGCCAGCAGGGTGGATTGTGGCTATCTCTCCAAGAGGTGTTGTGCCAAGTGGACACGATTCTCACGTGTCTCCAAAGATACCAGGGAGAGAGCAGCCCTCGGTTGGGCTCTGCACTGGTCAGTGCCTGCCTGGATGGGGCAGGTGCGTGGCCAAGCCCTGAGGGTTTGTGCCAGAAAGTCTCTCCTTGCCTTTAGCTTCTCAAACCAGGTGGATCCTATGCAGTGTGGTCAGGTCTCCAGTAGGCTTCCACCACGCACGGCCACAGCGGTCAGCAGAAGGTGCGCTTCCTGCACTGGCCCTTGTGGGATCAGTTGTATTCTGCTGCCCCTGAAACTTCTTCCTTCTTGAAAGTACTTGGGTACAGCTGCATGGAAAGTCCAGTCTGGCTCCCCAGGGCTGCGGTCTCCCTGTCTTCACCCTGAACAACCCGAGGCAGGCATTCCCTCCCCACCACCCTTGCGGGTCCTTCCTGTTAGCAGTGGGAGCTCGCCCAGCCTCGCGGGGCGGGGCGGGTCTGGAGACTGCTTTTGTGCTTTTGGAAGAGGCGGGTGGGGAGGTGACAGGGAGGGCCCGACCACACACGCCCCCAGCCAGGTGCGGACCACAACCCGGGTGGGCCCCGCCAACCCTGCGCCTGGCCTCGGCGG
>NW_012267222.1:3169573-3177354 GCF_000151885.1 Dipodomys ordii | reverse complement strand
TGGGGCTGCGGCCGCTCCTCACGGGTCCCGGCCCGAGGGCCTTCCCCGCACTTGTGGACACTGTGCGACCACGCAGCGGCCTGGCTCCAAGTCTGTGCTCCCTTCCGGAGCGCGAGGGCTGGGATGTGGCCTCCCCGGAACGACTTCCCCAGGGCCGGCACCCCAACTCCTGTTTTGCTGGAGCCAAGCCACGCAGCAGCTCCCCGGCCTAGGCGGAGAGAATCCACTGGTGGCCACACCCCTTGCCCCTGGCTTACCACTGGGTTTGGGGCTTTCTTGCTTAGTGACTTTGGTGCCCAAGTCCGGGGCACCAGGGAAGGATCCCCGCCCCCCCTTTTCAGGAAAGTCTATTGACAAAGCGCCTGATGTGGGGGGTGGTAGGAAGGGGTGCCCTGCTTGGGGTGGGGTTGCCTGGACAATGGTTGATAGTCATATTTCCAGGTTGGAGGAATCAGGTTATTGGGGGAACACAGAGGCCCAACAGATGCATTTTCTTCTCTCTCTCTCTCTCTGTGTGTGTGTGTGCTGGGACTGGGGCTTGAACTCAGAACAAGGGCACTGTCTCTTTTTTTGCTCAAGACTGGCACTCTACCACAGATCTCAGCCTCTTGAGTAGCTAGGATTACAGGTGTGACCCATGGCACCCAACTTCTTACGGCTGTTTTCTACCTGGAAGCCAGGGTCCTCAGAAAGCCTGCTTGCTGGTTTCCTCCACGAGGTGCGGGTGGTGTTCGGGGTGTGGTCTGTGTGGGACTGGCAGGAGCCCTGGAGAGCTGAGCATGTGCCAGCAGCTTCATTTCTGGGACTCCCAGCCTCTGATGGGGTCCCCTGTCATCCTTTCTTGCCATTTCCCGGCTCTCTTTGTGTTGGGCTGCGGGACTCGAGGAAGGGAGGCTGACAGGTGTCTGACTCACTCACTGTTGGTGCTGGAGGGCTCAGACCTTGGTCAAAGTCTACCTTGGCCTCTTCCCCTCTAAGGGAGGCAGGTTGTCTCCAGGCCTCCAAGAGTACCCCCAACCCCCCCCCCCCAAGAGAGGACACCCTGCTCTGGACTCTCTGGCCTGACCCCAGCCCAGATGCTCTGCCACCAGACCCTTCCCAGGCTCTAACTCCTCTCCATTTCCCTGGTAGGAGTCTTGTCTTCTCACAGGTCTGTGTCAGAACCTCCCAGCCTGTCCTTGCTGGCCCCTTCCCGCCCAGAGAGCCCAAGGCCCACCTCTGGTACGCCAATCAGAGCCCGGACTCCCCTGTCCTTATTTTTCCCACAACCCCTTGCTCATACCAGCAGCTGCATTAGTAGGCTCCGTGCTTCTGGAACATGGCAGGCTCTGTCTTCCCCATGGGGCCGATGGGGCCTCCTTCCCTCTCTTCCACACACAGGTCCTGGCTCTAGCGAACCATGGAAGACCCTCCTTGATCCTCTGGCTCAGATGTGGCCTCACTAGGTTTACTTTCGGGTGCATCTGAACGGTTTGTTTTCTTGTGAGCACTTCCTGTTATCTGGAGTGTTGCCAGTCTGCCGCTGTGTCGGGGGGGGGGGGGCTCTGCCTCCAGTGCAGTTCCCTAGACCACCTGCCCTGTCTGGTGTCTGGTGCTGCGTGTCTGAGAGGAGGTTCTTGTGGTCTCAGTGTCTGAGGTGCTTCTGACCCCTGATATGACAACCATCCAAGCCGCTTCCTGGCTTTCCTGTGTCCTGGCCTCTCTGTAGCCTGGGGTCCAGGTCCATGACAGTGACCCCCGAGGACCTGGACCAGCTGGCTCTAAGACATGACAGTTGGTGTCTAGAGAGCCCGTATTTTGGGAACTGTCACACTAGCTTTTAATCCCACAGTTGTTGGACTTGTTCCTTGGGGAATCTGTTTTCCTTTGGACTCTGCTCCGTCTCCCACCTCCCCCTCAGAGTGGCTTTTGCTCGCTCAGCGGTATTCTTATTTCCTGTGTGGCGGGTGGATGTCTTTGCCATGAGCTCTGTGGCTTTGTGGCAGGTGGGTGATCCTGTCCCAGGGAAGAAGATGTAGCCGGTTCCCCTCTTCTAGCTCAGGGACTGGTCCTTGTCACATTCTCTAGGGAGCTGGGAGGGCTGGTCAGATTGAGGGCTTAACAATTGGGTGGCTGGGGAGTGTGGCTCAGGTAGTAAAGGCTTGCCTAGAAAATGTGAAGTCCTGAGTTCGAAACCCCAGTACTGCAAAAAGTAAAGAAGTTGATGGAGGAGATGTCGGGTACGAGTCCTGCTCTTGCTGGCTGGGTGGTCTTCAGCAAGCTCTCCAGTCCTCTGCCTCAGTGTCCCCACAAGTAGAATGGGGCTCAGCACTATCTACCTCATAGAAGGTTATTGTGAAGACTTGGGGCCATGGAACATTTAGGTCATAATGCCCAGCATGGGGGGGCGCTCAGGAAACCTGGCACCGTGCCAGGGGCAGCTGCCCTGCCTCCCTCAGGAGATGTTTCCGAGATTTGCATTCTCACTTAGTAAGTTGGAGGAACGGGAAGGGGGCACCGCACGGGGTGGGGCTGCAAGTGTGGAGCCCTCGTGAGGCTGAAGGGAGACTGGAGAAGGCTCTGCCCCTTGGGTCTTTCCTCCGGAGGTGTGGCTCCTCCTAGGACTCCGCTGGGCTGGGAGTTTACTACTTGGCTGACCCAACAGCTGGTGAACTTAAGAGACTCTCCCTTGGCCGGCAGCTTGACCTGTTCTCCTCCACCCGTCCCACACTGGCCAGTCTCTCTCTCTCTCTCTCTCTCTCCCTCTGTCTCTCCTTTCTTCCTTCCTTCCTTCCTTCCCTTTTTTCTCTTTTTTGTTGGTCCTGGGGCTTGAACTCTAGGCCTGAGTGCTGTCCCTCAGCTCTTCAGCTCAAGGCTAGCGCTCTACCACTTGAGCCACAGTGACACTTCTCTGGTGGTTTATTGGAGATAAGTTTCTTTCAGCCTTTCCTGCCTGGGCTGGCTTTCAACCGGGATCCTCAGATCTCAGCTTCCTGCATAGTTAGGATTATAGGCGTGAGCCGCCCGTTCTTTCTTTTATCTGCTTCTCTTGATGCCTCGCACCTTTGTCTCCCTCCGCATCGCCTCTGTTTGCCTTCATAGTTTCTCTCCATGCTTCTCCCCCTTGCCTCTTTTCCCCCAACCTGTGCTCTGAGCCCTCCTCACTCTGACAAGCCTTGTCACTTAGAGTAAAAGCCTCACCGCTCTCCTTCTCAGGAGTGATGCTTTCCTTTGATGAGACGCCAATGAGGTGATGTCTGGGTTTTGTTAAATGTCCTAAATAAATTATTAATTGCTGCTTGTGCGTCCTCCCCCACCCCGTAAGGCCTATGACATGAAGGGAGGTCCAAGGACTCATGGGAACTTTAGTCTGTGCTTTTTCATAGTCCGAACACCTGGTTCCACCCTTTCATGGGATCTGCTGGTATCCTTGGTCATGAGTGACACTTTTCATTCACAATTTGGATTCCATTTCTGGGAGAAAAGTTTACAGCCTCAGGTCTGGCTCAGAGGGGGAGGGACTAAGGGTACCATCCCCCAGGAGGAGTAGGTGATGGTTTGAAGCCCTCCAACTGTCTCGGCCCTTCCCCTCCTGCCCCCCGGGGTGGGGGTAGGGGTGGGGGTGGAGTGGGGGGTGGGCTTGATTCCTGTGCTGGCTGGCTTTGAAGCTTGATCCACAGATCTCAGCCTCCTGAGTAGCTAGGGTTAGTTACATTATGGCATCATCCAGTCCTCCCTAATCCTGGCGATAGGGTTCTGGTCCTATCCCTTAGTCCAGCCCTGCCCCGACTCTGACCCTCACTGGGCAGATGATGTAACTTTTTCCTCCAGTCACTGGCTTTACTTTGACCCACTGTGTTTGTAGATCTCCCTGGTGGCTGCTTGCTGGCTCTGGGCTGCCCCTCCCTGGAGGGGCAGGGCCTGGAGCCTGGTTAGGGCTTAACCAGAGTGCTGATGTGTGGACCAATTCTAACTCCCTGAGGGGTCCTGTGACCTCCCAGACCCTGTCTCTGTCACCTCCATTGCCTCCGTGTCCCCAGAGTGGGCCCCAGACATACTGTTGAAATGTTGAACTCTGGGTGGATCCAAGGCCTGGAGGGAGAGGTCAGAAACACCAATGGGCAGCTTCCAGTCTTGCCCCGGTCCCAATGCAGCTCTGCCACCTGTCAGCTGTGGCACTGAACTGTAAGGTCCTGTGAGCCTCAGTTTCTTCATCTGCAGTGGGGCTAGTTCTTATCTCCAGGATTGCTGAATGAATCCGGTAAATGGATACAAGTAATCATTGCAGGCTCCAAGGGCCTGGTGCATTTTCCTCCGCTGGGCGGGGACACTGGGTAGGCCCCCCAGCTCACCGTAGGGCTGCAGCCTGGGTGTGTATGCATGAAGCTAGAGAGGGACTGGGGAGAGCTGGGGGAAAAGCTGCCGGAAGTCCCTGTCTCTGCTCTACCGGACTCCACCCCCACCCTGTACCCACCCATCTCTCCCTTTCCCCGGAGCAGCTTCCCAGGCCCCTCTCTAGGCATGCTCTGACCTGGCAGCCTGGGAGGTGAGAGCTAACCAGGCTAATGGTCCTAATTATAGCTGGCTTGGATCGATGAAGTCTTGGGCCCTGGAGGGGCAGGGCTGGTGTGGTCGAGCACAGCCAGGCAGGCTGTGGGGCAGCCACAAGGGGCCAGGACTTGGCAGGACAAACAGTCCTGGGGCAGGCCCATCCCTGCCCTGGAGCCCCTCTCCCTGTCCCCTGTCCACATGCCTTTGTCTCGGAACCCTTTGGTGCCTCTCCGCTGAGTCTGCCTGTGTGGCTGTGCATTGGGGGGCAGGGCTCAGGGGACACGGGGCTGGGACGTGGAGGTGGCGGATGGCGAGCGTGTAAGGGTGGTGACAACAAGCCCGGTTTTCTGAGGCTCAGGGTCTGTTGCGCAAGAGGAGAGAGAGGCCCAAGTGGGAGGAGGGTGCTGGCACAGTGGGGCGGCGGGGACAGTGTCCCAGAGGGCCAGAAGAGCCTGTCAAAGATGGGTGTGGACAGGACTGGCTCCCATCCTCATGTGCCTGTTCCGGAACCTTCCTGGAGGAGATGGCCCTGGCCAGGCAGAGGCTGGGCCTGGGGAGGGGCTTCCAGGGGCTTCTCTTGTTCTCTTCCCACCCACAAGCAGTTGACAGGCTTCCTTCCAGAACCTCCCAAGCTACCCGTATCTCCTCTTTTCTGATGGTCAGTCTGGGACCAGCCCAGCCCTGCTGGGCTTGCCTTCCTAAGTCTGGGGGCCGCCCTGCTGGGAGGGAGGCAGGGGACAGCCTGGCGAGGCAGGCGGAGCAGCCCCTTCAGGATTGCGTCAGCCTGGACCCCATTACATAACCCTAGATGAACACTGCCGGGTGGGGGTGGGGAGGGTGGGGGAGGGGCCCTGCCTGGGCCTCCTCTGAGGTGGTGCCTGCCTGGGGAGGTGTGGATGGCCACTCCTGGGTACCCTAGCCTGGCTCCCTGCCAGCCCCAGCCCCAGCCCTGAGCCCTGCCTCTCAGACTTCTCCATTCAGGTCAGCTGTTTTGAAAATCCCCGCCCTGTCACTCTGTCACTCCCGCCCCCCCCCCCCCAGCTTCAAAGGAGAGGATGGGGCCGGCTCCACAGCCCAGCTTGAGCCCAGCCAAACCTGATTCTGGCCCACAAGAAGCCAGACTAGAGTGGCCCTCGCTGCCCCTTCCCCAGAGGCCTCCCCACGGGAGCCCTCTGCCAGCTAGGACACGCCTGGCTGGTCCTCCTGCGCCCACCTCCCCGGGCAGCTTCCAGTCTTGCCTGGAGCCGGGCTCTTGGGTTTGCAGGCTCCAAGGGGCTGGGACTTGGGCACACCCCGCCCAGCGAGTGCTGAGCTGAGCTGGCAGGACTGGCTCCTTGGAGAGAGGTTGCAGCCGTTAGAAGGGGATGAAGCATGTGGGGTGCAGCGGTGGGAGGGGGATCTCGGCTCCCTGAACTGCCAGTACCCTCTGAGGTGTGGGTGGCTCCCACACAGGGAAGCCACAGGGACCAGGTGGGACCTCTCCTCCTCCCTTGGGACTCTAGGAAGCAGTGGTCCCAGGCTGGAGAGGCACTATGTGGAGCCTGGAAGGTGGGCATTGGGTTTGTGCTGGTGTGTGTGTGTGTGTGGCTGTTGTGTCTGCTCTGTGACACCCAGTAGCTAAGGGTTGAACTCTGGCAGGAACATCAGGTACTCCCAGCCTTTCAGGGGTGAATGGTCTGGACTGCTTGTCATCTGGTCACCGGTGAGGCAGCCCTCAGACACTGAGCTTCCCACCCCCCAGTCTGCCCTGTTGTCTCTAGCACCTGGGAAGGTGTGGTGCCCCTTCCTCTTCACTGGCTCCCCATGGAACTGCGCACGCAGGCAGCCTCCCTCCAGGGGGTGGGGGCCTGGCTTTCTGGCAACCCCCTTACAGCTTCTTCCTTCTGGAAGTTTCCTTGGTTCTGGGTAGCTTGGTTTTTACGTTTTTACTTTCCTCCCTCCTCCCAGTGGCCTGTCCTGAGGTCTGGGACCCCTGCTTCACCTCTGGCGCCCCCTCGAGTGAGGTTTCACGGCCCCTGGCAGGGCACCCCTATCACAGCCCAGTACGACGCGTGTCCCTCTCTCCTGGGGTGGAGGTGAGCAGGGGGCCATCCACTCTCTTCCCTTTGGGGGTGGCATAGAGCTCACAGCTTATCCAAGATACCCCACCACCCAAGCACACTGCTCCCCAAGTCTCAGAACCAGCGAGGGAGTTCAGAATCCGTGGACAGCTTTTAGAAAACCCATGTGTGGTGGATGTGGCACTGCTTTCTGGAATTTCTCATCTTTCTGGGCACCCAGCCGGAATGTGCTTGGTATTCTGTAATACTAGTGTGTGTGTGTGCACACGCACGTGTGTGCATGCGTGTGCATGCGCAGGGTTGGGAGGGAAGCAATGCAGGCGTGCATTTCTCTGCAGAGGGGGCCTGTCAAGTGCATGGTGCATGCGGGCATCCTGGCAGTCATGCCTACGTCATGTGATCTTTGAGTGATGGGGCCTGGCAGCCTTTATTGTCCTGACCTCAGGAGCCACTTTCTGGTCGCAGTGTGGGCCTGGGGTTGTGCAGAGACAGCCTTCTCTCACTTCGTCCTCTCTGTGGGGCCTCTTGCTAGCCAGCTAGAGTCCCCTGGGGCTGCCCCCTCCCCAGACAGCCTCATCCCCTTGCTGCCACCTGCCTGTCCGCAGTGGGGGGTGGCTCTTCTATTCCAGAGGGGTGAGCGTGACCGTGCCATGCCCCACAGCGGGCATTCCTGTCCTCGCCGGGCCTAGGGAGAGCACGGTGGCTATGATGTGATGCCGTGTGTACTGTGGAGTGGGGTGCCAGGGGCACTCCCCCAGCTCTGTGCCCCTGGGCTCTGGCTGAGGGGAACACAACCCTCCTCTGTCCTGCTCTTCTAGAAGAAGAGGATGGTGGCCTTGACACCTTTGAGGATTTCTTCCCCATGGAGGCTGTGAGCCTTCCCAAGAAGAAGAAACCCAGGAAGCTCAAGGAGAGCAAGTCCAAGGGGAAGCGGAAGAAGAAAGAGGTGAGCTGCGGCGGTGGATGGGTGAGGGGCCCGGGAAGGCTGGTCCTGAGTCAGTGGGCTGAAGCGCCTGACTTGCTAGGCAAGCTCTCCATCACTTGTGTAACACCCTCAGCTCTGCCCCCTTTTGTTCCCCCAGTACTAGGGTTTGAACTCAGGACTTCATGCTTGTTTGGTTTGCTTGCTTGCTTGGTGTGCTATGTGACCTACACCTCTAGCCCAGCTTTTTGCTCTTTTTTTTTTTTTTT
>NW_012267222.1:3147953-3167858 GCF_000151885.1 Dipodomys ordii | reverse complement strand
GCGCCACATAAGCAAAAAGAAAAAAGCCAGAAGTGGTGCTGTGGCTCAAGTGGTAGAGTGCTAGCCTTGAGCTGAAGAGCTGAGGGACAGCGCCCGGGCCCAGAGTTCAGGCCCCACAACTGGACCCCCCCCCCAAAAAAAAGACTTATCTCTGGCTGGATCCTCTGGAGGCTGCAGGGCACAGGCCAGGGGCAGAAGTAAGGTGGTGATGCGTGCGCAAGAGCCGCTGTGTGGGCCTTCTGCCCGAACCTTGATTCTGCATCCCCTTCAGCTCCATCCTGGTTTTGGGTGCTGTTCAGGATTGCTCGCGTCTGGCTTCTGCCAGTGTAGCCCACCCTTTCCCATACCCTTCTCAACCTGGAGGCTGTCTGTGGGGTGTGGGATCTTCGATAGATCATCAAGGTGCCTGGGTCACAAAAGCCTATACTCTGAGGCTTCAGGGGCTACGAAGAGAGAGAAGGCCACTATCCCTGTTATCCAGATGGGGTAACAAGGAGGCAGGGCAGGAAGGAGACCTGGCCTTCCAGAACCCCTGCCACAGCCCTCTCTCCTATTCCTTCCCTGGGCCCAGGGGATCTGTCCCTGGGCGGGTAGACACGTCTGGAGTGCAAGCTCTGTGGCACAGGAGTCCACGTTTCCTGGCTGAGGTTGTGCAGTCTCCTGAGTCACCGTTCTCCTTGTTCCTGAAGTGCAGGCCCTGCAGACCTCGCCCTGGGCCTTGTGACTGGCTGAGGCGGGGCTTCCTCTGTTTTGTGCTCAGGTCTTAGCTCTGGGGCTGCATCTGCCCATTTTCCAGATGTGGGGCCCTGGCAGAGGTGCCGTGATCACCTGTGGGAGCTCCACTCCAGACACGGCTGGCTTTGTCTCCCTCCCTGCCGGGCACAGGGTTTACCCAGGCGCTAGCCAGGAAGAAGGCTGGAGGAGGCAGGTGGGAGCTGGAGTCCAGCTGGCCGCCAGGACCTGTCTCAGTCTCTGGATCACAGCCATAGGTCACTTCCTTTGTCCAGTTAGTCTGAGCCTTCTTTAGCCTTTCTCTCTCTCTCTCTCTCTTTTTTTTCTTGTGTACTGCCAGACTCCAGCTCTCTCTGAATCTTGTGCATTGTCTCTCCTTGTGGCCTGCATTTGGCTTCTCTGCCTTATTAGCCTCTCATATTGCTTCCTGTATTTCCCATCTCTCATTCCCGTCCCCACCATTTCATTTCCCTCCCCGCTTCCCTCAACCCCTGTTCCTCCCAATGAGCTGCCTTGCTGCTCCTCAAAAGGGGTTCATAGTTATGGTGGATGGAAGGTCCCCAGATGATAGGCCCTGGAGGGGACCCTTGGCTGGAACTGTCACTACTCCCCCATCCCTGAGGGCTTGCTCTGACCAGCTGTTGGATCTTGGGGGGGTGGTCTAGAGCATGTGTGTCCAGAGGATCCCAGATGCTCACCTATATGGCAGATCCAAATAATAATTTTACCCCTTTTCCCTGCCCACATCCCACCAGGTGATGTCCACATGAAGTTTAGAGGGGCCAGGCTGGGTGGGTCCCAAGCTGCATTGTTTTTTTTGTGGGGGGTGGTAGGCAGCAAAGTCGTGGATTCTGATTTACATGAAATAACTGGGCTGCAGCAGGAACCTGAGCATATGTAGATGAAGCTCCTTGTCAGACCAGAGCGCAGGAGGGAGAAATGATTTCAACCTGTACTGCAGCGGTTGCCATAGCAACCAATTATTCAGTGCTAAATTATAACTGTTTATAACACTCGTGAATGGGAAGGCTCATATTTCATTCTTTCTTTTTCCCTCTCAATCTTGAAGGACCTCAAATGGAGAATGACCAACTCTCCAAATCTTTCCTTTGGGTTTAAATACCTCTTTTTTGGGGGGTGGTAGGGAATGTAGAATGTGTGTGAGCTACAGAGGGAGGGGGAAAAGCAGAAAGGAGGCCTGGATCTGGAAACGTCTCTGGATCCAGGAAGGAGGAAAGATGTAGGGGAGAGACAGCCCAAATGGGGTCTTGAGAACCATAGGACACAGAGCACAGTGCAGGCCCCCCAGCGCAGGCACGGTGTTTAAGGTGCTTTGTGGGTTGACTCCACACCCTTGAAGATTCTTTTTTCAGCCATTGGAGCATTCCCTCCAATCACATCCAGGGCAGTTACAGTGAAGGACAGTGTCAAGGTCAAAGGCTCAACTGTCATCCTAATTTTCACAGCACACATCGTTGATTTCATCTCTTAGACCTCAAGGCTAAGGATGGCTTGTGAGCTTTACTCAATTATTGGTCTGTGCCTGAGTCTCTTCCTTTGAATGGAATATGTCTACAACTCCCCTTCTAAGTTGTGATGTTGGATGGTCACTCTCCTACTGGCTCTTGGTCTTTTTTTTTTTTTTTCTTTTTGCTGTTTCTGAGGTTGAGCTCTGGGTCTGAGCACTGTCCTTGAGCTTTTGTGGTCAAGGCTAGTACTCTTCCACTTGAGCCACTGCTCCATTTCTGGCTTTTTGTGGTTAATTGGAGATAAGAGTACGAGGGACTTTTCTGTCCCAGCTGCCTTCAAGTCACAATCTTCATATCTCAGCCTCCTGAGTAACTAGGATTACAGGTGTGAGTCACTGGCTCCTTACCACCCAATGATAGTATACCTCTTTATTCTGTTGATGAGCTACTCCTCCATGAGTTGAGAATCATTTGCATTTCTCTTTATTCCCTTGAGCTCTTCAGCTCAAGGCTAGCACTCTACCACTTAAGCCACTACACCACTTATGGTTTTCTGGTGGTTAATTGGAGATGAGTCTCACAGACTTTCCTGGTTGGCTTTGAACCGTGATCCTCAGATTTCAGCCTCCTTAGTTAGAGTATCTAGGATTATAGGCATGAGCCACCAGCGCCCAGCCTCTTTTTTTTTTTTTTTTTTGGGTCAGTCGTGGGGCCTGAACTCTGGGCCTGGGCGCTGTCTCCTCAGCTCTTCAGCTCAAGGCTAGCACTCTACCACTTGAGCATCAGTGCCACTTCCAGCTTTTTCTGCTTATGTGGTACTGAGGAATCGAACCCAGGGCCTCATGCATGCAAAGCAAGCACTCTAGCACTGAGCCACCTTCCCAGCCCCTACTTTTTACTTTTTGGTAAGGGTGTGGAGCACCCTAGTGTGAGTTCTCCTGTCCTGTATCATGGGTGTGTGTAGGGGTGGGGGAGGAGGTAAATGCTCAGGCAAGATCAGGTATAGGCCAGGCTGGTCTAGCCTTTGTGGTCTCCATTTGGTGGAGATTCAGGGAAAGGGAGGTGGGCTGGTGGCAGGGCGCTGGCAGTTAAAGCCTCAGAGCCTTTTCTTCCTTTGGGTTCTGTTTTTTTTTTGTTGTTGTTGTTGGTTGTGGGGCTTGAACTCTGGGCCTGGGTGCTATCCCTGAGCTCTTCAGCTCAAGGCTAGTGCTCTACCACTGAGCCACCTTCCCAGCCCCTCCTTGGGTTCTTCCCACCCCCCTTTGTCCCCCATAGAATGAGAGGGTAATGTGTTGCCTGAGCTTTGACAGGTGGCTGAAAGAAGGGACCACTGGTGATTTGCAGACCTGCCTTCCTGGGATTCTAGCTCATTCTACCACACTCCTGCTCTCTTGTTCTGCTCTGAAATAGGCAGGGGGTGACCCTCCTATTAGTGCCCACCTCTTTCCCACTGCAGCCCTGTTTCCATGAGTTATGCCCACACGGCTGCTCTTGCCAGACAGCACAATCTGCTGAGTGTCTTCCCTCTGTCCTCCTGCTCCCCCTTGGCTCCCCCTGGGCCCTGAGTTCTGGGCCATGTCTGCCTGCTACTCCTGGCTGCTCTTGCACTCTGGGATTTGGCAACATCTGCTCTGTCCAGCTCCCCCACAGAGTCATGCTGTCCATCCTTCCTGACCCTGTTCCCTGTGCAGTTCTGTAGCCCAGCTCTGTTGGATAGAAAGGAGTGGATGAGTCCTGTTGGTCATCCTGGCTCTATCTGTGGAGCTGAGGTTGTCATGGGTGGGGCATCCTGGAGCATTGCCAAGGGAGGAAGCGCCTCTGTGCCAGGGAGTGGTTGGTGCCTGGAGCAAATGGCTGGTATAGTTCTGAATGCATACTGCTCTAGTCTGGCTGAGCTCCCTCTCCAGGGCACGAGACTGGCCTTTCCTGTCCGAGCACAGAGCATAGTTTCTCTGTTGGCTGTCTTCCATGTCAGGAATGTTCCAGGTCTCTTCTTACCGAGAAGAGGAAGAGGGGGTCTGGGTTGCCACATGTCTTGTCCAAGTCCTGGGCTAGCAAGGAGCAAAACCTCCAAGGGAGCTTCAGGACCAACAGGCCAAGCGGCTATCAGCTCTGGGCCCTCTGGCCATGCCTCCCTGGCTGGGTTGGGCAAGGTGGGTCCCTAGGGCAGGCCCATGGCTGCTGTCCACGGTGCTGAAGCTCACAGAGACTTCTCTCCCATTGTAACCTTGCTGGGCCAGGCCTGGGATGGAGTGTACTTTTTCAGGTCTCTTGAAAACCTGACCTGAACTCAGACATATTGGGGGGGAATAAATGTCCCCAACTTACTCTCACCTCTTCCAGTGACCCTGGCTGAGCCTGGGAGCTTCGGCCTTAGGACCCACATGTCACCAGCCCTGGGAGTGGGATGTTGACTCTGTCCAGATTCAGGCAGCTGCCCCTGGGGCCTGGTGTGGCTAAGTCAGAGTTCCGGGAACTACGTAGGATCTAGAAAAGCCAGGAGGTTCTGCTTCTGCCAGTGCTGGCGCCACTGATGTGCTGATTACTGGATGGAGAGACTTCAGGGCAGGAAGCCTGGCGGGCGAGAGCAAGCAGGACCTCCAGGAGAGTGGGCCCCTGGGCAGGGAGCATCTGGATCTGGGGGAAAGCTTCCGTCACCTTGTGCAGCCTCGTGAGATGAGCCTGTGTGGAGGCGCTCTCCTTGGAAAAGGCGGCTGGAAAGGGCAGAGCTCGGCTGGGGCTCCCTGGGATTCCCCAGGCAGACCTGCTGTGCCCCTTCTCCTCCTTCTGTCTCCATCCCCTCCTATCTCCCCCTCTCCCACCGCTGTTTCCTGAGCTCATTTTTCATTTCCACTTCTCTTCCTATGCCTCTCTCTGCTCACCTTGAAAACCTTTCATAGCAATCAGTAGGGTGACAAGCCTTGGTAACTGTGGCAACAATGCCAGCCCCTCCACACAGACCAGGCTGGAGTGGGCTGAGGGGCTCTGCTTGTCTCCGAAGGGCAGTAGCCTTCAGGCGGCGTTGCTTGGGCGATAGACACCCTTATCTCCATATAAATGGGCAATTTTCTGCCTGTACAGACAGGAGACTAAATCAAGGAAGCCAGGCTTAAGAGTGGCCTAAATTACCTTGTCTCCTAGGGCTGGTGGGGAAAAGGCTGGCTTGGAAGGGGCAGCCTCCAAGCTGGCCCTCAGGTAAAAGTGGCGCAAGCGCTCTGCAGTGGTTACAGGTTTCCCTGTACTGTCCCTCAGCTTCTTTTTTTCAAGGCTGGGGCTCTACCACTTGAGCTACAGCACCACTTTTGGCTTTTCCTACGTGGTTTATTGGAGATAAAGGTCTCAAAGACTTTTCTGCCTGGGCTGGTTTTGAACCACAATACTCAGATCTCAGCCTCCTTGTGTAGCAAGGATTATAAGTGTGAGCCACCAGTGCCCAGCAAACCACTTCTGGGCTTTTGGTGGTTGATTGGTGATAAGGGTCTCATAGGCTTTCCTGCCTGGCTGGCTTTGAAGTTCACTCTGAGTAGCTTAGATTCCAGGTGGAGTCACGGGCACCCAGCTCCAGCTGTTTTTGTTTTTTTATTTTTTCGGTCATGGGGCTTGAACTCTGGGCCTGGGTGCTGTCCCTCAGTTCTTCAGCTCAAGGCAAGTGCTCTATCACCTGAGCCACAGCACCACTTCTGGCCTTTTTTCTGCTTATGTGGTGCTGAGGAATTGAACCCAGGACCTCATGCATGCAAGGCAAGTGCTCTACCACTGAGCCGCCTTCCCAGTCCCAGCTGCAGCTGTTTTGACGCTGGTCACCACATCCTCTTCCATGAGTACCTGGGTCCCAGTGTCATTGTGGAACACTAGTTACAGTCCCAAACAGTTGACAGATGGGGCTGAGCTTAGCCTCTGGGAGGTCCAAGCAGGCTGCTTGTCTGGGGGAGAGGAGTCTGATTATACAGAAGGCTTATATCACCCGCATTCACTGTTACCTCACCTGCATTTGCCCTCAGAGGATGAGACGTCTGACTGGTGCTGGCTCAGGCAGGTCGGGTCCTTCTGGCTGGGCCTGAGGTGAGCCGTGGGCAGTAGTTGAAGGATGGTTATTGGCCCCAGGTGTGGGCTCACCCACCTGGCCGTATTGCAGCCCAGACCCTGCGTTCTGTTGGAGTATGTGAGGCCCTCATTGTCCCTCCTTTCTCTTTTTCAGGGGAGCAATGATGAGCTATCAGAAAATGAGGAGGATCTGGAAGAGAAGTCAGAGAGTGAAGGTAGTGACTACTCCCCGAACAAGAAGAGGAAGAAGAAACTGAAGGAGAAGAAGGAGAGAAAAGCCAAACGCAAGAAGAAGGATGAAGATGAGGATGATAATGATGATGGATGCTTAAAGGTAACCACCAGGGCCAGGCTGGGGGGCCGCAGCTTTTACCAGCCACACTCCAGCTCGCTGACCTCTAATCCATGGTCCTTTCCAAACAGGTGGGCTCATGGGCCCTGAGTATGTGTGTGTCCATGTGCGCATGTGGATGGTAGACACTGTTTTATAGTGTAGCCACGAGTCTGGGAGACATATTTGAAGTAATGATGGCTGAAACTGAGGTGTCTGCGCATCTCTTTGATGGGTTGGCTTCTCTGGGAAATAGCTTGAACACCTGAGCGTGCTGCTTGCTATTTCTGAAGAAAGTGATTGATAGTTTAAGCTCAAGTTTGGTGTTAGGGACCTCTTGCTTGGAATCATTTGGGAAAATAAAGCAACAAATGGAATCTTTGCCATGAGCCGCAGTAGGATAGCCCTGCTTTCTGTGGCAGAGGTCCTCAGTGCATGGTCTGCTCTGCCTGAGTGGGCATTCCCACCAAGCCCAGAGCAGAGCAGCTGTTGGAGGTGAGCCTGGTTGTGTCCTGGAGCCCACAAACACGGGAACAAAGAGAAACGAACCAAGGCTCTAGCGGACCTGACATTATCAGGTGCACTTTGCAGCCTTAGCACCAGGGGTGTAAAGATGAACGCTCCATAAATATCAGCAGAGTTGCTGGCAGGTGAGGCAGCACGCTGAGCATGAATGACTGAAGTCCCGGTGCCTGCTGGGGTGCCCTGACACCCAGAGTGATCCCATTAGTTGGTGGGTGGATTGTGAGTCGTCTGGGACTGGTAATAGCTGAGGGGCTGATAGTTCTGAGAGATTAGCTTCGGAGAGTGGTTCAGAGTTATATGTGATACCATCAGTCACCTGCTGCTGCACGTGGGGCCCCGTGCCTTCGGGAATGGCTGGGTATGTCCACGGGGGCAAGCCAGCCGTGGGAGGGCAGCCCACACAGGAGCATGTCCAACCTGTCACAGAGCCAACTTCCTAAGCAGGCCTGGTTGAGTGCCAGGGGACTCTTAGAGTTCCAGGAGACTCTTATGTGTCATATCACCTCTCCCTAGTGCCTGAGAAATGAGGCAAGAGGTATCTGCCTTGTGGGGCCCAGTAGTGTCACCCATTCTTGGGGTTTGAGTAGGGCATTTTCTTTTCTTTTTCTTTTTTGTTGGTCATGGGGCTTGAACTCTGGGCCTGGGCGCTGTCCCTCAGCTCTTCAGCTCAAGGCAAGCACTCTACCACTTGAGCCACAGCACCACTTCCAGTTTTCTGAGTGGTTTATTGGAGATAAGAGTCTCTCATGGCTGGCTTTGAACCTGGGTCCTCAGATCTTAGCTTCCTGAGTAGCTAGGATGACAGGCATGAGCCACGGACGCCTGGCTCAGGTCCCCCCTTCTGACTGCACCGCTGCTCCCCTCTCTCCACAGGAGCCCAAGTCCTCAGGGCAGCTCATGGCAGAGTGGGGCCTGGACAACGTAGACTACCTGTTCTCTGAGGAGGACTACCACACGCTGACCAACTACAAGGCCTTCAGCCAGTTCCTCCGGTGGGCGGGGGCACAGCCTGCCATGGCTGGGCATCTGTGGGGAATGGTGCTTCCAAGAGAGGCATCAAGCCAGGGGCGGGGCACAGAGACAGAGCCTGGTTCCCTGGGTGAGCCAGGGCTGATAGGCCAACTTCTAACCTCTCCTCTCAGTGGGGGAGGGGGGCAGGCCCTCCATTTTGACAGATGGTTGGGCTTTCCCTAGTTGGGCCCACCCTGGGTCTTTGGGGTCTTTTTCTTTTCTCTCTGTTTCCCCTCTCTTTTGTGCTGGGACTGGAGTCTGAACTCTGGGCCTGGGTGATGTCCCTTAATTTTATTTTTGCTCAAGGCTGGCTCTCTACCACCACTTGAGCCACAGCTCTGCTTCTGGCTCTTTTTGGTGGTTAATTGGAGAGAGGAGTTTCACGGACTTTCCTGCTTGGACTGGCTTTGAGCCTCAGTCCTCAGATCTCAGGCTCCTGGGTAGCTAGAATTATAGACATGAACCATTGGTGCCTGGCTTCTTGTGTCTTTTTCTTTTCTTTTTCTTTTTTTGTTGGTTGTGGGGCTTGAACTCTGGGCCTGGGCGCTGTCCCTCAGTTCAGCTCAAGGCTAGTACTCTACCACTTGAACTACAGTGCCACTTCCAGTTTTCTGGTGGTTTATTGGAGATAAGAGTTTCACAGAACCCCTCTGAATACGATTTTTACAATAAAAAGCCTATTTTAAAAAAAAAAGCTAAAAAAAAAAAGTCTCACGGACTTTCCTGCCGGGGCTGGCTTTGAACTGCAATCCTCAGATCTCAACCTCCTGAGTAGCTAGGATTACAGGCGTGAGCCACCAGCACCTGGCTTCTTGTGTCTTTTTCTTGATGAAAGGGCAGGTTGCAGGCCCTTCTCTGGCCCACAACACAATTGTAAAAGCACCCGTTGTGAAGAGGGAACAGGAAGTATTTGGGGGTACATTCCTGTTTCAGCTTTGTCCTTTGCCAGCCTTTGTCCCTTTTCTACCTGTTTTTTTTTCATACTTTTTTTTTATTGTAAAAATACTGTACAGAGGGGTTACAGTTACATGAGTAAGGTAATGAGGACATTTCCTATCGAGCATTGTTGCCTCCTCCTTTGTTTCCCCCCTACCATCCCTTCCCTCCCACCTCCATAACTACCTCCCCCGCTTCTACCTAGTTTTTAACCAAGAATGTGGGGATGGTGCCACATGCAGGTGTAAGGAGGGGTGGGCCCTGCCCTTTGCCCTTTGCCCTCTGCCCTCTGCCCTCTGCCCTGTCCTCCCATCATCCTTTCATCTCTTCCTTTTCAGGCCACTCATAGCCAAGAAGAACCCAAAGATCCCTATGTCCAAAATGATGACTGTCCTGGGTGCCAAATGGCGGGAATTCAGTGCCAACAACCCTTTTAAGGGTAGTTCTGCGGCGGCGGCTGCGGCGGCGGTGGCTGCAGCTGTGGAGACGGTCACCATTGCCCCTCCTCTGGCCATCAGCCCCCAGCAGGTGCCCCAGCCCATGCCCATCCGCAAGGCCAAGACCAAAGAGGGCAAGGGTAAGGCTGCTGGTGGGTGGGTAGTGAGACCTGCCTGACAGAGGCCCCCTGGGGCCTAGGGGGCGGCCCCGACAGACCTGGGCGGCCAGGGGCATCCATAGTGTTTATTGAGAATCTAGTGCTTTGTGTCATCTTGGGCTGACTTAGCATTCCTTAGCAGTAACTGGGCGCTGTAGCTTCTGGCTTGCCTGCCTTCTGGGTCATGGGGCTTTACCTTTACTCCCTCTGTAACTTGTCATGGAGGGGGAGGGATGGAGAAGGGGGAGGAAGGGGCTGCAGTATGGAACTGCTCCAGCCCTGGGCTTCGAGCTTGGGCAGACCGAGGTTAGCCCATTGGCCTCTCATCCTCTTCATACAACAGCTTTCTCAGGTATGCAGGGCAGCACAAGTGTCCTCCAGCTGCAGAAAGCACATTGGGAGCAGGAAGTGGAGGGTCAGGAGGGAGGTCGGGGTCTAGTATGGCTCAGTGATAGGGCAGGTGGATGGAGAGAGGAGGGCGGGAGAAACGGGGTTTGAAGAGCCTGGACACGGAGCCACCTGGGCAGAGGTTCTGGTCTGGGATGTGAGTGGCATTGATCCCTCTAGAGCTGTCCCTGGTGGAGCCACCAGCTGTGGGCCCTGACCTTTATTTATTTAGTACTACTGGGGATTGAACCCAGGGCATTGCTCTTGCTAGATAGGAGGTCAATCACTTAAGCTATACACTAGCCCTTGCACTTTTGTTGTTGTTGTTGGTTATGGGGTTTGAACTCTGGGCCTGGGCGCTGTCCCTCAGCTCTTCAGCTTGAGGCGAGCACTCTACCACTTGAGCCACAGTGCCACTCCTGGTTTTCTAGTGGTTTATTGGAGATAAGAGTCTCACAGGTGTTCCTGCCCGGGTGGGCTTTGAACAGAGATCTTCAGATCTCAGCCTCCTGAGTAGCTAGGATTACAGGTGTGAGCCAGCAATGCCTGGCTAGCCCTTGTGCTTTCTTTCTTTCTTTCTTTTCTTTTTTTTTTTTGTCGGTAGTGGGGCCTGAACTCTGGGTGCTGTCCCTCAGCTCTTCAGCTCAAGGCAAGCGCTCTACCACTTGAGCCACAGCCCCACTTCCGGCTTTTTCTGCTTATGTGGTGCTGAGGAATCGAACCCAGGGCCTCATGCATGCAAGGCAAGCACTCTACCACTGAGCCACCTTCCTTTTTGTCGTTTGTGGGGCTTGAACTCTGGGCCTGGGCACTGTCCCTCAGCTCTTCAGCTCGAGGGCAGGGCATTGCTCTTGCTAGATAGGAGGTCAATCACTTAAGCTATACACTAGCCCTTGCACTTTTGTTGTTGGTTATGGGGCTTGAACTCTGGGCCTGGGCGCTGTCCCTCAGCTCTTCAGCTCAAGGCAAGCACTCTACCACTTGAGCCACAGTGCCATTTCCGGTTTTCTGGTGGTTTATTGGAGATTAGGGTCTCATGGTCTTTCCTGCCTGGGCTGGCTTTGAACTGAGATCCTCAGATCTCAGTTTCCTGAGTAGCTAGGATTACAGACGTGAGCCACTGGTGCCTGGCCCGCTTTTTAAAATTTTTTTTTTTTGGGTCCGGTCGTGGGGCCTGAACTCTGGGCCTGGGTGCTGTCCCTCAGCTCTTCAGCTCAAGGCTAGCACTCTACCACTTGAGCCACAGCGCCACTTCCGGCTTTTTTCTTACGTGGTGCTGAGGAATCGAACCCAGGGCCTTGAGCATATAAGGCAAATGCTCTACCACTGAGCCACCTTCCCAGCCCCCGCTTTTAATTTTTGATGTAGGGTATCGCTGACTTTTTTCTAGCTGGCCTTGAACTTGGTGATCTTTTTTTTTTTTTTTTTTTGTTGGTTGAGGGGCCTGAACTCTGGGCCTGGGCGCTGTCCCTCAGCTCTTCAGCTGTAGACTAGCGCTCTACCACTTGAGCCTCGGCCCCACTTCCGGCTTTCTCTGATTATGTGTTGCTGAGTAATCGAACCCAGGGCCTCATGCATGCAAGGCAAGCACTCTACCACTGAGCCACCTTCCCAGCCCCGGTGATCTTCTTGCTTCTACCTCTTGAGTTGGGTTTTACTGAGGGCTGGAGACCCTGTATTTCAGCCCCAAGGAGCTTTGGTTTCTAAGACAGTGCTGTGCCCTGTAGCCCTGTGATGTGTGTCTGTACCCTGCTGTCCTGTGTCCTGGTCACCCGGAGCTCCAGGGGGCCTTGGCTTGTTTCCCACCTGCGCAGGCCCCTCACTTGATATTTTTCCTGGACTCCAGCTGCTGAGCTATTGATTTCCTAAGCTGCCTATTCAGAGCTTGAAAAATGGAAATAGATTTTCTGTGGTGCTGCCCCAGGGTACAGCTGAGTCCTGAGAGCCGTGGCCCTATGTGCGCTGTGGCTGGGGAAGGCCTGGGAGAGGTGACTTTGGTAGAGCATGACTCCTACCCCCTTCTTGGGGAGGATATTACTCCCCAGGTGGCTAATGGTACCGTGGCCAGCGGCATATACAGAGCATCAAACCTGCAGGTCTCTCCTGGGGTGACTGGCAGAGTGAAGTGGGGGTTGTAATGCTTGTGCTGCTTAGACCTGGGAGGCTGGCAGCCAGGGAAGGGGTTCCAGGATATCCCAGGGTGATCCTCTGAGGGTCTAGGCATGGATCATGGTGGGTAGGTGTTCCTTTGTGGCCTTGCTGGTGTAGAGATTAGGAGGTTCTTTGGGGGGAAGGGGGTTCCTTTCTGAGGGGGTAAGAGCTGATTCCAGTACAGCTGGCCATACTGGCATTTATGGTCCATGTCTGTGGTATTCCAGTGGCTGGAGTAGAAGGACGTAGGTCGGTCTCTAGCTTTCCTTTGCTTGCTGTGTAACAAGGATGCACCTCTCCCACCCTGGTATATAGCAGGCTGGGGGGAGTGGGCAGTTGGTGACAGTGTTGGTCACTGAAGCCCTTGTCACAATGTCCAGGCCCTGGAGTAAGGAAGAAGATCAAAGGCTCCAAAGATGGGAAGAAGAAGGGGAAGGGGAAAAAAGTGGCTGGGCTCAAGTTCCGCTTTGGAGGGATCAGCAACAAGAGGAAGAAAGGCTCCTCGGTGAGCGTGCGTGTGCATGCACGTACATGTGTGTCTGCGTGTGTGTACACATGGGAAGGGCTGTGATAATCATGGCGTGCGGGCCCTTGGTTCATTCTGCAAAACCAGCGGGAGCCCCTCCCCCTTCTCCATCCTATGTGCAGGCCTCACTGTCCCCTTCTATCTGGTAAGGGGTACAGACTGGATTCTTTTAGGGACTTCCTTAGCTTGGGCTGTGGGCGGGCGGACCCAGCTCAGTCCTGGTGTCTGTGGTCCACAGCAGTGGGTCCCTCCAGGGAGCAGGTAGGTCAGCTGAGAGGCTTTGGAAGGGTGATGCCCAGGGAGGTGGCATGGGCCAGGCCGGCTGAAGCCCTGACCACTCTCCCTGACTCCACGATCCCAGTTCCAAGCCTAAGCCCTGGGACCTCCCTTCTCTGTGTGGGAGCAGCTCCTGCTTCATTCCATTGGGAAGCCCTTTTCCTTGCCTTCCCCCCAGCCCTGGAGTGTGTCAGAGGAGAGCGCTAGCTGGAAGCTGTGGGCAGATGCTCTTAACATGAAGTAACATCCTCAGTTCCTCCCCGAGGCAGGGGCCAGGTCTCAAGGCTGGCTGTCTGGAGCAGGGGGTGGAGCAGAAGGGGTGGCCAATCAGACCTGGAAGTCTAGCTCACCTGAGAAGATGTTTGTTATCTCCTACTGTGCAAGCCTTGGGCTTGGCCAAGGCAGGCTGCTCTTCAGGTGCAGCCTGGCAGATGGGACAGACCAGACCTGGAACCATGCTGTGCCATGGGTCCAGTCAGAGAGATCTGGGAGACTCACTGGTAGAGGGCTCCTTAGGGCTTCCCTGTGCAGCATGCATAGGAGTTAGGAAGAGTGGAAGGGCAGAACCTGGGGGTATATTGGAGTGGAAATGTGGGAGAGTTGGAGGGCTGAGAACCAGGCTTGGAGTGTGGAGGGACACTGCGCTGGCTATGGCTGCCTCAGGGTGGGTGGTGTCTCCGGAGCTCACCCCATGGGGTCTGGAGGTATTGCTGTATCCCAGGGGCTGCACTACCCAGGGCTCACCCTGGCTCACACAGGCCTCCCTTCCCCGCAGAGTGAGGAGGATGAGCGGGAGGAGTCCGATTTGGACAGTGCCAGCATCCACAGCTCGTCAGTGCGCTCTGAGTGTTCTGCAGCCCTGGGCAAGAAGAGCAAGAGAAGGCGCAAGAAGAAGAGGAGTAGGCCTCCTGTGGTCTTCCTGTGGTCCTGTGGGAGGGTCTTGGGGCCTTTGCTGTGGGTGGGGTAGAGTCCCCCCCCTCCCCAGGAAGCAGGGGAAGGTCATCTCCAAGCCTCAGCCTCTTCTAGCCTTGGCTGGGCAGTTAATCTGTGCCTTCATCTCTGTGGGGGTGGGGGAGGGTGCATCCTGCTCTGGGCGTGGGAATTAGGAATCCAAGGCATTAGCAAAGTAGGTACTAGAAAAAGCACTTTTTAAGTTCATTCACCATCCACCCATTGAGTCCCCAAACCCAATCCTATCCTCTCCTGCTTTCCCTCCTTTCCTATTTACCCATTTGTCTAACTTTCTGTCCATTCATCTGTTCCTCCACTCTCACCTTTCCCCACTTTCATTCCTTTTATATATCCTCTATCCTCATTCTTGCTACCTTAGGCATTTTCCAGCATTTGTTCAACCCATTGGTCCATCCATCCACCCATTCATCCACTATCCACTCATCCAACCATCCATCCATCCATCCGTCTGTCCATTTGTCACTCAATCATTGACTCACCTATCCATCCAAACATCAATCTACCTACTAATACACCCACTAATTTATCCATCCATCCACATACCCATTAATCTACCAGCTCATTCTTCCAACAATCTATCCACTAACTCCTCCATCCAGCCACCCACTCATCCATCCATCCACCCATACAGCCATCCATCCATCCGTCCATTTGTCACTCAATCATTGACCCACCTATCTACTCATTAATGTACCTACCAATATACCCACTAATCTATCCACCCATCCATCTCCACATTAATCTACCAGCTCACCCTTCCATTCATCTATCCACTAACTCATCCATCCATCCATCCATCTCTCCATCTACCTACTCATACATATCCATCTATATACCCATCCATCCATCCATCCATCCACCCACTAACCCACCCATTCATCCATCTACCCATCAATCTACCCACCCATTATCCAGTCAGCTGTCCCTCGCCCACCCATTCCACCCATCCATCTGTTTAAGGACCTGCCATTTGCCTATCTGGGCTGAGATGGAGGTGTTTGTGCATTGATTTCCTTCCATCAATGCCTCTCTCCTCACTGTAGTTGATGATGGTGATGGCTACGAGACGGACCACCAAGATTACTGTGAGGTGTGCCAGCAGGGAGGGGAGATCATCCTGTGTGACACCTGCCCAAGGGCCTACCACCTGGTCTGCCTTGATCCAGAGCTGGAGAAGGCTCCGGAGGGCAAGTGGAGCTGCCCTCACTGTGTAAGTGTTGGTGGAGGTCTTGGGCTGAAAGAGGGTGTACTGGTGCCTAGTCCCCAACTGTGCACCATCACCCGGAGGCAGGTGCCCTGGGGAGGGCGAGTCCAGTCCTCAGGGGAGGGGACCCAGCCTTGGGGCCTCCATCCAGACTTCCCATTGCAGGAGAAGGAGGGGATCCAGTGGGAGCCAAAGGACGACGATGAGGAGGAGGAGGAGGGCGGCTGTGAGGAGGAGGAAGATGACCACATGGAGTTCTGCCGAGTCTGCAAGGATGGCGGTGAGCTGCTCTGCTGCGACGCCTGCCCCTCCTCCTACCACCTGCACTGCCTCAACCCGCCGCTGCCGGAGATCCCAAATGGTGAATGGCTCTGCCCGCGCTGTACTGTGAGTGTTACACCTGCCCCGACCCGCGCCCACGACCTGTCCAGGCCCCGTCCAGGGAACACGTGCCCCGCCCCCTGGCCTTGGGACTGCTAGCGCTGCACCCTTCATCAAAGGTTCTTGTAGCACCTGCTAGCAAGGCTACGCCCAGTGCTCACAAACACCCCGCCCCTGGCTACTGGAGCACCTGCTGGCCCAGGCCACGCCCACTCCCAGCCCACCCTGAAAAACGTGCTCACTTCGCTCAAGGCCCCGCCCACCTCATTCTGCTTCTAAATTAATATCCACATCGTTGTTGGTTTTTACTCTGCACCAAGGGCCTCCCACATATGGCATTCTTTTAGTTCACCTGCCAAGCTTTTGTTCATTCCTATTTTCATTTAAAAAAATTTTGGGGAGGGTGCTGCAACTTCTCTGCCAGTGAGCTACATCTCCAGTCCTGTTACTCTCATTTTTCAGAGGATAAAACAGGTTTAGGGAAGTGATGTGCTGCCTAAAACCACATAGCAGCAGAACCGGCTACCTGGGGCCACCTTGCACTGGCTCCTGTCCCAAGGCTCAGTAGTGAGAGATCAGGAGCCTGTCCCCCTAGAACCTTAGAACCTCTGTTTCCTTGGGGAGAGAGGAGTGTTCCCCAACACTCCCACCCTTGATCCCAGTCCTTGTAGGCATGTGGAAGGCCCATGCTCTGAGTGATCCTCTCACCCCCTCACCCACTGGTGATCCTCCCTCCCCAGGTCTGGGCTGTGCAGAACTAGCCCTCGGACACCCATGTACATGTGCACTTGTGTCTTGTGGTGTGCCTGTGTCTGGGTGTGCATGCATGTTTGGGTCTGTGTAGGGGTCTGGGGAGGCCCTCTTCATAGGCACAACTTTCTTTGTTCTCCTAAAGCCCCCTGAGTTGGGGAGGAAAAAACCTCTTGGGTTCCTCCCTGTAAGGTGGGACCTTCCTTGTCAGTGGAAGAAACATTTCTTGCCTCTCCCTGCTCTGTCTGTGGACCTTTGCTCTTACCTAGACTGGAGCAGGGTTGGCTCTGGGGTTTGTGGTGGCCACTATACCTCCAGAGAGCTTTCATGTGTGATTTGATGCCAACAGTCCTGAGAAGTACTGCCGAACAGGTACAGGCAGTGTGTACACAGGCAGGGGGCAGGCAGTGGCAGAGCGGGGGCCTGTCTTACATCCCGGCAGAGCTTACTTCCTCAGTCTCTCATCTCTGCCCCAGTCCATCCAGGACGTGAAAGCCCCTCCACCAGGGCTGCTCTGAGCCATCCCAGGGTAGCATGTGCGGTGCACAAGAGGTGGTGTGTGCCTGTTGCACTTCTCTGCCAGCTAGCAGCCCTATGGGGGCCAGCATTCACTGGGGCCCTGGATGTGTTCTGGGCAGAGGGGAGACCTGTCATCCTGCCCTGGCCAACTTGGAGACCCCCACCCCCAGTGCCTGCCTCCTGCATGCATACCACTTGTGGCTAGGGCATGGGGCCGTGGTCACTGGGTGCTGTTCTGACTGGGGAGCCTGTGTCCTGCTGTCATAGCAGCTTCAGGGTGAGGTCCTGTGGCTAAGCCCTGAACTTGGGGGGGACCCTCCTTCCTCCACAGTGTCCCCCACTGAAGGGCAAAGTCCAGCGGATCCTCCACTGGCGGTGGACAGAGCCCCCAGCCCCTTTCATGGTGGGGCTACCAGGACCAGATGTGGAGTCGGAGATGCCCCCACCCAAACCCCTGGAGGGTATCCCAGAGAGAGAGTTCTTTGTCAAGTGGGCCGGACTCTCCTACTGGCACTGCTCCTGGGTGAAGGAGCTGCAGGTGAGGCTCCTGGGTTAGAGGGAAGGACACGGTTGGGAGTTGTGGAGAGGGAGGGTTGTCTGACAAGCCCGGGAGAGGGCTTGGGGGACGTGACCTGGGTTGGGTGGCACAGGGTACCCCCACCTCCCTCTCTAACATTCACACCTTCCACGAACAGCTGGAGCTCTACCACACGGTGATGTATCGCAACTACCAAAGAAAGAACGACATGGATGAGCCGCCGCCCTTCGACTATGGCTCTGGCGATGAGGACGGCAAGAGTGAGAAGAGGAAGAACAAGGACCCACTGTATGCCAAGATGGAGGAGCGCTTCTATCGCTACGGCATCAAGCCGGAGTGGATGATGATCCACCGCATCCTGAACCACAGGTGAGGCTGCCTTCTCTGTGTGCACTGCTGCATAGGGCCAGTGCTTTGGGGCCTCTGCTCAGAGCTGTGGGTGCGGCAGGGCACCCCACGGCTGGTGGTCTGTCTGCAGTCAGGAAGGTGTCATTCAACACGTTCACTCTTGTGGTAGGAGGACAACCCCTGCGGGACCTGATTATTGGTCTGTGAACCTTGAACAGAGCAGGATCCCCAGTAACGTGGGACCCCTGGCTCCCAGGCTCCTTCCAGCTTCCTGCCTATGAACCAGACTGGGTCTGAGATAGGAGGGTGTTCCCATTATGCTCACATTGATCACATCTGCCAAAAGTAATGTGTCCTGTCTCCAAATTCAAGAGTAGGCCCAGCAAGGTTAAGTCATTGCCTGGTCACTCAGCTGAAGTGCCAGGCCTAGGATTTGAACCCAGCACTTTCCAACAGCATCCACCAAGGCTCTAGGTATGTTTCTAGGTCTCCTGTGCTGGCCAGCTCAGACACACTGGGTCTGGATATGGCTCTCCCGGGTGGCATGAGGAAGATTGCCAGTACTGCAGTCTCTGTGAGTGCCAGGCTGGGGCACACGGTGGCAGAACCAACCTTCCTTCCTTCCTTCCTTCCTTCCTTCCTTCTTTCCTTCCTCTCTGCTCCCCCCCCCGCCCCGTTGTACCAGTCCTAGGGCTTGAACTAAAGGCCTGAGCGCAGTCCCTGAACTTTTGTACTTCAGGCTAGCACTCTACCACTTGAGCCACAGCTCTACTTTAGTCTTTGTTTGGGTGTTTAATTGGAGATAAGGATCTCCCAGACTTTCCTGCCTGAGATGGCTTTGAACAAGGATCCTGAGCTCTCAGCCTCCTGAGTGACTAGGATTACAGGTGTGAGCCACTGGTGCCCAGCCTGGAACCTACTTTCTTAGCCACTGTTGTGGCCTCCTCGTGCTCCTGTGACAAATCTGAGCTGAGCAGCCTGGAAATGCTCCAAGTGACTTAGTAATTAGAAACTGGAAGAGATCTGGAGGAGGAGGCAAGGGGCTGGGGGCTGGCCAGTTGGAGAGGAGTTGGTATGGTGGTAGATAGTGGGAGTTCCTGCTGACTTTGGGGTTCAGGTACTTGAGAACAGGCAACAGCTACAGGAATGCCTGCTACATGGTAACAGTCTGGAGCTCTGAACCTCCCCCACAAGCCCCATCTTCAGGGCTCTGCTTTTCCGGGGCTGACACGGGTGACCTTCCTCACTGTGGGCAGGGCAGAGTTTAAGGACATGTACCAGATGCTCAGATTCCTGCCCCCTCTCCCCATTTGCTGAGCTTTGTGGCTGTGGGCACCCATCCCTTCTTTTCTCCTGTGACATGGGCCGCGGTGAAGCTAAAGGGTTTGTCAGGAGCTTGCCGGGCGGCCTGTGACAGGAGACTGTAGAACATGACTGAGCGGTAGTGTGGTTGTGAAATGTCCCTTTCCCTCCTCCAGGAGGATGATCCTTTTCCTGTGGGAACCTGAGCCCCACCTTGAATTTGACCCTCACTTTTTTTTAACCTTTATTCAATTGTAAGCTAAAAGCATAAATGGTGGTTTTTCTCTGTCTTCCAGAGTGGAACAGGTGACTCTTCCTAGAATTTATTCCCTGGTGTCTGCATAATGACCAATTATTTATTGAAAAAAAAGCCATTGGTTTCCATGGTGATGGGGAATCAGTTTTGCTCTTAACAGTCCCTGGGCCAGCTACAGCACTGCTCCCCCATCTTTTTTGCTCGCCACTGGTGTTCGGGGGGCCCCACAGCGCTCTGGCCGTGCTGAGCGCCCTGGCCTGGTGATCTGATGCACTCATTTGGGTGAGAAGCCCTGACAGGATTGAGCTGTACACCGCTGCCCATACGTCCTTGTGCTCAAAAGTGTTTGGAAGAGGCCATGCCCCTGGATCTTTGCCTCCTTTTTACCTCCCTGATGGGCACAGCTAAGCGTCCTTCACTAGCTTCTACCCCAAGGGAGAGTGCAGAAGTCCTGTATCAAGACTCCATGGCAGCAGGGGCTGTAAGGGACCATGTGTGCTGCCCTCAGCTCCGGTTAGCTCCGCCTCTCAGTGGCTCTCAGCCCCCATTAGCTCCGCCTCTCAGTGGCCTTCTCTTTGTGGCTCTGCCACTTCCTACTGACTGACCCTCACCAGCCCCCATGAGCTGGGTGGCCTCAGAGGACCTCCTGCAC
>NW_012267222.1:3042953-3142953 GCF_000151885.1 Dipodomys ordii | reverse complement strand
CCCAGCCCCTGAGCTGTGATTCTCTTAATCTGAGTAGCTGGGAATACAAGAGTGAGCTACTATGCCTGACCACACCTTCTTGTCAACCACATTTGTTATCCCTGGTCCACTCTGCCCTTGGTTGCCTCCTCCTCAGTGCTGGTCTCTCCCTCCAGAAAGAAGTACAGATCAAATTCCACGTCCTGCTCACCTCCTACGAGCTCATCACCATCGACCAGGCCATCCTGGGCTCCATTGAGTGGGCCTGCCTGGTGGTGGACGAGGCCCACCGACTCAAGAATAACCAATCTAAAGTAGGTGCCGTGTCCGTGGGGCTCAGGCCTGTCCTGGGTGGGGCCCTTCGTGCCACCCTTGCCCCTTCACAGGCCCCTTTCCTCCCTGAAGTTCTTCAGGGTCTTGAACAGCTACAAGATTGATTACAAGCTGCTCCTCACTGGGACTCCGCTTCAGAACAACCTGGAGGAACTCTTCCATCTCCTCAACTTCCTGACTCCAGAGAGGTTCAAGTACGTCTCCCCAGTCTGGCAGGAAGGGCCAGGGGCCCAGTGTGGCTCTGAGAGTGGTCAGGCCGCTGGGCCTTGGCTCTCATCAGTGGGAGGATGAGCAGATGGCCTTGGGTGGGGGGGGGCACGGACACCTGCCGAGTCCTGGGAAATCTCAGCTGCTACGAGTACCTTAGTTTCCTTTTTCTGCTCCACCTAAACCCCCTCCCCATGTACTCGCGGCTCAGTCCTTTTCCTTCAGAGGCCCAGGTGATTCACCTGAGTGAGTGATGAGAGGCTGGGGTGAAGGTGCACCCCATTTCTTCAGCCTCCTCGTTTTCACTTACCCTCATGCTTTGCTAAGAGTTGGGGTATCCAGAGTGAAGATTGTTAATTTTAGCATCAGGATGTTGGCTCAAGGGCAGGTGGTGGCTTGTCTACACTTGGACACCCATCAGCCTCAGTTTCCTTGTCTGAAACGTGGGCTCGTCATGCAAGGATGGCTTGAGGGTAGAGAGGGCTGTAAGATACAGGGTGATGCAGGCTTAGACAGGCAGGCTACCCAGGGCAGTGCCAGGGTTCTCTGGCCATCAGCTGCTGGCCTGTGCTGGCCGGACCTTCCCCAACCCTAATCCTGAGTCCTTCTACAGAAGGCTGTGGCCTGCTCGGGTCTGCTGCTCCTAGCTCTCATCCCAGCTCTCTTTTGCAGCAATCTGGAGGGCTTCCTGGAGGAGTTTGCCGACATCTCCAAGGAAGACCAGATCAAGAAGCTGCATGACCTGCTGGGGCCACACATGCTGCGGCGGCTCAAGGCCGACGTGTTCAAGAACATGCCGGCCAAGACGGAGCTGATCGTCCGCGTAGAGCTGAGCCAGATGCAGAAGTGAGTGGAGGAACCTCCTGTCCCGCTGCCGGCTTGTCTGCTAACCCCCTCTTTCCTGATCACATCCTGGAGGCTAGGGGGCATCTTTGGGGCCCCCTTTCCCTACTCTTCCCTTAAGGCCTCAACTCAGATCATAGTGACCCGAGTGCGGGGCTGCCTGACTCCGGCCCCAAGGCTTTGCCTCTGGCTCCCGGGTTCTCTACGTGGTGCCTGAAGGGCAGAGCCTGCTTGGAGGCGGCCACCCAGACACAGCCGACCGCCCCGTCGTCTCCCCGCCGCAGGAAGTACTACAAGTTCATCCTCACGCGGAACTTCGAGGCGCTGAACTCCAAGGGGGGCGGGAACCAGGTGTCGCTGCTCAACATCATGATGGACCTCAAGAAGTGCTGCAACCACCCCTATCTGTTCCCCGTGGCTGCCGTGGTAGGTTCCCTGTGGCCTTTGTGGCGGTGCGTTCCTCGTGTCCACTGTGAGGACTTCCACGTGTGCGGCCAGGGGCTTAGACTCTCACATATGAGGTGGTGTGGGTCTCCATCGTTCCAGAAGTTTCCTAGTCCCCTGGGCTCTGGGGATCAGCCGTGGGAGCCCTGGCCAGGGGTTGAAGGGAGTTTGTCACCCTCTCCTGAGTGTGAGGCGAGGCGGGGGGAGGTGCTGCACGCAGGGCTGTGAGCCAGGAAGGAGGAACTGGGGGTCTTGTCACCGTCCGTTCTCCTTCACCGCTCCCCCAGTGTGCAGTCGCTGGGTGGCCGCACCAGTGACGCGTCCCCAGGCAGCCCCAGGCCCTCTCAGGAGGAGGGGCAGAGGCATTCTCTGTGTCTTGGCTCCTGATTTGTCCTGCCTGGCTTGGGTGGAGGGTTGGCCCGGCTCCAGTCACCCTCCATGACCACAGTGGCCAAGCTGATTCCTGCAGGGAAGACCATTTGTTGACATCTCAGGTCCTAGATGCCAGCCAGGGAGCGAGGCCGGGCAGGCTGGCGTGTGCACTGCCTGGAAACACGAGGCTGGAGCCAGAGCCAGACCCTGTGCTGGCACCGCCCCTCCCATGCTGTCATCCTGCTCAGCCCTTGTCCCTGCAGGCAGCCTCTTTTGGGTGGCATCAGAAAAGGGAGCCACTGAGGCCCTGCTTCTGCTGTGTCCGCAGGAGGCCCCTGTCCTGCCCAATGGCTCCTACGATGGCAGCTCTCTGGTCAAGTCTTCAGGGAAGCTCATGCTCCTGCAGAAGATGCTCAAGAAGCTGCGGGACGAAGGGCACCGGGTGCTGATCTTCTCCCAGGTGAGCCTCCCAGAGCCTAGCTGGCCTCCCACATCAACACCCTGCCCTGATGGCTGAGGGTACAGCCCTACCTGTGTCTGCCTGCCATGCCCTTCCTACCACGTGGGTTGTGGTGGGAGTCAGTCCCCTGGGCCCTCACATGACTCGATCAAGTTCAAGCCAAAGGCCAGGGTCAACGCGCCCAGGGCCTAACTGCTATGAAGGCCAGCATCTCCCCACCTGCCCCCTGGCCTCTGTGTCCAGGCCGGTGTGATAGCCCTGCTCCCCCACCCTGCCCCACACCCCTGCAGCCTGGCCTCTCATTAAGACGGGGCTCTGGGGTTGTTCTGGGAGGGCCTCTCAGGGGAGCACCTCTGCTTGGTCTTAGGGTTCCACTGCTGGCGGTCTGCTTGGTCATGGCAAGGCCAGCCACCTGCAGAGGTTTGCTTATTTCCTCTCTGCCTCCATGTGTACCTGGCGTGTGTCAGGCTCAAGGACACATTCTAGTCCCCTCCTTCAGCCTAGAGGGGAGGCAGGGGCTCACGCTGCCTGGCTCTGTGGCTAGCTCTGCGGGGAGCCATAGTGACAGCTCTGTGGGGTCCTGGGCTGAAAGGACTTCCCCAAGGGTTGGACAGAGCCAGGCCCTAACCCCAGCGTCTGAGATTCAGCTCCTCTGTGCACAAAGTCAAGTGAAGCCAGCTGCTGAGCCCTGAGGCTCCCGACAGTGCCTGGCTGGGCAGCGAGCTGTGATCCTGGGTGGACAGTGGGATGTGGGGTAGACAGTGGCTATGGGGTCCTGGCTGGGCAGTGGGCCATGCTGATCGTTTTCTATCCAGCTGAAGTACCTCAAGGCAGGAAGGAAATGGGGCCAGGGGAGCCTGGAAGGTCCTTTCCCCCTTTTCTCCTGGGGATCCACATCAGGGAAGGTGTCACAGAGGAGATGTCTGTGTTCCCAGCAGTTAGGGGCGGGTCTTCCAGAAGGGTCAGGCTCACATCCAAGGCTGTTGGAGGTGGTGTGGCTTCCACATGGCAAGATGGCAGGGTGAGGCTGTATTCTTCTCCAGTCCTGCCTCAGGCTGCATGGCTCCCATGCGTCTCCCCACTTAGTGAGCTGACCCCCCCCCGCACCCCCCCGCACCTCCCTCCCCATGGTGGGACCCTGGCCTGTGTGGTGCTTGATGCCAAAGCAGCTTGTAAACTCTTTCTCCTCTTCAGATGACCAAGATGTTGGATCTTCTGGAGGACTTCCTGGAGTATGAGGGCTACAAGTACGAGCGCATCGATGGCGGCATCACGGGCGGTCTGCGGCAGGAGGCCATCGACAGATTCAATGGTACCCACCCCGCCAAGGCTGCGTCAGAAATCCCACCAGCGGCTCCACAAACAGTGCTGGGAAGCAGACCTGTCCTGGGGTCACCAGTGTCCCCTGAGGGTTTTTTTTCTCTTTTTATTGTGCTGGTCCTGGGGCTTAAACTCAGGGCCTGGTGGCTGTCCCCAAGCTTTTCTCTCCAGGCTGTCACTCTACCACTTGAACCCTAGCTCTACTTGTGGCTTTTTGGTGGTTAATTTGAGATGAGGCTCAATAGACTTTTCTGCCTGGGGTGGCTTTGAACCACGTTCCTCAGATCTCAGTCTCATGAGTAGCTGGGATTACAGGCATGAGCCACTTGGTTTATGGGACACAAACATTCATCTTTGGAACCTTCCAGGTCTGCTGGGGTTCTCGTGGGGTCAGTAGATGTTGCCTGCTCTGAGCAGTTAGGAATGGATGAGGAGAAAGGCAGATGATAGCATGGGTGGGATTATGGCCACTGTATTTGCTGGCTGTTTGCAAAATCAGCTTTCTAGGGCTGGAGGTAGTGATAGATGCCTATAAGCACAGCTACTCGGGAGGTGGAGGTAGGAAGAGCATGGACGGACGCTGGCCTGTGCCAGCGTGGAAGGCAAACTAAACAAACTAACAAACTAAACAAACTAAAAGGGTATGGCTCAAGTGGTAGAAGGCTAGCTCACGCCTACCAAGCTCAAGGCTCTGAGTGAGTATGAATTCTAGTATACAAGAAAGAAAGGAGACAGAAAGGAAAAGTAAGGAAAACAGATGCTAGGAAATGGGCTTTCTTCTGGCCCTGGCTCTGGTTCCCTCCTTGGCTCTGAGCCCTATGGCAGAGTGGTGGGGGAGGGTGGCTCCATGGACCCAGGTGCGGTTCCCAGGCCCTCCTGACTGTCGGTGTGGCTGCCATCTTGGATGGGGTTGAAGGGCCTTGTCCTGTTCCTCTGCCAGCAATCTGTTGCTGCAGTTCCTGCCCCTCCTGCGCTCCCATCTACCCTCACCTGCCCCCTGCCCAGGTGTGCCCGGCTAACCCACCCCCACCTGCTGCTCTTTTCAGCCCCTGGAGCCCAGCAGTTCTGCTTCCTGCTTTCAACCCGCGCAGGTGGCCTGGGCATCAACCTGGCCACAGCGGACACGGTCATCATCTATGACTCGGACTGGAACCCCCACAACGACATCCAGGTCTGTGCGTCCTGCCCACCGTCAGCACCCCGTTCTGCACCCATTCCTGGCCATGCCCCGCCCCTCCCTGTCTCTGTGGGCCTCTCTCTCTCTCTGCTGTGGAGTCCTGGCCCCATGTGGCACTGTGGGTGGTGAGTGGGGCGGGAGGCGAGCAGGGCTCTGTCCTGTCCCTCCAGCTCCCCATGGCACCGAGGGAGAAACGGGCTCAGAGGGGGCAGGGCAGCCGTCTGAGGCACGGGGTCTGTTTTGCCAGCCCTGTTCCCATCTCCCTTGGGGTTGGGCACAGAAGTGGGCAGGATCCATCGGCACTTTTGGGGAGGGGATGAGGAGCAGAGTGGGGCCTGCCGGGGCGGGCGGGTGGCCGGTGAGGCCTAGGCACCTGTGAGTGCACACAAATTCATGTCACCTACACACACCACACACAGACACACACAATTACACCAGGAGGGCCACATTATGTGGGCGATCCGATGCATAGTGCTGAGTCTCAGACACGTCCTTTGGGGGCAGTTTCTAGGCCACACTGCTTTTCCCAGGGGCCTCTGTGTCTTCTAGTCCCAGAGGGGCACCCTGACAGCCATCATGTGACCACACTCACACTGGCCTGTAGGCTACTCTGTCCCTTGCATGTACTCCTGCATCCCACAGTCATGGCTTTTTTTGGGGGGAGGGGGTCCGGTCGTGGGGCCTGAACTCTGGGCCTGGGCGCTGTCCCTCAGCTCTTCAGCTCAAGGCTAGTGCTCTACCACTTGAGCCACAGCACCACTTCCGGCTTTTTTCTTTTTTCTTATGTGGTGCTGAGGAATGGAACCCAGGGCCTCATGCATGCAAGGCAAGTGCTCTACCACTGAGCCACCTTCCCAGCCCATGTCATGGCTTTTTTTTTTTTTTTTTTGGTGTCCATCCTGGGGCTTGAACTCTGGGCCTGGGCTTTGTCCCTGAGCTTTTGTCTTCAAGTGCTCTACCACTTTGAGCCACAGCTCCAATTTTGGCGTTTGGATGGTTAATTGGCGATAAGAGTCTCCCAAACATTGCTGCATGGGCTGGCTTTGAACCATAATCCTCAGATTTCAGCCTCCTGAGTAGCTAGCATGACAGGAGTGAGCCACTGGTGCCTGGCTTTCTAGTCATTTAAAGTTTCCTCTGCGCAGGTAACATTTCTACTCAGCCTGGCTGCAAGGCCTCTAGACAGGCTGGGTGGGGTGGGCGGGGAGCGGGCGAGGTAGTGTGAATACTCACACACCTCACTGTGCACAGTCAGCCCCTTGTGTGGTCCCAGACTCTGGTACCAGTCCTGCAGCGCCCAGCCCCGGACCTGGAGCCCTCAGGTGAGGCTTGGGTGCTAAGCCGTCATCTTTCCCAGGCCTTCAGCCGTGCCCACCGCATTGGGCAGAACAAGAAGGTGATGATCTACCGCTTTGTGACTCGGGCCTCCGTGGAGGAGCGCATCACGCAGGTGGCCAAGCGCAAGATGATGCTCACACACCTGGTGGTACGGCCGGGCCTGGGCTCCAAGTCGGGCTCCATGACCAAGCAGGAGCTGGACGACATTCTCAAATTCGGCACGGAGGAGCTCTTCAAGGACGACGTGGAGGGTAGGCTTGTCCCGCTTGGGAGTTGGTGGGCGTTTGGGGGCGGGGGCCTGCTTGAGACACACAGACACACACAGACACACACATACCCAGGGCTTGCTGCCGACCCAGTGGCTGCTCTGTGCTCCTGCCGCACTCCAGGCATGATGTCCCAGGGCCAGAGGCCTGTCACGCCCATCCCTGACGTGCAGTCCTCCAAGGGCGGAGCTCTGGCTGCCAGCGCAAAGAAAAAGCACGGGAGCACCCCACCAGGTAGGCCCCACCAAGCCCGGCCCCTGGGCTGCTCCCTCTGTCCCCCATGGTAGCTGTCCTCATGGCCTCCCCTGTAGTGTCCTGAGAGGCTGCGGTGTGTGTGATCTGGTCAGAGGAGGGACAGGAGATGGGGGCTTGGCTTCTGGGCTGGAGGTTGGACCTGGGCTCCCCGGTGTCTCCACACCACACCGTGCTGCCCTCAGGTGACAACAAGGACGTGGAGGACAGCAGCGTGATCCACTATGACGATGCGGCCATCTCCAAGCTGCTGGACCGGAACCAAGATGCCACGGAAGACACGGAGCTGCAGAACATGAACGAGTACTTGAGCTCCTTCAAGGTGGCGCAGTATGTGGTTCGGGAGGAAGACGGCGTGGTAAGAACCCCCCAGCCGCGTCCTGCTCTCCCCTGCCACGCCCCGGGCTGACCCCGCCTCCTGGCCTGGCAGACCACTCCCTGCTCTGAACTCTCTGGACGCTGCTCTCCATAGCCCACAGCACATCTGAGGTTCCCCCCTGCATCTGGGGCCATCTCCCCAACTCCTCCCCACCTCCTGGCACACCCTGGATGCCGGCTAACTTCCCTCTTGAAACGAGTCCCTGAGGGGAGGGCTGGGCTTTGTCAGCCTGTGTCCCAGTGCCTACAAGGCCAGGAAGGCTCGTGGGTGAGCGAATGAATGGATGACTGAAGCAGGGGAAGGGAGGGTAAGACCTGCCCGGTTGGGGGTGATCAGAGGGGGGCTTCCTGCAGGAGGCAGGCTGCTCCCCGAGTGGGCGAGGGCTTGGTGAAGGGCGGGCGGTGCCTGCTAGCCCCAGCCCTGTACCTGCAGGAGGAGGTGGAGCGGGAGGTGATCAAGCAGGAGGAGAACGTGGACCCCGACTACTGGGAGAAGCTGCTGCGACACCACTACGAGCAGCAGCAGGAGGACCTGGCGCGCAACCTGGGCAAGGGCAAGCGCATCCGCAAGCAGGTCAACTACAACGACGCCTCGCAGGAGGACCAGGGTGCGTGGCATGGGCCCCGACTCCGCCTGGCCTGTGGCTGGCAGGGCTGGGGTGGTGTGAGGTGGCAGCGGGGGCTGGTGCGGCGGGGGGAGAGAATGGAAGCCTTCTGGGAGACAGCGGAGGACAAGGGGGATGTGGGCCCAGCAGCCACACCACTTTCTCGCTCTAAAATGGGGACGGGGTGGGTAGGTGGGGTCATGAAGTGAGCTCACGGGCGGTACCTGTCGGGGGTAAGGACGGGGCAGGATGGGCAGTGCAGGGGCTCCGCCTGGCCCTGGGTGTGCCAGGCTGGGGTTCTGCGCACATCACCCACCCCGCACCCCTGCAGAGTGGCAGGACGAGCTTTCAGATAACCAGTCCGAATATTCCATCGGCTCTGAGGATGAGGATGAGGACTTCGAGGAGAGGCCGGAAGGGCAGAGTGAGTGTCAGTGCCGGAGGCCTGGGCCAGCACCCTGCGGGCTCTGGCTGTCCTGGGCTGAGCTGGTAGGGGGTGGGGGGGACCCTCCCCTGAGAGTTTGCCATGGGCTGTCCTCCAGGCGGGCGGCGACAATCCAGAAGGCAGCTGAAGAGCGACCGAGACAAGCCCCTGCCACCTCTGCTGGCTCGAGTGGGTGGCAACATCGAGGTGGGACCCCTGCCCCGCCTCTCCAGCCCCTTCCTGCCACCCCTGCCCCGCCTCTCCAGCCCCTTCCTGCCACCCCTGCCCCACCTCTCCAGCCCCTTCCTGCCACCCCTGCCCCGCCTCTCCAGCCCCTTCCTGCCACCCCTGGGGCATGGAGCGGGGGGCTGGGAGCACGCGTAGGGTCCCAGGCCTGGACACACAAGGCTTTGTGCCCTGGCCAGGTGCTGGGCTTCAACGCCCGCCAGCGGAAGGCCTTTCTGAACGCCATCATGCGCTGGGGCATGCCCCCCCAGGACGCCTTCAACTCCCAGTGGCTGGTGCGCGACCTCCGTGGGAAGAGTGAGAAAGAATTTCGGTGAGAGGCCCGTCGTCCAGGTTGCACACCCCCCCTTCTCCTGGTGACAGGGGCACTCGTGGACGGCCTCTGGGGAGTTGGCAGTCTTCTGGTGTTGGGTTTGGGGTGCTGGACAGGGTGGGCCAGCTGCCATTGCCCAAACCAGCTGGGAGGAGGTGCTGGGCCATCCAGGGCGAGGGCTCCTTCCTTCCCCCCCCCCCCCGCCAGGGAGGCCACTTCTGTGCCTGGGCCAGCAGCGGGCCAGGGGGTCCCTGCCAGTCCCCCACTCCTGAGCCCTGGTCCCCGCCCCCTAGAGCCTACGTGTCCCTCTTCATGCGGCACCTGTGTGAGCCGGGGGCCGACGGTGCCGAGACCTTTGCGGACGGCGTGCCCCGGGAGGGCCTGTCCAGACAGCACGTGCTCACCCGCATCGGGGTCATGTCACTGGTTAGGAAGAAGGTGGGTGAGTAAGCCTGGACCGGCCTTCCTGCAGGGTCCTGGGGGCCCTGGCACGGCCCCCAGGACCAGCTGTGAGAGGGCAGGTGTCCGGCTGCCCAGGGCCCGAGCCATGTCCAGGGACTGGCCCGGAAGCTTTTCTGGGACAGGATGGTGGGAGGTGCCGGGGAGGTGGCATCTGTCTTGGCCTGAGGCAGAGAAGCCCAGCCCCGAATAAAGGACACGCTCAGTCCCCTGGGCCTGAGCACACGCACTCTGTTCCTCTCCCACTACGGCAGGTTCAGGAGTTTGAGCACGTCAATGGGAAGTACAGCACCCCAGACCTGATTCCCGAGGGGCCGGAGAGCAAGAAGCTGCCTGGGGAGGTCATCTCGGACCCCAACACGCCGGTGCCGGCTAGCCCTGCCCACCTCCCGCCAGCCCCACTGGGTCTGCCAGGTCTGGGGCCGGGTGGATGGGTGGGTAGTGAATGGGGGGGTGGCGGTCACCAGATGTGGTGTCCCCAAGTCCCTGCACACACCACAAGATGCAGGCTGCCCCAGGACCCTACTGCGGAGATCTCTTCCCCGGGGTTTTCTGTCTAACAGCAGCCGTGGGGTTATGTTCACTCTGGTAAAGGCCTGGGGCATGGTGGTGCCTCCTCTGCCCCCTCCTCCCCGTATCCCCCGGGGGAGCCGCTGGCCCCCGCTGTCCTCCCCACAGCTCGGCATCCTCTCTGCCTTCTGCCCCCCCACATTCGCTGTTGTGTGTGTTCCATAGAGGGGTCTGGCCAGCTGTACCCAGAAATCCCTCTCACCTCTCCCAGAGGTGCCCCGCCCCTAGAGAGCTTCCTGAGCACCAGGCCCCCTCTCTCTTTGTTGGGTACCCCATTCCATGCCTGCGCCCACCTGTCGTGCCTCTTTCCCCTAATCTTTCAGACAAAATGGAAGCCCAGTTGGGCTACCTGGATGAGAAGGAGCAAGGGCTGCAGAAGCCAGAGAAGGCCCTGGACCCCCAGGTATGGAGGCCATAAGAGGCTTGACCGCTGTGGGGGTGCGGTGGGGGTCCGGTTGGGGGTCTTCACAGACCTTTGCCCAGTCAGGTAGAACCCAGACCCTCGGACTTGCGGTCTGGGGCTCTGGGTCTGGGAAGGGGCCGGCCTTACATTTGTGCCGAGCCTCCCACCTGCCCTGCCCTTCCTTAGGCCCTGCCCGCAGCCCTGGACAGAGCAGAGGTGGAGGACAAGCATGAGAGCTCGGACAGCAAGGACCGAGGCCGAGAGGAGCGGCCGGAGGAGGCAGAGAAGGCCCAGCCCTCCCCGGAGCAGCTGCTGAAAGGTAAGTTCCCCGCCTCTGCCTCTCTATCCTGGAGAAGAGCCGGCCAGCGGGAGTTCCTTCCTGGCTGGGGGGTAGTTAGGGGCTGTGTCTGAGCAGGGACTCAGATCTCTGCAGGGGGAATTTAACGGCCCTGGTCACACAGAGATTCTGGTCCTGCGCTATGCTTTAATGATCGATTCTAACTCAATTGCACTCTGGTCTGAAAGTGGGAATCCTCTCGATTATGTTGAAATCTGCTTTCTGACTTGAGATGGTCAGATTTTCTGTAAGCACTGCGCATGTCTGCGGGGAAGGGGTCAGCTCCTAATTGTTGGGTGTAAGGCCCAAAACACAAGCTTTAGACGTACTAAGGTGTGTTCCCCCCCACCTTGCTAGTATTTAGTTTGATCACTTTTTAAAAGAGACTTTGTGCTAATATCTTCCCCTGTGGTTGTAGGTTCATGTCGTTCTTGTAAAGCCAGACATTGCTCACTGCCCTACTGCGTGACTGGTTGCACATGTATTCAGGGGTTTATTTTTCTGGTGACGTGAACCTCTAATTATCCTGTAATGACTACCATTCTTCTTGATACATTTTGCTTTGATATTTATTTTGCCGGATTTCTATGGATCTGTCCATCTGTCTATTTACCTGTATTTGGTATACCGCTCTCTAGTCCTCTTTCCCTTCCTCCCTTCTTCCCTCCCTCTCTTGCCCACTCCCTTGTTTATTTAGCTACAGAGCCTTAGCATGTAACTCAGGCTCAACTCATAACCCTCTTGCTTCAGCCTTCTAAGTGCTGGGATTAGAGGAGTACACCACTTAAATAATATATAAATAAATGTACTATGGTATATCACACATAGTGTATTTGCAGTGGATTTCCTAAAACATGCCATCGGTTCATTCACAGAGCTGTGCAGATTCACTGTTGGATACTTATAGCACTTTTTTTTGGTGCCAGTCCTAGGGCTTGAACATTTCGTGCAAGGCTAGCTCGTTATCACCTGGAGCTACAGCTGCTGGTTTATTTTAGTAGTTAATTGGAGATAAGCATCTCAAGGACTTTCTTGTCCAGACTGGCTTAGAATCACTATCCTCAGATATCATCATTTTGAGTACCTAGGATTACAGATGTGTACCACCAATACCCAGCCTTTTTTGCATAATGTTTTTGTGTGTGTGTGTGTGTGTCTGTGGTGGTATTAGGACTTGAACTCAGGGCCTGGGCACAGTCTTTGAACTCTTTTGCTCCAGGCTAGTGTTCTAACCACTTGAGCTCCACTTCCTCTAGAACATTATCATTCAAAAAAAGAACTCCAGCTGGGCACTAAAAAAATCCTGAATAGCTAGGATTACAGGCGTGAGCCACTGGCATCCGGCTTCATGGACATTTTACATATTCTTTAGCTGGTATAGGCCTAGAAAATATTTTTTTCTGTACTTTTATTTCTCTGCGTAATTGTGTTTTAGGTATCTCCTGTAAACAATGGGACTTGCTTTAAATCTAATCGTGGAGTCCCTGTCTTCTAGCTAGGAAGTTTAATCTCTTTACATTTATTATATGTTACACAGGAATTTGATCAGCGAGATATAGAGAAGCCCACTTTCAGAGATTGAACTGGGAGTCCTTATTAAAATGCTGGTGTCACAAGTGGACTCATATCCCCAAAAAACTTTACTGTAGCTAGCACAAAGCTTATATACATCCAAATGTTTGTATGAATCTCTTTATACCACACTTGTCTCTTTAAATTTTTTTTTTTTTTGCATCGGTTGTGGGGCCTGGGCGCTGTCCCTGTGCTCTTCAACTCAAGGCCAGCACTCCACCGCTTGAACCACAGCGCCACTTCCTTGTCTCTTTTCTTTTTCTTCTTTTCTACCATCTCTTGGAATTGATCGAATATTCCTTATAACACCTTCCTCCTAACTCATTTGGAAAGTTTATGGTTAATTCTGTTCTGTAGTCTTAAATTTTTACCCTGCATTTTTCCCGAATAATAGGACTGCAGATAGTTTGTTTGGTTGTTGGTAAACAGCTAATGTTTGGCTCAACATTTTCTTTCTGTTTTCTTTTTTTTTACCAGTCCTGGGGCTTGAACTCAGGGCCTGGGCACTGTCCCTGGACTTCTTTTACTCAAGACTAGCACTCTACCACTTGAGCTATAGCACCACTTCTAGCCTTTTCTGTTTATGTGGTACTGAGGAATTGAACCCAGGGCTTCATGCATTCTAGGCAAGCACTCTACCACTAAGCCACATTCTCAGCCTTGGCCCAACATTTTAGTTTCAACTTAGCTTAACTTAAAACATTTTTTTCTTTGTTGTTGTTGTTGGTTGTGGGGCTTGAACTCAGGGCCTGGGAGCTGTCCCTGAGCTTTTCTTCTTTTTTTTTTTTTTTTTGTCAGTTGTGGGGCTTGAACTCTGGGCCTGGGCGCTGTCCCTCAGCTCTTCAGCTCAAGGCGAGCGTTCTACCACTTGAACTATAGCGCCACTTCTGGTTTTCTGGTGGTTTATTGGAGATAGGAGTCTCACGGTCTCTCCTGCCCGGGCTGGTTTTGAACCGCGATCCTCAGATCTCAGCTTCCTGAGTAGCTAGGATTACAGGCGTGAGCCATCAGCGCCCGGCTCCCTGAGCTTTTCTGCTCAAGGTAGAGCTCTAACACTTTGAGCCACACAGCTCCACTTCTAGGTTTTTTTAAGGCCTCTCAGTCTTGCTTACCCTTCCTGCTTATTATGGCTGGTGCCATGAGCCTCCAGCCTGGCTTTCTGCTGGTTCAAAACTATCCTAAGCAGGATCATGGCTCAAAGCTAGCCTGAGACTTTGAAAACCAAGATCCTTTAGATCTCAGCTGCCTGAGTAGCTAGGATTATAGCGTAAAGCACCAGTGCCTGCCTTGTGCATACATATTCAGCTCTTTAGGTCTTCTCAGTCTTACCTGTTTCATGTTTGCTTTCTTGTTTATCATTGCTTCATTCAAGATTCCCTCTGCTGAGGAGGCTGAGGTCCAGTGGTAGTTATGCATCTTGCCCACATTCCTGGGGGTGTGAGGGGAATTGTGGGGTGAACACGGCTACCCTGCTGCTGGACACTTTCTCAGGCCTCTGGTGTCTGTGCAGGGGGCCTGGTGGGGAGGAGGAGTGCGCTGGGGTGCTCCTGCACATCCGAGGGGCCTGGCTGGCTGGCTGGCTGGCTGGTTGGATGGCTGGCTGGCTGGCTGGCTGGCTGGCTGGCTGGCTGGCTGGATGGCTGGATGGCTGGGGGTCCTGCTCCACCTGGGCCTCCACCCACGAGCCTTCCGTGTCTTACAGACGACGCGCCTTCTGAGAAGGAGAAAGTTCTGGACAAGCTGGAGCTGAGCCTGAGCCACAGCAGAGGGGATGGCAGTGATTTCAGGCCAGGTGGGGGTGTGTCCCTGTGCTCTGCCTGTGTCCTTGGGGGTGCTCCCCCAGCCCTGGCCAGCCTCCTGGGCACTGTCCCCAGGCCTGGGCTGGAGCTCGTGTTCGGAGGCCTGGGTCGCTCCCCCGCGGGGCTCAGCCACCCCCTGTCCTAACCCCTCCTGCGGCCCCGCTGCCTAGAGGGGAGGAAGAGCATGCCATAGAGATTGCCCTGGAACATTTGGGCTCAGCCTTCTCTAGAATGTTCTTGAATAGCAGTCTTCAGGTCAGGTGCTTTGGGCGGCTCTGTCACCCGTGAACATGAGCTCTGCCTGTTCTGACAAGGGCCATTTTGATGCACAGAGGGTGGCTGTGATAGGGGAGGGGATGCTGGCGGGGCCCTAAAACCTTGAGGACAGAGACGAGTCCTGCTGGCCTATGGGTCCCCAGCGCTTGGCGGGAATAGGCTCTGGGCAGGACCTTCTGGATGCAGAGAGTTTGGTCTGTCCCCCCGCAGATGACCCCAAGGCCGAGGAGAAGGAGACCTCGGAAACACAGCAAAATGGTGACAGAGAGGAGGATGAGGAGGGGAAGAAGGAAGATAAGAGTGGGAAGTTCAAATTCATGTTCAATATCGCAGACGGAGGCTTCACAGGTGCTGGGGGGGCAGTGGACTACCCCAGACTTCCTGATTATGGCTCCCAGCAGTGTAGGCAGATGGCTATTTTATACTGGTGTGTAAATGGTTGGCAATAGAGCAGATCTGGGGCTGGGCTGGTGGGTGGTGTGGAGGCAAGGGGTTCTCCCGGTCTACGTGGCGTCGCCGGGCATGGCGCCCCTTACCTGCGTACTCGGCTGTCTTCCCAGAGCTGCACACACTATGGCAGAACGAGGAGCGGGCTGCCGTGTCCTCGGGAAAAATCTATGACATCTGGCACCGGCGCCATGACTACTGGCTGCTGGCGGGCATCGTGACGTATCCTTGGTGACCAGGCTGCCGGGCGCTGGTCTCGGGCGTTCCCGGGGCCCTCCAAGTTCTGCCTGTCGCTGGAATCCTGGCGCGCACGGGGTCACTGCACGCTGCCTCGGTTGTCACAGGCCCTCTCTGAGCGTCTGTGTCTGGAATTCCCTCCTCGTGCACAGTCGCTGGCTTTGGCCCTTCACCAATCCAATGTGGCCCCCTTCCCGATCCCCTTTGAGTCCCACCCCTCGGGCGGTCTTGGCTAGGTTCTGAGTGTGGCCGGGTGTGTGTGGCATAGCTGGCACCTGGCTGGCCGAGGCGGCCACCACGGTCATGGGCAGCAGCCGCGGTCTTGGAGCTGAGGCCCCTCCCCCGGCGTGCACAGGCAGTGGGCCATGCTCCAGGCCGCGCCCTCCCCCGCCCTGCTGCCAGTTTTGCCCTTAACAATGCCCCCCCAGGCACGGCTATGCCCGCTGGCAGGACATCCAGAATGACCCGAGGTACATGATCCTCAATGAGCCCTTCAAGTCCGAGGTCCATAAGGGAAACTACTTGGAGATGAAGAACAAGTTCCTCGCCCGCAGGTTCAAGGTCAGCTCTGGGCTGAGGCGGATGTGGGGAGGGACTGGGGGACTCAGCGAGGGACAGAGCAAGCTCCTTCCCGAGTAGACCTGGGGATTCATTCGTTCATTCAGTCTGTCAACTGACAAGGCAAGGGGCCCGCGTTTGGACCAGGCACACCCCAGAGCCACACAGGGAACCGCGTGGCGTGGTTCTCAAGGGCGCTCCGCTTGGGCGGTGTGGAGAGCAGTGGGGCGGGGCCCTCCTTCGTGGAGGGAGGGGGTGCTGGCAGAGGGGGGGGCAGTGGCCAGGAAGAGGGGCCAGGCCAACACCCAGCCATCCCTCAGCTGCTGGAGCAGGCGCTGGTCATTGAGGAGCAACTGCGGAGGGCTGCGTACCTCAACATGACCCAGGACCCCAACCACCCCGCCATGGCCCTCAATGCCCGCCTGGCTGAGGTGGAGTGCCTTGCTGAGAGTCACCAGCACCTGTCCAAGGAGTCCCTGGCTGGGAACAAGCCTGCCAACGCCGTCCTGCACAAGGGTGAGCAAGCTCCTCGTGCCCTGTCCCGGGAAAGGCTCCCACCTTCTTCCCGCTCAGGAAGGCTTCCTGGCCCACGGCCACAGAATGCCAGCCCGGAGAGCAGACCCCCCTGGGCCAGGCTGGGACAGTCAGTTATACAATGGATCATCTCACCTGCTGGGAAACAGGGCAGGCCTGGGCTTCGTAAAGGCTGCAGTTTATGGCACACGAATGCCCATAAACTCATCGTAGTGGCCCCACTGAGGATGAGGAGATTGAAACTCGGGTGTGAAGTAATTTGCCCGAGATTCTTCTTTAACCCTTGCTCCAGCTCTCTCCGTAGTCCCCAAGATGCCTTCTGTCCTTGGAGCCCCCAGGCTGGTTGGAGGCAGCCTGAAATGGGGAGCCAATGGCTATAAGGCCTCACTGGTACCTGGGAGTCAATGGACCATGCTGGTATCCGCCCAGTGAGTGGATGCCTGACCCAGGGATGGGCCTCCAGGAGGACTTTAGGAGGGAAAGCACTGCTTGGTGTGGTGTCTGGCTCTTTTCTCTGCCAGAAGGAGCTCTTAGAGTTCTTTGGAAGCCTGTCTCTCAGTTGGCAGAGCGCTGCTTTGCCTGCTTTGAGGGCCTGGTAAAGAGCGCCCCCTGGTGTCTGCTGCTGCGGATGTGCCATAACACACCCTTGTAAATAGCACCAGCCGGCATGCCCCACAACCAGGTAGGACTCCATTCCTCCACTCTCCACTCACCCTACAGTCTTGAACCAGCTGGAGGAGCTGCTGAGTGACATGAAGGCGGACGTGACACGGCTGCCTTCCATGCTGTCTCGGATCCCCCCGGTGGCCGCTCGCCTGCAGATGTCTGAGCGTAGTATCCTTAGCCGCCTGACCAACCGTGCCGGTGACCCCACCATTCAGCAGGTCAGGTTCGGCCTGAGCGTGTCCTAGCAGAGTCCCCCTGTGCCTTCTGGGCACTCCTGGCGCTGGGGCGGGGTGGGAGTTGAGACAGCACTGTGCCAGTAAAGCTGATCCTTGCCTCCAGGGCGCTTTCGGCTCCTCCCAGATGTACAACAACAGCTTTGGGCCCAACTTCCGGGGCCCTGGACCGGGAGGGATTGTCAACTACAACCAGATGCCCCTGGGGCCCTATGTGACTGGTAGGTGCCCTCGCGCTCCGGGCAGCACGCACTGCGGAGCCCTGCCGGCCGCCGGCCCGCCACCGTGGACGCCCCGCAAGCCTTTGCTCTCTTCTCTCTCCTTGGCAGATATCTAGCCATCCTCAAGACCTTCCCCCGTCGCAGCGCTCATTTCCAGCCGAGGTGAGGCCGCTGAGGGCTGCTCTACGCTCCTGTGACCCCCGCCTGGCTAGAGCTGCCATCTCCTCAAGCCCCGGGGTCCCCAGAGATCACTGTTGGCCTGGAGCCCTTCTATCCCAGCTCCCCTTGGGGGCCCTGGCCACTTTGGGGCCAGGATGGCTGCCCACTGGGAGATGGGAACAGGCTAGGAAGGGGCCAGTGGACTTGTACGTGCCCGCACACACTCATGTGAATGTGTGTGCGTGTGTGCGTGCATGTGTGTGTGTGTGCGCGCGCGCGTGTGTGCGTGCATGTGTGTGTGTGTGTGTGTGCGCGCGCGTGTGTGTGTATGGTATACTCAGCCTCAAGTAAGGATGGCTGTTCCCAGCCCCAAACTCTGTCTGGTACCCCCAGCTCTGCTCACCTCAGGGAGTTGCCCAGGACCTGGGGTAGCTGAGGGTTTGGGGGTGTTGCTGTCCAGGCGAGGGAAGCTCATGACCATCATCGCCAGGGTGACCGGCTTCCTCCCGAGTCCGTCTGTCCCTGTGGGAGGGACAGCCTAGGGTAGAGCACTGGGTGCGTCCTGGTTGGCCGCCTCCCCTGGATTCTGGGGAGCTCTCCCACCGTGAGGGTGCCCCCATGCCTGGCCTTGTGGCTGGTGGTGGGGAGGTCTTGGCCCCGGGTCCTCTCTGGTCACGTTGCCCACGGTCACTCCAAGCTGTGTGACACGCAGATGCCAGCTGTGTGACCCTCTGTCCCCCACAGCCGCACTCGCCGGGCCGCCTGCCCGACCCTCGCGGGAGAGAAGCTGCTGCCTTTGTAGGAGCCAGCGCCACCTTGGGACGGAGAAGGAAGCGCCGGAGGGAACCGGTCCCGGGGAGGAAGCCCAGGAGCGCCAGCTCGCCCCAGTCCACGCCCTCACCTGCCCCGTGGCCCCAGACGACTCCTTAGAAGAGATTTCATTTATTTGTACATCTTTTGCACTTTCCTATCAAAGACTTGAACACATTTGTCTTGATAAAAATTGGATGATGTAGGGGAGATTCTGACCTGCAGCACTCTCTCAGTCGCGGGGCTCCAGGCTCCAAGAGAAGCTTCCTGAAGCCCTGTGATTCTGCGCAGCTGGGACAAACACAGCATCTGGTCCCTGGGAGCCCTCGGTGTGCCCCGCCCCATCCATACCTGGAAGTCTAACTGCCCTGATCTGGGCTCCTGCCTGCTTGAGGTCTCCTCCCCCCCCACCCCGCCTCAACGCCCCGTGGGTCAGGTCTGGGAGCAGCTGCCCTGTCTGATGGCAAATGCTGGCTAATCCTTGAGTCTGGGCAGCCTTAGTTCCTGCAGGAATACCGGGAAGTCCGAGGCCCGTCTCATGCCTGGCCACCTCATCCCTGCCCAAGTTTGGATGGAGGGTGAGGGAGCCAGCCAGGTCCTAATCCTTCTGCTAGCTTCGTGTCAGCCTGGAGACGGCCGCCAGGCCCTGAGCTGGGAGCAGGCCAGGGTATAGAAACTCTAGCTGGGAGGAGCAGCTGGCAGGACCTGCGGGCAAGACACTGGGCCTCCAACTCTGTTCCCTGGGAGAGGTTCGAGGGACACAGAGTCTCTGGGAGGCTGAGGGGAGATCTCCATAGCTTGTGTCACAGACACTCAGGCCGTTGCCTGGCCCTTGCTAAACCCCAGGTGTTTGCATCTGTCTTGTGGCTCTTTCTCTGAACCCCTGGGGGCTGGACCCCCGAGGCTCCTCCCACTGGCATCCCTACATGCCAGTCCACCCAAATCTCCAAGGCTCCTCCCACTGGCACTCCTACATGCCAGTCCACCCAAATCTCCAAGGCATTGGGCACAGCACTGCAGGCGAGCAGCTGCAGGTGGGGAGGATTGAGAGCCCCACACTGTCTCCAGGATGCTCCGCGCGCACACGGGCCTGCCCCCTGCGGGGGGAGGGCTGCAGGCGGGGCCCCGCCATGAGTCCTCACCTCCCCCTGGCCTGTGGGATGGCCAGCCCGTGCGTGGCTGGCCCGCCTCCCCGTCCCCAGACAAGGCAGGGCTCTGCACCAAGGCTGGGCTTGGCCCCTTCCCCGCGTGCCTCCGGGAAGCCTCCCATCCCCGGTTCCCTGGGGCCAAGCCAGTCCCAGGAAGGTGGGGCACCCAAGGGGCTCTGGAGGGAGGGCTACTGCTATGGGGGGGGAGGTGCGGGGGACTGGTCGGCCAGCTTGGGAGAGGAGAAAGGGCCTTCAGAATATTTCCATGCTGGTCCCTTAGTTGCCTTTGGCCAGAGGCGGGTGGGCGGGGCCGCATCTGAGTCTTTGGTGTCTTCAGGCTGCTGTGGTGGTGTTGGCAGGGGTCTGGGGCCTTGGGCAGCAAGCCGGGTTGGAGTAGCCGCTGCATCCTCACCGTGCCGGCTGCTTTGCTTTGCTTGATGATGTGGATTTCTGTGGAGCCCCTTTGGGGCTGAGCATCTAGGAAGGCACTCAGGTGACAGCCCTGGGGTCAGGACGACCCTCTGGACCTCACCCGCAGGAAGCCTGTCTGTCTGCAGCCCTCCCGAGGCTGCACCGCCCTCCACACGCCCTGGTCTCCTGCCTCCTAGGCTTGGGACATCCTGGGTGCTGGGACTCCCTTCCCAGAGACCTCTGGGTGCTCTCCCACCCAGTCCAGGCCCACAAGAGCTTGCTGTTGGGCCTCACTCCCAGGTCTGGGGTGCCAGGCCTGTGGGTGTGCGTGGAGGGCAGGCTCCCGAGTCCTGAGGGTGGGCAGGTTTGGTAGCCGTGCGTGGCCAGGCGTGGGGGGCAGGGATGGGACTTGGGGGGGGCTCTGAGGCCGATGCTCTGTGCACCCTTGCTGGTCCGGCTGTGGCCAGCCGGTGTCCACGAGCTGGCGTGTGTGGACCACGGCCGGTGGACGGCGCTGCCCCTTTCTATTCCCAGAAGTTTACAGGTGGTGGTGCATCAGCCCAAAGTCATTGGCGGCGTCGTGTTTATGGATTTCCCTCCCTTAATTTTCAGATTTTTTTTTAAACAAAAGTATTTTTTTAGGTGCGATAACCCAGAAAAGGGCCTTGTTGGGTGTATTTGTGTGTCCTGAATTCTAGAGCGGAGCCCCAGCTGTGCCCTTCTTCCAGCCCAGGGGTGGTGGTGGCGGCAGAGAGGAGGAGGAGGAGAGGAGAGGGAGAAGGAGGAGGAGGAGAGGGGGGAAGCCACTCTGTCTGCCCTGCGTCTGAGCTGGACAGTGGAGGGAGGCGCTCAGCCCGCCCAGGCCCAGCCGCGAGGGTCTGGCTCCTCGCCCTGGCGTAGCCCCAGGCTGGTGGGGGCAGGGCATCCAGCCAGGGCCCCCGGGGTGGGCAGGGCCGTGCTTTGGACCTGGGCTCCTCTGCGGTCACCTCTTGTCCCCAGTGTTGGTCTGGGGAGCTGATGGGAACTGGCCGACATGGCGAACCCTTCCTTTGTACTCTGTGTGTATGTTTTGGTTTCTGTGTTTTAATAAACCCCGTGGGAAGGGATGGCGTCGGCGTGGTTCTTGGTGTCACGCGGGTTCTGGGAAGGGGGTGTGAGGAGAGGGGTGTCTCCCACAGCCTTGGAAGTGATAGGGTTTACCAGGAAGGAGGGAAACGCCAAACACCCAGCCCCGCCCCCTGCCACAGTGAGAACGGAGGCCACGGATCTGCAGGGGGCACAGCAAGCCCCCCAGGCCCACCCGGGTCCCTAGAGGTGTGGACAGAGGAGCTGTGTGCGGTACCCAGAGGTGGCGCCACCTGCCGGGGCCCTGGGGTAAAGCCCTGGGAGGGAGGGGGGGGGCTTCTGACCCCTTCCCCAGTGGCTGCCCAGCCCTGACCCGGAGGGAACAGACGGCACAGAGGCTGACGGGCGGGCAGGGTTTTATTGTCATTCCATAAATACGTGGCTGGGCCTCAGTCTGGGTCTCTGGAAGCTCGAGGGGTACGGTGGTCTCTGCCTGGTGGGGTGCTGTGAGCGGAGGGCAGTCGTTAAAAAAGGGGGGTGGAAGCGCGTTATGTACAGGGCCGCGCGTGCGAGCAGGGCTGCGGCCGCTGGCACCTGGGATCTGACCTGGGCCCTGGGTGAGCAGCAGGGGCCCCACGGAGCCCGGTCCCCCCCCCCCCGGCCTCATGCCGCTCCTGCTGGCCTCTGAGCTTCACGGGGGCGGAGGGAGGGTGCCTAGGGCCTGCTGTGGGAGCTCATGGAAGTCAGACCTGGGGTCCGGGGAGACGGCAGCTGGCCCTAAGCCCGTGGCTGCACCCCTGAGCGAGAGGGGCCAGCTCCCTCTTTCTAGGCTTCTGCGCTTGCTCTTCGTCCAATGGCCCGCCCAGCTCCTCCCTCGTGGGGGACCGGCCCCCAGAAGCAGAGCCCAACCTTGTAAGTGCTTCAATGCCTGGCTGCTGCCCGGGTCGGGGCGCTGCTAAGCTTGTCTGGCGCCCTGGCCCCCCTGTCTGGTGACACCCCAGCGCGTGGTGCGTGCTCCGGTCTGTCCACCTTCCAGCAGCGGACCGGGCGGGGGGCAGCAGCGCACAGAGCTGGCCATTCCCTGGCAGCAAGGCTGGGCAAGGCCCTGCATGGCCCTGCCTGGCAGCAGACATTTCTAGCCCGTGTGTGTGGGGGGCAGGGCCCCTCCCCACATCCACAGGGCGGCGCCTGCCGAGGCCCGGGCTATGGCAGGGGTCAGCTGGAAGATGGTGGGAGAGGGCGTGCTGAGGCCGGGCCCTCCCCTCTCCCTGCCCATCCGCCCAGCTGGGAAGACGGTGGTGCCCTTGGAGAAGCCCCTGCTGGGCCTGGGCGGGAGGAGGTGCGCAGGCGCTGGCCCTGCTTGCCCTGAGCATGAGGCTGGCGTGGGTGTGGCAGGACAGGATCGAGAAAGCTCTGCCCCACAACGGAGGACTCCAGGCAGCCTCCTCCCGCCCCCAACCTGTGGGCGCCCGGCACGTGGAGCCTCCACCCAGGAAGGAGCTACGAGTGGCCGCCCTGCCCGCTCTTCAACGCTGCTTTGTACAAGTGGCCCAGCCGCGGCCTCCTGTGGACTGAGCGGTCACCCCATGGCCCAGCCACAGCCCAGCAGGGGTCCGGCACTTCTGGACTGAACACCCAGGGCCTTCTGGAGCAAGGAACCCCCTCCTCCACGGACCCCCCACGGACCCCTCCTCCACGGACCCCTCCTCCACGGACCCCTCCTCCACGGACCCCTCCTCCACGGACCCCCTCCCAAGTGCTCCAGGCACCTGCTCTGCCACACCACTTGCTTGTGGAATTCGGGTGGAATGACGCTGGAAATCGGACCCTGCCTCAACCTTTTTTTGTGGCTCCCAAACAAGAGAACTGACCCCCTGGCCCTGCCCCTGCCAGCAAGGGCAGGGGTGGCCCCGTCCTCTGCCCCAGGGGGCAGGGCTGGGTGGGGAAGGGGGGTGGGAGGGATCTGAAGCTGAACCCCACATGAAGCACCCTGGTGCCCATCGAGAGGGAACCCTGTCCTAACCACCAGGACCCTGGCGGAGGAGGCCCGGGAGGAGGCCAGTCCTGCCTGCCCCGAGGACACAGCCAGGCCTCAGTTGGCCTCCACTTGGGGAGCCTCCCTGAAGGGCCCCGGCTGGAGGAGCGCGGCGTCTCTGGGGGATGCGCAGAGGTGCCAGGCTTGGACGTGGCCGAGCGAATGTCCTTCCTAACCCATGCCATCTCCCCGGCACCATGTGACCTTGTCCAGCGAAGCGGCGGGCAGCGTCTGGCGGCAACGTAGAGGTCATCTCCTGGTGACGCCGGGCGTGGTGTCTTCCCTTGGATGCAAACCACACTGCACTTGGCTTCGAGACAGCGTAAGCGAGCGGACAGAGACGAGGGGGGACTGGAAACTGTCCGAGCAGGTGGCAGGGGGAGCTTAGGATCTGTAGTCCTTTTTGCTGTAGGGTTTGTTACCCAGAATGCTATCGATCTCGTGAACAATGGAAGACGACAGTTTCGGAAGAACCTGGAAGGACAAGAATGACTTGGCACTGTGCCCACAGGTCCGGCCGTGGCCTCGGCCCCGAGCCCTGGGTCTGGCTGGGCTGTGCAGACCACGCTGGGGCCGAGACTCCAGATCCCCGGGCTCACCTGTATGGCGCCGATGTTCTCCATGAGCTGCTCCGCGTTGGAAGCACCCAGAAGCACGGAGCTAACGCCTTCGTTCCGCAGGCACCAGGCTGTGGGCCAGAGCCGAGGGTGAGGGGGCTGCCTTCCGGCTGTGCCCTGCCCCCCGTCTGGGCACAGGTGCTCAGCCTCCTTCTTGTGTGTGTGTGTGTGTGTGTGTGTGTGGTGCCCAGAAATATTGGTGAGGCTTTGCCCAGGGGTTGGCTAGAGGAGGGGCGGGGTAGCCCTGCAGCTGCTGGCCGGCGCAGGGAGGGGCCCTGGCTCTCTAGGACCTCTGTTCCCTCCCCAGGAACATGGGTGCCGTCCTGCCCCTCAGATCCTGGCTGCCTGTGGCTGGCGAGGGGTGCTGTCCAGGGCACCCCCCGGCAGTGCAGCTCCAGCCCCTTGTTTTCGGAGACCCCGCCATCTCCCCAGGGTCGCCAGCCCGCCTCCGGCCCGAGCGCGGTACCTATGGCCAGCTGGGGGAGGGTGCAGCCCAGGCGCTCGGCGATCGCCTGCAGCTCTTTCAACTTGGCTTGCTGGCGCCGTCCCTCTTCGCTTAGGATTTTGTCCTTCAGCCACTGGTAGCCCTGGGAGAGGACACAGACCCAGCATGGGGGTCACCTGCATCTCCACGTGCAGATGGCCCCGCACCTCCCCACAGAGCCTCCGCCAGGCAGCCGCGTCCACCGCCCCTGCTGGGGGCCTCGTCCAGAGGCTGAGGACCAGACGCAGGCCGGAGCGCATCCGCGTCCTTGAAGGACAGGCTGCAGGAGGCTGGAAGCAGGGTGCCCCGAGGCGGAGCTGCCATCTTGGCCCACAGGAGCTCTTCCTTGACCTTGCAGATGCCCCAGGACCACAGTCCTCCGGGGTCCCTGCCTCTGCTCCGGGCTGGGGAGAGGGTGGGCCCTGGATCGGGGTTCTGGGACTCCTGACCTCCCAGGGGGGGATCCCTCCTGATTCTCCGTGTGTGTGAGGGCGCGGGAGCCAACTGTGACCCTAGTCCTGACTCATCCCAGAGAGCTGAGAATCGATGGTGTGTGTGTGTGTGTGTGTGAATGGTTGACCCCAGTGGATTGACCGTTATGGGGGGGGGCTAAGGTTGGGAGAACTCCATGTTCTTGTACCTGGGTGGGTGGTGGATGGGACAGTCGAGATCCAGGGAACCAAGGCCATCTTCCCAGAGTGCTCCCTCCCCTATGTCAGTGCTCCCCGCCCCCACCCCCCACCCGTGCTCCCTCCCCTCTGCCAAGTGCTCACCTTCAGGGAGGCTCTGGAGTAGGGCGGGATGCCACTGTCGTACTTCCCGGAGACGATGCCACAAGCCAGAGGGGACCAGGTCATGGCGCCCACGCCTGGAGGAGAGAAGCCAGGTGAGGCGGGGCCGGGCGCGTGGGCGCGGGTGGGGGAGGGACACCCACCTATCTTGTGGAAGAGCTCCGGCAGCTGCACCTCCACCTTCTCGCGTTGGAACATGTGGTACTCGGCCTGCTCACAGATGGGCGGGATCAGGTTGAACTGCCGGGCCACCGAGTATGCCTCCTGTAGGCAGAGGTGCCGATGGCTCACGTCAGTCTGGGGCCCAGGAGCCCGGGGAGAGGACGCAGAGGCATCCCTGGGAAGCCCCCTCCCCGCCCTGGGAGGCAGCGCTCTTGGAAGAGCAGGGAGCGGGCTGGCTCGGGGGCTGGCACCTGCGCTGTCTCGGGCAGGGCCCCTGCTCTGGGCCCTGGACCCAGCCACAGCAGTCTCTTTCCACGCTGGGAGCGCAGGGCCTTAGCTTGTAGCTTCCTTCTGCTCCCGCCCTGGGGTGAGCCCAGGCCCAGGCCCTGTCCCCCTCTGATCTGAGACTTAGCATCTGGGAAGTGTGTGTGTGTGTGGGGGGGGGGGTCGTGGTACTGATGCTCTGCAGAGCCCAGTGCTGGCTGCCGGCAGACCAGGACATGCCAAACTCCCGCTGCCCTACACCAGCGCCCAAGGCCCACTTTTCCAGGGGCTTCTGAAGACCGTTTCATTTCTGGATGGGAGGTTGAGGGAGATGCAGCACAATGCCTCCCTCCTCCCGCTGCACACCTGGAGGTGACTTCTTTCTCTCCGGGCCTCTCCCCTGCACAGCTCAGAACGGGGCGCACCCTGACCCTTCCTGAGGACCCCGTTGGTCCTCAGCCTGGAGCATCTCCACGGAGGAAATGATCAGTAGTGAGGCTGAGAGCCGCATGGCCCGAGCTGTGTGACCCTGAGCATGCTCCCTGGCCTCTACCTCACACGGCCGTGGGGGTTAAAGGGAAGCCAGTTCCCAGGGAGTGGGGAGTCCATCCCCACCTGTGGGACCCTGGTGGAGGGCATCACAGGTGTTTTCTCAGAGAAGCCTCAGGGCAGGCCATGCTAGGTGGGGAAACTGAGGCTCAGAGAGGCAAAGCTCCTGTCCAGGGCCACGATTCACCAGAGATCTGTGTCTGCAAGGCCTGTGAGCGTGACTGCCCCCCTCCCACGGTGCGGTCCCACTCCCGGCCCCAGCTCCCCTCCCCCGCCCCACTCGCGTGCAGCCCATGCGGGGTCACCGTACCATGATCTCCATGGAGCTCCAGCGGGACGTGCCCCAGTACATGGCCATGCCCTGGTTGATGACATGCGTCATGGCCCGCACGGTCTCTGTGTGAGAGAAGGGAGGTGTGGGTGGGGCGGGCCGGGCGTCAGGCCCGACCCGGGGACGTTCTGCGAATGCAGGCAGGGTGCTGGGAGGAGGGAGAGGCTGCGGAGTTGTCTTGCAAGCAGTGTGCTTCCTGGCTCGAGCTGCTGGGCTGGGATGGCAGCAGGGAGGAGGGGAAGGAACTCCTACTCCAAGAAGCGGGTCCCCAACACAGCCGCCCGCCCGGCTGCTTCCCAGCCTGACGGGAACTCGGTGGCCGGGTGCCTCCCTGGAGGGCGGAAGGTGAGATCTAGGCTCTAGGACGGGGGGGGGGGGGGGGGGGGGGGGGGGGGGGGGGGGGGGGGGGGGGGGGGGAGGGGTGGTGGAGGGCGTCTACCCGGGGGGGGGGAACTGGGGACCCTGTTCATTCCAGACGGGCTGTGAACACATGACGGTTTTCCCCCCGCTGTGCGGCTTCTCCACAATCCCACTGGAATCGGGAGGCCTCCGCGGGCCAGACCGTGGCACCTGTCAGGCCCTACGTGGCCCCAGAGGGCAGGGCTGGGGCAGCTCTCCCAGTGCGGGAAGAAGACAGGAAGCCTCGCGGGCCCTGCCGGCCCAGGCCAGTGTCCCCCCAGGGCGGGCGGGGCCCAGAGCCCGGCGGGCCGGCTCTTCCCTGAGAAGGGCTGAGGCTGGGTGCAGACAGTGTGAGGCTCCAGGAGCTCTGGATATAACTAGAACTCTGTGGAGCGGAGCCTCCCCAAGGCCTAGGGAGTGCAGCTGGATGCCGCGTCCCCCTTGTTTTAGGTAAGTGGGGGGGTGCCCATCTCTGACAGGTGACAGCTCCTTTCTAGATTCAAAAAGTTCTGTGAGCCAATGAAGCCTGCTGGGCCTAGGGGTCCTTGGCGGCTTCTGCCTCCTGGGGACATTGTGGTTTGGACAACAGAACCTGGCCTTCCATTTTCAAACTGCCAGCACCCCTCAGCTGGGCAGGGGGAGCCGGGGCTGCTCTGTGGAGTCTCCCAGGTCTCACGCTCCGTGGGGAGGAGGAACAGCGTTTCCCAACGCCAAGCGGAGACCTCCGCCTCACAACGCTCCCCTCCGCAGCAGCCCGCTCCAGACGGGAGGCTGCAGTGCCCGGAGGTGGCTGGAGGGTGGAGGCGGCAGGAAGCGAGCCACCCGCCCCCCACTCCCCCCCACCACGCAGGGCGGCCGTACTGGCTCCTGTCTTGCCTGTTTTACGGCACCCCAAAGGCTGCTTGCTGCTCAGACCACCAGGGCCGGTGGGCTGCTCCCGCAGGGCCCCAGAGCCCCTGGAAACCCGCACTCTGGCCTCCACCCCTGCAGGGCCTGCCCTCTTCCTCCACCTAGGACGTGGCTCGTGGGTCCTTCGTCCCAGCCTGGTGAGGAGCACCGTGGCGGGCAGGGAGTCGGCCTCTCAGGGACCCTCTTGGGTCCCTTTCTACGCCAGCATGTCAGCTGTGAGGAGGATGTGTCTGGTGGGGAAGGGTGACAGATCTACAGGGGCCTCGTACCCCCTCGCCCCTGTCCCCCAGTGCAGCTGGTCTCCCGCAAGGCTGCCCTTGTTTGCTTTTTAGAGACGCTCCTGTCCGGCCCACCTGGCCACGCAGCTTTAACCTTTTTTTTTTGTTGGTTGCTTTTTTTTTTTTTTTCAGCCAAGGCTTAGTCCACATGCCAGACAGAATGAAGGCAGAGGGTCCCTACTGCCAGCCCCTCCCCGGCCTCCTCCCCCGACCTCCTCCCCATAGCTCTCTGGTCATGAAGACCCCAACCAGTGAGACCACGTGATGCCCCGCGATGCCCCTTTCATGTAAGGGTGGGGAGGAGCCCACCTGTGCCAGGAGACAAGGCCGAGGGCTGAGTCTGTCTGGAGTAACTGGGCTCTGGGCACAGCTCGGGGGGGACTGGGACGAGGCCGGTGTGGGGGTGACACACACGGGAAGCCCGGAGGAGGAGGTGCTATGCATTTGCCCGTGCGTGAGGTCAGCGGCCCCAGAGATAGGGACGACCGTCCCTCACCTTAGTCTTTAATGCCGGCTGGACAGAGGCAAATCTTTCCAGCGCCTGACAAAAGCCGGGGCACCACGAGTGCATCACAAATAATACATGGGCAGCTCAGGTGGCAGCGCCAGGCGGCAGGCGGGAGCGCCGGCGGTGCGGAACGCTGCGCCGTTCCCAGGAGACCCAGGCCGGTCCTGGGGCGGGTCCGGGCCTGGCCAGCGGCCTGTCCCAGGTCTGGAATCAATCCCATCTGCTTAGGTCATCTCCAACAAGGAACGTGACTCTATTTTGACGCAGAAACCTGGTGGCAGGTGTGAGGGGGACCCAGCCACACAGCCACAGAGCTCACAAGGAGTCAGCGTGTTTTGAGTGGGGTGGGGTGGGGTAGCTGGCAGAAACAGAAGCTTGTCAAAGGTGAGCTATGGAGGAGACAAGACTTGGGGGGGGGCGGGGGCTACATGTTCTGAAGTCTTCTCGTAGAAACTCGGTCTCCCTGACCCTTCCCACGGAACCATCCAAGATCGGGGTTCCCAGGTGAGGATGGCAGCATCCTCAGACCAAGAGGAGCCTCTCCATCCTGCCCCTGCCCCCCAAAAGACAGCGGGCCAGGGCAGCTCAGCTTAGCGCAGGCACCGTGGGGCATGCGGCGGCGGCGGCGGCATGTGCGCAGGGGACAGATGGATGACAGCGTGGATGGGTGGCCAGGCCGCTCCAGAGCCGTTTTGCTTTCCCTTCACTTGCAAGATGTCCTCACGGGGCGCTCCCCCTCCCCTCGTGTGCATTTTATGGAGAGGTCTGTCATCTGGGGCCAGAGAGTCACATAAATAAGAACACTGTCTCATAAAATGCAGCTCGGATCAGAAGTCGATGGTGGGCTAAGGGTACTGTGTACCTTCTATGACGAATGTCCTGGCCTTGGAAGAACTAAATGGGTCCCCTGGTGATAAAAGAAAGATTTAGAGACCAGAGTTTACAGCTGTGGGAACACAGAGGCGCGGTATGATGCGGGGCAGGGGATGCACAAATCACTTGGTGAAGAGCACACATTCTCCTAAAACGTAAAAGAAAAAATATATATACACACACATGTGTGCATATATATATGCATATATACACACACGCACACACACATATAAACTAATGACAACAAATAACTTGAATACAACTCTCCAAGTCCCTGAAGCAGCAAAGCATAAATGAGAAGATGCTGGTGGCGGGCGGTGGGGGAGATGGGAGGGGCCTCGAGCCAGGAGTGGAGAGAATAAATAAACGCCAAAGAAACCCAAACTGCTTTGCAACGCGCCGAACGTATTTGTTTTTCCTCCTCTAGGTAACCATTTATCCCTCAGAGCAAAAGATTCCTAAACCCTCCCGGTGGAGCCAGGTTGCAGACAAGGCGACAGTTGCCTGGAGTCTTCCATACCACCATCTGGCTGTAAAACCTCCACAGCCCAGAGAGGAGGAGGCCCCACCCAGCTCTGGACACAGCCAGGTGTGGGTCAGGCGTGGATGCCCATGAGAGAGAGCTGCGACTCAGCCTGGGGCCGCCAGGGAGCTGGACCCTTCCCCCCCTGCCCCCACCCCCACCCCCGGTGACCGGCCCCTGCCCTGTGTGCCCTGTGGGTCCTGTTGCCGGCCGCCAGGGCCTCAGGTTAGACCTCTGATCAGCCTAGCTCTGTTCTTCGGGAACCCATTGGGCCCGAGAGGCTGGTGGTCGGGGAGCACCTACCTTCCATGGGGGTGTTGGGGTCTGGGCGGTTGGCAAACACCACGTCTACATACTCCAGCTGCAGGCGCTCCAGAGAAGCCTTCAGACCTGCCAGGGATGGGGGGGTTACTGCTGTTAGCACATCTGGACAGTTGTGGACCCTCCCTGTGCCCAGCTCAAGGGACGGAGACCCCCACCCCTGCATCTGGAGCTGTGACACAGTGGACGGATGGATTCCTTTGGTGAGAAGCCACCATAGGAATGAGGTATGTCCCAAAGGGAGAGAGGAGCCACAGGTCCGATGCCCTGGGACAGGACAAGCCCAGGTCCTTAGCCCATGGCTGGTGTTGGAACAGGTTATGATGCAAGGAGGGACGGCACCTGTCAGGCCCCTGCAGAGGCCCTGGCTGCGGAGCTCACCAGCCAGTCCTCCTATCTGCTCAGAACCCAAGGTAGACACGTGGGCTCAGTGGGGTGGGAGGGCCTGGGATCGAGTCCCCCCCCCCCCGCATTGTTTCATAGAGTGAATACTACCTTAATAAACTCAACTAGGAAAGCTGCCAAGGCGGTAAGAGCACAGGCTAAGCTCACATCCGGGCAGCCCCATTTGAAACCCACTCGCCGCCTGGCTGGGGTCTAAGGGAAGGATCTCATCAGAGCTCCAGGTGTCTCGGAGTCAGGGCCTCTGCTGGGCGTGGGGCGGGGCACTGGTTTTGGGGGCCCACCCCGGAGTCCCTCCTCACCTTCTATTATGTGCTTCCGGGACAAGCCCCGCTCCGTTTCCGCTCTGAAAAACAGCCCGGCATGTGAGGATGCAAGGGGTGTTAGGGAGTCTTTAGGGATCGTATTTTGTTATTTACTCATTGTGTTGGTCCTAGGGCTTAAACTCAGGGCCTGGGTGCTGTCCCTGAGCTCTTTTTGCTCCTGGCTCTACTACTTTGAGTGACAGCGCCACTTCCAGTTTTTTTTTTTTTTCCCCATAGATAATTGGGGACTTTGCTGCCTGGGCTGGCTTCCAACCATGATCCTCTGATCTCAGCCTCCTGAGTAGCTACACTGGTGCGGGCTGGGAAGAGGTTTATGATGCTGCATCAGGCCAAAAAGGTAAGTCAGCAAATATGAGGTGCAGCCCAGCTCCCCGTGGGGGCCACCACAGGCTCGGGCTGAACTCCCACGGGGCCAAGCAGAGGGCTGCACGCTGACCCCCGGGGGTGCCATCTCCCGCTTTCACCCTTCCATCTCACTTGGATTAAAAAAAAAACACATTGAAAATACAAGTGTGTGTGTGCTTACCTCTTCTCAGTTCTGGGGGCTGCTTGGTAGGCATCCTACCATCATACCTCAGTCTTGTTTTTTACAGGTTATTTTAGGGATGGAGTCTAGTGAGTGTTCTCAAACTCTGATCTACATCTCTGACTCCTGAGCAGCTAGTATTATAGGCATGAACTATCTTTGGTTATTATCCATGCAGGGTTCTGATAGATGACTGGGTAGAAAGGCTCTGGGTTTGAACTCAAGGACTTGTACTTTCTAGGCAGGCATTCTATTTGGGCCACAACCCAGTCCTTTTTGCCCTGGCTGGGATAGACTGTGACCCTCCTATTTATACTTCCTGCACACATCAATTACTAAGCCCAGATGTTTATTGGTTGAGATGGGGGTAGGGGGGGGTCTTGTCAATTTTTTGTGACCCTCTTGATCTCCTCTTCCTAAGTAGCTAGGATTACAAATCTGAGGTGCCACACGCAGCCATATGTGTAATAAATTTATGTGACAGAGCCTGCCCAGCTTCAGCGGCAACAAAGAGCCCGATACTAGATGGGGTGACATCCCAGGGATGGGGGGGTAGTTTGGATAGCTCACTAACTTCCTGTTTTCCAGAAGTTTTAGGATGTTACCCTTGTAATCAGGGGGAAAAAAACATGGGAGGAAAAATAAAAATCAAGTGAGGCTTGAATATGAGACAAGCCAGCCGCAGCCTGGGGTCTGACAGCCCACCCTCCTGCAACATCCTCCCACCAGAGAACCCACCAACCACCGGTGGCAACAGCACCTACTTTCCACCCCAGAAGATCTTGGTGGTGATGACGAGGCTGGACCGTCTGTGGGATAGAAAAAAAAGAAGGCATTGGACACGGTCCCTGGGTACTCCCTCAGCTCACAGCACACAGCCCCTCCCCGAGCTGGGAGCCGGGGTGTGGATGGCGGGGGGGGGTGGGGGGGGTTGGGGTAGGGGGGTAGGGGTGGATTTCTGCAACACACGCCATGTCTGGAGTCCTGGTACTCCCTCACCATGCAGCCAGCCCCAACTGCAGGCCAGCACAGGGCTGGACAGCAGAGCCTGAATCTTTTCCCCCCTCTGTGCTGGGGACATCGGGCTGTGGCTTTGGTCAGGACCCCAGGAGAGCAAGAGCCAAGGTCCCTTCCAGTGGAAGAATGTAACAGTCCTGTGTGTGACAGTTACCTCCGGTCTCCCTGGGGACCACCAAGGCAGGCGGCTGCTCCCGCCGCACGCACCCAGCGCGATCTGGGGCCAGAAGCATCAGCGGCTGCCCAGCGCCCACCCCAGGCCAGAGGGACGCTGACCCAGCAGGCTGCTGGACTGGCTAATCTGTGCAGCTTGAATTTGAAAGCAAAGAGGACCTCATTGGGGATCCTTGAGGGCTGAGAACAAACAACCTGATGGGGTGCATGAGAGAAAGGGTGTCCAGAGCCCATGCCAGGTGGGGTGGGAGCTGCCTGCAAACCAAGTGAGATTCAGAGTGGCAAGTGGCGGGGGGAGGGGGGAGGCAGGGAGGCAGGGAGGAGAGCAAGCGTGGAGCGGGGCTCGGCCATCCATGGGAGCAGGGGCCTCTGCTGAGAAGGGACCTCAGGCCCCAACAGCCTCCATCACCTTCCTGGAGGCAGCCCTGAGGGATGGGGGCCGGGGCACTAGGCTGAAGTACTCCTAGTTCTTAGGGGACCAGGACTGTCCAGCCAGCCTGGGAAGGTAAGGACCAAGTCCAGACAGCCTGCACAGAGGGTCTGAAAATGCTCCACTCACAGGTGGGGCCCGTGAGCCCCTCCTCCGGGCTCTTCTCTTTGGCACCCAGGTTCCTCTGATCCTAAGTGCTCTACACAAGAGGCCTTTGTACGTGGCCTTCCACAGTGGGTGCCTGCTGCTGGCCCTGGCCACTGCGGGAGCCCTTTGGCTAGAGACTGCACGTGAACGCCAGGCCTCTGCTTCCCTGAGGAGCGGGGTCAATAGGAGGCGCAGTGCGGCCGGTGCTCCGGTCTCCATGCTCCTGCTCTCTAGCAGAGCCGCCTCTACCATGCGGAGAGCTGGACTTTACACCCACAGGGGACTTGAAGACCCTTAGTCCTAGCTCCTTGAAGGGAAGCCCCCTGTGGTGTGGACACTGGATTCCCTTGAAGAAGCTACTTTCATTCTGGAACAGTCTCTCCATTGATTGATTGATTGCACTGGTACTGGGGCTTAAACTCAGGGCCTAGGCACTGTCCCTTAGCTTTTTTTGTTCGAGGCTGGTGCTCTACCACTTGAGCCATAGCTCTACATCTGGTTTTTGGGTGGTTTACTGAAGATAAAAGTCACAAGGACTTTCCTTCCCCAGGCTGGTTTTGAACCTTGATCTTCAGATCTCAGTTTCCTCCATAGCCTGGATGACAGGTGTGAGTCACTGGCACTCAGCTAAAGTCTCCCCTTTCAGCAAGGACTTCCAGGCCTTGGCCAGGGCCTGACAAGGTGACCCCTGGATGTTCCATTTGTAACCAACCAGCAAAGAGCAACCTCCAAGCCCTCATTCTTCCCAACCCAGCGCCATCCAAGCCCAGGCTAGCGCCAGGCAGCCTGCTCACCCCAGCCAGGAATCCCAGAATGCAACTGCTGCCCTGTGCCACCTCCGACCCTGCCTTCCCTGTGTGTATGCTCTGGGGACAGACTGCAGAGAGAACCGAGTAATTACCTCCATCCCTTCTTCTTAATGATGTTTCCTAATACCACTTCAGCCCTGCAAAGCAAGAGCAAGACATGGGGATTGCATCATGGCACGGCTGAGAGAAATCAAGCCCAGCCCCACAGTGACAACCCTCTGTAAACTAAATGTCACTGGCGCTGGCAGTGTGGCCCCCGCCTGGCAGCTCGTTCTGGAGGGGGCGTGGCCTGGGGCTGCCCCAGGCTGGTAGGGGGAAGTTCTGCTATTCTGCTATTCCCCTGAGGAGCCTGTGGGCCTCTGTAGGTTCCTGGAGCAGCAGCCACAGCTCTGTGGAGAAAGGGAAGGCCCACGGCCACGCATCTGCCCGCTTCCTTGGCCTGCTGGAGATTCACTGAGAGAAATGCCTGGCAATGCTTCACAGGCCAGATCTCCACACGCACCTGTTTGTAAAAGGCATCCTCTGTGTTCAGACAACCAACACCGGCCCAAAGGTGGGACTTCCCGGAGCACGGCATGCGTGTCTGCACGTATGCACACGGGCATGCGCGCTGGCACGTGTCCTTCTTGTTTCTCGATTTGGAACACAGAGAGATGCCAGGCTGCCCGCTCTTTGTTCTGCTTTGATGCCACTCCGGGTTTTGCGTCAAAGCTCGGGCCAGCTGGGGTCACGAGCAGGCTGTTCCAGCCTCGCTTGGCACCGCAGTGCTGGATTAACTTTTAAGAACTTTCTGTGTGTAGCAAAATGTTTCTGAGCAAAAACAACAGACGGGAATGAGCCATCCCCGTGCTACATTCCAATTATAAAAGCGCTTGAGTCATCCGCTCAGAAATAATGGGCTCTAATTTGCAAGCTGTTTAGCATGCATTCTGAATGCGCCTAAGTTATGGTCAGGATGCATGGGAAATTCACCCAGCCCTGGCCTCTTCCTTTCGTTCTGAGGTCCCTGACCACGGGTCTGGAGAGGAGGGAGGTGGGGTGGGGCTGCAGTGACTGAAGACCTCGGTCTGGCCCAAGCCTGTTGCTGGTTATCCTGGCTGCAGACTGCGAATGTGGAAGGCTCACAAGTCACCAGAAATCCTGCAGTCCTCTGGAAAATGCCCAAATGAGTGTCAGCGCGAGAAGCATGATGTGTACCTGGCCAGCTCAGTCAGCAAAAGGGCTGGTGCTGGCCGACTGCCTACCCCAAGGGCACTCTGAGTAGACATTGCTCTCTCAGGCCTTGTCTCCTAGCCACGGGCTCCTCAGAGGCCCTGGCCCAGGACCCAGTGTGCTTGCTCTGCATGCCAGTCCTATGCGTCCAGGGGAGGGCAGGGGGCGTGGGGAGGGTCATGCAGGCCGCTGAGCAGTGGAGGGGTGCGGGACCTGTGTGCACAGGGCTGGGTCTTCTGAAGCTGCTTGCTAGGTGCACTCGTGGGCAGAGCCCAGACAGGAGCTGGGCTAGCGAGGAGGCCCAGGGAGGGAGGGGCCTCTGTGCTGGCATCTGGGCTGCTTTGACCTCAGACTCTTCAGCTCAGTGAATCTGTCTGGAAAGCGTTTCCTCTTGATTGGAAACCGCTGTTAGTTTGGAAAGAGTAGGAGGGGACTGTGGCACTGAAGAGATGGAAAGGCTGCGGATGGGGATTGGAGAAGGTTTAGGGGGACGGGGGGCGGCGGGGGGCGGCTCCCCACTGTCAGCCCCCTACTCCAGGGCTGGGACTTGGGCAGGGGCTCAGCTGGGTTCCCTGATGCTGGGTGCTGAGACCCGCTGCAGGCCGCAGGTCACAGCTCAAGCTTCATGAGACAGGCGGCAGGCCCCACGGCCAGGGTCCCCAGCAATCCAGAGCTGCAGCCAGCCCAGCCACGGGCTGGAGCGGGGCGGGGCAGAAAGAGGACGGAGAGAGAGCCCGCAAATGAGTCCACAGACAAAAGCTGAGTTTTGGAAATAAGAAGCAGGAGAGTGGATGATTTGATTCCAGCCAGTCTTTAAAATTGAAGCCAAGCGGCCTGGCTGGAGAGAGCGGAGTTTGGACATCATTGAGTAGGAAAAGCTCACTGCCAAGATGGGAGGTGCTTCCTTCAGCTCGAGGCCAGGCCTCGCTCCAGCGCTAAGATTAAGCCACATTCCCTGCAGTTCTAACTGCATCATTAAGACATGGAAATGTCAGGTGCGTGTGAGCGTGCGTGCGCGCGCATGGGCAGAGCTTACTGCAGGTCGCCACACGCCAGACCACAGCTTAACCACAGCTCAGGCCCGGCGCACTGTCTTTCGCACCAGAAGGACTGTGGTCACTTCGGTGCTAGGGCGCTCGGGGAGCAATTCTCGGCTCATAAAAATGCCTCTTGAGGCCATTTACGGTTTAAGCAAGGAGGCAGAGTGGAAGGCAAGGTTGGGATACTCTGGGGAGCAAGAATTCCAGATACCAGCCGGGCGCTGGTGGCTCACGCCTGTAATCCTAGCTACTCAGGAGGCTGAGATCTGAGGATCCTGGTTCAAAGCCAGCCCGGGCAGGAGAGACCGTGAGACTCCTATCTCCAATAAACCACCAGAAAACTGGAAGTGGCGCTGTAGCTCAAGTGGTAGAGCGCTCGCCTTGAGCTGAGGAGCTGAGGGACAGCGCCCAGGCCCAGAGTTCAAGCCCCACGGCCGACAAAAAAAAAAAAGAATTCCAGATACCAGAGTTCAGGCTCTTCCCAGGTATGCTGTACCTCCTTTCCTGTGTGTGTGTGTGTGTGCGCGCGCGCGCGCGCGTGCGTGCGTGCATGTATCTGTGAGTATGCGTGGGGAGGGGGGAGAGGGAAACACCTACTTGCCAGCTGCGTAGACTTCGGCTGTGTCAAACAGGTTGATGCCATTGTCGTAGGCCAGGGTCATGAGCTGCTCTGCCATCTGAAAGGAGAAAACAGGAGTGACTCGTGTTCCACACTGTCTGCCAGCCCAGCCGGTGCCCAGGCCTGCACCCAGGCCTGGCTGGCTCCTCTCCCTCCCTCCCCCTGACCTGTGGGCCGCGAAGGCAAACTCTCAGAACCATCCTTTCAGGAGAACAAAGAAGGCAAAAGGGATGAAGACACCGCTTATGAATTTCTTCAGATCAGGGACTACCTATCTTTTTTTTGGGGGGGGGAAGGGGGCCTTGAACTCAGGGCCTGGGCGCTGTCCCTGAGCTTCTTTTGCTCAAGGCTTGCACTCTACCACTTGAGCCACAGCGCCACTTCCAGCTTTTTAGGTAGTTTATTGGAGATGAGTCGCATGGACTTTCCTACCCAGGCTGGTTTTGAACCTCAGACCTGTGCCTCCTGAGCAGAGGATTACAGGCGTGAGCCACCGGCGCTGGGCCAGTGAATGTGTTTTAAGCTCTGTTGTGTCTAGTTAAATCGCACTGACTTGTCTGTGGCAATATGAAGACTGCATTGTTACCTTCTTCAGACAGCGACACAGAAGGCTCACGGCTACCGGCCCACCCTAGCTGTCCACCAGGTCTTGCCCCTTGGGCTGAGCCTGAGCTCCACCAGCAAACTCCAACCGAGAACCAGGAACTGGGGAGCCTGCCTGCACCTGCCCAGCAGGAGTCTCCTTCCCCCCCCTCCGGCCTGGCCATGTGTCCCTCAGGATAACGCGGCTATCTGTCCGTGAGGGTCACATGGGCCCAGGCTCAGCCCAGGACGCCAGGCCTCCCCCCACCCCAGGAACCCCAGGCTTGGCTGAGTAATTCTTGTGACATGCTCTGCCCCCAGCCACTGCAGGACTCTCTACAGAGCTCAGACGCCCAGGAGCCAGGCAGACGTGAGGAACAGCGGGGGAGCCATGGGGGACCCCACAGGAGGCCCAGCACGGGCGGGTGAGTCCACCCCCACGCTGCTCAGGGGAGGGAGGTGCAGCGTTGCCAGATCCCTTAGGTTTTCAACAGATTCCAGGATCCCAGGGACCTTGTCCCTAGGGAAACGCAAACAGTTCAGAGATTGTGGGGCTCCAAGCCAAGCTGCTGGGCGGCTGAGGTTGGAGGCAGGAGCTCAGGGTGTGGGGTCTCTGGATTCACCAGCAGGGCTCTGCTGTTCCTCACTGCGTGGCTCCAGAGTATCAACAAGGCAAATGCATCATCGCTACCGCCCTTCCCCTCTGGGCTGCCTTGCACTGGCTCCGCCAGGCGCTGTTCTACACGGGAGGGATGCATCGTGCTAGCCAGGCTGAGCTGTACCCAGAGCCAGGCCCAGCCCCCGCCCTGCTACTTCAGGATCTGCTGCATTTTGGGCGGGTCCCAGGACACAGGTGCACAAAACGAAGAAGGGAGAAGTCTCAACTCCCTGGGCAGCAGCCGGCGAGCCTACCAAGACCAGAGGCTTCTATTCCAGATAATCAAAGCCAAGGCCTTCCCTGACCCTACGTCCTGACCTCCCGCCCCCATCCCAGCACCCCGCCCCGGCTTTGCCTTTGCTGGCCTGGCCTCAGGCCCGCTCTCTGCCTCTGCCTTCCCCTCTGTCCGGTACCACCCGGGAGCCTCATCCGCCCTCCTGGCTCTGCCCTCCTCTTCTGTGGGCCACTGCTTCAGGGTGCCCCAAAAGTATGGTGTCCCTGGACCCCTTGAGGGTTCGTGCAGGTTCATGCAAGGGAATTATGTGAAAAGTTATTCTCTACCTGGCACTACAAATGTCCCTGTGTGAGGAGGCAGCAGAGAGCTCACAGTCGGGAGGAGGAGATAGGGAACCATGCTGCGGAGATGGGAGCGGGTGAGGCGGCCAGCAGCTGGCAGAAGCCAGCAGGGCCCGGAATGACCGTCCAACAGGGCCCCTAGAGGAGGGGGCACAGCCCTGTGCCACCCGAGCTGGGCTCAGCTCAGCAACAATGAGCTCACATCGTGTGTGTGTGTGTGTGTGTGTGTGTGTGTGTTTTGCGTAATGGAGATTAAACTCAGTACCTCAATCTCTTATTTGGTCTATTCTGCCCAGGGCTGGCATGCTACCAACTGAGCCACACCTCCACTCCTAGCTTTTCGTTGGCTAATTGAAGATAAGTCTCATGGCTTTCCTGACTGGCTTTGAACCATGATCCTCAGATCTCAGCCTCCTGAGTAGCTTGGATTACAGGTGGGAGCCACCGGCACCCCCTTTGGCTTTGACGTCACCCAGTGAACAGTCATTTGTTAGGACACTGATATATTCCCCATAGCACTCATCCATCAGAGAGCATGCATTTCCGGCGTTCCCGCGCTTGTCTTCTGTGACAGATGGCTGCCGAAGGCAGGCACCTGTCATTCGGTGCTGCTCACTGAACATGAGCTAAATAAGGCAGCGTCCTCTAGCTGGGGAGCTGGTGACCCCTGACTGGCCACTCCTGCCACCTCCTCCCTGTCCTGCGTGCTGCTGGCCCTGCTATGCCCACCCCTGGGAGGTCCCCTCTCCCTGATTTCCACAATGTGTGCCCCAGAGAACGGTCACCCTGAACACGCCTGGTTCTCTCGCAGAGGGGAAAGCCTGGCCGATCCTGAGGGTGGCAGCCCCTGCAGGACCTGCTGAAGATGGGGAGCCAGCTTAGCCTCCTTCACAAAGACAGGTTTAACCGTGACCCCTGTGACGCGGGAATGGCGCACGGGGTGACTGGACACGGGAGGTTTCAGGGCCGGGAAACTGTGCACTGCCGTGATTTGGGGGTCTTCCGTGCATTTCCCCCACTGAACTGCAGTGCTAACCTGCAGACCGCAGTAGATGTTGTTTTCATTTGCTCTACAGGTCCCTGTCCTCATTTGTTTAACTGAATCTCTACTATGGGACTCTGATTCTTTCCAGTGTCAGAGATACAGAACTGGAGTCAGAAGCAACCTCAGGTGACAACGGAGGCCACCTCCAGTCAGCCCAGCCCCACGAGGGGACAAGCGACCCCCCCGCCCTGGTAGGGGTCCCTCAGAGGCGTGAGGCTCAGGTATGGCTGCATCTCTATGGGCCTGAATAATGCCGATAGAGCATTGAGTGAGATGCGGCACAGATTTCCCAGGTGTGGCTCTTGCTGCATTCCTGCCCCAACTCAGCCTCAAAGCCTGTGCGTGACAGGGAGGGGGGCAGCGGTGTGAGGTCACAGCCTGGAGGCCTGACTCTGCCCAGGGCAGTTCCACCAGTGGCTGGCCACGGACTCTTAGAGTTACTAACACCATCCACTTCCTTCTACCTCACCGGGAGGGACAAGGCGATTTGTCCGGGTGTGCCACAAAACATGGCTGAGGTTTGGGGGATCTGTGTGTGGGGATACGGGGGTGGGGAGGGCAGGGAGTGCTTGATCCTTTCCTGCAATGCACCAGGCAGTAAATGATCCAAAGGCTCCAGTTCTCGGCTCTGCCTTTACAGTGAAAGTCACGGAAGTGTGATGGAATGGGCGTGGCTGTGTGCCAATAAAACTTTATTTGCAAGAACAGCCTGGAGAGTCAGGAAGTAGATTAGGTTAGCAGGGGCCATGGGGTGATAAAAAAAATGCCAGAAACAGTGGTGAAGGTTGTAAAGGAATAGGAAGGAACCAGTGCTAGGGAACTGGACCCTTGAAAGGATCAATTTCACAGATCATGGATTTGATTAAGAAGTAACAGTAAAAGGCAGTGCAGAGGCGTCCCAGAGGCTTGCCAGCTCCATCGGGCAGCAGAGACCCGGCCTCTGCCTCTGGGCAGCAGCCAGGGCCACTCACACTCGACATATTGATTTCTTTTGACAATAACTGTAGGATTTAATACAAGAATTCCTCCTGCTCCTCCGCTCAGTCATTTTTTGCCTGCTCCAATCTTCCAGATCCTGGACACTGTCATGCATTATGTCCTCTGTCCGCCCAACTCGGCCTTATCTGCAGATGACCTCCAGTATCTTTATCCCTGGGGGAGACTTGGTGGCGGGCCACCCTGAGCTACCAAGGGGTCATTCGTCAATGTTCTCTGGTGTGACCAATTTGTCACGCCAGGGAATGCCAGACGTCACCTACAGGATGGCTCGCGTCTGTCACAGGACGTCACAGCAGCGCTGTCTGGGAGCGACACCCCTTTATGGACTCTTCCATCCACACTGAAAGTGAAATGGGCTGGATGCCAGGGCCGTGCCTGTAATCCTAGTGACCCAGGAGGCTAAGATCTGAGGACCACAGTTCAGCGCCAACCCAAACAGGAAGGTTTAAGAATCTCTTATCTCCAATTAACCATCAAAAGGCTAGAAATGGAGCTGTGGCTCAACGGGTAGAGCACCAGCCTTGAGTGCAAAGCTAAGGGACAGTGCCCAGGGCTTGAGTCCAGGCCCCAGTACCTACACTCACACTCAAAAAAAAAAGTGAACGGAGGCCCAGTTAGGCGCTACTTATTTAGAGCAAACCACACAGGCCTTCTGGCTCTGATGTCTCTTCTAAGTGGAAAGAAGCAGTCTGGTGGCTCAGATGAAGCCTTTGGCCTGCGTTAGACATTCTTGACTTCATCCTAAAATAGCCCACGTCCAGCAACCTCAGAATGTGGCGGGTGGGGAGCGGGGAGGTAGTCAATCGTTCTAAGACCAGCTACTGACATAAAAAGCAAAACCAGAGATGAGCAACTACAGCTCACAAGGTCTCAAATCAATTCACTTATTAATGTTTAAAGAGCAGCTCTGCCAACAGAACACAGGGCACAGGTGACAGTGCGTCTGGCACAGGTGCCCCGAGCTCTTGGAACAGCGCTACTCCTCTTTCCGGATATCCAACCCCCCTCCCCCCGTCCCCCAGCCCCCGTCCCCAAACCCCAACTGTCTAGAGCATAACCTGTCTGAAAATTCATCCCTCTCCTCTCTCCTTCTGAGAGACCCCACAACGCTGGCAGAGTCTGACGGGCTCTCCCTTAATGTCCTCCTTGTAGCCCAATGGTGCGGAGCTAAGGCCCAGCAGATGTGCTCAGCTATGCACCCACAGCGGTACTGAGGGGCGGTGCGGTTAACAGCGTGGAAGGACACCAACCCACTCAAGACTCTCTGGGGGAACCGCAGCTGCTGCACCGAAACGCCAACACGGGCAAGCGCTGATGTTTTACGCTCACACAGGCGCGCTGAAGGGCGAGCTGGGGCTGGGGGAGCTGTGGCACAGGTGTCACCCGCCCGAGGCCCCCGGGCTTCCAGGAGTGGAAGGGATTACCGAGACTCAGCACCAGTGCGGGGATGGCACCAGGGATGGCATCTTCCTTGGCCCGTGTGGCCTGCTGGGCCGGGGCAGGGCACCCTCCACAAACAGAAAGAGGGCGGCTCCCACGAGCCACTCTAGTCCAGCGCCAGGGCTGAGCCCCGGCTGGACGCTAGGTCCAGGGAGCCCCGTCTTACCTCGTCGGTGATCTGGCCTCCAAAGGTTACCCATGTTCCTGGAAGGAAGCACAGAGATTCAAGTCAGGCAGTCTACCGGGACCGTATCTGTCCTGTGGGTGCAGCCGCAGGCCACAGGGGGCCACGTTACTCTGCAGTTCTGTATGGGGACAGCTGACGCTCAGGACAAGTCTCCAGACTAAGGAGGCAGGAGTCCTTAGGGCAGCTAGCCGGCCGCAAGCCCTGGAGGGCACTGTGGACCAGGCTCTGATTCCAGGGACCCCTTGAAGCCACGGGCAAAAGGGTTCCACGCAAGGTCCTTGCTGTTGCTGGGGGGGGAGGTGTTGAGGCCAGAGGGGCCTATCATGTACTCCATAAAAGTGTTAGACAGGGGATTCTTCAGACAGAGCTCACATCTGGAGAGAGAGATAAAGGGCAAAATCAGAGGCCTTTCCTGGGGGAGTCTCTGAGAAGCTGACCCCAGTGAGAAGTCTTCCCAGCATGCCGAGGGCTGGGAAAAGCTGGGACTTTCTTCTGGGGGCAGCGGGGCTCCCCGGTCTCCTCTGCCCATCTGCCAAGGCTGCAGCCCTGTCTGCTCCTCCTCCCCGGCTGCCTCCTGGTTCTCACAGCAACCCGGCCCCCCGAATCCCAGGCTCTGGCCTTCCCTCCTTCACCCATACTCACCAAGCCCCAGGCAGGAGACCCGCAGGCCGGACTTGCCCAGATTCCTGAAAAACAAACAAACAAACAAACCCAACAACCTCATTTGAGTCTTCCACATTGGGACAAGATGCCGCCAGCCAGGCTCTGCTGTGATGCCTCTCTGGTCTGTTCCCCCACCAGCCCCTCGGAGCCAGGGCTCTGCTCCCTGCCCTGGGGTGACACCCATCTCCTGGGCCCTCACTGGGCGTGCCGCGGTGACGCAGCGCTGACTCGAGGGCACATGCCGAGGGATGCCATCTTGTATGGGCTGCAGCAGGGCTGGCGTAGGCCTGTGGTGTGTCCACAGGGTCCCGGGCTGAGTTCTCCTCTCTCAGCTTGACCAGAGGTCACACTTGGGACTTGGTGGGTCACTACTCCCCTCTGGAGAGCCACAGGGCTGGGCTGTGTCCCTGTGACCTTGAGGCTGGCAGTTTGGAGGACAGTTCAGTTCTCTAGAGAAGTAGCCCCCAGAGCTGCCCGGCGACATCGAAGGCCCGGGAGGTGTCCATGGTGGGGTGCACTCCAGAGCCCACGCACGTGGGCCTCGAGCCATCACCGGCATCCTTAGGAGGCTGTGGGGCCTAGAGCGTCTGGAGCCAGGCCCCTCTGTCAGCTGGGTTTGGCAGGCCTCCTGCTTGAGGTCCTCATGGTAGAGACACTGGATGGCATGCAGAGCCAGAGCAGGGAGTGAGGAGCGGGCAGCTGCCCCTGGGCGCAGGCCCATGGAGGTGCTGTGTGCCCAGTCCTATTTATGGGTGAAACGGGTGTGTCCCGCCCCAGATGGTGAAGCTGGCAAGTGGCAGCCCCCGCGAGCGGGGCCAGACCCACTTCCCTAGAGAGGCGGGACTGACTTCCTGGGATCTACACGGTGCTGCTCACCTCCGTGATGCACCGAGAGCCAGCAGGCCTTCCTCGGGACCCGGCACCCCCAGGCACCCCTTCTTCTCCCTTTTGTGGAGTCTTTTGTCTCATCCTCAGATTACTCCACGCGAGTCTGGCCCCCCTGGAAGGTGGCAGGGAGCACCTGTTTCATGACCACTCTGACTGTCCCCAGAGTGGCAGATTTCCCTGGCCGCCAGACCCCTGCGGGGGCCTGCTGGATCAAAAGCGCTCGTGATATGGGTGTGTGCAGAGTCTCGCTAAACAGCTTGAGAACAACCACACTGTGTCACCCAATTGAAGGTTGTTTTAAATGGCCAGGTTTTCTTTCAAAATTTCCTGTCAAAATCATGCAGCTGCTAGCTGATTCCTCCCCCAGGAGGATTTTTTTCTTTTTCTCTAAATGAGAACTTAAAAGCCGCAGATTTCTCTTGCAGGAGAGCACTGGGCAGCTTTCCCACTGCTGGGGCCTGGGTCACAGGACTGGGAGACACACGCCTCTCTTCTCCAAGCTGCAGGAACCCAGCGAGACAGCACTGCACATGGGAAAAAGGCACCCAGAGAGATGGCACAGGATGTGGGGGAAAGTCCTTTTCCTTGTACAAAACAGACAGGGGACAAAACAGGGCTTTAATACTACTGTGTTAAAAAGGGAGATAAGGCTTCTGAGCTTTATTTCCCCTTTTCAGCCAGTGACGATCTCACAGCGCCCCAAGTCTTGCATGTATATGTCAACCATGCCACATGTGTGCAGGGCAGATGGACAAAAGGCCTGACGTTATCCTATGTAAGTTCTGTGGGTGCAGGGTCTACTGAGTAGAAAGGGAGACTTCTTCCTTTCTGGGTAGAAAGTAACTGGATGGACACAGTGCCTTATGCCTGCAATCTTAGCTATGTAGCTAAGACAGTAAAGTCTGTGAGACTCTTATCTCCCATAAGAAGCTAACCCAGGCAGGAAAATCTGTATGCCTCTCATCTCCAATTAACCATCAGAAAGCCAGAAGAGGTATAGATCAAGTGAGAGAGGACATGCCTTGAGCAGAAAAAAAAAGCTAAGGGACAGTGCCCAGACCCTGAGTTCAAGCCCCAGTACCAGCAAGCAAAGCAGGACGAGTAACTGTGGAGGGACACGATCAGGTTTCTCAGAAGAGATAGGAAACCCAGGGAGGCCTGGTCGGGAGCAGCACACCCCTCCGAAGATGCTAGGCCTTCTTCCAGAAAGTACTCACGGATGCCAATCCCGCCATGGCCCTGTTTGTCATGTCAGGGTGTTTGCAGAGCCCTGGACCCCACTGGGCTTGATCTAGATAAATAGATAAATCCAGGCATCTGGGAGGGAGGGTGGGCCTCTGCCTTTGTAAATTCCTGCCTGAGTGGACACAGGCAGCAATTTCTCCACTGCGATTTCCCTTGGTCAAAAAGCTTTAGGTGTATTTTCCTGAGAAATTGCCTTTTATCAGTAAAGTGCTGGGGCGAGGACTCAAACCCAGGCCCTCAGATGTTTATGGGGAGGCAGGTGAGGGCATGAGAGGAGAGGCTGAGGAGCAAGGACACCTGTTGCCCTCCAGCTGGGGAGGAGAGCAAGACTTGTCCTGCTCTTGAGTCCCATCGTCTGAGTCTGGCTGGCATGAGGCGAACCTGCTTCCCCAAAAGGCTCTGAGCTGTTTCTGGTGCTGCACAGGGACCCGGGGCGTGCGGCTCCTCTGTGGCTTCTCCACCCACCACCCACAGGAATACTTGAACAAAACTAGGACACTGCATGACGCTGGGACTACCCTGCCCCACTTGTTTCCCGGCTAAAATGATGGTATTAGTTCTGCCATCTGCTTCCAGGCCTCCGGAGAAGGAATGAGAAGGGACAGGGTCCCTCCAGGCTGAGAGCTTTCTATATAAGAACGACTGTGCGGTGTCGGGGGGGGGGGATGGAGCGCCACAGAACAGAGCAGATGGCACCTGCCGCTACTGGAACCCAAAAACCGCCATCTAAGGATCTTTCTTTTCTTCTGCAATTAACCTTCCAGTACTGGACCTTGAACTCAGGGCCTGGGCACCGTCCCTTAGCTTTTTCACTCAAGGCTGGCATTCTACCACTTGATCTACACCTCTTCTGGCTTTCTGAGGGCTAACTGGAGATGAGAATCAGACAAATTTTCCTGCGTGGGTTGGCTTTGAGTAGGGACAATGACAGACACGAGCCACCTCACTTCCTCTAAAGATTTTTTCTCCTAATGAAAATGACATCATGTTAACATAGTTGGTCAAAATCTCCAAACCCCAATATTGTTGATCTTTGTGGAAAAATGACTAATAAGGACTCCTAACTGGAGTGCCTGTCAGGTAGCCACCGATTGCCCAGCGCCGCTCGACATGGCACTCCGGGACTTTGTGAAGGATTAGAACCGGAAGATGCCAGGAAGTTACGGATTCTCTTAAAATGGAGTACAGGGCATTTCATTTTAGCCGTTTGGCTGGAGGACGAAAACCGGACGAGGCACGGGAGGGCAACCCTGTCTGGATAAGGGGTTTAGACCTGAGGGAGACAGGTGGTTCCCCCTTAGTGCCTGGCTCAGCCGTCACCCTAACAAGCCCCGCTGTGATGGTTAATCTCGGTTGTCAGCTTGATGGGACTGACAGTTGCCTGGCTGATTAATGAGGCGCACCTCCGGGTGTGTCTGTGCTGGAGTTTGCAGAGACGCTCTGATCTAATCAGTGGTTTAATTCCTTGATGGACTCATGATCTGAGGCACTGCTGAGAGGTGGTGAGAGGCAGGCGGTGGGGTCTGTTAGAGGAAGCTGGTCACTGGGGGCTATGCCCTGACCTGGCCACTTCCTGTCTCCACTCTCTGCTTCCTGTCCTCTGGGAGAGAGCTGCTCTGCTCTACCATACCTTCCTCACCAGAGTGACTGAACCCTCTGAACCCCCGAATCTGTTCAACAGTCTGCCTCATTCCTAAACTCCAGGCTTCTGTGTCCCCACCACAGGCTGGGACCTGTCTGCTCTCTTACTGGAGAGACGGGCTCTTGTGGCTAGAAGTGCTCCAGGTGGACCCGAACCCAGGTCCCCAGGCTGCCCACTCTTCACTGCCCCATCTTGCTCTCTCTGCACACACATGAGCATCTACGTGTGCACATACAGAGATCGCCTTCCAGCGAGTCTTGAGAGGGAATTCCTTCACAGTGATTTCTCTGTGCAGAAACAGGCTCACTATTAACTCTTCGACTGAGTGATTCTTGGATTGACTTAAAAGTTACGGGAGGTGACTGTAAGTATCCAAACTAATATAGGTCGCACGCACATATTCACTCCCAGCTTTTGATCCCCACCCAACCAAAGATAGTAACTCCAGAGCTTTTAGAGCATGGAATTCTATTCTGGGTCCTCCTCACCAAACAGAGGCTGGGGACAAAAGTCCTTTACACCCTGGAGGCCCAAGAGCATCCAAGGTCCACAGGGCCGGGGTGGAGGGGTGGGGGAGGGGACAGGGCCAGTCCACGCCAGGACCCCTCCCCAGGGGTGTCCTTGGCCCGGTGCCTCCTGGTGTTGGCTCTGGGAGGTCTCAGTTACGGGGAGGTACTCTCCATACTTATGAGTTGGCATCAATGCTGGGTCCGGATCCAGGCTGCTCTCCTCCGCCTTCCTAGAGCTATCTGTGCTGGGATGGCGTCAGGTCACCAAGAGGCACCCCAGCCCCTGGCTCCTGCTTTGAAAGCACAGCTCCTAACTGGCCGGTCCAGCCGGCTCAGGCCCCGGAGAGGAGCTCTTCCCCCAGGGGCACTGTGCTCAGGAGCAAAGGGCCCTGGGGTCTTAAATGGCCAGACCACAGCAGGGTGCCCAGAGCCGCCCCAGGGCCCTTCCTCCCCTTCCACCCCAGGGCATAGGAGCGAGGCTGCGGGTGGGGACCAGGGACGCAGGGAACAGGAGGGAGGTCTTGTCCCAGACACTCAGATCTTCCCCACGTAAGACTCACAGAACCCAGAGTGAGGTAGAATATGGAGCCCCTGTGGAGGGGAACAACACAGCCTGGGCTGAGCGTGGTGGGAAAATGGACTGCCCTGTGCCTGCCTGAGCCAGGGTCCCTGCTGGACGAAGCCAGGCCTGGCTCCAGAAAGTTCATTCTACCACAGGCCTCACCTGATAGCCTCAACCCTGAAGAGTGCTACAAATATCTCAGCCCACCCACGGGTATCTTCTGGGGCCTCTGTGCTGAGGAGGACAGGAGGATGTGGGGGTGCCTGGGAGGAGCCGGCGGAAAGCGAACGGAGGACGGCGAGCATCCGCACCCCCTCTACAGTCGTGGAGAAGCAGCTTGGGGCTGAGTGGATCCCCAACTTAATTCTGACCGATTGTGCCGAGCACTGAGACGCCCCCCCCAGCCCTCCCTCCCCCCTTCCTCCTCCCCAGCTCTCGGCACACTGCCCAAAGCCAGGAGAGTGGGTTTTGAGACGGGAGGAGGAAGCCGCAGCCCCCACCCGCAGCACCCGCGTCCCCGCAGCGCCCCGGGGTCCCCCGTACCTATATCTCACCCCAGGCTGCTTCACGCTGGCATCGCTAGTGCTAGGGGTGCTGTGCACGGACAGCTGTCCCAGGCTCCGGGCCACCATGGCCACCGCCCGGAAGCGGCTGCGGGTGCCTGGGCTGGGGCTGCCGGCTGCCGGCCGGCCCAGACGCTCCTCGGGGCCCCGGCTCTTGAGGCTGTGCTCCGAGCACACGAAGGACACCTGCATCTTGACGCCGGGCTCCACTCCTGGCTGTCTCTCCCTTCAGGCCAGGTTCAGAAGTCATCCAGCCCCTTTCCCTTCTCAGCCCGGGACGAGACTATCCCAGAAGGCTCAGACTTGGAGATCTCAGATGCAATGAAGACGTCTGTGCGGTTGCCAATCGAAGGGCATCCAATTTCCAGATGGCGCCTGACCTTACCCGAGAGGAGTCAATGATCAAGGCTCCTAGGAGCCCGGGGTGCAGGGGTGAGGGCCCATCCTCACTGTCCTGGCAGGCCTGCCCTGCTCCTGCTGGGCACTCCTGGTCCCACGCTGCTCTGTCCCCAGCAGCTCCGAGCGCGCTCAGCAGGGCCGGGCTGTGAGGGGCCCCCTGGCTGCGGAGCTGTGTGTCCCACTGCGGTGGCCACCTCCCCGGGCAGCGGCTGAGGGGGGCGGGCTGCAGGGAGCAGCTGCTTCTCTGGGCTTCCCCGATCCTCTCTCAGCTCGCTCGTGGCTCTGCACACAGGGTGGCTGAAGCTCCCACAGTCAACGAGGCAGCCAGCAAGAGGCGCTGGCGGCGCTGGAGATTCATTATTCATGACACAGGATGCACAGCCGCCCGCCCTGCAGGCCCCGGGAGGCTCCTCGCCCTGGCAGCTCCCGGCCGACCTGCCACCCGCCCAGGCACAGCCCCTCCCGCGTGGGGTGGGGGCGTTCGCTAGGGGTCTGCTCACTGGAATGTCGGAGGAGAAAACCCACTGGGTCTCGGTGAAATGACACGATGGCCAAGGGAAGAGACCAGGGTCAAGGGACAGAAAAATACCAGCACTCCACAGTACTTCTGCCCTGGCAGACATCAGTACTTCATGAATGAATGAATGCGCGAACGCATGTTCTCCCTGGCTGGCTGTCATCTGACCCCAAGTGTACCCAGCAGGTTGGACCCCTGCCAGAATGTTCTTTTAGCTTTCCACCTGTCTTGCCAGGGTGCCAGCGAGTGGGGGTCTAGTCCTGGCTCGGCTGCTGATTGACTGTGTGACCACAGGAGTGCTGTCTTCCGTGGACCCCACGGACAAGATGAGCGCTGTGGCCTGAGGCCTGGGCTGTCCCTCCCAGCTAGACCCTGCAAAGCCCTTTACACCTACCAGCCGCCCAGCTCTGCCCCCAGCAGGACCCAGGAAAGAATCCACCCAGGATGCCCTGCTTTTAGACACAGAAGTTAGGAACGAAACCCATCCAGGCCCGGCTGTCTCTGCTCATGAGCTGGGCAGACTGTCCCCCATGCTGTTCTCAAGATTACAAAACTGGGCCCTAGGTCAGGTCACATGGGCAAAGAGCTCAGACGTGATTCTGGTCCTGTAAACATGTGCTCACCATTAAAACAACAAGCACACTAATAACATGACTTAGTCTGAAGCGATTGGATGACAGCAACAGGTCCAACTTCCGCCAGGGCACAGGCACCTGCCCGCAGGACCTCAACCTCTGGGACAGCTCCTTCAGTATCGGGTCAGGACACCAATGGAGCCAGTCACAGTGGAGTTCTGGCCCTGCCCGGACTGACGTGGCCAGCCGCTGTTTTCAGCAGGAGTTTTGAGCGACAGCATGCATACTGGACATTTCCATGATTATTGGTGGTCATAGGACTTGAACTCAGGGCCTGGATGCTTTTTCAGCTTAAGGCTAGAGCTCTACCACTTTGACCTACACAGATACACTTCTGGCTTTTTCTGAGTAGTTTATCAGAGATAAGAGGATAAGAGAGTATCATGGATTTTCCTGCCCAAGCTGGCTTTGAACCATGATTCTCAGATCTTGGCCTCCTGAGTAGGTGGGATTACAGGTATGAGCTACTGGGGCCCAGCTAAAATTGGGCTAGTTGCTTGGAGAATAGATATATATTCTTTGTTGGTTGCTCTTTACGCTAGTGTTCTACCACTATGAGCCACAGCACCACTTCATCCATTTCTTTCTTACTTATCTCTGCACTTGGCAAACCATGGCGTTGTCCAAGAGCTGATGTCTCGCTGTTCCTCGATGTCTGCCATGAGGCCGGGATGCCATGAGTAGCATGAAATTAAGCGACGGTACAAGAACCACAGTCACACGGTGTCCTTACCACACAACCAGCGGTCCTGAGTCTACATATGCACCCTGGGAACGGAAAACATGGGTCTCCACAAAAACCTGAACCCCAGTGCCCACAGCAGCTCTATTCATAATAGCCGAAAGGTGGAAACACTCCAACTGAATGGCAAGTAGATAAATGAAATGTGACATGTCCTCACAATGGAATATGGGGTCATAGAAAAGAATGAAGCTGGGCTGGGAAGGTGGCTCAGCGGTAGAGTGCTTGATTCCTCAGCAGCACATAAACAGAAAAAGCCGGAAGTGGCGCTGTGGCTCAAGTGGTAGAGCACTCGCCTTGAGCTGAAGAGCTGAGGGACAGCGCCCAGGCCGAGTTCAAAAAAAAAAAAGAAAGAATGACGTTCTGATGGCTGCTACACCTTAGATAAATATAAAAACATCATTCTAAGTGGAAGAAGCCAGTCATGAGAGAACATCCTATGATTTCATTAATGCTAAAAAAAAGAAAAATAAACCACAAAAAACCATAGAAACTCATAGCAGATTAATGGCTGGCAAGTTGGGGTGACGGTATGGAGTAATAATAAAAGGGCAGGAGAGGTTTTTGGGGGATGAGGTGATGAACATGCTCTAAAAGTAACTGTGGTTTTTGCACCGTTTTGTAAGTCTAACGGTGGGTTATACACGTGACACGACAGAGCTGTCTGCCACCCGTCGGTCGTATCTCATGCCATCTAGTTTTAGAGCCTCAGGACCTTTGCTCTCTCTGTTTCCCGGTGGTGGTGCCCTCCCAGCTTCTTTCTAAAGAGCCTTTCCCTTGAGGAGCAGAGAGTGAATTCCAGACATGTGCCAGGCACCTTCACGCCAGCCTGTGGAGAAGTGCCACGCATATGTGGTGGACTTAGTTCTTCAACAGACTCCGGGCTAAATGCTGAAGTGGCCAGTTCCTCTGTGAGCAGCTAGAGGAATGGCTGCCTCACCCCAAAGCTCTACTCTACACACCAGAGAGACGGGGTGGGCAGCTGCAGGCTGAGCCACCCTGAGCGCGGGTCCTGCCGCAGTGGACCTGGACAGACAAGACTGCTGGCGCTGAGCCAGGGCCTCCTGCGAGGAGAGCCAGTGGCAATGGAAGGGGGTAGATGCTTTCTCCTGGACGGGGAGGGCCACGGAGGCCTTGAGACACTTTAGGATTGGGTCTAATTTTCATCTTCCCCATCGCTGTCTTCTGAAGATTCCAGTCATGATCTACTAGGCCTGAGCCCTCCCCCTTAACAGCCAGAGTTGAGGACAGTAGGAGGAAAAAAGAGGTAACAAGGTAGGCCTTTTCCCTGGGCCCCCTCAGCTTCAGGCTTGGTTCAGCACACAAACATCCAGGCATGTTCCCAGTGGTCTCCAGGTTGCATGGGGCAGCCCTTACCTCCAGGTACTACCTTTTCATAGTAATATTTAAGACCAAGTTTAACTGAATCACAGCCCGGTGGCCGAAAGAGAAGAGTCCACCCTGGGATGCCATTTACATAGTTTCTTGAATAAACTGGTGGCCTGTCAGTCACCCAGGGGACAGCGAGACAGCGTTCACCAGACAGAGCAGAGGCCCCCTGGGGAGCCGGCCCTCCGCCCAGTGACTGCTGAAGGCCTGGGCTGTTCCCCGCCCTGGGAGCATGACCTCGTGCTATCTACCATACAGCCAAGGACCCTATTTCTAAATAAGGGCAGCCTCTATAGGATTTGGGAGATGAGGCTGAGCTCAGTACCCTGGAGGCCCGGGTCTGGCATTCCCTGCCTCTCCACCTCAGTCCGGCCATCTGGCCTGTCTCCTGTCACGTACCTGGAGGGTGCTCCCTCACACCGCCACTGGCTCCTCCCTCGGAGGGTTTGGCCCTTAGCTCCTCGGTCCCTCCTCAGACCATCCTGCCTGCCACCGGCCTCTGCCACGCTGTCCTGCCTTGTGGCCACAGGTCAGCTGGTGCGGTGGACTTGCTCATGCACTGCTGACTTTCCTTCAGCTTCTCTGCACCGGGACGTATCAGCCATGATACATGCAGGGGAAGGGGACTCTACTGATCGTGTTTTGAACTGTTCCCCAGGATCTAGCCCAGTGCTTGGTGCTGAGTGGTCTCTGAATAAATACCTGCAAGGTTATCAATGACCAGCCCAAACAGACAAAACAACAACAACAACAACAAAAACAATGCTTGGAGTTTCCCTCTTGAGCAATTTCCACCAGAGTTAGGAGTTCAGTTGGGGTTATTACTAGCTGGACATTTGTCCTTCCCATACAGCTGGATTTGAAGTACAAAACCTTTAAAATTCTGCCATCTAATGGACTCCCAGAAGAAATGTTTTGTTTCTTTAAATTACAACAGCCTGTTCAAACAATGGGCTGGAAGACCAAACAGTGTTCACAGAACGGTCCTGGCCTTGCAGGACTCCCAGTTAAGTATGAACTTCATATAAGCAGTCCTGGGGCTTGAACTCAGGGCCTGGGCACTGTTTCTGAGCTTCTTTGGCTCAAGGCTAGCACTCTACCACTTGAGCCACAGAATCACTTCTGGCTTTTCCTGAGTAGTTTATTGGAGATAAGAGTCTCATGAACTTTCCTGCCTGGGCTGGCTTCAAATGGCAGTCCTCAGGTCTCAGCCTCCTGGGTAGCTAGGATTACAGGTGTGAACCACCAGCACCTGGCTAACAGGTAATTTTTAAAATTGTAAACATGTCCCAAATATTCTATGGGACAGATTTATTTAAAAATTTACTCTTTACCTGAAATTCCAACTGAAGGTATCTTGTCTTCTCTTTTTCTTTTGAAGTGCTGGGGATAAAAACCAGACCAGACAAGTGTTCTACCACTGAGTTATGACTAACCCGGCAGGCTGGATTTTTCTTTGCTATACCTGGAAGGCCTACAAGGATGGGTGAGGATGGTCCTCTCTGGCTGAGCAGCTCTGAGAAGAGCCTAGAGGCACAGGAAACAATGCAGTGTATTTGCAGTCTTCAAGGATTTATAAACAACAACAACAACAACAACAACAACAACAGCAAAAGGCTTTTTGGTCCTTCTGGAGAAAGGCTGGCTGGAGCGCTGTCCAGGGTGCTGAATTCAAAGCCAGGCAAGTTCAAGGGAATATCCTTTTGAGATGCCGGACACTTAGAGACGCCAGTCATGCAGATACGCGTATATTTAATTCACAGCCCATCCCAACAGTGTGATACAACGAGTCAGGGAGCCACCAACGAACACCCAGTTTCCTACGGAAAGCCTAGTAGGACATAAAGGGAAACCTGTCTTTGTCCCAGTACAGAGCCTGGGTTTCTGCTGCCATGGGTTGGTTTAGGAGATGGTGAGCTGAGACTTGCTTGAGTTCAGGTGGAGTCCACCCCCAATGACCAATTTCTCCTACTGAAGTTGCAGGAGATAATCGAACCAGCACACTTAGCCCTTGGCCAAGTTGTTTTCTTTCTTGCTTATTTTTGGATAGCGAGGCCTCTCTATGACAGGCTTTCAGTTTCTTCTTGGACACATTTCTGGGTTTGGAATATCAAAGCCGCAAATATCTACTCCTGTCTCTACACAAAGGAATTGTCACTGGGGTCTCATGGGCCACAGCCCCTGTGTCTACGGGCTCCCTGCCCGCGCCCCTCTGCCCGGCCCTTACCGATACTTCATGCCTGTGCGCCGCGCGGTGCAGCCGTCCAGGGAGAGGCCGTGCATGCGGAGGAAGCTCTCCATGTTCCTGGCCTGGGCGGCCGCCCGTACCTCCCGCAGCCGCCGCAGCTCCAGCGTGTCTGTCTGGCGGACGGGGTGCAGGCCCCAGTCTGAGTGGCACCTACTGCTCACGCTCCGCAGACTTTCGCTGTAGGTCATGGACAGCATGGTGCTGCCTGGCCCGGGAGCTGCCGCTGTCCGGACGGGAAATGCCGAGTGGCGTTGGTTAGAGACTGTGCCAACGCCCTGGGGCAGGGGCCGGGGGGCAGCGTAATAACCTCCAATGTGAGGTGCGACCAAGAGGCCCTGGTGCCCAGGGTGAACGCACGCCTTGGCTTGAGATTCCACCACATGCTGGAAACAGAGCGCCTTCCTGCGCCTCTGCGACCGAGAGCCAAGCACCAGCCAAGCTGCATTCCAGGCGGGGGCACCACGCTCCAAGTGTTCCACAGGGAATGGGGGTGGGGTGGGGCGTGCAGAGCCTGGGCCCCTGAGCGGAGGCCCAGGGAGGTTCCCCGAGCGGCGGCCTGCCCCACACAACCCCACGTCCTGCCCCACCCTCCCGGGGTCCCACTTGCTCTGGAGCCCTGGGGAGAGATGTGCCAACCCCAGGGCGCTGTCTGCATGCAGAAGCCCCAATGCTCCGGCAGAGCGCGGACTTGGTGCTCCACGGTCTCATGAGGGTCAGGGATCTTTGCAAAAGAAAGACTGAGCAGAATCTGTTTAAGGAGCACGAGCTGGGGGTGAACTAGGAAGCAGGTTTAGCTGGAGATTAGGAAATCTCAAAACTTATGTGTTAAGAAATATATGTGTATGTGTGTGTGTGTGTGTATGTGTGCTGGTATTGGGGCTTAAACTCAGGGCCTATGCACTGTCCCTTAGCTGGTACTCTACCACTTGAACTACAGTTCCACTTCCAGATTTTTTTGTTTGGTCGGTCATGGGGCTTGAACTCTGGGCCTGGGTGCTGTCCCTGAGCTCTTCAGCTAAAGGTGAGCACTCTACCACTTGATCCACAGTGCCACTTCTGGTTTTCTGGTGGTTCATTGGAGATAAGAGTCTCATGGACTTTCCTTGCCTAGGCTGGCTTTGAATTGCACGATTCTCAGAGCTCAGCCTTCCGCTGTAGTTAGGATTACAGGCATGAGCTACCATTGACTAGAAAGAAGCACTGTATGGAGTCATTTGAACTAATACAGACTCTTAGAAACCAAGAATAAGAAAATACCCATTAACATGAAACAGAAGGGGCTGGAGGCATGGTCTAAGCAGTAGAGTGTCTGCCTAACTAGCATGTAGCTCTGAGTTCAAACCCCAGTACCATAACAAAAAAGGGGGGGTAAAAATGGGAGTCTGGTGTGGTAGTACACACCTGTAATCCCAGCACTCAGGAGGCTGAGGCAGGAAGATATTGAATTTGAAGCCAAATTTGAGCTACAAAAAGCAAAACCTGTTTCCAAAATCCAAATCATCTAGAGCAAAACACCCCCCCCCAAATAAAACCCTCTAAACAAAACACCTCCCTAAAATCAGTTGGAAATGAATACATAAATGGTACTCCATGTAGAGAGTGGACATTATGAAGGCATGCAGCATCTCAGCAGGAACTGACACACTGTCAGCCCCAGGGGACAGTGGAGAAGTAAAAGAGCAGGCAGAGGAAGCCACGTGCCGGTGGCACACACCTGCAATCCCCACTACTTAGGAGGCTAAGATTCAGAGGACTGAGTTTCAAACTATCTACGGCAGAAAAGTCCATGAGGCTCTGTCTCCAAAATAAGCAGCAAACAGCTAGGCTGGACGTGTGATAGAGTACCACCAAATAAACAAGTTGAGAGAACATGAGCTCCCGAGTTGAAACACTGGTACTGGCAGAAGTGAAGTAACAACAACAAATCCCAGCAAAGCGCATGCCTAGGTAGCTACTGCAGGTAGACCTCAATATCAATGAGCACTGAGGCTCAGGAAGGACACAATGGCAGGTGAATGGCAGAGGCCCGGACAAGAGGATGTCTGCAATCTAGGCTCCCCATTCCTCCTGACCAGCGCTCCACCTCTGCCCAGATGCTGCACATCTGGCTGGCCACCAGAGCCCGTCAGATGGAAATCCTCATCTCAGCAGGTCAGCAGTGCCATGGGCTCCTGGCGCCCAGCGCTGGTCACAGGAAGGGACAGACCTATCCACCCTCTGCTCCTTCCTGGAGGAGCCGAGCTCACTGCAGAGCTCTGGTGTGGTCCTTTGGGCAGGGGTGGAGGGGTCCTGGGCTGGCCCCTCCTCTGGTGAGCTCCATGGGGTCTCTGTGCTCATCTTCCCCAGGGCCAGAGGAAGGACGCAGGAGTTGGAGGTGAGCCCCGAGTGTTGGGTCCTCCGTGGAGTGACCCTCCTGGGTGTCCTTGACTTGCCTGGCCCGAGTGCCCCTGGGAAGTGGCCGCCTCCAGGGCCCCACAGCTGTCCTTTCCACGGCGGCTGCCCTGCACATCTATTCCCCTCTCTTTCAGGGACTGTCAGCAACCATCCCCATCCAGTGCAGGTGTCTGGAAATGCTCAGTGGACACGCAGATGAGGTGGAGATGGGGTCTAGACACACTGGAGAGACTAGAAGGCAAGGGTCTCCCGAGTAGCCCTGTGGGGAGCGGGCGTGAGGAGAGCAGTCTGTTCAGGCCTTAGCCTGGATTCCACCCACCCCCAACCAGGTTGCTTATGGGCAGCTCCCTCATCGTCCCTCACACAGACCCAGGTGCCACCCCACCCCACCCGGCCTCTTTCCTGCTGTGGCTAAATGCAGTTTCCCCCCTCCCTGCTGTGCCACTCAGGGAGGCTGAGCCCGAGAGGCAGGAGGTTGCTCCTCTGCCTGCCCCTTCCCTGCAGAGGTTGCTCCTCTGCCTGCCCCTTCCCTGCGGTGTCTGCAGAGCAACAGGAGGGGTCTGGAAGGTCCGTGCAGGGCCACGAGTTGCTCTCTCTCTGCCAGGGGTGGGGCTGCCAGGCTGGAACGTTCATTCACCGTGGCACATATCCTTGGGGTGGGGGCCGCACAACTCTAGATGCTAAGGCAGGAAGGGCTGCCCCAGCCTTCCAGAAGAACTCAGAGGTGGGGAAGGGGCCCGCTCGGGGGGGGGGGAGCCCCCGAGCGAGGGGCACTAGCATCTTTCGAGCAGGCTGGCTGCTGCCTCTCCAGCAGAAGGGCAGCTTCCGAGGAGGCTGCGTGTCTGGCTGGCCGCTGTGTGTGGGTGAATGGACATCGGCTCTTGCTTCCCTGGGGTCCCGTTCAGAGAGAAGGCCAAACCGGGCAGGCTGCGGCTATGGCTTCTTCCCGAAAAGCAGGGCCCGTCTCAGATGCTCATGTTCTCAGCTGGGCCCAGCCAGGCTGATCGATAGCCATTAGCTTTTAAGACAGTACCCAGAAAAAGCAACCCTGGTCTGGCCATGGCCCTGGCGTGGGAGGAGAGCGGCCGAGCTGCCCGGTGAGGCTGGGCAGTTGGCTGTCACCGGCTCAGCACCACCCAGGAAGGCGCCTGGCTCCCTGCATCTGCTAAATGGGACGGGCGGAGGCCGATCACCAGGCAGCCCTGGCCTATGTGACTGAGCTGGACAACCCGGCAGAGCTGGTGGTGCACGTAGGTGTGTGCTTTACACAGGTGGCCAGTGGCCGGGCGTGGCAGTGACACCAGTGACAATAAGTGTCCTGGAGAGGAGAATTCATGACCTGTCCTCTGCGAGAGGGGGACAAGTGACCAGAGACTGGAATGAGTCGAGGGAGCCACGCAGACACCTAATCTGTCTAGGAAATGTCCAACAGGATAAAATACACACTAATGATGGACACTGAATGCCACTAATATAAAGCACACACTACTAAATGCACTGATGAATGTTCTCACGGAGAACATGCATGTTTGTGACGAGATGGGAGAGGGGCGGGAATGGAATGGAGGTGTGCAGAGGGCGGGGGCAGGAAAGAGCAGGCCTGGTAACTCAGCCAGACCTGCAACCTGGCTTAGATGTGGCCCCCTCCCTCTGGGGGGGGCCACAGTCCCCTTGCGCGTACTCCCCTGGAGTACTTCGGGGAGCCCTGGCCTCCTGCTGAGGCATGGTGAATGGGATTCCTGGAGAGAAAAGCAGGGGCGTGGTGGTTCTGGCTTGTGGTGGAAGGGTGAGGGGCACAGACCTGTGCCCACAAAAGGGGTCCAGGGCCAGACTCCGAGTAAGAAGGCTGTCCGGGGAAGAAGGGACGGCTGTGTGCAGATGGCACAGGCCGGCTCTGAGGGCCGCCAGCCCTGGCTGCTTTTTCCAGGGGTGAGGAGCAGAGTGTGGACAAGGGGGCCCCCGAATAAGGGGTGGCCAGGGAGAAAGAAGGGAAGCTCAAGGTTGGGTCTTCAGCCTTGGTCCCCGGCCCATCTCCTGGCCAAGGACCTGCAGCCTCCCAGGGTGAGGGTCTCTGAAGTCTGCCGCCCTCCCTCTCCTGGTCTCATAAGCCCCCGTGGCTGCCGCTAACCACACAGCACCTGGCAGTTCTCTCCTGTGCAGGGCCCGCCTCCTTCCAGTCTATTCCTGTGGCCCGGGGCCCAGGGGAATTCACGTGAACAAACGCCGTGACATGGAAAAATGAACCGCTGTTAACCTCATTAGGCGGGTCGGCCTCACCACCTCTCCCCCGCGCCCGCCTTCTGCCTGGGGTTTCTCAGGTGGGGTCCGTTCCCTGCCTGCCGCAATGCCCGACGCGCGAGGCCGGGAAGGAAGCCCGCACGCCTCCGTCCCAGGATGGCATCTGTCTAGACACCAGAGGCCAGCCAGACGTCCTGAAGGCGGAAACTGAGGGGAGCGGTCACCATTCAGGGAGCAACTCTGCAACGCACACACCGGCACGGAGAATCGGCACACCTGGACTCAAACAAGCGTCGTGGCTCCCTCCGGCAGAGCACCCCCCTCTCCTTTCCCAGCCAGAGTGGGAATCTTAATCCAGGGGGAGCCCAGCAAGGCGGGAAGGAAGTCGACCGGCCAGCGCTGCGCAGGGTGGGAGGCAAGCAGGCTCAAGCACGGGACACGGGGCGGCCACGGAGCTGCCAGGCGGGAACCCCGAACCCCCTCCACCCAGCAGTCACCTCAAGTTCACCCCAGCCAGGGCTGGCTTTTTCTGTGAAGTTGTCTGCTTGGAAGAAATGCAGAAGGTCTTATTTCAGATCAGCCCAAAGCATCACCAATTAGCACCCCCCACCCCCCGCCGCCATTTCAGTTCCTGGGGCCCACAGGCCGACTCACCTGCCTCGGCGGCAGCTGCTCCGTAAGAGGGCGGCCGTGCAGTTATTAGGGATGTGAGGATGTGCACGGCCACGGCCTCATTAGGGAGTGTCGCTGCAGAGCGCCAGAGGCCATTGGCGAATGCGAGAATCCCACAAGGGTGGACTTTGGAGGCAGCAAGCCCATTAGCTCTATTAGGGCGTTTTCATCTCGGTGGAAGAGGCTGAATTATTCACGAGAGCCTCTTCCCCTAAGTGCAGTGCCGTGGTGCAGCCTGGCAATGCCCACGCCCGGCACTCAGGGTTGGGGTGCAGCGTGAGGCGGGGGTCCTGCTCTCTCCTAGGCCTCCTCCCACCCCCAGGGCCAGAGACACGGATCCTGGGAGCCACAGGTAGAAAGGGGCAGGACGAGCAGAGGACTCGGCTCACCCTGTTCCAAATGGTAATAGGGGGAGTCGGGGTGCCAGGGCACATGGCGACCAGAGAGGCTCGGCCTCCACACGAGCTGTTCCTCCCTCCACCGGATGTTCCCCACATGCTTTATCCTCGACAGTCAGTACCTACAAACGGACGGAAAGTTCTGGAAACCCACTAGACACCACGTTGATGTTCCCTTCAGACAGGGCACGGCATACCCGGCACGCATCGCGATCCAGGGACTGGAAAAGGCTTTGAGACTGTGCTGAGCCCTTCCCTCCCTTCTCCGACCCCGCAGGGGTGGGGGGAGATACCCAGGGGGCTGCCTGTCACCCCTAGATGCCAACAGACAATGTCCTGCTGAGAAGACACACCAGTGCCGGTGGAACTCTAGGTGGAGACTGACCCGTTTCTCATTCAGACAAACAGAGGTGGTGGTATCCCCTGAGGGAGAAGATGGGGAACCAGTGCAGGTGTGGAGAAGGTGGACCAAGTGGGGGGGCACCGAACCCCCATGTGTGGCGGTGTGTTGGCACGTGGGAAGGCCACAACAACTGGATTGGGGTTTTTCTCCAGGCCTACTGGCTGCTGTGGGCAGGCTTGGGGCGTATCCCTCAGGGTCCCTGCGCTGCTGGCCACGTTGGGAGGTGGTGGGCCGGAAGAGGTGGGGCCTGATGGAAGGTCTTTCGGCCTTTGGGGAGGGGCTCCAGAAAAGACGGAGGCAGTTCTGTGGGACCCTAAATTAGTTCTCTTCAGAGTGAACTGTGTAAGTGGGGTTGCTTACCCCTGAACAGTCCCCGACGGCTCCTGCCCTCCGCCAGGAGGCCCTCCTCGGAAGCCAGTGGATGACCCCTGGACCTGGACTGTGAGCTAGTCAGTCTGCCTCAGGCAGTTCATCACAGAAACAAAAACCCGACTGACCTGGGCCTGACTTCTGCACGGTGGTCTTCAACCCCCCTGTGCACGCAGGCATCGCCTCCTTGTCCCTCTCCGTGTCTCAGGCCCTGCCGGGCCTTGAAGTCACACGTCCTGACTCCCTCTGTTCCTGCCCTGAGCCCGTGGCCCCCGGCCCTCCCACCGTTTCATCTTTCCCAGGCTGTTACCTGGCCTCCTTGCATCCGGTCCCCCTGGCTGTCCATCTTCTTCCCTGCTACTCTAGCTCTGACCCTGACACTGCTTGAATACCACAGTGCTCCCCAATGCCTACCAAATGTACCTGAACTCCTCCACCCGGCCCTCCAGGCCCCTCCCCTCCCACCCACTCTGCCTCCGTCCTATGCCACATCCGCTCCGGGCCACCATCACTTCCTGCTCTCCACGCACATCTCCACATGTGGTTGTTGCATCTACTGGAATGTTCTTCCGTCACTGTGCGCAATCTTGTCCAGCCTCCAAGGTCCTGCCTTCAAAGCCCCCTCCTCCCCGCAGCAGCCTCCTTCTCTGAGAGGCCTTCCTGGACTCCTCCAGCAGGGTGTGTGTGTGATCATGCCATTCACTGAGACCATCAGTAGTACTTTGGACTTCTTCCATGACATCTCTGCCTTCCAGATGCTCCCACATTTCTCAAGTGGACCGTGAATCCAAATCCTCCCCCTTCTCTGCAGAACCATGGCTGTGTGCTGCGTGGCTCCTCCCACTGCTGGGGGGGGGGATGTTTCTCCCACTGGCTTTGGACCTAGTCACCTGTGTTGCTTTGGCCTCTGGGCACTGTGGCTTGGGGCGCTGTGTTACGCAGCCCTCCTTGCAGAGCTGACTGATACAGAGCTTTACTCACTCATGCAGGAGCTGCTCAAGGGCAGGGCACTCACCTTGAACACTTCTACTCCCCAGAACGCCTGCCTTTACTGACTCAGTATAGCTCTCTCTTAACTCAGCCACATTTAGTGCTGAGTGGTGGGGTGCTCCCTGGCAGGGGCAGGCAGGCTGCTCAGCAGAGTAAGGCCCCAGCCTTTGGGGCCCTCATCACAGGGCCTGCCCAAGGGTCTATGTGAAGAAATGGCTGTAAAGACCCAAAGGACAGGAGTCCAGGGGCTGTGGGCAGGAGAATGCGGAGCTGAGAGGTGGGAGGAAGGGCTTCGGAGCTTGTTCTCTGGCAGAGATGTGTTCTTGGCGATGATCAGGGTGTACAGCAGGATGAGCCGCAGTCCCTAGTTCAAAGAACAGCCAGTGGGCCAGTGGTGGACGAGACGCAGTACAAGTCAGTTACACCCGCATTTCACCAGGCCCCTGCCAAGAGTGTGGCTCCGGGAGCCAGCAGGTCTGCACCTGGGGGTTTTTGCCTGTTGCTCTGACTTCCTTCCTTCTCCTGTAGAATGAGTATGACCAGGCTCTCTGTGGATGCAGGTCAGGTGCAAGCGTGGTTTCACTGGTCAGATCCTGGGACCAATGCCACATGCTCCTCATGTCAGATTTCGTCACACGGATAAATGTGTGTGTACACGCTATGCATGATGTAAGCATTTCATCCAATAAAAACATTTGCAAGCCCAGGTTCAGATCTCACGGGCAAATGTCTTCTCCAGTCATAACCTCTGTAGAATCAAAGAGCCAGCCAGCCCTCTCTCTGGAGCTGAAAGGAGTGAATGAGGCCTCAGTGGAGACACCAGGGGTGTGGGGCCGACTGGCTCAGCATCCAGGCCGGGGTCAGGTTCAGAGATGGTGAGGCAGTGGGGAAGGAAGGGTGGTGCAGAATCCGGTGCTGACTGCTCAGAGCGGTGTGCTCAGATGCCATGGCGGGCAGAGGGGGCTGGCTTCCCGGGCTCCCCACTCAGTGCTCAGGCTCACAGAGAGCACTGGCCTGTACATCCCCACAGTTCTAGCCGGCATCCTAGGCCCGCCAGCTTCCCAGGAAGGGTGTATCTGCGACACAGGTGAGGGAAAGTGGGGCTCGAGGAAGGGGCAGAGTGGCCCAAGGGGAGCCTGCAGACCCCACACCTGGGCCTCTGGATGCTGCATGGGGCCAAGACCTAGGCTCGTGTCTGGCAAACACCTGCTTCTAATCTGACCAAGAAAGTGCTTCAGAAAGACACTGCAATCCCAACCAGGACCCACATCACACAAACATCGCACAAACGCATCAGGCTCCGATGCATGCCAAAGCTCCACAGCTTACAGATCAGCCCAAACCCAAGGGCGAGAGGGAGAAGGGATGGACGCACCATGGTGCCTTCACTTTTGTAACCCAAGAAGCACAGACCCGTGCCTCAGGCAGGCAGAATCATCCACTGCTGGGGATGGACCCAGTACGTCATGCATCCTGGGCAAGTGTCCTGCCCACCACCCACCCCCACCCCCGCTGACGAGTGGTCTTAGGTGGCTGAAAGCAAGGCGAGAACAGAACTCCATTTGCTCAAGTCAGAGTTGGTGGGTTGATTGTGTATTAATACACAATTAACAATACACAATTAACACACAACCCAATAGCACATTTTAAAAAAATCATGGCATTACACACGCTCTGTGGATGGCACCAAGAGGCAGGCGGGACCTGGGTGTCATCAGCGCCAGCCGGCCGGCGCACCCAGGATGGACGCAGCCCTCCCACACACACCCTCGTGTTGGACGCGCCGGGTTGGAAGCAGAATGAAGTGCTCATTACCTGTAAAACTGGAGCTGTCTTTTGGGACTCCCATATCGATTACTTCGGACAGCAATGGAGGGAAAAGGGGGAGAAGAGGAGAGAAGAGAGTGCACAGTTGGCATCAACCACAGGCAGGTGCCAGCTCAGAACGCATGGCCAACACCCGGCAGCCTCTGTTCCCACCCTCCACCAGCTCTGGCCGGCTCCTGGGATACACAGCCAGGTGCCAAACGCGCTGCAGCAGCGCCACCCAGTGGACTCTGAGCAGAGGCCCAGAGCCTCACAGTTCTCAAGCTAAACCTCTGGGTGAGTGGGTTTTAGTTTGCTTCAGAAGATGCTTTCTGGCATGCGTTCCCATGGTTAATGCCCACACCCTTCCTGGGATTTCTGGGCCATTTTCAGGACAGACATTCCTTTCCCTGGACTTTCTACAGACATCCATTCTGGCTCAGACCCTGAGAATGATCTAGATGGGTCTGAATTCCCAGGATCTATAGGCTGCTGGGGTCCTCCCCCTGCTCCAACCTTTTCTGGTGGTGACAGGGATATTGGTGTCCGGTGCCCTATCTGCAGCCAGCAGCTCGCACCAGCGCCCTCTGCAGGTGGCCAAACACTCCCGGAGCCGGAAGTGCCGGCCACGAGGTCAAAGTTGCCCTGCGAGCTTTGCCTGCACCCAAATGGGCAAGCCTTGAGGGCTGGGGTTCCATGGAGACCCCAGGAGCGGTGAGAGGTCCAAGGCAGGAAGGTCCTCTTTCTCACTGCTGGGCCTCTCTCTCAATCTCAAACACAATTTTGGAAGAGTCTGGGACCAGAAAGGAATCCATCCTGGCTCAGTCCCATTCTATCTCTATCTCTTCCCACTCTGGTTTTCAGAAGCTTCCATTCCTTGTTTGGAGTCCTCTGCACCTAACAGACCTGTGGTCCCTGTGTAGTCCTCCCTTCCCCCAAAGGAAGGGCGGTGGCCTGAGACCCCTCTTTGGAACCGAGACTGGCCCTGGAGGGGCCCTGGCGAGGCCGGGGCACCGCTCACCTGTAAATCATCCCCGGGGAGCCTGTCTGTCGCAGGGAGAGCCGCGCGGGGGAGCCTGTGGTCGATTCTGGATACATGGAGCTGGCCTTACTTGTTCAGACCTGTTTGCTTTTTCAGAGGAGGAAAGTTCTGGAAGAAAAGCAAATGGGATGGTGGTTAAAAAAAACTATCACCCAGGTATAGCCACAAAGCCCTGTGATCCTGGAGGGGCGGAGCCGTCTGAGGTCCCAGCGCTTCTGTCTGTCCTGTCACGCAGACAGACCAACCCAGGGGCTCACACGGGCGGATGGTCAGGTGATGTCTGTGCAGGACTCCACTCCCCCCCTCCACATCCCTCCTGAGCACCCTGGGGCCCACCAGCAACCTCTGCTTTTTCTGGAACTAGGAGCAGGCTCTGCTGAACTTCTCAGCTCCTGCCTTGTCTTCCCGGAACTAGCACTGCCACCACCCCAGGCAACTGCGTCTGTCGTTCTGTTCCTAACTCCAGCTCACAGCAGCTTCCTGTGCTGCCCTGAGCATCTAGGGAACTTGTCAGATGATGCCAGGGGCCCTGGCTTCCTGGGTCCCCTTTCCTGTGCAGTTCCTTCCGTTAGTGTGTCTGGGAAAGGCAACGACTGTCATTTCCCTGACTGAGCAAGCATCGATCGTGACTCCTGGCCGGCTGACTCCCCCGTCCTGTGGGAAAGGCCCCTGTGGCAGGGACTGAGGGCGGCCTCTGGCCAACAGTCCATGGAGTGAATCCTCAGGTAACCCTGGGAGGTGAGATGCAGATCCTTCCCCTGCCGAGCCTTCCCCTGAGAACACAGACCTGGCCAGCACCTGTCCTGCAGCTTGTTGGGCTACAAGGTGTAGGCCAGTCATGTCTTTCTGAACCCGGTCAACAGAAACCCTGGGATTACAAACATTTACTATTTAAAGTGCCAAGCTGTTGCTGTTTGTTATAGTATCAGTAGATAATACAATAGCCAATATGCATCCATTCCTTCCTTCTTTCATCTATCTATCTGTCCCTCCCTCCCTCCTGTCCCTTCTGCCCTCCCTCTATCCATCCATGTCTCTTGCTGCTATCCCTAGGTGGAGTTACCTGCATCTTTCACCTGAAATCCTGGTTGGTCTCCTGTTGCCAGCTGCTTGACAACCTTGGTTTCCTGGCTCCTCTCAGCAGCCAGGGCATCTATTTCAAAGGGAATCTGGTCCCACGTTCCCTTCTATATGGTCTATAGGCCCTGGGGAAGGGTGGGAGGCAGGGCCTGACCTTCTCCTGGCCTTGCGGAGGGGCCAGGGCCTGTGCTGGCCCTCACAGCCATCCTTGCCTTGCCTTTCTTTGGTCCAGTGGCACGCAGGGATGCTTTCCAGGATTCTAGGACCACATATGTGTGGTCCTTGCATTTGAAGGGTTGTGTTGTACACGGTGGAGTCAAGTGAGGCCAAGAATCTATGACCCACTTTATTATTTTGAGCCATAGTGCTACTTCCAGTTTTCTGGTAGTTAATTGAAGATAAGAGTCTTACAGACTTTCCTGTCCAGGCTGGCTTTGAACTGTGATCCTCAGCTCACAGCCTCCTGAGTAGCTAGGATGACAGGCGTGAGCCACCGGCGCCCAGCAAGATTGTCCATTTCTAACAAGTTCAAAGGTAGTGGAGATGCTGCTGCTCCGGGGAGCCTCAGCGGGAGCCACTGGCTTGGAGGCCGAATCCAAGGTCCACATCCTGCTGCCTATTTCTGTGAATATTTTTTTTGTTGTTGTTGTTGGTCATGAGGCCTGAACTCTGGGCCTGGGTGCTGTCCCTCTTCAGCTCAAGGCTAGCGCTCTACCACTTGAGCCACAGCACCACTGCTGGCTTTTTCTGCTTAGGTGGTGCTGAGGACTCGGAACTCATGCATGTGAGGCAAACTCTCTACCCCTGAGCTACCTTCCCAGCCCTGTGAATAAATTTTTGTTGGAATATCTCATGTCCATTTGATGAGGGACTGTGTTGTCGGGCTGAGCAAGGACAACAGAGGCTGAAACTCTCTTGGGACCTCTATGCGAATCTGGGCTGTCACCGGGTCACCATGGGGGCAACTCTGTCCTCACGTTTCCCTCAGCCCTGACCATAGAGCTTCTTATCTGATCACCGAGGAAACAGAAGCGACCAGGAGCTGACCTCCTGAGACCCACCGGTAGCCAGCAGCGGCTGAGTCCTGCCTGCCCGCATGACTGGCCAGAGGCACCCAGCCCTTCAAGGGCAGCCCGCAGCTGTTTCTCCCTTCTCTGTGGAGCACGGACTACATGCAATGAGTTACTCTCTCTCCCATCTCAGAACGACTCTCAAAGCAGCATTTCTTGGACCCACTTCCTTCTCCACTGAGGAAGAGAATCCTCTATTCACAGAATTCATTCAAGAAAAAACTTCTCTGCAACTCTTCTCCTTCCAGATTCTTCCACCTCTGTGTGAGTTATACCTGCCAAGGTCGCCGTGACCTTCCTGCTGCTGTCTGTCAGTGCTGTCATGCTGGCTTACATGCAGCAGCGCCGTCTACACCCCGCTTGGACACTGGGTTCTCCTCTGGCCTCTCTGGGTGCCGTTCCTGTCCCCAGGCTGCCCCCCACTGAACTCTCTGCTCTCTTCCTTTGGTAGCTGTGCAGGCTTCCACCTGGAACCGTTTGAAAAAACAAAAAAGGCCTTGCACTTGCTAGACATGCTCTCTGCTTGTAAGCTACTCTGTCAGTGCCTGGCTGTCTTGGTTATTTTCAAGACAGGGTCTCAAGTCATGCCTGTCCTAGCCAGGGCTCTGGTCCTTCTATGTGCATTCCCTGTATGACGAGATGACAGGAGTGGCCACCTTGCCCGGAGCCCTGTGCTGTCCCTGTAGCTGACATGACAGGTGCCAAGGTGTTCGGCTATTAGTCAAGATGGGGTCTTGCAAAAAAAAAAAAAAAAAGCTGCTGCTGGCCTTGAACCCAGATCACCACCTCCCAAGTAGCTAGGATTTTGGGCCTGAACCTTGGTGCCTGGCTCTTTGCTTTGCTGAACCCTGTGGCTGCTCTGTAGAGCCCAGGCTTCTATCACCACCCCACGTCCTGGACTCCTCCATCCACACACTTAGCTGGCTTCTGATCGGCACCACCCACAGTCTCGTCCTCCCCACAGTCCAGGGCCGGAACACTCCCTTGTGGGGCACAATCCAAGTTCCCACCCGACATCCCCTGCATCTCTGGTCAAAGTCAAACAGCAGCTTCCCATACGTGAGCAACTTCACCCTGACACTTTGCGCCCCCCAAAGACCAACTGGGCCTTTCAGGATGTAAGTCCAGCTCCCAACCTTCCACTGGCTTCTACTGTATCAGGAGTAAGAGTCAAAACTCCACCACGGCTGGGCGCTGGTGGCACTGGTGGCTCATGCCTATCATCCTAGCTACTCAGGAGGCTGAGATCTGAGGATTGTGGTTTGAAGCCAGCCTGGGCAGAAAAGTTTATGAGACTCTTATCTCTAATTAATGAGCAAAAATAAACAGGGACTGAGGCTGTGGCTCAAGTGATAGAGCACTACGCTTGAGCAAAGAGCTCACAGTGGTCAGGACCCGAGTTCAAGCCCCACGCTGACCAAGAAAATATGGCTGCCTCTGGGCTGCTTTGTCTGTCTCCAAGGCCTCTCTAACCTCTTTCTCCTGGTGGCCTTTACTCGCCTGCCCAGCCACGCAGATTCTCTGGGCAGCTATGAGCCCAGCCCAGCTGCCGCCTCTCCAGGGCTCCAGGGTTCCTTGTCTCCCTGCCTGGACTTTGCCTTTGGCTCCTGGGATCGGCCTGAGCTCGCCACCTTGCTTCTTTGTGCCCAGGTCACCTTCTCACCTCTTACCTTAACTCACCAACCCCATCTTCCTAAGTTCCCTTGGGCCCTTCCTGTGTTATTGTTCTCTGAAGTCCTGTAGGCGTGCTCAGTGCAGCTGCAGGTATAGGGACCACTGCCCTTACTTAGGAAGGGACCTCAGGGAGACCACCTGTTGCCCTGTCCCTCCACTGCTGGGACTCTTAAGAAGTGCTGACCCTGAGGGCAGGCTCCCAGGACCATGAGTCACCCCTCTTCTTCCTCATTCACCCTGGGGAGACTGAAGCCCAGCCCACTAACTAGGCTACCTCACTAGGGAGGAGGGGGCTGATGGGAACTCCCATAGTTCCTGCTTTGCATTCCAGATGCAGGATTTGAGGGCAGAGCTCACCTTCTTGGAGCCCATCTCCCGACGCTGCTGCCGCCATCATCCAATCAGGAGTGACTGCATCCAGGGAGCAGCCAATCTCCTGGAGCCGGCCGGCACCTTAGTGAGGATGGCGAAGGAGGCAGGGCAGAGCTAGGTGCCCCCCCACGTTTCCCTGTGGTTTGGGAGGACAGGCTCTGAAAGCTGTGTGAAAACAGCCCCAGAAGAGGATCCAGATTGGAAGTGGAAGCCTGGGCCTCCTGAACCCCCCTTCTGCCCTTCCTCCTGGTCTCCGTGTGGTCTTGAACAGCTCTCCCTGATCTATGTTTGGAAAAACGGAAGCTAAAGTCTTTTCCCAGACTGCTCAAACTTTCTTTTGGAACCAAAAGCAAGATGCGAAAGTGAACAAAGAAGTTACATGAACCCAAGCTCTTATCCCATGCATGGTAAGCCGGCAGTGTGAACAGGTGACCCCGAATGGTCAAGAAGAGGCCACCTAAGGCAATTGCTTTCTTCTTCCCAACTTAGCTCAAAAACTTTGATTTTAAAGAAAAGAATCAAAATAGCAAAAAATCCATGCAGTCTAATTGCTGATGGCTTATATTTCACCTAGCTTGTATGCATAAACTCCCTCCTCCCACCACTGTGTGTACACACACACACACACACACACACAATTTTCTTAACTACTTGAAGTTACAATATCCTGAGCTTAATCATAAAATTATGACAGTACCTAACATTAGTTCAATAGCATCTGACGTACAGCTTCCATTCAAGATTTTCATACTTTCCAATGATTCTTTAATATCTTGTTTAGGTTAAAATAAAATTCTCACTGGGCACTGGTGGCTCATGTCTGTAATCCTAGCTACTCAGGAGGCTGAGATCTGAGGATCGCAGTTCAAAGTCAGCCTGGGCAGAAAAGTCCATGAGACTCTTATCTCCAACTAACCACTAGAAAACCAGAAGTGACACTGTGGCTTACAGTGGTAGAGCACTAGTCTTGGGCAAAAAAGCTCAGGGACAGCACCCAGGCACTGAGTTCAAGCCCCTACTGATCAAAAAACCAAAATCCTCTAAAGATTCAATCCAACAGGGCAGTTACTTCTGTCTGTAAAGTCTAACTTAAATAGTGAGCCTTGGGGCTGGGAAAGTGGTAGAGTGCTTGCTTTGCGTGCGTGAGACCCTGGGTTCGATTCCTCAGCACCACATAAACAGAAAAAGCTGGAAGTGGCACTGTGGCTCAAGTGGTAGAGCGCTAGCCTTGAGCTGAAGAGCTGAGGGACAGCGCCCAGGCCCAGAGTTCAGGCCCCACAACTGACATCTCCCCTCGTCCCCCCCACCTCCCGCCAAAAAAGTGAGCCTTCTCTGGAGTGCCATGCCAGCTCAGCTCTGTCCAGTAGGGGGCGCTTGGCATAGCCCTAGGAAGAGGGACCACTGAGCTACTTCGGGTGGCATCGTGGGGAGACCACCTGTCCCTCCTGCTGCCTCCAAACTGCATTTTTAAATTTTGGATATTCATGACACTGAGTTTTTATTTTCAAGACCCAGGCTGTTTATTTTCCAACCTGTCTCTCAGTTTCTGGCGTATCTGATTGCTGCCTGAAGATTACATGAAACCAAATCAGTGTGGCCAGCTTGCTTCCTTCTCTTACTTCCAAGCAGGAGGCGCACGGGTGAGTCTGCCCATGATGGCGGAAGCCAGGTCTGGTCACTTGGTTAGGTCAGCCCTGGCCAGGTCACTTCTCTTGTGTAACCAGCAGGAAGCCAAATATGTTGGTAGTCTGGGCTGTCAGTAGGCCAAATTCAACTGTAAAGAAGACACACAAGTTGTGGCCTTGTGCCAGTGGCTCACGCCTGTAATCCTAGTGACTCAGGAGGCTGAGATATGAGGAGCACAGTTCGAAGCCAGCACAGGGAGGAAAGTCTGTGAGACTCTAATCTCCTATTAACCACCCACAAAACTGGAGGTGGAGCTGTGGCTCACTTGGTACAGTGCTAGCTTTGAGAAAAAGAGCTCCAGGACAGTGTCCAGGCCCTGAGTTCAACCCCAGGCCCTGTGATAAAAGAGCCAGCCCTTCAAGGAAGGCATGGTAAACACAAACTCCCCTGGCCTGCCACCCTGCCCAGCAGGTTGATTCCAGCAGGGCAGATTCCCTTCAGGGCTCAGGAAGCAGCCGGGATGGCTGCGATGACCACTGTCATGGTCACTCCAATAGACCAGAGATCTGCCTCTTCTTGTAAGACTCCTCACAGTGTTTCTCATCGTGAACCTCAAACTCCTGTGAATTGTGGGGAACCTGAGGGACTCTGTCATCCTTCCCTTTCTCTGGCAACACAAACTCTGCCATCTGTTGGTGTGTGGCTCTGGGCATGCCTCCCGGAGTCTCCAGTGTTACATTTCTCCATCGCTGAACTGGGGAGATGATGGTGGAGGGGGCTGAACTGGGGAGATGATGGTGGAGGGGGCTGATGTGCCGAGAGCTGTGAGCGCAGCCAGGGCCTGAAACCTAGGAGGCGCCGGCCCCTGGAGCGGGGATGGCTTCATGGGAGCCGCTGGTCACAGCTGGCCACGTGCACCGTGTGGGAGAGGCCACGGAAGCTGCTTTTGCACAGGGGTGGCCCAGGGAGCAGACCCTCTGGAGGACGGTGCTTTTCAGGTCCTCAGAGGGGTTATGACATCTTCTGCCCTTTGCTGCCCTCTCCTAGCTATCAGAAGACGTCTCTTCCTGTCTGCTTTCTAAAAGGCCAAACTTTTGTAAGTATGACAGCACAGAAATGAGTGACTATGCTGTTTCACCATATCTTGGCAGTGCCTCTGACGCTCAGATTCGGGGAGCAATCTGAATTCAAGACCTTCCTGGAGCTGAACATCTCCTGGAAGCGCATGCTTGCACAACCACAGAGGTCTTCGGAGCGATGACCTGATTGGTGTTATCTGTTCCTGTGACCGGGATCAGCCCTGGGGAGGCATCCACATTACAAGCTGGGTACACGTGGCCATCTTAAGAGGCTGGTCACTATGCACCCATCATGGCCTGTTCCTCCTATTGATCTCTGTCCTCGTCTCCCACGAGGCCACCAGAGTGCCCCAGTCACTAGGACAGGATTCCAAGGAGCCCAGAGCTCATGGCTGGGAAGGATAAAGGGGAGAAGGCCCCAGCTGTTTGCATGCAGCTTAGGCTACCTTCTAGAAAGCCTCAGGCCTCACAGATAGGACTCAAGTGGCTGGCTACTGAGCCCATGTCACCTAGCACTTCCCTGGACTGGTCCGGGGAAGCACAGGAGCAGATGCTGTGAGCACCCCACAGCCAGAGCCTAGAAGGGCCTCGGTGCTGCGTGCTGATGGGCGCCTCCCCGAGAGACAGGAAGAGGTATAACCGCTGGAAACCACACGACTCGACGTGGTAGGGCGCCAGGGTGACACGCCCTTCCTCTCAGCCGAGAAACCAGGGGCCCCAGACGAGATGGAAGCCCAGTCTTCTCCTCTGAGCTACAGTAAATGTTCCTGTTGGCTGCCTGGTGTACTTGGGTGCCAGTTCTGCCCCCCAAGGAATGAGCAGAAGGGACCCACAAAGGCCCTGGCAGGCAGCCAATTTCCTTACCACTACTGTCTGACTTTGACCAAACGAGGCTAGGGCTGGTAGTGGGGGTGGGGAATACAAACAGAGCCAGAGCTCAGGAACACAGCCAGGAAACTTGCTTTTGTCACCAAGAAACCTCAAGACTCCTCCTGAGGCCTAAGTGAGAGGGACAGCAGACCCAGGACCTGTCATTCTGACACAGCCAAAAACATGGGCATCGCACAGTTCAGTGAGCACTAGACACATCCACATCAACCACAGAGCCAAGGTTAAGACCACCGGATGGAGCAGTTGATAGGTAATCCCTCACATGGACTCTTTCAAACGCCTGCTCCCTGATACCCAACATCAACCCAACCCTGCAGGAGCCCCAAGGCTGGACTATGGTGCGGATGGTGAGCGCTCACACCTAATCACTGCTGCAGCAAACCAACGCTCACCACATTCTCAACGTAGGAAACGCCTTTTCCTTGCACAGCCAATACCCACCAAGCTGCACCCTTCTCAGGCTGGGAGCCTCTGGAGCGGAGCTGGAATCCTGCAGGCCACACAGCCTGCCAGGGGTTGCATGCAGCCAGGGCAACTGTGTTCACTGGCTCAGGGCCCAGTCTTGGGTAATGCCAACACTATCTCTCCAAGGGCTGGGGAAAGAGGGGTTTCACTGTGCCCCCTCCCCAGCTCCTCTGATGCACAGTTGGGGTAAAAGCCATTCCTGCCCCCAGCTTGGGCTGCTTCTTGCTGTCCCTACCCATCATGCTGAGCACAGAGCAAGTCCCAGACAGAGTCTGTGGAACTGAAGCTCTGGGGCCTGGTGAGAGCAGAAGCTTCACTGCCCAGCCCCAGCTCCTTCCTGCCTCTTGGTGCCTATGTGTGTGCATGTGTGTGTGTGGGGGGGGTTCACATGGCACCCTGCTGGGGGGACCCGGTGCTGCACAGATGTTGTGGGCACCAGGATCTTTATATCCACATGCCCAGGTCACACAGCCTCCCCCTTCATCCACTCATCACACACTGTGACCTTGCAGTGAAGGCCCTCGATGTGGAGGCTCCCGGCCTCATCCCCTGCTCCCTTATCCAGTTGGGGGGAAGTGAAGGGCAGGGAGGGAGGAAGCCAGGTTACTAGGGAGTCCCCCACCCACTCTGCCCCCTCCTTCTGGGGTATGAGTGTGGGACAGCTGAGCAGCTAGGTTACTAGGGAGTCCCCCTCCTGCTCTGTCCTCCCTTCTGGGGTCTGAGTGTGGGGCGGCTGAGCAGGTAGGTTTCTCTGCCAGTGTGGACCTTTGGGGTGGGGATGGGTTTTAAGGTGTCTTCCCCTCCTCAGTGCTCAGGACGGGGGAAGACACGAATCCGCTATATTCCGTGTGAAGGCTGGCCACCTCTGCTTTCCACTCAGCCCTCTGAGGCCCCCAGCCAGAGGTTCCCGGGGGAGAACAGATGGGGAGGCCATCCGGGAGCCGCCAGGAGCTGGCCCTCACTGCCCCCTCCCGTGAGAACAGAGCGCCCCGCTGGGCTCCTCATCTCCCAGAGGCTGCCCCCTGCCCCCAGGGACAAAGGCAGAAGCCTGCAGAGAGCTGTGTGCGAGGCTGGCCGCCCATCTGAGCAGTTGTGTGTCTACCTGTGGGTGTGTGTGCACACTCGTGTGCTTATGAGGCTGCCATGTGTCCACGCGTGGCCTCAAGGGGCTTGGGAAGGGGTGTTTGCAGGGTCGTAGGTGTTAGCCCTGGGCATCCAGGCATCCCAGCCCTACTCAGGAAGCTGCTGCCTGCGTGCCAGACGCAAACCCATCCTGGGGAGCACTGTCCCCCCTGCCCCTGCCCCCCAGCACCCTGTACCTGCTTCTGAGCCAGAGCAGCCGCGGAGACCATGTTCCCTGCATGTATGGTGGAAGGAGAGTCCACGGCCGGGCCACAGGCCTCACAGGAAGTGCGTGCAGCGCATGTCAGCGCCTCCAGTGCAGCCTCTGCACAGTGAAGGAGGCTGGCAAACCCGGCCCCGTGGGTGCTGGGGTGTGGCCTCTGGTTCCAGTGCGCTGGCTTGGCATGAGCGCTGGGAGACCCCAACCCTCCTGGTGGTGGAGTGGCTGGGGATGTGGCAGGGGTGGGGAGAAGGCGGGGAGCTTAGCCGGGGCAGGAAGAGCGGGCACCCTTACCACCCTGGGGGCAGGCCCTTTCTCGGGGAAGGGAGGGAACAGAAGGGCAGCTCCCAGTGAGATGGGGGTAACGCTGCAGGGTACCTGGCTTTGTGGCAGGCACCTGTCATCTGTGCCACCTGCTCTGTCACGTTTCCCCCACAGCTCTAGGAAGGGCTACTGCTGCCTCACCCCTGTTCTACCGAAGATGACACTGAAGGCACCAGGGCTGGCTGAGCTAAGCTGTGCTCTGAGCTCTGCACTGCTGAGTTCTGGGAGCTCTGCCGCCCACAGCCTGTCCTAGAACTCAGCAGATGGGGCTGGCCACACTGGTGTGCATGTGTGCGTGCATGCATGTGTGTGTGTGTGTGTGTGTGTGTGTGTGTGTGTGTGTGGTGAGGGTGTCCTCGAGGATGGGTCAGCAGTAGAATTCTGGGGCTGGGAAGGTGGCTCAGTGGTAGAGCGCTTGCCTCACATGCACGAGGCCCTGAGTTCAATTCCTCAGCACCACATACGCAGAAAAAGCCAGAAGTGGGCACTGTGGCTCAAGTGGTAGAACACTTGCCTTGAGCTGAAGAGCTCAGACACAGCACCCAGGCCCAGAGTTCAAGCCCCACCACTGACCAAAAAAAAAATAGAAATAAAAAAGAAGTAGGATCTCCACAACGGGGAGGTTTCCCTGCCCCACGCCTCTCCTGCTTTGCCTTTCCTTTTGGTGAGGTCCTCTCCCTCCCACCCCTCTCGGAGGGGCAGCTGCTGGAAGGCTGCCTGGCCAGGCTCTCTCTGACTGCTCTGGGGATAGCTCCAGCTCCATCTGGCCTAAGCCAAAGGGAGGATCTGCCTGGCACACAGCATCTGCAGCAGTGCTGGTCACCTGCAGAGTGCTCACGCCTCCTCCAGGCTCTTCCTCCAGACCCAGCCTTCATGGAGGCCCTTTAAAGAGGCCCACTCCTTCTACAGGCCCTGCTGCCCCCTTGTACCTCTTTCCTGATCCCCAGGGCGTGGGGAGGGTGGAGCCTCCTCACGGTAGGCTCAGCTCTGCAGTCTCCTGGGACCAGCTTGGCTCTTGCCCATTGGATTAGGAGTGGTTTGGGGTTCAAGGTAGGATAAAGATATGTACAGGAGCAGGGCGCTGGTGGCTCCCACCTGTAATACTAGCTATTCAGGAGGCTGAGATCTGAGGATTGCAGTTCAAAGCAAGCCCAGGCAGGACATGAGACTCTTATCTCCAATAAACCACCAGAAAGAAGCAGCACTGTGGCTAAGTGGTAGAACATTCACCTTGAGCTGAAGAGATGAGGGACAGCGCCCAGACCCACAGTTCAAGCCCCATGACCAGAAAAAAAAAAAAGATATGCACAGGGTGACAGGAAGAGGAAAAAGAAGGGAAAAGCAGAGAGCAAGAAAGGTGTCAGGAGATAAACAAGAGGAAGAAGAGGAAAACAGAGAGAGAGTGACGCTGAGAGACTGTGGGAGCAGGGGCCTCCACACTGACCCGGGTTGAGCCACAGCCCCTCACCCCTCCAGCAAAGAGCAGCACTGTAAAGAAAATTAAGGTACACAAACATATTTTTATGAGTGTGCCTGTCCTAGGGCTTGAACTCAGTGCCTGGGTGCTGTCCCTTAGCTTTTTCTCTCAAGACTGGTGGTGTAGCACTTGAGCCACAGCTCTACTTCTGGCTCTTTTGCTGGTTAATTGGAGGCTTGAGTCTTATGGACTTTCCTGTCCAGGCTGGCTATGAACCACGATCCTCACATCTCAGCCTCCTGAGTGGCTAGGATGACAGGCGTGAGCCACCGGCGCCCAGCAATCCATGAATATTTAATAGCATCCAGGGTCACTAATAGCATAGTGACAAAGGGGACTGAGCCAGTTTGTCTGGGCTCCAGGTGCAGCTCTGTCCTCCACACCCAGACCCCCAGCCCCTGGCCTGGAGCACCCCTTCCCCTGTGTCTCTGACTCTGGGTAGGTGACCCTGAGTTTGGGAGCAGGGGCTCTAGTTATCCTCTTGTCCTAGGCAATGGTGACAGACCATGATGCTGGAACCAGATCTGACGTGTAACAGGTGAAAATCAAGCCTGGCTGGTGAACATCTTAGCCTCACCAGCTGCCCCTGCTGGCGGGTCAGACACATCCGAGCCAGCCTCAGATCTCAGCTTCATGCCCAGATGTTACAACTCAACCACAGTTCTCCAAAAAGTTGCTGACTCTTTAATATAAGTTACTTTGGACCTGTAGAGAAGTGGATGGCTGTCTAATGCTGGGTGGTAAAGTCAGAAATACCTAATTTAAAAGACACTATCACCAGGAAAAAGGCAGCAAAGAGAATGGAAGGAAACACTTGCCAATCACACGTCTGAAGAGCCATATATAAAGAACTCCTAGAACTCAGCAGTAACAACAATAACACCACCCCAACAACTATGGCCATAAACCTGCTTAGAAAATAAAGGACTGGAAGAGACATTTTTTCAAAGACACACGAATGGCCCATCAACTCCTGAAAGGGCTCAGCATCTCTAATCTCTGGGGAATTGCAAATCAGAACCACCTCACCCTTATTAGAATGGAGGAACCCATTCTCTGAAACCCCAGAGGAGAACCTGGCTTCGAGAGGTGCGGGCACTCTGGTAAATGTAAAGTACCACAAAAGCCTGGAGGAGGCTCCTCAAAAGTACAAAAGCAAGCCGGCTGCCAGTGGCTCACTCCTGTCATCCTAGCTACTCAGAAGGCTGAGATCTGAGGATCCCAGTTCAAAGCCAGTCTGGGCAGTAAAGTCCATGAGACTCTTATCTCCAATTAACTGTCAGAAAACCAGAAGTGGTGCTGCTGTGGCTCAAGTGGTAGAGAGCTTGCCTTGAGCTGAAGAGCTGAGGGATAGTGCTCACGCCAAGAGTTCAAGCCCCATGACCAACAACAGCAAAAAAAAAAAAATACAAAAGCCAAACTACTATATGACCCAGCAATTCCATTTTTAGATTATGTACTCCCAAAGAACTGGAAGCAGCATCTCAAAGGGAAGGTCGAACACCCACATTTAAGGTAGCACTATTCATAACAGCTACAATGTAAAAACAACTGGAATGTTCACTGGGGGAGAGGAGGAACAATGGAGGATGCACCAAATGTGGCATACTCGTAGAACGGACTACTCTTCATCCTTAAAGAGGACGCGAACTGCTACCACACAGATGAGCCTTCAGGGTGTCAGGCTTTGTGACCCCTCTTGGAGGGGGCATTAGTGGCGTTGGTAGGATGGGGTCACCGGGGGTTGGGGGAGGGGAGGTGGAGGGTTGTTTGTTGGGAACAGTTTCAGTTTTCCAGGATGAAAGGGGAAATGGTAAATAATAATGACGTAATAAAGAAAGGTAAATAGCACTGGAAATATCGTTCAGTCTGCAAGCATTCCTGCTGTGGTTACTAGACTGCTCACAGGCCCTGCTATTACCCATCTCCCAAATCATCTCCCGGCTGGGGTGACCTGGGATACAGTGTGCAGTGGGACTTCTGGAAGGATCTGTACTCCGGGTGGAGGGGCTGCTCCAGGTATGTTCTGGAAGACGCGGGAGGCTTCATACCACAATCTGCTCCTGCTGGCAGCAGTTGGGCCGCTGGAGCATCTCGGCTGGACCGGAGATGGGAGGCCGCCGTTCACTGGCTGCCGTTGGGCCATGCTGTGGCTGAATGCTCTCCTCCATTTCCCAAGGGTAACATCGCGTGCCAGTCTGGCCTGCTCTCCTCTAAGTGGGACCTCTGGCAGTCCTCTTGGACTCCGGATAGCAGTACTTAAATAGAAAGTACCGAATAAATATGCCTTAATGTCACTTACATTCCTTTGGGCCAGGTCTCAAGAGGAGCATGTGTCTCACGATGAAGGCTGAGGGCGGGAGCAGGGAGCGGAGGCTTGGCTCCGGAGGATTCCCAGCCCCCTGCAGGGTCCCTGGGCTGGTGAGTGTCAATATCTAAGTGGATGGCCACACAGGCACAACTGCAATCACTTTGTAATCAGCTTCTTTGTAACTGTTGTCGGGGCCAACTTCTTATCTCTGGAGATCAGGCCTCCATCCCGTGACGTTGCTGGGAGTTTCCTAGGATATTTCTGCACAACTGGTTCCAGTACTCCTGGTCCTCTCATGAGTTTCTGCCTTGAGAGGACACAGTTCTTCTTTGGCTGATTCTGTGTTACATGCTTCTTCATGCGTTATATCAAGCTCTTAGGAAACTTTCAAGGCAGGCCTGATGCACACGGACAGAGGCTGCCAGGGCCCAGAGCAGCATCACAAGCCATCCAGTCTATAAAGAATGAAGCCAGGTAGCCTCCATCTTTGATTTGGGATGGGGTTAGTCAACTACTGTGGCTTGAGGACCATATCCAGAACATGGTCCATATGTGTGTAGCCTACCAAGGTAAGAACAATTTTTACATTTGGGGGGGGGGTCAGTCATGGGGCTTGAACTCTGGGCTTGGGCACTGTTCCTCAGCTCTTCAGCTCAAGGTGAGCACTCTACCACTTGAACCACAGTGCCATTTCCAGTTTTCTGGTGGTTCTTTGGAGATAAGAGTCTCACAGACTTTTCCTGCCTGGGCTGGCTTTGAACTGTGATCCTCGGATCTCAGCCTCCTGAGCAGCTTGGAATGATAGGCATGAGCCACCGGCACCTGGCTCGTTTTTACATTTTTTAACCAGTAGGTAGGAAAACCAAAAGGAGAATGTTTCATGACTCATGAGAATTATTCAAAGCTCAGTGTGCGTAGTAACGTTTTCCTGGCACAGAGTCAGACTTGCTCATCTTAGCTTGAGTTGCTGCAACAAAATGCCAGAGACTGGGCCGTGTGCACAAGGGATATTTAAAATCTCTCACTGTTCTGGAGGCTGGAAATGCAGCATCAAGATGCTGGCAGATTCAGTTTTCAGCCAGGGCTCTCTTCTTGGCCTGTGAAGGTAGCCTTCTTCCTGCTGGGTCCTGAGCGAACTCTGGCCTCCTCCTCTTAGAAAGACACTAACTGCCCCTGGGCTGCATCCTTCAAGACCCTTTCTACTCGCGTCCGTCTTCCCAAAGGCCATGCCTCTAAGCATCACTCTGGGGGAAGCAAACAGTCAACCTGTAACTTACACTGCCCACGCTACTTCCGTTCTTCAGTGGCAGAGCCCAGTCCAGGCGGCCCCTGTCTTACCACAGGACTAACATCCTAATAAACCCGTTATGAGCTGAACATATTCTAAATGAGAAATGCAATGACTCTGATAAAAATAATTGCAAAGTTGAAAAATCGCATGTTGACCCTCTCTAGGGCACAGTAATTGCATTTGCCTGTACTTCTAAGACATTTTACCATCTGATCTTCTACAGATCCGCCATCCAGGCTAACACCTCCCCAATTAATACAGCCTTCTAGAAGAGTGTCTCACTTCCAGACTGGGAAAACTCCCTGATCTGCTTCACACATGTTCTTGCCGAATCCACCTCTCGACCCCCACCCCGTGTCCCCGGTCCACGTACCTGGTACACATCCTTGTGTCTTGGGCCCCACTATAGGACTTTACCTCTGTCTGTGTGGTGTCTGGCTGAAGAGGGATGAGCTGTAGGAAGCTCCTGTCAGCATCTCCATGCTCAGTCTCGGTCTGGGTGAATCTCGGGGTGGGGGTGAGGGCTGTTGACTTTCCAGCCAGCCCCAGTTTTCCTCTTATGAGATCATAACCTCCTCTCTTGGGGATTTGACACACTAATCCACCCTGATAACTGGTACCCAGAAGGCGGGCCCATTCCAGCAGCAGTGACTGGAGCATCTGGCCCAGCTCCATTCAAAGCCTCACTCCAGGGTAGAAGGTGAGCACAGAAGGCCTGGTGGATGCTGGCTCGGCCTCTGCTTGGAAGGTCGTGGGGCTTATGGTGGGTCACTACCCATTTTCCTGCCCCCATCTGAGGGGGTGCATGACACCCACAAAGCCTTCCCACCACAGGTAGACTTTCATGGTTTGATAGCTCCCTGCATAGTTTTCTGAGAAACAGGTGCCCGGTGGGAAAAAATGTCGAAAGTTCAACACAGTCCACGTTAAAAGGTAAAAATCGAATTCTCTTCTTGCTCTGTGGTCTACAGAAAAGATCTTCTTCCTTGGAGGCCATGTGGCGCCAGAGGGGGTGGGCGTGTTGCTACAGCCTGAGGTTTGAAATAGCTCCGCCATGACTCATGGGAGCTGAAGGAGAGTCAACAGCGTCATCCCACAGGGAAGGGACCCTGAGGAGCCCAGCGCAGCCTTGCAGCCGCATCTGCTCTTCCCTCTAGGTGCAGGGGACAGAGCAGAGGTGGTGGCCAACAGGAGACCCTATGTACAGTGGGAGGCCTCCTTGTGTTCACAGCTGAAGATGTCTGCAGGTGGCTGGTGGGTGCTGGTGGCTGAAATGCATGTGTTCCCTGTAAGGTGGAATCGGAAGCTAGTCATGTGATTAAACACCCTGGACAAAAGATGTCCTTTGCACAAGAGAAACCTAATTAGCCAGGCACCCGTGGCTCACGCCTATAATCCTAGCTACTCAAGAGGCTGAGATCTGAGAATCACAGTTCAACGCCAGCCTGTGCAGGAAAGTCCATGAGACTCTTATCTTCAATAAACAACTAGAAAACCAGAAGTTCCACTGTGGCTCAAGTGCTAGAGCACTCGCCTTGAGCTGAAGAGCACAAGGATAGTGCCTAGGCCCAGAGTTCAAGCCCCATGACCACCACCACCACCAACAAAAAAAGACAAACCTAATTATCCACGTATCTATATCTACATAGCCATCTCAACTTAAGATAATTCCTCTAAAGTCCCAAATCAAAATCAACATACTAAAAAACATCACCAAACAGGCCAACAAACTAAAGGTTGTCATTAGTGTACAAGAGGCTACCCCTAGGATACTTAAATATACAATCCAAAATATCTCTGGCAAAAAAAAAAAAAAAAACCTACAAAAAAATGGAGAACTTTTACAACGCAGGCCAGTGTGTGATCAGTTTAGGCCTTGCTGCTACTCAACACTAGGGTGCAAAAGTAGCCAGAGACAATGTGTAAATAGAAGCATGTTCCAATAAATCTTTATTTACCCAAACAAGAGGCGGGCCAGAGTAAGCCCTTGAGTTGTAATTGGTAGATCCCTAATCACATGTTAGTAAAATTAAGACTGAAGTACAAATCCTCATGAGATCCACACACTTGATATGCTGCTTGTCAAGACACAGCCCTCTCTCGGGTGAGGCTGGAAGGGGAACTCAAAGATCAAAGTAGCAATGTCCTGGCTAGATGAGCGCGGTGCTGCTGGGTTGAGTCCTGGCTGGGTCCTCGGCCCCACTGCTCAGCAGGGTGAGGGGGACGCAGTGAGTGCCAGGGCCCTCCCCTTGGTGTCCTGAGCCATTCTCACTGCCCCCCTTTTACTCTGCTAGTAATTCTCGTTTATCGCTGGATCATGGGCCTGATTAATCTCTTCCGGAGTAAACACGATAAAGACATCTTCCCAATCTCTCTGCCACGCCACGCCTCGGCGGAGCACGGAGGACAGCTGGCTGTGCCACGCAGGCTTCTGCCGCTAATGCCGCACTATTTTGGGAGATTCTTTTTGCCTCATTTATTTTTGATTTGAGTTGCTCATACAGACTGTGTGTTCCCTTTCTTGCTCCTGTGCTGAATTAAATGAGCGTTGTATTTTTAAACCCTGCCTGTGTTATCTCGTGATTATGACAGATGAGCTGGGTACCTGGAGAGTATGAGCCAAGGAGAGGCCCCGGCCTCCGGGACACCAGCCTGCCCTTTGCAGGACCGGGGTGTGGCCTCATCCTCTAGACGTTGGGATGGCACAGACCTGGGGGAAAGACTGGGCCTTTGGGGCCCGGTGTTGAGAATGGCTAGGGTCTAGAGACATCCAGAATGTCCCCTCTGAGGGACACAGAGTAAGAAGTGATTTTTCCCGAATAGCAGCTCCTGGCCTGTGCAGCGATGGGCACTGGAACTTCAGGTGTCCTGGGCGGTCCCAGGGAGGCCTTGGGCAAGGACTGGCATTTCTGTGTTTATTCTTGTCCCAAATCCTGTGAGGTTATTACTCTCGCCACAGATGACATCTGTGGAAACTGAGGCTTGGAGGGGCTAAGTCAGCCTGCCTTGGTCACCCAGTGAGTGGCAGTTCTGGAAGTCTATCCTCCAAACCACGGTCCTGGGCTGTCATGAGTACAGACATCCAAGGCCAAAGGAAAGAACAGCCGGAGTTTTTCCAGGGAGTGCGCTGACTTGCTAGGAAACGGGAACATTCTGGGTAGGATTTGTGGAAGCCTGGGTCAGGCAGAGGAGGAGGAGGATGTGACCAAAGATTGGTGAATCTGTTATGTTGGGCCAAAGAGGAATATGGGAGAAGACAGGCCTGCAGGTGGCTCCCCAGTTTTCAGTCCCCAGCTGGGGGAGGCCCTGAGCCAGTGGTAGGCGTGTCCAGGCTGCTCTGCTCCTGGTGTCTTCCCTCTGGGCTTCTTCTTACCTCTTGGCCAGAACAGTTTTCTCTCGTGCCACAGGCCCTTTGCCAGGTACACAGGTCCTTCTTCGGCTGGGCATACTTAGCCTGCGAGCACTGCTCACTGAGGACCACTTGATGGTGAGCCCCAGAGGGGTTTGTCTGGTTTCTTGTTGTGGATCCCTTTGTGCTCAGAATAGGGGTGACACCTGCTCGGGTGCCCTGTGCACCTTTGCTGAATGCACCTGGGTGTGCTCGGCCTGCAGCACACCAGCAGCTGTTGGCTTACACCTAGCACCAGGGGCAGCGCGAGGCTGAAGCCCAGCAGGGCGGAGGGAGGGGGCGCCATGGGAGGTCATGTTCTGGCTGTTCCTCCTGCAGAGATAGAGGGTGTCCTGCAGCAGCTGTAGCCTTTTCTGAGGAGCTCCTGGTGGGAGGGCAGCTGTACAGGCATTCAGACTGTGGATGGGCTCTGCCAGATCTGCAGTCACCCACCAGGGTGACGCCAACATGTCAAGTCCCCCGGAGAGCCAGGCATCTCATGGTAGACGCGGATGGGCATACACACACGCAGATACACACACACACGAACCCCACCTCTACTTCCATTCCACCATCTCTACAACCATCTTCAGTACCACCACCTCTACCTCCACTTCCATCTCCAATTCCTGCCACCACCATCTCTACCATCACCGTGGCCATCTCCACCACCTCTACAGCCGCCATCTCCGACTCTGTCACCACCATCTTTACCGTCTCCAACTCTACCACCACCCCTTCTACCTCTATCAATGCTACCACGACCTCCTTCATCATCACCATTTCCTCCTCCACCATCCTGAGTCAGCTCTTCCTCTGCCAAGCACTCCTGATGTTGGCAGTCTCCGCTCTTGGAATCGTACCCTCAAGACAATGCTTTGCCCCTCTAGCTTCCATTCTTGTCTCCATATCCAAGGGCCCAGGCTGGGCCAGCCGTCACCCCTCTGCCCTGCAATCCAGGTATTGGATCCATTCATGCCACTAACCCTGGAGCATTCCTTCTCTTGCCTATCTCTCCTGCTTGTCTTTGCAGCTGCTGCCTGAGGAAGAGTTGTCCACCTGTCACCAGTGACCCACTTTGATCCTCCACATTAGATCTCTTAGGTTACATCCTTCCTGAAAGTCCTTGTGGCTGTCTGGGGCGCTTAGCAGCCAGCCCAATGTCAATTTGGCATTGAGAGCCGTTCACAGCCGGCCCCATCTCCTTTTCCAGCTCTCAATCCCCTCTCTGCCCCTCCTGACCACCTGGCTCAGACGTACTTATCTGCACCTCTCCCTCTTGCTTCCGGACCTAGGGTGTCCTGGGCCCTCACTCCTCCCTGGGATCTGTGCTGAATCTGTCTGTGAGGAATCTCCTGCTCTCAGGTCCACTGCAGAGGCCCTGCCTCAGGTCTGGATCAGTCACCCCACATTCTCTGCGGTGTGCCCCTGGGATGGGCAGCAACACGGAAGAAGTCACTATCCAATTCCAATGCCTTGACTACCTGCCTCTTCTGAAAGAACAGAGAGCCGGGGCAGGCCCACCGAATGCAAGGCCAATGCTTTTAATGAGCCTGCTGCCAATCTGTCGTAGACTTAAGCGAAGAACAATGTTCTCTCTGCTTGCTGGTTTACATCTTCCATGCCCGAATGCTAGCCCAGCCCCTAGGCACCCACAAAGCCTCTCCCAGCCAAGTCAAGGTGTATAGGGCTGACTGTCCTTCCCTTATGCCCATCATCTCCTCAACTTGCCCTTGACAATGGGGATGACCTTTGGCTAGGCATTCCACCTGTGAACTCAAGGAATGGAGGACAGAGGTGTGGGGACAGGTGGGATTTACATCTTGCTTGTTCTGATTAACTTTAGTTTCCTCTTAAGGATAACTAATGCTGGTTTTCTCTTTATTGTAACAACCATTACGTTTCATTTCAAAATAAATCCCAGAAATAAGTTCAACTGACTAAAAGGAAAACACAAACAAAGAAATAGGACTGGTGGTACACACACGACCCAAATCCTAAGAAGAGAGGCCATGACCAAAATACTCGCCCGGGAGGAAGAGGCAAAGAGGAAGCCAGTGCCAAAGCGGCTCCCTGGTGACCACAGGCCCCGTGACCTCATTGCCAGCACTCCCGGGGGAAGGAACGTTCAACCCACAGTGGGACCTCACAGTCGAACGGGTAGACCGGGTCACCTTCCACTTTAAAACTAAATTTATATCCCCCTTTGTGAAAGTGTGCCAGAGTTCCTCCCTTCACAGGAGGCTGGTGATGAGAAAGGAGGGATGGAGAGACCGGAACCCAGGCAGGACACGGTGTTCCAGGGCAGCCCTGGTGAGAAGCTCTGGGTTGCGGAGGATGAATGTGTGCAAGCATGCACGTGTAAACAAGCACACACATGCATGTGCCCAGGCCCACTCTACCCACTGCTCGAGATGCCCACTGTCTGCTCAGCTGGGGGAAGAGCCTCCCCTGCACCGCCTTGCTCCACCCTTGCTAGGTCAGATGGGTATCGCTGGGCTTCTTTGCCTGTGAAGGGGACTAAACTTTCCCTGCTGTCCCGAGCCACACCTCATTCTATTCCACAGCATGGGTGAAGACCCAGGCCCAGGACTCCCCCAAGAATGGGGTGGCCAGCTGCACTATCATCATCTCCAAAAATGCCAATGTACAGCCAACGCCTGTTTCAAACGTGGAGGGGGAGCGTGACCCAGGGATCCCTGGAGTCCGTGAAAGGTGTCATTGCTTTCCTCCTTGGGGCCTGGATGAGATGAGTTTCTTTTTTTTTGTCAGTCGTGGGGCTTGAACTCTGGGCTTGGCTGCTGTCCCTCAGCTCTTCAGCTCAAGGCGAGCGCTCTACCACTTGAGCTACAGTGCTACTTCTGGTTTTCTGATGGTTTTATTGGAGATAAGAGTTTCACAGTTTCCTGCCCAGGCTGGCTTTGAACCATGATCCTCAGATCTCAGCCTCCTGAGTAGCTAGGATGAGAGGCTTGAGCCACCAGCGCCTGGCAAGATGGGTTTCTTGTCTAGCAGCTCTTACTGTGGCTACTCCCAGGGGAATGGGGCAGGCTGCCTGGCCCTGGCCACAGTCAAGGGAGGCACTTTCCACCAGATAGCCAAAGGCCTGGGTTTCTTACAACAAGCTCCAGGGTAGCCAAGGGTTAAACACAGGTAGTGTGAGATCTCCAGGCATCGCCAGGGTGAGGGACAGCTCTGAGGGGGCCTCCTGGCACCCCCTCTCCCATAACTTCCCCTTCACAACCTCCTGGTGTCTTGTCCTGAGAGTTTTCAGAGAGGACATGGGGAGGATCCAGGGAGCCCTGCCCTCAGGGGCAGGACTGGCCCAAGAGCAGGGGGAGCTGGGGAGCTGGCACGCCAGAAGTAGACTAAACTCAGTCTTCTTTGCGAAATCCAAGCTTGCCTTTCATACCAAACAGAAACCTATCTGTAGGGCCTTCATGGCCAACCTCTAGAATCCTCTCCCCACTTGTGCCAGAGTGGGGGTCCAGGTGAAGCCCCGCCTCCTGTCCCCCCCTATTCCCCACTTGCCTCTCATCGACTCCCCCTCCCCCCCAGGAAGCAGCAACGCAAAGCAAAGGCGGAGCAGCATCCTCAGCCCTCCTGGGCCAGCTGTCCCTCCCAGATAGAAGCTCCACCTGGATTGCTAGGATCAATGAGTTGGGCTGAGGGAGAGGGTGTGCAGGGCAGGGGAGGGGCGGGCAGCACAGGGAAGGGTACACCTCCCTCCTGGCACTGTAAGACCATCGACTGTTATCTGCAGAGCCTGGCCTCTCCAGCTCCTTTCTCAAGCTTTCACCATAAAGGGATAAAGAAAATGCTGAGTCTCTTCTCATGGCTGGATTGAGATTTTTAAGTGAGCCAAAGCAGGAAAAACCCAGTGGGGGTGGGGAGGAATCCGAGACTGTGTTCCAGAACCTGACTCAGCAAGGCAGGCAGGGCAGCCTGCCGGACAGATGGACAGTGGATGGGATGGATGGAGCTGTTCTGGGTCACAGAGGGCGGGAGAAGGGGGGAGAGGGCAGTGTTCTGGTGGTTACGAGCTGGGCAGTTTCAGGGGGAGAGTCACTTTACACGGGTGGCCATCACGCTGACACCCAGTCCCCCAGACACTCAGTTCTGATGTGTTGTGGGTCCTCCCTCTCCACACCCGGCGGGGGCTGTACCTCAATGCAGTGGCTAGGAGGGGAGTTGTGAGTGGAGAGTGGTAGGTGCTGCCATTGGACCCCAATGATGTGAGTTTATGGGGATAGCTGGAACCCTGTGTCTAGACAGGCACCTCGCTGGGCAGCCCTGCGCAGGGACCCTCTGGCCACTGTGTCCCTCATGGTGCCTGGCACAGTGCCGGGCAGGGGAGTGGGTGACTGCTCGTCACCGCTGCTCCTGAGCCTGGTGCTCAGCTGACCTCACCCTTACCCCACGATCCTGGAAGCTCCTAATGCTCAAGAGGTGGCCTTCAACTGTGATCCCTGGAAGAAACAGGGGCAACGACTCTGGTTCCACTGGCAGAGGGCAGTCAGCAGCTAGCTAGCGATCAGATATCATCCAGGTGCCGTGGCTGGCGGATCTGCCTTTTGCACCTGATGTTATCCTGTTTTCTAGGGGTGCCCAGGACAGAGTCCCTAAAATGCCCAGCCTGGGGTCTTCTCTCCAGGGGAAAGGCTGCCTGGCACCCTGGCGGTGCTTCTCCCAAGTGTCCCCATTCTGCACCCATGGGGGCAGCAACCTGTCTCACCTCTACGTGGGACGAAAGGCAGGCCTGGCCTTCCCACCGCTCTCAGGGCTGCTGAGCACCCTGAACCAGGAGGGGGATCCCTGCCTTCTAAACCCGCCAGCGGGGTGAGCTGAGGAGACCCCAGGATAAGCCCCACTCCTTGCCACAGGGGTGTGTGCTCAGCCCTGGCTCTGGGCCCATGCCTGGGTTTTCATTTTTGTCTTTTGAGATACGGTCTTGCTGTAGGGTCCACACCGGTCTCATGCTATCCTGCTTCAGCCCCCGGGTAGCTGGGACTATAGCCATACACTACCACCACCACCAGCTTCTGCGGTTAGTTTGCCAGGACAACACTCAACTCCCACATGTCACCAGCCACCCTCCCCATGCCAGCCACACCTGATTTGAAAATACTCCCTTCCCCGACAAAGAGAAAGGAATCCTAGACCACAGAAGCTTTAGCAGGGAGCACTACGGCTGGGGTGAGAATCAGGAGCAGACACCTTGCTATAGTGTACTATACGTGCCCTGAAAGACACATCCCAGTCCTAGCCAGATGCCTGTGAGTGTGACCTTCCTTAGTAAAGGGGTTTGCAGGTGTTTAAGAATCTTGTGTTTAAGATCATGCAGGATTTGGGCAAGAGAACTTCCAATGACAAATGTCATAAGAACAGGCAAAGGGAAACACACAGATACAGATACACAGACACAGACACACACAAACACACACAGACACACACACACACACACACACACACACAGACACACACACACACATGGCACACGTGATAGGGAGGCAGTGCCTCCCACAGAACCAGGCAGGGCCCAGCCAGCCTACCCTTCGATCCTGGGCTCCTGCGCTGGGAGAGCCCCATGGCTGTGTGGGACTTCCCATAGCACCAAACCCTCCATGTGCCTCCTTTCTCCTCTACATGTATACCTAAGACAAGGCTTAATTTACAAACTAGACAGAGTAAGACATGAGCGAGTACAATAATTACCACAATATACTAGGAGTTACTTAAGAGTTACAAATAACTTATTTATAGCTGGTAATTTCCGCTTAGTATTTTCAGGATGGGGACTCATGTACTTTTTTTAACTCGAGGTCTTGCACGCGCTAGGCAGATGCTCCACCACTTGAGCTATGCCCCCAGGCCTTTTTGCTTTGGTTATTTTTCAGGTAGGGTCTTGTGTTTTTGCCTGGGCCAGCCTAGGACCATTATCCAAATCCTCATCCTCCAAGCAGCTGGGACCACAGACAGATACCACTAGGCTTGACCTGTTGATTGAGATGGGGTTTCACTCATTTTTTTTTTTTTTGTGTGTGTGTCCAGACTAGCCTGGAACTATGATCCTTCTTTCAAGTAGCTGGGATTATAGGCAGCTCTCCACTCTGAGTCTACTTAGTCTTAACTGCCCTCTAACCTTGGCAGGCTGCATGGATGCAGAGAAATGGCCTCTCTGGGGTAAGTGACCTATTAGTGAGGTCTGGATCTCTGCTGGCCTCACCTCCATCCCTCTGTACCCTGTTCTGTGTGTGTGTGTGTGTGTGTGTGTGTGTGTGTGAAGTGACTCTCCTTGTATAAACCCAGCACACCGGGGGCTCCTCCCTGATCTCCAGGGGACAGTAAGAATAAATAACAGTTTCAAAGAGGATTACCATTGTTTCACCACGTGACAGAGCCATGAAAGATTAATGTCTGGTCTGTGCAGCACTATACCAGCAATTTGAAAGCCAGCTTTACTCTACCACACCCATTAAAGCCTCCACTGAGTAAAGAGATATACGAAGGAAACCCATCCGGCCCTGCACTTGGCCATCACATAATTAAGAGGGAAATATACTTGCAAACCAACATGTTGGAGGCTGGCAAGGCTGCAGTGAAGCTACTGCCAGGAGGCAGAGCAGGTCTGGGTTTGGGGAGAGTGGCTGGGCAGCGCAGGTTGACAGCCCTGGGTTCCGAGGTCCCACCCAGGTAACGTGATGTATCCTATAGGGTCCAAGGAAGACCCACAGGAATGTTCACAGTAGCCTTGCATGGAATAATGTGTTCTGTGCGGGTGGATGCATGCAGCCACGCCTGAGGCTCTGGGCAAGTCCTGCTACAGCGGAGGATGGAGGGAGGAGGGAGGTATTGCAGATGTTACAAGGGGAGAGGGGAGGGCATGCTGCCTTTTCCTCAGGGACTCCTTTTCTAGTGGAGCAGGTTAAGAAACAATCTCCATGGAATGGGAATGTGGCTTAGTGGTAGAGTGCTTGCCTAGCATGCATGAAGCCCTGGTTTCGATTCCTCAGTACCACATACACAGAAAAGGCCAGAAGTGGTGCTGTGGCTCAAGTGATAGAACACTAGCCTTGAGCACTGAGAGGCTCAAGGACAGGGCCCTGAGTTCAAGCTCCACAACTTGCAAAAAAAGAAGGAAAGGAAGGAAGGAAGGAAGGAAGGAAGGAAGGAAGGAAGGAAGGAAGGAAGGAAGGAAGGAAGAAGGGAAGGGAGGAAGGAAGGAAAACAGATAGACTGACTCCATGGTTAGGAGGCTGGAGGAGCCTCCCCACTGAGGCTCAGCTTGCCAGAGTAGCAGCAAGTACGCCTGCTGGAGCTGGGCCTTCATGTAGCCTTTGTTAGCTATGTGACTCAGATAAGATGCAGGACCTGTTCTCACCGGAGCAACAGTCAGGACCCCCTGAAGGGAGCGGGAAGACTAAGAGAAAATACATAGTGTTAAGCGGTTGTCCTGACAGAGAGTAAGCCCTCTACACACGCCAGTTGCCAAAACAAACAGTGACTAGTAACCATCGCAGTCAATGTCAACGGCATCTCCTTTAAGCTTGGGCATCTGCCAGAGGCCCTTGGCTTTCTCTGCCATCTTGGAACCCTTGATCTGGACGCCCTGGGGTGGCTTCTGCAGTGGAATCAAACTCATAATTGAGTGCCTGTTTGGGGCAGACCAAGCTCAACACTGAGCCAAGGCCGAGGCTGCCCGATGGGAAGGTGGAGAGCCCATTGCCCTCATGCCAGCCCCAGGGACAGGTGTCTGCAGGCACCGTGCATCGGGTCCGGGTGCAGCTTTGGCTCAGGGGCGGCTTCCTGCCTCCTGCCATCCCTTGCTGAGCAGTGAGCCCCAGGGCGGTGGCTGTCACTGCCTCTCCTGGGTTGCTGCCTGTGGCCCAGAGTGTTTGGGACAGGGCTGTGTCCTAGACGGGGGGGGGGGCTGGCAGAATGAGGGGCCAGGGACCCTCTGGCCCTCCCTGGTCTGATGCTTTTCTCCCAGGGTAGAGGAAGTTTGGAGCCCGTGGGGAGGCCTGTGCCGGCACACAGGGAACCCAGCTTGGAACATGACAAGTGAGCTCGTTGGCGGTGGGGGGGGGGGAGGCCTACCAGGGTTGTAGTGTTTACCTCTCTCAGGAGCCCAGAGCCTTGATTATCAACCTGGGCTGGGGAGGGGGTCCTGTGAAATCAGCCTGGGTCCACGAGTGGGAAGGTAGCCCTTCTGCCTGTACTTCATGGTGGGTTGCTCCTAGCACTGGCTCCTTGGAGGCTGGAGCCCGGCTGTCTGGCTTAGAAAGGGACAGGATCTGGGACTGGGCTGGTGTCTCCGGGGGGAGGGGGCTCCCTTCTCTGACTGTCCTGTGTTGGGTGGTGGGCTATCTCATCCGGGTTGGCTCCACAAAAGGTGATGGGGATGACCCACAGACCCACAGTCTGGGTGGGGCTGGACATCAGAAGAGATGACCACGACTGGGCATACCTGGTGAGAAGCCCACGATGCAATCAGGGAGCAGAACTGTGGCCTGGGCTCCACCCACACGGAGCGTCTTGACCCAGCCCATCTCCTCTCTGAAGTGAGGAGGCTGGCCTCCCAGCATGGAGTTGATGAGTCTGAGGTCCTTGGCTATGGGATTCCTGGACCTCAGCCCCCTGGGGCCAGATGAAATAAGCTGGGTTTGGGGCTACATTAGGAACCAGCGATTCTGCCAAGCCTGGTGACAGGTGTCCTGTTGTTCCCTACTGAGGCTGGGGGGGTCCCCTGGCTCAGGATCCCTCCACCCCTGAGACTCCCCAGGGACCCACATGGTGTACCCTGGGTCCTGGCCAGGCCTCGGCACCCATACAACCCAGCAGGTGGCTGGGACACACCAGCAGCTCCCCACGGTTGCTGTGGTTACTGGCTACTAGAGGGGAGGGGAGAAGCCTCCCTCAGTACCCCCAAGGAGCACCCAGCAGGCTTTGCCAGAACTTTCTGCTGTGGGCGAAGTAGTGGGGGAAGGCCCAGCCCAGCACATGGCTCTGACATGTGTGTGTCTGGTGGGACTGCGGTGATCAGGGGGCCTATGACCTTCCTGAAGGGCCGTATGGGCCTCCAGGTGGGTGACCCTGATCTGGTTTTATTCCCCCACAGGCTGGGCAAGTGACCCAGTTCAGCCACTGAGAAGGCTGGACATCTTCTAAAGACATTCGTGGACCAAGATCTTGTCTTACGCAGCTAGGCCCTTCTGGTCTCATGGTGCCCGCCTCCCTGTCCTGGTCCCCTCACACCACCTCCTCCCTCCTGACTGCGCTGTTCGGACACAGCCCTATCATGCCCACTGGGATGCAGACCTGCCCACATAGCATGGACCATTCGCCTCTTTCTGTACCTCCATCACCCCGAAGGACAGCGACCCTTGTCCATACCCTTGGTTTGTGGGTCCAGGGAGTGAGTGACAGTCCCCAGCCACAGGTTGGGAGAGGGAAAGCTGTCCACGCGTCACCGCAGCTCCTGGGGTAACACCAGGCTCCAATGGCCGGCCCAACCTGAATACTGCCCCTCTATTGAACTGTGTGTGTGTATTCTCCTGTTCTACTTCAGGCCCCCCTGTAACTGTCAGAGGCAGCGTTCTGGGCGCCCAGGTGCCTAGTGCAGGGTGTTGGGGTCCCTCGAGCACCTGGTTGCCTAAGAGCAGGATGTAAACAAAGATGCTCCTTCCTGGCCTCCTGTGAGGGGCGGCGCACACCTGGGTCCCCATGGAAAGGGGCCTGTGGGTTGCGATGTGCAATTCTTGCTCTCGGGTGCCATGTCCTCTGCAGGAGGAAGGGGACAGGCTGACTCTGGGTTTCCTCCCCATGATACCTGAATGCCTCCTGGCTTGATGACTAAAAATATCCTGTAGTCACTGCCAGGGAAAGGCAATACCCTCTCCCCCTCTCCAGCCCCCCCTCCCCCCCTGCAGAGAGGATGCAGCAGAGACTAGAGAGGGAGAGAAGGGGAGTAGTGCAGTAGGATGCGCACAGCCGAGGCGCAGTGGGAGTAGGCACAGACTGACAGGGCACAACTGGCACAGGGGGGCTATTCCTCTACAGCTCTGGCCTAAATGACATGCTCAGTTGATCAGCCCTAAGAAACCATGTTCCCAGAGCCTAAGGAGCTAACAACAGTTTCTTACTAATATGCCTTCGGGATACAACAGGTCAAAGCTGATAAATGCTAGCTGGCCATTTCGGTTGGATGTGGATTCCACACATTCCTAAGAACCACAGAAACCCTAGCAGAACTCTTCTCCCTAGAGCTTCACCTGTCAGAAAAGCAGTGCCTCTTGAAAGAGAGGAGGCAGGAAAGTTCATCAACACACTCAAAGAACCAGGAAGTGTTTCTCAGAGCATGGAACCCTGAAATAGTCACCAAGGACTATGAAAGATGGAGCCCATCCAGTTGCCTGGGGACCCCTGGGAGGTGGGCCAGGCCCCTGAAGGTTAATGGGCACACAGGCATCTTCCAGAGCTCTGTGTGGTTGCATTATGCAGAACCACTGAGGATGAAGGGATGAGCCATGGCCCTCTAGTCCATGAGTGTGCCTAGAAATAGCCCCTGCCCCTATCAGGAAACAGAGCAATGCATCATGGGAACAGCCTACAGGAGGACGGACACAAGGCTGCACCACTGGTGGGAAAAGAGAAGTCACTCTTTGGTGCAGCCTGTACCCCTGGGGTGCAGCACCTCTCCCTCCCCATCATTTCCTTTTCTTCCATTACCAAACTCTCAAGAGGCAGCAGGGTCCATCCAGAGGTTGACAGAGCAAACATGGGGTCTGTTTGGCTTGCCTTGGAGCCCTGGCTCTCTGGGTATAAAGTTTGGAGATCTCAGGGCGTCAGTTCGAGTTTCAGGACTTGTTTCTGCACAAGTGGAATGGGCAAAGGGTGTTTGGTGAGGAGGAAACAAGCGGAGATTGACACCATAGTGGTAGGGGCCTGGGTCCAGGGAGGGTGAGGCCTTTCCCCTGCGGACCTCCGCTCAGCAGTCCTTCCCCAATTCTGCCCACCACAACCCTACCTGACTTTACAGTCTGCATTCAATGACTCGGCTCCATTTCTCTGCCATCTCTCCTTCCCCACTAGCAGGATATTCTGTCCTGTGGTTTCCACATCCCCTTCCTGGCTCTTAGCCCACAGAGCCTACAGCTGGGTGATCTTGCTCACCGTCAGCTCTTCAAACACCTGCCTTCATCCATCATAGGCCAGGAAAGGCCTTTACTCATTGTCCATATTGATTGGCTTTCGGTAACATTTTGAATTTGTTTTTCAATGCATGGGCTCATCATCTTGTCTGCTCATTCTAGTTTTATATTTCTGGCCCTCCTGCATATAGAAGGGAAGGGAAGGGAAGCAGAGTCCCTGCCACCACCGTGAGGCTGTTCTAGAACAAACTAGATCCTGGATTTGACACTTTGTGGACATCAGGGTCTTGCCCTGAAGGATCACGGAGCTGTCAAGGGATGGAAGATGGAAACAGACCCATGGTGAAGGAGGGAATATGCTCAGAGCATGGTTCTGCAGCTCTGTCAGTGCCACCACTGGGCTGCTGGGCAGCCCCGGGTGGGCAGATCAGGAGATGGCTAGCTTGCTGGTCCTCCAGGCCTGAGGCAAGAGCGCAGTGATCCTTTGGTCCCAGGGAGGCTGCTCGCACTGGCCAGGGCAACAGACTTTCTTTCCTCTGCTTGCTCCTTTCCTGTCCACCCTGGAAGCAATCATCCGAGTCTCTCAGGCTCTTTGCAGGGCTCTACCTACTTCGAGTCCTGGGTAAGCTCTCTAAGTCAAGAGGGAACTCAACTCACTCTGCTCCAGGGCTCCTGAGCCCCTGGGGACCAGGTTGGGCTCCAGCTGGAGTCACAATTGGGATTTAGTGCTTGGGAGGGGGAGGAGCTGACATCTACTGAGCCCAGGAACTGTCCCAAATGCCAGCTCTTGAGGGGCCAATCCAAATCAAGGGAGGCAGAAAAATGGAGTCCTGCAGCTTGGGGGGACAAGAAAGTTAGAGACCTGGAAACTAACTGTCCACAAGGGTAAGGGGCTGAGGCTGGGGACCAAGGACCACTGTGTGTACAAGATCAAGGTCATTGCTGTCTACAGGGCCCCGCAAGCCACTTGAGCACTAGGGAAACCCCGCCCTCATGAGCCACGTGAATGTGGTCCAGAGAACTGGGAAGAAGCAAGCTGCTGGTATGGCTGACGGCTGAAGTGCATGGCAAGGTTCACGCGTTGGAAGATTAATCTTCAGATTCATACGTCCATGGTTTTTGGAGGTGGGGTAACAATTAGGAATTGGTGGCTTTGTAAGGTGAAGAGAGACCCAAGCAGACTACTCTGGCTTTGTCTATCTGGTCACGTGATCCTGTCACATGAGACCATCTGTCACATTAGGATGCGACAGCCTCACCACATGCCTCTGCTGTGCTCTGGGGCCTCACAGCCTCCAGGAAACTGAGCAAGTACATTTCTATTTTTTTTTTGTGCCAGTTCTAGGCCCTGGACACTGTCCCTGGCCTTTTTTGTTCAAAGCTGGCACTCTTATCACTTGAGCCACAGCTCCACTTCCAGCTTTTTGCTGGTTCATTGGAGGTGAGAGTCTGATGGACTTTCCTGCCTGGGCTGGCTTCAAATCATGATCCTCAGGTCTCAGCCTCCGGAGTAGCATCACAGGCATAAGCCACTGGCCCTTGGCTCATTTTGTCTTTATAAATTACCCAGTCTCAGGTACACTGATATAGCAATTGAAAACAGACTGAGACACCCAGCCTTCAGCAGTTAAGTTGGGTGATGAACCTCAACAGCTCAGCAAGATCACAGGGAGGGAAATTCTTCTAACTGGGGCCAGGGTACAAGTGGGAAGTTGAAGGAAATGGTCTTCATCCTCTCTCCAGATTTTTTTTCCTTTTCTAGTCCTACTTTATCTGCAACCATCACAGGCTCAAAACAGCCTATTTGCAGGTGCCTGTATGCTGGAAAGGGATACAGAATGGGAGGCAGGCAAGACAGGTGTAGGGGTTGGCTCTGTGACATGTGACACATAGATCATCCTACAGAGGTATTCCTTAGGCCTCTGAAGCTGACCATATAGTATTCTGGCAGAGTAAGAGAGGCCTCCTGAGACCCTGTCTTGGATGGAGATGAACTGGAAACTGAGATGTGCACAGGGTACCTTCAGGTTGGGCCCTGAGCTTAGTGCATAGGAATAGAAAGGCAGGCTCTTATCTGAGCTCCCAGGATGTGGTGGAAGGTAGGAAGACTCGGCAGCTGGTTACAATACCTGGGCTGGGAGATTCACATACCTAGTAAGCCTTGAGCGAACTCACAGTAAATGGACGAAGGCCAGGTGTGAGGCTTTCATTCTGCTCAGGAGGGGCAGGCACTCTCTGCCTCTTCAGCACTGGTGGAGCCAAGACAGTTCATTTCAGTGGAACTAAGGACCCATCTTTTCATAGACTCACTGGAAGGATGGCCCAGGGGTGGATTACGAGGACAGCATCGTGAGCACAGTGCTGAGTGTGATACGTCACCCAGGAACAGAGCAGTGTAGGGTTTCCTGCTTCATGAAAGAGGTATCTCCATATCTCTTGGGACCTCGAATTGGATCCTGTGTTCCACAGCACCCAAGAGGACACCCCCTCATCCTCACAGAGGAGAGGATTTCTGACATGTGCTGGATGGGGCAGGGGTCCCTTGCCAGTTCTGGCAGGGTGGGGAGGGAATTAAGGTTACTTCACTAGCTGGGAGGCTGGGGTCAGTTTCACTGACACCCTGTGCCTCGGTTTCCCCATGGAGGATCATTAGCCTACCTGACATAATTATTTACAAGGTGAGGTGAAGGGAGAGTAGAAGTCCCTTCTCTTCCTCCTCCCATGCAGGGCTGTAGCTTCCTGCTTTCCCTGTAACTACATGGCCCTCACTCAGGTGGCCATGAATGACAGTGCTTTTTTGTTGGGGACAGGCTGAGTCAGGAAGGCTGGAGATCTGAGAATCTGCTGTGGTTAGTGGCACTGCCAGGCCCTCCAGTAGCTCAGACACACCTGAAGATGCTGGCTTCTTCCACGAGTGTCACTGACACCTCCCTAGGGCAGCTGGCGATGTCCTTGGTGCTGCTTGCTTCCTCTAGTTTACACAGCCATGGACATGAACTGGACCCAGGTTCGTAGGAAACACGGAGTCTGACCTACTCCATCATAGCCTCTGTTGACCTCAGAGAAGCTTTTTGGCCCTTCGGCCCTTTCTTTGCTTCTTTGAGGCAAGAGATAGCTGGACCACGTGGCTGAGACCTTGGAAGCTATAGGGACATTGTCACTGTAAGGTGGGACCATCTGGTTTCTAGGATTTCTGCTCCTAAACACCTCTAGAGATGGTCCTTTCTGATTGCTACCCACAGGAACTCCTAGGCAGGGCCTGGAAGAAAACACCTCAATTCTGGGACATTAGGTGACAGGAATATCACTGAAAATCTAGCCAAGGACCAAACACACATGTTCCTGGCTGTGTCCCCAGACACCAGGTCCTGACCAGAAACTGCCAAATCCATCTCGGGCCTCTTATTTTCACCTCCCACATCATTTGGGTTTAAAAGGTGAATGAAGAAGGAGAAGAAAAGAAGAAAGAAGCCAGCCTAAGAGTATGGCACCTTCTGAGCTGGCCAGCCCACAAGAGATCTGAGTCCTCTTAGCTCCCCAACACACAAGGCCTGAGTCCTGCCCGGCCCTACCTCCTGTGCATGCTTCTTCTCATCAAGGTGCTACATCTAGATCCATAGGAGTTTGGAACACTAGAAATCCATGAAAAGGGTTTCAGGTTTTTCCATACCACCCCTCTCCTTGCCTCATTTCCTGGCTTTGTCCCCAGGCTACTTTGAGTCATCTATTGATTGATGTAGAAACAAGAAAAGAGTGGATCTCAGTTTTACAGAAGAGAGAGAGAGAGAGAGAGAGAGAGAGAGAGAGAGAGAGAGAGAGTGTATCTGTGTGTACTTGGGGCTTGAACTCAGGGTTTGAGTGCTGTTTCTACCACTTGAACCATACCTCCACTTCCAGCCTTTTGCTGGTTAACTGGAGTTAAGAGTCTCATATTTTCAGTCTGGGCTGGATTAGAATTTTGATCCTCAAATCTCCGCCTCCTGAGAAGCTAGGATACAGGCATGAGCCACTGGGGCCCAGCTAGGGTTGTACAAGAGAAGCCTGCCCCAGGCTGCTTTCGAGGCAGGGCTGTGCTGGAGCAGCATGGTCAGTGTTACAGAGGCTGGTGTGGGCTTGGGCAGCTTTCCCTGGAGAGGCTCAGGTTGGGCCGAATGGACAGGTTCTTGGAGGCCAAGTGGACGCTGAGGAGCCAATGCTGCAGACACTCAGGGCCAGGAGCCCATGAGCTGCCTGAGACTGTGCTCTGCAGCAGACATGTGTGCCAAGTGCGAATCAGGTGGCTGGATGCGACTCTTCACACACAGGTCCCCAAATCCTGCAAAGGGAGGCCTCAGTGCAGCTTCCAGAGCAGAGTGAAAGCTTGCTCTTGGCATTAGAACAGTGGGGGAGCTGGCGTTTTTGAGGAGGAGGAGAAGTTCTAGAGAAAGAAGAAATTTTGGAGCAACAGACACTGGGACAGCTGTGGCCTGAACTTCGTGTTCTTGCTCCTCTGATGTGGATGTATTAATTTCCACAAATGCTGACAGCCCATTTCCCCAAGAGCTATTACTTATGTCCTCTCCCCCTGGATCTGGTTCAGCACCAGGCAGATAAATGGGAAGCAGGAAAAGGCATCTCCCACTGGTGGGTCCTTGGCTCCAGTCCCTCTCCCAACTAGCCCCTCTTCCACGGGGCCAGTTTAGGCCTGGTTTTTAAGGTGGACCTGCTAACCTCAGGGTCCAGACCACCTACATTCACCCAGATCCCTATCACAGAAAGTTACCAAATACCCAAAAATGCTGAATCACAAAGTAAGGCTGGGCAGGAAAGTGGGGGGTGGGGAGGGAGATGGTGACCAGAAGGCAGGAAAGGTGTCGGGAAGCTTCCCACCTGGAAGCGCCTTAGGACGTTCTAGGCAAAGGGTAGCCCCCACTGGAATCCACAGGACAAAAGCCAGGAGGAGCACTAAGGATGCGCCAAGACGGGAGGGTGGGCAGGTACATTCTGCTGCTGCTGCTGCTACTGCAGCAGACGGAGCTCTGCGTCCTGCAGCAGCAGCAGCAGCAGCAGGTAGGGAGGTGGAGAAGGGCTCGGTGCCAGAGTCGGGGCAGGAGGAAGAAGCTGAGGATGGGGATAGGGGTTGAGGGACGGCAGCGGGAGTAGGTGACCCAGGGAACTGGTGCAGGAAGGGACCTTCAAGGTCCTAGGACAAGGTGGAGAGAGCGAGCGACCACAGCGCAAGATGGAAGGGCCTGAGAGACAGATGCGCGAGGGACCCGTGGGGCACCGGGCAGCAGCGAGGACGAAGGACAAGCCTTGAAGAGCACTGGGGAGGGCGGTGCAGAGGATGCCGCCTGGGAGCGCGGCTCCGCCGGGGCCGCGCGCAGGCCAGGGGCGGGGAGGCTGCGGGAGGCGGAGAGGCAGCCGTGGGGATGAAGGGGAAAGATGAAGTTTGGGGCTGGGGGTCGGGGTGGCGAGCTGAGGGGCTAGGCGATGACAGACGGGGAAAGGGAGGATGGGGTGGGGGAAGGGAGACGGTGGAGAGGAGGTGAGGAGGCTGGAGAGGAGGTGAGAACGGCGGCGGGGGCCGGGGCGACGGACGGGGACCGCGGTGTCCGCCACGGCTCTCCCGGCGCAATTCCTAGGTCGTGCGCCGCCCGCCCGGGGTCTTCCCCGGTACTCACCTGGGGAGGGGGCGTCCAGCTCCGGATCCTGCGCCCAGCTCCGGGTCTTCCTTCCCGCCCTGCCCGGGAGACTTCAGCGCCCCCGAATCCCGCTCGCTCTAGCAGGTTCCGCCCGCTGCATCTTCACCTCGTGGGACGCCCGAGGCCACGCCCTTACCCTCTCATCATTGGCTGTCGCTCACGCCAGTCACATTCCCATTGGTGGAAGAACGGTCGTCCATGCAAATCAGGACGGGCCCGCCGCCGCGCCGATTGGCTGGCGCTCGCCGAGCGGAGCCCCTCGACTTGGGTTCTGATTGGTACCGAGGCCTTGACGAAAAAAGTGACGCCGCGCGGGTTCTCGGCCGGAGTGCGGCTCAGTCCCCGGCGCCTCGCGTGGGTGGCGGCG
>NW_012267222.1:2922123-3042413 GCF_000151885.1 Dipodomys ordii | reverse complement strand
AACCGGTCCTCGCCCCAGTCCACCCGCCCCTGCGGCCTCCGGGCGCCTTGAGGCCCGGACCCCGTCCAGCCTCGGGCCGCCAGTGCCCATCTCCCCGGAGGCGGGGGGGGGGCGGTCCCGCGTGCGTCCAGGCGCGGGAGATCGTGGACGAGGGCGAGTGTGGAGGGCGGTGGGCGAGGATCTCCGGGTTCCAACCCGGGTCCGCGCCGTCGGGGCGGCGGGGGTCCTCCCGCTGCGTCTCTTGGGAGAGGGTGGGTGGGGAGGAGGGTGCTTTGGGCTTCAGCGTCGGTCGCCACCCGCTGGGGACCTCCCATCAGTTTCCTGGTCCATCGCTGGGGTTGACGGTGAGACAGTCAGTGGGAGAACGTGTGGGGAGACCAGTGAGCTCCTGACTCCCACGAGGGCGTCCATCAAAGCTGGTGCATTTTGCTTTTCTTCCTGTTCACTGGAGGGCCTCATGTACCTTTCCTTGCCGTCAAGCATGGAGCCCTTCTAGTTCCTTCTTTGTAATGTTCACCTGGCCCAGTAGCTCTGCTATCCACTCCAGGGCCATTTTTTACTGAGTAACAGATTCTTGCTGAGAACCAAGGACTCGTGGCACTCACAGTCTTTCGTGACAACATAGCCCTGGTGGAGACTTTTCTGTAAAGGTTTGTATGGGGGCAGGTGGTCGTGGGAGCTGGGCTGTCATGCTGAGGAGGTGGGCCAGCCGTGGGAAAGGCATCCCTGGTGCCAGGGCCACCTGTGGGGCTGGCTCTTCTTTAAGCAGCTGGCCAGTGATAAGTACAGTGACCAGCAGAAACATAGGGGCTATGTGAGGCTGAGGCTGCTCCTCAGGCCGTCCAGGAAGAGGTCCCTTTGAGTCTGGTATTGGTCAGGCCGCTCTGGCTTATAGGGGATAACAGTATGAATTTGTTTGAAAATCTTGTGGCTGCTGTCACAAAATACCAAAAACTCAGTGGCTTGAAACAGCATACTTTATTCTTTTCCAGTGATGGAGGTCAGAAGTCCAAAGTCTGTCTCACTGAGCTATGATCCAGGTCTGAGCAGTGCAGTTTCTTCTCCAGGCTCAGGACAGTCCATCTCTTTTTTTTCTCCAGTGGCTAGACACACCCGCTTTCCTTGGTTCATACTTTGGATCTCTCCTTCTATTGTCCCATGGACTTCTTTTCTGAACTCTTTCACCTGTCTCTTATAAGGAAAGACCCTTGGGTACACAGGTTTGCCTGGATAATCCAGGATTCTTTCCCATCAACCTTGGGCTGTGAAAGGTTACATTGTCCCAGGAATTAGGATGTGAGCATCTTTGGAGGCCATTATCCATCCTGCCACAAAAACTTCCCTGGGAAGGTGTGTAGTTTTCTAGGGTATTTGTTGGTTCATTTCCTTCCTGTGTTCCCATCCACCCACTAACCCTCCCTCCCTCCTATCCTGGGATTTCCCCTGTCCCACATATTCCCTGATGGCTAATGGCCCCTTGGGCTCCAGGCTGCTTAGGTTTGGGCAGTTCTGGGTGTTGCTGGAAGAATAGCCTTGGCTTAGTTCCCCAGGGAAGGCTTTACCTCTAATGCCCTGTGCGTCATCTATTCCCTTTAGAATCTCTCACTGTAGGTCTCTGTCTAGATTTGGGACAGTCTCTCCATGCATGGAATTGGGTGAGGGTTGTTGAATAGGCAGAGCAACCCACAAAAACAAGAAAGGCAGCTGGGTATGGATAATGCACACCTGTAATCCTGGCTAATCAGGAGTCTGAGATTTGAGGAAGCCAGCCCATGTGGGAAAGTCCATGAGACTCCTATCTCCAATCAACCAGCCAAAAGCTCAAAGTGGGAACTGTGGCTCAAGTGGTAGAGTGCTAGCCTTGAGTGAAAAAAACCCCCCAAAACTAAAGGACAGTGCGTAGGACTTGAGTATAAGCCATGATATTGGCACAAAACAACAAAAACAGCACATGCGCACTCACACAAACACCAAGAAAGGCAAGCTAACCTGTGAGCCCCCACATTCACACAGGCCTTGGAGGGATCCTGGCTTAAAGCTATGAGGGGAGGTGAGGACCTGTTTAAAGGCTCCTGGGTCTTGAGGAGCATCCTAGGCTGCCAGGCATGTCCTTTCCTTTCCCATGTGACACTGTGAGCATGAGGGACCCTTAGAACAGCCCCTCAACCTTTCCGGTCCTAGACCCTTCACTTAACAAGTGGCTCAGTGCATGAGGCCCTGAGTTGGATTCCTCAGCACCACATAAGCAGAAAGACTGGAAGCGGCGCTGTGGTTCAAGTGGTAGAACACTAGCCTTGAGCTGAAGAGCTGAGGGACAGCGCCCAGGCCCAGAGTTCAGGCCCCAAAACTGACCAAAAAAAATAGAACCCCAAAGAACTGTTTTACATGAGTTATATCTTGTTTAGTGCATTAGAAATCAAACTAAGAAGTGTTGAAAACAACACTCATAAACTGTCTATATGCTAACATTAAAAATCAACAAAAACCAAAACCAGCCATTTTTCCAGAAGAAAAGCTTGACAAGAAGAGGGGTGCCTGTGCCCTAGCCTGAAGTCTCATGTCTGGCGAGGCTGAGGACAGCCGTGTCCTGTAGGCCTGTGGCTCACTTCATTATGTCAGTGGTGGCATTTGAAGGAAATGCATCCCCACTGTGTGTGTGTGTGTGTGTGTGTGTGTAAAAGCAAAGTTCTCAGGTGACTGCTGGACGTGCCCTGCATGAGATGAGATTTGTTCTATGGTGTCTCACGCTGGATCCATGAACCACTGCTCTGCCTGTAAACACCTCTGCTGTGTCCGGCTCTCTTGTAGGATTTTGACCATTACATGCAAAGCACTGGCTTTGAGCTGCGCATGCCTTCCAGCATGACCCTCACATTCATTCTGCCCCTGCCTGTCACATCAGGCAAGCTGTGAGGCTGTCAGACTCCCAGTGGTGTGTATGTAGATGTTGCTGATGCTCATTTTTGCTCTCAAACTCCCATGTTTACTAGTGGTTGTCCTCAAAGTGACAGGCTCACTTTGTTTGTGGTTGAGAAAGTGTCAGTTAAGTCCCAGTGTCTGAATAACCATAGTTTGTCTCTCACTTGTTCTTTTCGTTAAAAGTAGTAGTGAAAGAACAAAGTACTAGTAAAAGAACAAAGCAGCTGCCCAGTCACAGCGGGGCTCCCCTGGGACAGCCGCATGTATACCCTGTGGTCCAGGTACAGTGATCTCATTAGTCTTCAGGGCTTTGCCAAGAATGGAGTAGAATCTGCTGCCACTGTCTCAGGTCATGTGGGGTTCAGCAGCTGCCCACTGTTGCCTGTGCTCCATCAGCATGGATGTGGACAGGGCAGGAAATACAGAATGAGGTGGAGATTAGGAGACAGCTCTCTCAACTCTGACCTCCTGGAGCCCAGCTGCAGTAGAAAGCTGCTGTCCCAGGAGCTACACCTTCTTCCTGCATGCTATTTTGGTGCCCGAGATCTCAGCCTCTTGTTGAGGCTCAGAGTTTTATTTTGTTGGTTGTGGGGCTTGAAGTTGGCCTGGGCAGTCCCTGAGCTTTTTTGCTCAGGACTATCACTCTTTCACTTTGAGCCACAGCTCCACTTCTAGTTTTCTGGTGGCTAATTGGAGAAATGGCTCACAGACTTTATGCTGCCAGGGCTACTTTGAACCTCGAATCTTAGATCTTAGTCTCTTGAGTAGCTAGGATTACAGGTGTGAGCCACCAGTGCCCAGCTGAGGCTCCAGTCTTGACTGTGGTCAGCAAAGGAGACATCTGGGAAGGTGTTGGAATCCTCTCTAGCAGGAAGGGGTCAGATGGCCTCCCCTTCCCCCTGTTAGGGGCCAGCCCTGTGCCTAAGAAGGCAGGAATTCTAAAACTTGCTCTCAGCCACCTTTGGAAACTAGAGACTGTAGCCAGTCTGTGTTGGGTGACCAGTTAGGCTGCTATTAAGCCAGCCCCATTGCCCTGGCTTCTTCTTTTGTGTGCTCCTTTTCTTGATATGTATCTTAAGTAGCTATTTCCAGAGTGTCCCCTAGCAACTTCAGACTGATAGCCTTTGCTTCAGGGCCTGTTTTTCTGTCTCAGTGAAACCAGCAAAGGCCCTGAGATTTGTGTCTCTTTGGTGCTCATTGGGTCACACTTGCTGGGCCTTCATCAAGACTGTCCCAGGCTAGAATTGTACTTGACACTTATCTCTGGTGTTTTTGTGCAGTGCTCAACCTATATAACTGTACAGAGTGACCCTGTATATACTCATCCCTAAACTAGTCACTGAGGCCAGGGCAGTTATATTCTGATTGGCCTGTGAGGGATCTGTGGACAAGTTGGGCACATTTCCCAGGGAGGTGGCATGGGTACTGGTCTAAGTGCAGGCCACTGTGCTGGGGTGTGGAGGGAGGGGTTGCACAGAGGGGTTTGGGGAGTGGAGGTTCCTCTGGGAAAGACTGTGAACTTGATAGCTATTTTCTTCTTTAAACACGCTTGGTGCAGGTCCTCATGGAGGCCAGGGATGCTCAGATGGGCAGGATGAGTGACTGGCACAGGACATTTGCCCAGAACACACTTGTCCCTCCTCACCCCCAGAGGGCACGCCAGCTTCTGAAGGAGTCCACAGCATTTCAGTGTATCCTGAAGTTTCTGGACGGGCCGCTAATAAAACAGGTAATGAAATTTGCTGTTTACCATCAAATGCTCTCATCCAAGATGGTTCTTCAGTGAGCATATTGATTTCCACTTATATTCCTGAGTCTCGCTGTCATACCCATTGCCTGGGCCTTGGCAGCACTCAGTGAAGAGGCCCATTAGTACCAGTAGTGGGACTTAGTGACGTGGTCAGCAGCTCACACTGGAGAGGGTTTCCTTTTGTTGATGGTGGGACAATTAAAAACCCAAATGGCCTGATTTCTGAGCCAGAGGAGGCATTGTGTTGGGTGCCACTGGCTCACGCCTATAATCCTAGTGACTCAGGAGGCTGAGGATGTAATTTGAAGCCAGTTTAGGCAGGGAAGTTCACAGGATTCTTATCTCCCAATCAACCAGTCAAAAGCTGAAAGTGAAGCTGTTGCTTGAGTAGTAGAGTGCCAACTTTGAGTGACAATGGTAAAGGACAGTGCCCAGGCCCTAAGTTCAAGCAGCCTGCATGTGTATACATGAGGCCTTGTGCAGGTCTTCAGCCTTCAAGGAGGGCTCATGCATGGCTTGTGTGAGTCCTGGTGCTTGCAGGCCCCACATCTCGCTGCACGCTCCAGTCTGGGCTCAGATAGTTCCTGCCCGCAGCTGCCAGGGAGTCCACAGGACAAGCTGTGCCCCCGTGCAGTGCCTACGGGACACTCCTGTGGCCACAGGGTGCCCAGGGTAGCCCAGCTCCAGTCCAGCCCTGGCTTCCTACAAAGCTGGCCCTTCCCTGCACTGACCCTTCTTTCAGGAGCCCACAGGATACTTGACAGGTTTGTTTTTTTTTCTTTCCTATTTCCATCCCCTATTTTATTTTTTTGCCAGTCACGGGGCCTAAACTCTGGGCCTAAACGCTGTCCCTCAGCTCTTCAGCTCAAAGCAAGCGCTCTACCACTTGAGCCATGGCACCACTTCCAGCATTTTCTGCTTATATGGTGCTGAGGAATTGGAGGCAAGCACTCTACCACTGAGCCACCTTCCCAGCTCGCCCCTTTCCCCACATTTTATTTTTGAAAATGTAATTCACATAGTTCAGAATTCATAAGGAACACAGGGGAGGTGACTCATCCCACCGTGTCTCCAAGGCACGGATGTGACACCTAGGTATGTGACAGCAAAGCAGTACAATAAATAAAGCCACATGGCATGTTTCTGTTATTTTTAATTTATTTAGATAGGGTCTTGTTGCTCACATTGGCCTCCGACTTGAAAGTCCAGCCTCACCCTTCTGCATGGTGGATCACAGGTAGATCCCATCATGCCCAGCTCCATGGATACTTACGTGCCATGTAAATAGTAGATGACTAGAACTGGTTCTGCACCTGACTTTTTTTTCCCCTTCAATGGTAATACATCTTGTGGATTGTTCATCCTATTACATGAAGCATTTTCATGCTTCTCAAGATGGTATCATGTTTTCTGTGTGGATGGGCTATTGCTCATTTACCGAGGGGTTTGGGATGAACATTTAGACTTCTCCCGTATATTCTGTTACAGACACCGCCTCAGAGAATAACCTCCTTTACATATTTTTTTTTAACATTCACATATATTTGTAGAATAATTCCTCCAAGTGGAATTCCTGTTCTCAGTTCCATATTAAAATTTATTATTTAAGACCCTGTTCTATGTTGTTGACAAAAAAATTACTGAACCATAAAGACCTAAATAAGTTTAAAGTAAAAAAATGGGTCCTGAGTTCTAAATGTAAAGAGGCATACCTCATGTTATGTCTGACAAGGCAGAGTTCAAGGTAATGATGAGCAAGCGGACACAGCAGTCCCTAGGTGTGGATGACCTGTGCTGGGTCCTAGGGCCCTGGGCTACTGGCCCTCCCCCCTTTCCAGCTGGAAGATGCTTTGGGAAGACTGGGTTCAAACCCAGCTCTCACCAACAAAAGTAAGACACACATGAGCCACAAAACCCCAGACAGCTGTGCCAGGCTATAAAAATGTCTCAGTTAATCTCAAAGAACTGAAATTAGAAACTGTGTCCACTGGCTTTATGGTATTAAAACTAGAAATCGATATTAACAGACCTAGAAAATCCTCATAGAGTAGGAAATTAACACACTGCCAAATAACCCATAGGTCAAAGAACTCATTCAGAAATTGGAGAGTAATTTGGATTGAATAATGAAATTTGAAAATTAGCTATAGTGAATGCGTTCCTTTGAGGGAATTTATAGGTTTATACAGCCTTATTAGAAAAGATGAGAGATGTAAAATCTTTGCTTCCTCTTTAGGAACCTAGATAAAGAACAGACACTAGGTAAAAAAAAGGAAATAACAAATGTCTTCACAGACAGGACAGCTAATAGAAAATAAGCAAAGGAGTTAGGGGTTAGATTTTTAAATTTAAATTAATAAAATTGATAAGCCCCTAGCAAGATGGATGGAGAGAAAAAAATGAGAAAAGAGACAGATGACTAACATTGGGGGTGAAAGAAGGTCCTGCCATCCCACAGATACTAAAAGTGTGGGCTTGAGTTCTTTAGTCTTGATGGGGAGACTGACTTGGGAACTTCTCTGAGATCTGGGTACTGAGTAACCTGGAGGTGGAGAGGCAGGTACGACCTGGTGCTCTGGAAGGTGCCTGGGAATAACTTTCCCAGAGGACAGCGAGTAGGGAGGGGACTGGAGCAGCAGCCGTGCATCTGCTCAGTGCTTGGTGGCTCTGAGGCCGATGGCAGGAATGCCACTCTCACTCTCCAGCTGGGAGCCACTGGACAGGCTGGACAGTCACTGGGAGATACAAGGCAAGCAGGCCAAGCAGGGCAGAGCATGGGCTGATTGGCCTTGGGGTGGGGGAGCTGGCACGTGTGTAGAGGGTAGAGGGTGAGGCAGAGGGAAGGGGAGCTGTGTTGGGGCAGCAAGTAGTGGTCTTTCTTGCTGGTGTCCCAGGCAACACTGACTAGAACAACTCTGTTCTCCTGTCCCTGCTCCCCAGACCTGCACTGCTCCATCCTTCCCATACCTGGAGATGCCACCACCTCTCCCAGTGCTCCAGACAGCATGTAATTCTCCTTGAGACTTAGAGCTGGGTGTGTGGAAGGCTGGGCAAACCCAGCCCCCAGCCATTCTGTCTCCAGCCTGTTATTCTAGTCACCTCCTCTCTGCTCCTCAGATTCTGCGTCTAGCCTAGTACTGCAGTCACACAGTTCATCCTTTGGGAAGGTCCCCGAAGTGCCAGTCTCCTGCCGGCCAGTGCACTGTCCTCATCTCCTGCCTGGATGAGGTGGTGGCCTCTACTCCCACCCTTTACACTATAGTAACAGTCTTTACAATATTTTTTTTTCTGCTGGGCACCAGTGGTTCACACCTGTCATCCTAGCTACTCAGGAGGCTGAGATCTGAGGATTGTGGTTCAAAGCCAGCCCTGGCAGGAAAGTCCGTGAGACTCTTATCTCCAATTAACCACCAGAAAACTGGAAGGGGTGCTGTAGCTCAGGGGGTAGAGTACTAGCCTTGAGCTGAAGAGCTGAGGGACAGCGCTCAGGCCCAGAGTTCAAGCCCCATGACTGTTAAAAAAAAAAAAGATGATGTACAGAGGTTACAGTTACACAAGTCAGATAAAGAGTATATTTCTCTTTGGACAATGTTACCCTTCCTTCTCTCCCTGTTTTTCCCTTCCATCCCCACCTACAAGTTATATAGTTCATTTTCTTTCTTTCTTTTCTTTTCTTTCTTTCTTTCTTTTTTTTCATACCTGGGGCTTGAACTCAGGGCCTGGGCACTGTCCCTGAGCTTCTTTTGCTCAAGGTTAGCACTCTGCCACTTGAGCCACAGCATCACTTCAGGCTTTTTCTGTTTATGTGGTACTGAGGAGTCAAACCGATGGCTTCATGGCTTCATAGGCAGGCACTCTACCACTAAGCCACATTCCCCGCTGTATAGTTTATTTTCAACATGGTGTTTATTGAGTACCACTGCTGTATTTGTTTACCCTTTGTCCTTCCATTTCTGTGCCTCCCCTACTCTCCCAAAGACATACAAACAAACAAGACAAAAAGAAAAGAAAAGATAATGAAAACAGTAAAAAAGGAAAAAAAACCCTTTTGTTTCCATTTTTTAGAATTCATTTCAGTAAGTATTATTTTGTATGATCAGAGGCACATATGCATTGTGCTTTGTGTTCCTCTCCTAAGAGTATCCTCTTTTTTTTGCGGGGGGGGGTGTCCTGGTCGTGGGGCCTGAACTCTGGGCCTGGGCGCTGTCTCTCAGCTCTTCAACTCAAGGCTAGCGCTCTACTACTTGAGCCACAGCATCACTTCTGGCTTTTTTCTTTTTGCTTATGTGGTGCTGAGGCATCGAACCCAGGGCCTCATGCATGCAAGGCAAGCGCTCTACCACTGAGCCACCTTCCCAGCCGCAGAGTATCCTCCTTTGGTCTCAGTGTGTGTGAATGACTAGAGTCCTGTATAATTCATCATGTCCCAGCGTCTTTTAGATCTAGCGTCCACATTGACAGCCTTTTTCTTAAAACCTTGAATCAGATCAGACCAGCTCTGCTCCGCGTCTCACCTGGCTTCTCCTGCCAGCCCGGCTTCTCCTTGGCTTCTATGAGGCCTGTGGGAACTGCTCTGCACCCCTCAGCTCTCAGCTCTTGGGCTCCTTCCCCTCGCTTGGCCTGCTGCAGCCCTGTGTGTCTCTGGAAGAATATCTGGGATTTTATTTCTCTTCAGGCTTGATGAAGCATAAGATCAGGAGACAGCAGTCATTGAAAAGATGCTCATTACTGTCCCAAGGGATGGAGGTAGACCATGCAGGACCATGCAGGGCTCCCTGGGAGTTCCCTGGGAGGGGCTGGACAGAGTCCCTCTGGGTAAGGTGACCCTCCAGGGTAAGCAGGCCCAGGACTGGCCAGTTTGAAGAACTGTAGTGGCCTCTGAAATGCAGGTGCTGCCCTTTGCTGCCTTGTTTCTGGTCCTGGAACAGGGCAGTCCTGGAGCGTGAGAGCCAGATGGAGAGCGTGTGGGTGACGAGATCTCTGCTTTGGTGACTTTGCCAATTAGGGATATTCTCATGGGAAAGCCATTTGCCATCTCTGGGAATTAGCCCTGCGGGCCATTCCACCTGTCAGGGAGGCTGCTGATGCCAGACTAGGGAGGATATGGGAAATAAGGAAGTACAGTTCACATAGCTAAAAGTAATCAGAACGCTTCTCTTTGGTCTCTGAGCAAGTTCTTGCCCCAGGGCCCTGGATCTTGCTGTTCTCCTTTCCTGGCTCATCGTCCTGGGGTTCTTGTGTTCTCTTTAGTGTGACCGCAGATGTCACTCTCCCAGAGCCTCAACCCTGGCTTGTTCAAGATGGCAGATCCAACTGTACCTTCTGGCCCTGTTCCTTCTGTAGACCCTACAAGGACAGAGATCTTGTGTCCTTTGTCCCCTTGTATCTTAAGTGCCTGGAACAGTGCTGGCACAGCGTAGATTCAGAGAGTAGATGGCTGGTGAATGTTAAGTGAGTGAATGAGAGAACAGCACAGGGCTCTGTCTCAGGTAAGGACTGGGCCATTACAGGTCATGCCCAGTAACGAACTGGAGGTAAAGCTGCAGGGAAAGGCTTTGTCTATATGGTTGCCCAGTGGGTGTGTATAGCCAGGGTCTCTCAAGTCTCAAAGATCTGCTTTTCCTTTGTTAATACCACTCCAGAATAATTTTGGCAAATTGAAGACTTAGGAGCTTCTGAATCTATCAGGAAGAGTTTATTTGTTTGTAAATACACCCCAAATGGCCTGGTGGTGATTTATTAGGCCATGTAATGGACAAATCCACTGTTACAATAAGCTTCAGGTATGGTTTGATCCAGGGTATCTATGATGTCACCTGGACTTGTTCTCTCTTACCTTTTGGCTCCACCTAGTGATAAGAGTCGCTGTCAGCAGCTCCTGGCCTGCATTCTGGCACAGGTCCTCTTCTGTCTTGGTGGCTCTGGTATATTTTAAGCTTTGTCTGTTTCAGGAGGCTTTAAGGCTTGATCAGCTAGGGAAAGGTGGAGCATTGTGTTTTTGTTTCATTTTTATTTAAAAATGTAAGATTAATAACCTCTAAGTACCTATACAAAGAAGTTTCAATTCAACATGTCAGTTTGTGAGCACAATGTATCTTGATCAATGTGTGTTTGTGTTTTATAGCTCACCAAGACCAATGGCTGTGGGGGAGGTAGTTCCCCAAGGGAAATCGGGGTGGATGTTGAATGACCCAGTATTCTCCAGGGTGGTCTGCAGTGCTTTGTGCTCCTCAGGGCTCATTTCCTGCTGTCTCCTAGGGAGTACCGGAGGTGGTATCGTCAGAGATTGAATGTCATCTGCGCGTGTCCCTCTTTGATGTCACCTACCGACACTTCTTTGGGAGGACGTGGAAGAGCACAGTGACGCCGGCCAAGCAGCTCTCCAGGCAACCGCCCAGGGTTGTCTTCAATGAGGTGGGCCCTGCTGGCGGGGTGAGACTGCTTTGCAGCAGGGCACAGCTTGGTCCTCGGATGTGTAGCTCAGGGAGTGGGTCCTCAGCCCTGAGAGGACCAGGCATCTAAGACCTGTAGGGATGTCACGGAGCCTCAGGACCTGTCACCACGAGCTTGTCTTCACAGTGGGCATCTTGTTCCCAAACAGATGGAAATGTCTGCCATGGTCTCATAACCTTCAAGGAACCTTGGGACAAACTTAGGAAGTTATTGATCTCACCTGTTGCCATCACTGCCCCTTTCCTTCTCACCCCTTCCTCCCTCCTGCCTTTTTCTTTTTCTTTTTTTTTTTCTGTCTGTCATGGGGCTTGAACTCAGGGACATTTTCCTTGAGTTTTTGCTCAAGTCTACTGCTTTATCACTTTGAGCTATAGCTCCACTTCCGTTTTTTTTTTTTTTTTTGGGTAGTTAATTGGAGATAAGAGGCTAGCTTTGAACCATGATCCTCAGATCTCAGCTGCCTGGGTAGCTCGGATTATAGGCATGAGCCACCAGCACCCAATGACCACCTTCTTTTTTAAAATAGAAGTTGTGTTAGGTTCTCTTCTTGGCTGTGACAAACTACCTGGGATGCAGCTGAGAGGAGGAAGATGAATTTTGGTTCATGGTGTCAGAGGCTCAGTCCATACTTCTTGGCTCTGATTCTGGACCTGTGGTAAGTCAGGACGTCATGGTGGGGAGATCATGTGGCCCTAATTCATGGCTATCAGGATATAGGGAGAGGAAGCATGGGTTGCTGATTTTTCCTTTCTGACCTTTTGTTCCATGCGGTTCCCCAGCTCAAGTCCAAATCTACTGAGGCTCAAGGTACACTCTTAGCGGTGAGTCCCATAAAATACAAAAAATACATGTTATCTACTTGCAACATACAGTGGCAGAGTACAAATTCCCATTCCAAAAGGGACGAATGGAAGAAGTCTGGACCAAAGCAAGAATGAAATCCAGCAGTGTAAACCCTAAATCCTGTGGCTCCAGCCTTGGCATCTGGCACATGGGGGGGTGTGATCTGGGCTCAAATGGCGTGAGTATTGCCAGCCTGTGTCCCAGGTGCTTCTCACTCCGCTCAAGTTGGCAGTCAGCATTAACCATCACATATGGTGAAAATTGAGACTTGGGAGTGTGATCTACCTGTGTGGGCGGAAGGTGGCGCAGTGTGAACTCAGACCTATGCCTCTGCCTTCTAGACTGAGCGGTGGCCTGGGCGTGGGGGAGAGTCGGGGGGAAGGGGAGGCCCAGGTAACCTTGTGGTAGGCCACCTTGCAGACAGTACTGTTCCCCCTTTGGGCAGCCACCCCAAGTGCCCAGGCCTGAGGTCAATGCCCCCTGCTGGCTACCTTCCAGGCACCAGGGTGGAAGAGGAGGTTCTCTCCTGTCAGTGCTGATGGTCTGTTGGGGAGATGCTGAGCAGGTAACACTGCTGCCCATGTTCTCAGGAGACCAGCAGAAGAACGGGAGCTTGGCTGCTGCAGGCAGCGCCATGGAGGAGGGCCTCTATGAGGCTGGGCCCTGGGCTGAGCAGGGCTGGGGATATTTTCTTACAGTGTTTGGGTTGAGGGGCTCAGAGGCTGGTGTGGCAGCCGGTGGGGTTGGGGAGGTGGTCAGGAAGGGCTTCCTTGGTCAGGTCTTGCAGGACCTTCCTGGGAGATGGTAGGATCTTTAAGAGCTGGGCGCTGTCTGCTGCTTTACCCCTGAGCCCCAGTGGGGAGTCCAAGTTTGAGCACAGGGGTCTCCTATGATTTGACTTGTACAGGTGGGAGCCTGAGGTGACTTGGAGGGCCTGGGCTGTTTTGGTGTGCCAGTGGGTGTGAAGGTGACCACAGCTGTCCCCTGAGTCATCATTCCGGGCAGCTATCCCTGAAGTTCTTCTGTGCCAGGGCTGTGGCTGTAGCCAACACTGAGGCTCAGGCTGGCTGTGAACATGTAGCCCTCTGTGCTTGGCTGTCACCCAGCCTGAGGATTGTGTGTGTGTCTTGGCATGGATTACCTCAGCAGTTACCCTGATTTAACACGGTTTGTCAAGGGAGCTGCGCCCCGGAGGTCAGGAAGATTAAACAGAGCCTGGCAAAGTGTATATCATAGGAACAGAAAATGTGTCTGACATTAAGGTTGTCAGACAGCTTATGCAAATGCCTCCTAAAGGTCGCCCTGGCCCTTGTGTTGGAGAGACAAGATTCCATGTTGTAAATGGTGTACACGGCACCGCGCGACCCCTTGAGGCTGACTCAGCGTAGCCACCGCATCGCCTTGTGCCTGTGACATGTCCTGAGTCTCTGGATGCTGCTGCTGCTGACGAGCCTCTGTGTAGCTCTGCTGCCTTTTGGGGGTGGCCTTCTAGGAGGTTCATCTCTTGTGATTTTTTCTGTCTAGGATGTGCCCCACATTGTGACAGTTTGTATGATGAATGGAGATGCTGGTGGCCAGGACAGCCATCCTTCCCTGGGGAGGGACTTCTGTGGCTTAGAGCCACATTTATGTTGTTTGATCCTGTCCTGTATCCTGTGGAGGCCAGTAGTCTCATGTCCTCATGTCCCCATTTTAGAGGGGAGGACACTGAGGGGCTGGTGTGTTGGTGGCTGAGCCGGGTGGGCTACTCTCAGCTGTGATTTCAACAGTGTCCTGCTGTCCTTCTGGTCTCCTGGTTCACATTACTGTGCCATTGTTATCTAGGGAGTGCTCGTAGAAGGGAGGGGAGGTAGGGAAAGCAGCTGGGGGATCCAGCTTTGTCACTGAGGTCCCTGATGCATCCCTCCCAGTCCTTTTTCCTTTTTCCTTTTTTTTTTTTGGTGCTGTTACTGGGGCTTGAACTCAGGGCCCGAGCACTGTCCATTAGCTTTTTCTGCTTGAGGTTGGTGCTCTACCACTTGAGCTACACCTCCACTTTTGGCTTTTTGCTGGTTAGTGATAAGAATTTTATAGACTTTTATGCCTGGGCTGGCTTTGAACCATAATCCTCAGATCTCAGCTTCCTGAGTAGCTAGGAATACAGGCATGAGCCACTGGTGCCTGGCTCTCCCAAGCCTTTTTGTAGCTCTTTATTTGGAGGTAGCTGGACCATGCCTACAGTGTCTACTTGTGTTCCCCACCAGTGATCCTGACCCAAGTAGGATTCAGGTTGGAAGTGAAGTGGACCCTTCTGTCTCTTGGTCCTGGAGGTCACCAAATTGACCACCAGTCAACACGAGGGTACCAGGGCCCAATGCTGCTTCTGGCCCTCAGGTTGGATCTGTGCTCTCAGGTTGGATCTGGCTTCTGTGGCCCTGAAAGTTGAATCACAGTTTAGCTCGCTTTGCCCTTGTAGTGGTCAGGCCCTTTCAGTCCATGATTCAGACCTGGGCAAGGAAAACCAAGATTTCAGCCATTTGTTCCTGGGCTGGGATATCCTTGACTATGCAGTGGGATATCCAGTGTCTGTCAGAACCACTCCAGTTTAGCCTGGCAACCATCGTGGTTGCCTGCTGTTGAGGCCATGCAGTAGGAGGCGTGGGGGGATAAGAGGAGCACAATCCCTAAATTTTCTGGATAAGCCTGCCCTCTTCAATCGTGCAGTTGCTGAAGTAGAGAATATGGCAGCATTTCAAGTCATGCAGGGGATGCCTGAGCCCACACTTGCTTCTGGAACCTGCCTTTCTCCAGCTGCTATGCTCACTGCGAGCAGCAGAGGCCAGTGGTGGCCCGGCGATGACTCCATCCCAGCAGCCTTTAGGCAGCATCTCCCCCTCTCTCCTTCTCCCCTTCTATATACCACTTTCAGGGTACATAAAAGGCTTAGTTTAGTTAACTGGAGAGAGCCCCCCTTAGATCTGTGTGAGTGTGCCTGAGCTTGTTCTTGTACATGTCACTGTCCACACATGATTGACATGCATTCCCAGGGTAAGCCTCCATCAGCAGGTGTGTGTGTGTGTGTGTGTGTGTGTGTGTGTGTGTGTGGTGATTGTATTGTGCTGACTGACTGCTCTGGACACATGCCTTCAGAACACGTAAAGTACTGAGGTGGGTGAACTGCCTGTTTGAGGGGGCTGCATTCAGGGTCTCACAGCTGTCCCTGTGTATGTGGCTGAGGGAGAAGATGTCATTTTGTAGCTGCACACAACACTGTCCCAAGAAAAGACTTTGAACTCAGGAGGCCTTGAATTCAAATTAGGGTTTTCATAAGCGATAATCTCTTGGCTCTGGTCGAATCCCTTTCATGGGCTCTGCCTTGTGGGCCCAGGCAGGCAGCCCCCAGATCTCCCTCAGCTCTGAGCCTAGAATTCTGCACTTTCCTCAGAGACCTTCCCTGGTGGAGAGGAATTGCCTTTTGCTTCCTCTGAGACAGTAATTCATTTAACATTAAAAAACTCATCTTTTTAAGAAGCAGTCCTGCAGGCCACAGTACAGTGATTTCTATAGTTTCTCTTGGAGATGTGCATAATTCCTCCCAGAGTCTTTCTTAGCTGACTGCCATGTCCACCCACCCCTCACCTGTATGGCAGGCTTGCTTTTCCTCCTCTGTTTCAGGAGTGGGGGGAGGGTAGGACCCTTGGGGGGGTCCTCACATTAACCGGTTCAGATGTCACTTATGTGGCTGGGGAAGTCACCTTTCTTCACCAAGTGACACAGATAAGAAGTCCCCTCCCCTTCACAGAAGTGTGCGAAAGCGAGTCTTGAATGGCGCTTATGCACAGAGTAATGAGAGCCATGTAATCTCCCCTTTAAAAGTGGGTGCTGTCAGCGAAAAACCATGTAATCCAAATGAAGCCCCTGAAGGCCCTTCCAAAGCCTGGATTAATCAGCCTCATTCTGGTATGAGCAGTTAGCCCTCCCACAGCCCCATGCTGCTCACGTGTGCCTGTGTGTGTGTGTGTGTGTGTGCGCGCGCGCGCGCGCGCATGTGTGCCCATGCACGTGTGCATGCCCATGCGCACTCACACACATTCTGATACAGACAACCACAGGCACAGAGGCTGCAGCGTCCTTTCCATGGGGCTGCTCACCTGTCTGAATGCCCTGTGACCTCTGGAGGGATGTCCTCACCTGGCTCTCAGCTGGAAGTGGGGCCATGACAGGAAGTGGTTTCACAGAAATGATGTCTTGGTGCTGTTTCCAGTGTTGGATCTACTTGAATGGTGATTGAATTGCTGGGACAGTGGGAAGCTTTACTTTGGATTCTTTTGTTGTCATGTACTCATAACAACATCCTATGGGAATTTCTTGTTTGGGTTATAACTAGGTCTACTTACCTACTCTTCTAAGTTAGCCAAGTTGCCCTTCAGGCTGGAGTGAGGACTGGCCTTGGCCACCAGCCTTGCATTGGAGATAGGGGGTACACGTGGATCAGAGTCCTGCTCTGTCACTTGTCCCCTGGGGGATCCCAGGCATGGTGCTCATCTCTCTGACCTGCACTCACGGCTCTGTTGGTATGCATCTCAGGGCTGCTGAGTGCTCAGTACTTTGGTTCCCACACAGGTACCTGGGAAGCAGTGGGTGTTCACTCAGTGGATGCTGGCTGATCACCTACTGTGTGCCATGCTGTTTGGGAGCTGGATATACAGAGATGGAGATAATCACGTGCCATCTTTTCAGCTAGGGCTAAAGTTTGTGTAATTCCTGTAGGTCAGGGTTTCTCCATCTGCACCACTGAGGCTGGATCGGTCTCTGTTATCCGGTGAGTTCTTAAGTGCTGGCCTCATCATTGTGACAATGCCATGGGTAGCCCCCTATTCCTCTGCCCCCCAAAAGCTTCCACATTTGGATCTTGAGACTCTGCATGTTCCAGAGGAGAGTTGGGCTCAGCAGAGTTGGCTGCACTGTGGGCTGTCAGCGTTGGACAGCCAGGGCAGGTCCTGTCTGAACCCAGGTATGAGATGAGTAGGGAGATAGAAGCTGTGGGAAGTATCTGTTGCTTATTTGCCTTCCTGAAGATATTCTATTTAAGGATTTATTTTATTAAATATTTTAAAGATGGTTATCGAAAGGTTCAATTCTACTCATCCCTCCTTGGCCTCGTGGGCACAGGTCAGCAGGTGGCAGGACAGTGGGCCATCAGCTGGAGACACCAGGTGTGGTGTCACATCAGCCGAGCCAATTTCAGTCCTGTCATTGTGGGTGAGAAATGGAAGCCTTGTCCTGAGGCGAATGTGTCTGTGTTTTTGAAGATGAAGGCATTAGGCCTGGAGCATTTAAATGATTTATTAATCTGTTTATCCTGTCAGGGAGGAACTCACCCAGGGCAGACTGGTGAAGTGTGATGCAGGGGTGAAGGGGAGCTGCCTCTGTCTGAGTGGCCTTCTCTGCAGGGATTTGATGGCCTGACTTAAACTTTTAATTATGCAATTTCAGGTGAGGCCTAGAATTTTCCTCTCAAAACGTATGGCATTGGTGTTAATTAAATTTCTCTAGGTGGAAGGTCTGGTTACAGGTGTCAATCAGCTACACGCTGTCTGGAATTTTAGCCGAGCTCATTTGCATGCCAGGAGAGGGGGCGGGGCACCTAGGCACAGGTGATCCTGGCAAAGATGACTTTGCTGGATGAGTAGTGGAGAGAGCTGAGCACGCTCAAGGCCATTCTGGACACAGCCGTGTTGTTGTACCCTTCATGAGGTCTTTATCCTCGACCTTCTTCAAGAATGGGTTGTGTTTTTCAGGCTCCTCATGAATCCTTTACCATGGTACCATTCCCACATCAAATTGATTTTGGAAAAGCGTATACTTATGTCCTTTTCAATCAGTACCAATACCGACGTGAACTTGAATCCTCTTTCAGTATGCATTGCTTCCAGGGGACCCTGACTGCCCATGAAACAGCTTGCCGGGCTGAGATGCACAGTAATTGGGCTCTGTTTCGAAGGTTTCTCCTGGTCTCAAGACAGTTCTTTCTGATAGTAAATGAAGGTGAGGAAGTATCCATAAATTTGTACTTGGGACATCCCTGAGCATCTGGTCCTCCTGTTTTCAAACAGCAGTTTCAAGGTGACTGCAAGGCTGAGAGATACTTGCTGCTTCCTAGCAGAGTTTAAATGTTTGTTTTACTGCCCAAAGAAAAAGTGGGCAGTGCTCACAGAGCCAATGGGCACAGGTATAAATAGAAAGGTGTAGTCATGGCAGACTCGGCCTCACAGCAGGGCTTTTTAAACACTTCCCCGGTCCTGGACACAGAAACATAACTCTTTCTCAGTCCAACCACCTGTCAGCTGTAAGTGGTCATTATTTCATCATTTTGCAATAAAAGATAATAGAATAACGATTTATGTCTTGTGGCTGATGTTTTAATGTGTCCCTCTGTTATCCTGGGCTGACAGTCTGCGATTACAGTAAACCGCTTCTTCCGTGACAACATGGAAATGACTCATTAGCAGGGGGATTAATCATGGTGAGGTGGGCCCTGCCCCACCTCTGCTGGGGTGGTCTCCAGGCCCAGCTGGTGGCTCTACACCACACCGCTCCCCTGTGCCCCAGCTCAGTCATCTCCACATGTGTTGCCATGGACACTGAGGTCCTGGGCTGGCAGATGTGACCCTCAGCTCCACCTCTGTCTTCTGTGCCTGACACTGAGTCGCTTTTAATTACAAACAAGTGGGGTACGTTGAATGAGGCAGAAAAACAGGAGCAGAGTGGAAGGAGAGTGCTTGTGTTCTGGGAGATGGATTTACCTCAACTGGCTCACCTCCCACTCTTCCTCTCCCACGAGTGGGGGAGACAGCTGGAGTCAGTGATCCTGTGTTTGCATTTGGGCATGGAAAGGTTGCAAATAGAAGATTTTTTGCTTTTCTTTTTGGTGCTGGTCATGGGTCTTGAGCAAAAAAGCTCAGGGCCAGTGCTGTACTGCTTGAGCCGCATTCCCTATCCTTTTTAGTGGTTAATTGGAGACTTTCCTGCCCAGGTTGGCTTTAAACCCCCATCCTTAGATCTCAGCCTTCCAAGTAGCTAGAATTACAGGTGTGAACACTCGGCACCTGGCTGGAAGACCTTTTAAGATCAATTTGAGTATCATCTACTTGGCTTAGATCCCCCAGAAATCTGCTAATGAGAAGATCTCAAGGTAATTCTCATCATGAAAGACATTGAACTCTGAATTTCCTTAGCAACTAAAGAAATCTCAGGATCCTCCTTAATTGAAGCACAATTAGTTCAGATGGAACTTCATGAACCTTACACCTCAGCTGAGGCTTGGGTATAAGATGTTGAGTGGATGGATATGTTTGCAATGGGTGTATTCTGCCCTGGGCTGATGTCATGGTGCACTTGCCTGGTCTTACCTACCCCTAGGGCAGTGCACAGCTGGGCCAGCTGTTCTTCCTAGAGTTTCTGGGTTCTGTTGATATATATGGAAGTGGAATTTCCAGGGCTGAAGCCCTTGGAGCAGAAGCAGATTGTCTATTCGTGGATATCAGCACCTACAGTAAGAAGCTTTTTGGCCCCACGGGATTACTTCACAGTGCCACCTTCCCAAACATCTGGCTGGAGGACAGTGGTCCACAGGAGGGTACAGGGTGGGTTCTCTGCCCTTGTATTGTGCACATGACAGGGTCTTGCTTCTTCTGCAGCTGTGAGCGCTGGGTCTATCGCCTGGCTCTGCTCAGCCAGCTTGTTTGTCTGTCTTACAGCCCTTCTACTTCCATACGTCTTTAAACCACCCGAACATCGTTGCTGTGGTAGAAGTGGTCACTGAAGGCAGGAGGAGAGATGGCACCGTCCAGATGTTGTCATGTGGGTTTGGAATTCTTCGGATCTTCAACAACAAGCCTGAATCGCCTACCTCTGCTTCCCAGGACAAACGGTGCCTACCTAGTTTTCCATGCTTGGGCGTTTCCCAGCCTCCTGTTGGTGGTGATAGGAAGCCTTAATTTGTTATCACAGCTGTGTGTTTTCATAACAGCCATGCCACGGGATATTTTACTATTTTTGCCTTTTTTATGAGTTTGAACTTAGGACTTTGTACTTATCAGGCAGGTGCTCTCAGTTGATCCATACCCCTAACCCCCCTCCCCCACCCCCTTTTTTTTTCCTTCTTTCACTTCTAAGTAAGCCAAGTTGTTCCTCAGTCTAGAGTGAAGCCTGGCCTTAGCTCTGAGCCTTGCACTGGATGTAGGATGCACGTGGAGCAGTTTCCTGCTCTGTCACTTGTTCCCTGTGGGATCCTAAGCGCAAGGTTCATCTCTCTGACCTACACACACAGCTCTGTTGGTATGCATCTCAGGACTGCTGAGTGCTCAGTAGTGTGGTTTTCACACAGGTGCCCCGGAAGCAGCCAGTGTTCACTCAGCAGATGCTGGCTGAACACCTACTGTGTGCAGGGCTATGTTGAGGCTGTACAGAGAAGGATAAGATCACCCATGGTCCTGCATCACTGACGTTTAGGGCTGATCACTCTTCCCTGTGGGATGTCCTGTGCCTTGCAAGGTGCTGGCTGCATCTCCGACCTGTACACACCATGTGCCAGGAGCAATCCTGTCCAGGTGTGTCAGCTAAAATCTCCCCAGCCAGTGTAATGTGTGCAGTAGAATTCCTGGGGTGGACGCTCCAGGAGCAGAAGCAGCCTGTCTGGTTTCTTGGAGATCAGCACCTGGAGTGAGAAACTCTTTGGCCCTGAGGATTAATTTCTTCAAGCTGCTGTGTTCTCCCCATACACCTGGATGGGGGCAGTGCTCCTCACTGGGGCACAGGCGGAGAGCACTGAGACAGCGTCATCCCTGGGTGGGAACCTGACTCCCACTGCCATGGACATCCCACAGACCTTCCTTCACCCCACCTCTTCCAGCACTGGGGCTTAAACTCCGGGTCTTTCACTCTCACGTGGCTTTTTTGGCCATGGCTGGTACTCTGCCACTTGAACCATGCGTTCAGTCTGTTTTTTTTGCTGGCTAATTGGAGCTAAGAGTTTTGAAGATTTATCTGCCCAAGCTGGCTTCCAACTGTGATTTTCAGATTTCAGCCTCCTGAGTAGGTAGGATGACAGACATGGGCTACAGCGCTCAGCCGTGTTCTTTCCTATAGCTTTCAGAGTTGGGGTACTTCTCTTGGTCTTCTTTTCTAGCTCTCAGTTTTTGGGCTGCAACATGGCAGACTGCTACCCCCATTCTCTTCAGAGGATGGAACTGGCAGTGCATAGAAGGCGCTGGGAGGCCTGAGGTGGTGGGGACAGGGTTCCATCTCCTCTCTAATACCAGATGTGGGAAGTTGACATTGCTTCTGGTTCTCTTTTCCAGGTTGAGGCTGTATCATGGCACCCCCAGAGCCCTCCTGCACCCACTTCTCCAGGATCCTGTAGAGCGTAAGGGTCTGGCCTGGCCTTGACAGCCCTATGTGGGCTTGTGGCTTGCCAGTGTTCTTCTCTTCAGCCCTACCCTGACGTTTTTCTCCTGGTGCAGTTTTCATTAGCTTAGCACAGTTACATAGTAATTACAGATAAGTATGTCATGGGCCTAGAAGGAGGGTACAGTTTTGTGAAGGAGCTTGGGAGGGATGTGGCCCTAGGGTGCCTTGAGGATAATGGCTTTGTTCCCTAGATGAAGCAGTTTCTGCCTATCACCACTAGTGACCAGGAAAACTTTGACTGTGAAGTCACTGGATATTGCCAACATAGCAAAGCCTCCCCAGCTGTGCCCACCGATGGGGAGAGTTCTGTGGAGGCCCTGTGGCCTCCTGTCAGGTCGGCCTGCCCCAGGCTGGGGGATCCTGCTGTTTCTCTGTGGCAGCACCTCCTGAGCAGCCACAGGCATGTTGGCCCCTCTGTTGCCTCCACTGGAGCATGGCAGGAGGGGCTTGTGAGGTGGGGTGGACAAGAAGGGCATCTAGAGGCCCAGTGCCAATGCTGACCTACCCTGGGTAGTGTGGGCAGGGAGAGTGGTATGAGGTAGGTTTGCTTGGGCCAGCAGCCCTCTGTCCTTGAAGATGTGTCCCAGAAGGGAATGTGTATGTCCCTTGCCCTGTGTTGAAATGTCACAGCCCAACCCCTGCCCACCTGAATTTGATATAGGAAAGTTATCAGTCAGGAACAGTTTTATTCAAAAGGTTAGCTCTTAGGTTATTTATTTTTTTTTAGCTGAAATTATCATTAGTCGAGACTTTCTCTCTTGCAGCATCCTTAGACTCAGGGCCTTTAAGGAAGGCCATGGCCTCTGGTGTCCTCCTGACTTGAGGGACTGGAGGGAGGGAAGGGCAGCCTCTCACTAGCAGCCCTTCTGCTCACATCTCTGCAAGTAGATGGAAATGGCGATGGCCTCAATGGCTTCGCTGGGTTCATAATACCAGAAGTCTGAGAAAGTGTAAAGGTTGAGAGGTCCCCCACCTCATGTGTAGCTTGTACAGGTGCACACCTGCCATTGCACCTGGCTCTTGCCCCTCGTTTCCCTCACTGTCCACATGTGCTTCTCCCCTTAACATCCAACCCCTCTCCTTGACCTGCTATCCCACACTTGGCTCGTCCCCTCCACAGTGGCTTAGGTGGCTCTGCAGAGGCCAGGGTCAAGGTGAGACCAGAGTTGAGGTGACACTGGCAGCTGGGGTGGGCTGCTGACGTGGAAGCCTGGCCTGAGCCTCTGAGTAGCTGTTCTTTTGCTAAATTTCTCTCGTTTGCTCTCCTCAGAGCTGCCAGTGTTCTGTCTGGCCAGCCACACAGGTGAAATGCCTTTAAGGGGTATTTTCAAGTAAACAGAGCCTGTGTTTAGAGTTGTTAAGTATTAAAAGGACAGTGTTCATTGATTCCTCTTTCTGATGACCGCAGTAGTTCACATTTTAGTCTGTTTTTTACGGAAGCTGCAGTGAGTGAGATGAATCTGTGATCTTAGCGCTCTGCAGTCCGGCCCCAGCGCCAGACCTGGCCCCGGTTAGCCTGGGAGGTGGCATGGTCAGTCTCACTGGAGAGAGTCGGTCCAGGCTGAGGTGGGCATGTAGAGAGGGTACACGTGTGGTTTCCTCTTCCTTCTGGCTCTGTAGTTCTGAGCTGCCTGCTCTGTACCCCATTTTGTTGCCTGCTTCCTCCCTGCTGAGCCCTCTCCCCAGGGGAGTTTATGCCTGCCAGGGTGAGGATTGTCACATTCTTCTGTCCTCCTGCGCCCCCCACATCACCTCTTCCTGGCCACCCCTCCCGCCAGGGCTTTGCCCAGATCTCTCTTGTGTTTAGACCTTGTCCCTGTGCACCAAGGAAAGCTGGCTGTGTGTTGTGTGTCTGGGCATCAGTCCAGGATTGGCCTTCCTGAGGACATGGCTCCATCTCTGACACTGTCTCCACATCCAGCGCCATCCTGCTCCTTTGTGGGGTCTGATGGATCCCAGTGGAGGCTCAGGAAGGCAGCCTGGGGGGCAGAGTGTCTCCTGTGCAGGGAAACTGCACAGGACTCTGCTCATCCTGTGGAGGGAGAGATAGGATATGTTTGTTTAAAAACAACTTTCATGCCAGGCGCCAGTAGCTCATGCCTGTAATCCTAGCTACTCATGAGGCTGAGATGCGAGGATCATGCTTTGAAGCCAGCCTGGGCAGCAAAGTCCATGAGACTCTTATCTTTAATCACTAGAATGCTGTGGAGCTGTGGCTCAAGTGGTAGAATGCTAGCCTTGAGCACAAAACCTCAGGGACAGGGCCTTGGTCCTGAGTTCGAATCCTAGGACTAGCACAAAATGACAATACAACAATTGCAGAGCCAGGTACACCTATAGTTCCAGCTTCTTGGGAAGTCAGGATGAAAGTATTGCTTGAGCTCACGAGTTTGAGGGTCAGCATAGGCAACACAGCAAGACCCTGTCTTAAACAGGTACACACAAAGACTGAACCAAAGCTTGTCACTGCAGATTTAGACAGGATTGTTAGGCTGGGTTCCTATTACTTTTTGACTGCATTCGCAGAGCAGGTTCTCACTCTCTTTAGGAACACAAGTTTTCAGTTTGTGGAGTTTTCTGTTTAGCTTGTGTTTCTTGGCTGATTTGACTAGAAGTGCCCTGGATTTCAGCTGGCACATGGTGTTCCCCCAGAGAGCAAGCACCTGACGGTGGTGGAGGCCTGCAGCCTGCTGTACACCCTGAGGCCTCATCCGGCCCTGGAACCTGCCTTCCACCTGCTCCCTGAGAACCTCCTGGTGTCTGGTCTGCAACAGATTCCTGGCCTTCTGCCGCCGCATGGGGACATGGGTAAGGCCTGCTTTGATCCTCTCCACTGTGAATCTGTTAGTTCTGGGTCAGATCTTGGAAAGTGTGGGCTCCTCCAGGGAGGTTGGGGGTGGCCAGGCTGGCTGTGTACCCTGTATTGCTAGCAGCATGGCCAGTGGGGTGAGGGGAGAGAAGGCCGCAGTGGAAGCTGTTGCCCAGTCCCTACTGCAAGAATATGTCACAGCCTCACACATCTTTGTCTTTCCTGCAGAGACGCATTCATAGAGCATCTTTCTCATACTGACTGTGCCATGATGTTGTGGCTTCATTAGTATCTCCTTTAGTTGTAAAATGTATGTAACGTAACATTTAACAATTTACCCATTTCAAAGTGGATCATTCTGGGGCATTAAGCCCATTCATCTTGTTTAGGCAGTGCCCACCACTATTCATCTTCTCAAGATGAACCTGTATCCACTAAGCCCATCCCCTTTCTCTAGCCCCAGCACATAGCTTGCTGTCATCTGAGAGACTGCAGTTAGACCTCCTTAGAGCAGTGGGATCCTGTAGTTTTTTTTTTTTTTTTCCAACTGGCTTATCTCCCTTTGCAGAATGTCTAAAGCGTTCACCTATGGAAGCAGGAGTCACAATTTCCTTGCTTCCTTTTTTTTTTTTTTGGTAGGTCGGGGGGCTTGAACTCTGGGCCTGGGTTCTGTCCCTGAGCTCTTCAGCTCAAGGCTAGAGCTCTACCACTTGAGCTACAGCGCCACCTTTGGTTTTCTGGTGGTTAATTGGAGATAAGAGTCTCATGGACTTTCCTGCCTGGGCTGGCTTTGAACCACGATCTTCAGATCTTAGCCTCCTGAGTAGCTAGGATTACATGTGTGAGCCACTGGCGTCTGGCTATTTCCTTCCTTTTTAAAGCTGAATAATATCTCATTGGACAGCTAGACCACATTTGGTCTGTCCAATCATCTGTGAATGTACACGGGGTCACTCCATCTCTTGGCTACTGTGATTTAATACTGTGGTGAGGAAACTGGTTGGAACTTGAGGTCATCATGTTAAGTGCAATAAGGCGAATGTCCATTTTCCCTCATGCAGAATCTAGACTTAGAACAAAGGCGTGAAAGTAAAAGGAGGACTATTTTAGAATGGGGTTATTGGAAGGAGACAGTAGGTGATAGTGAATATGAAGCAAGTGTGTAATATGTGAATGTGAAACTGTCATAGTGAAATCCACTATCTTGTATAATAAATAAAAAGTACAAGAAGCAGAGTTGAGGGCTGGGATGTTTTTCAGTGGTGGAGCACTTGTCTAGAATGAGTAAGGCCATGCATTCAATCCACAGCAAGAAAACAACTTAAAACAAGTTGAAAAATCAATATGCAGGTCAAGTTATAGAAAACTTGCCTATTAGAAAGTGGTTTAAAGATAATTGTTGGTAAATAGAATTAAAAATGTTCATTTTAACTTTTTTTTTTTTTTTTGGTGTCAATACTAGGTCTGGAACTCAGTGCCGGAGCACTGTCCATGGGCAAAGGCTAGCACTTGGCTCAAGGCTGGCACTCCAGCACTTGAGCCACAGCTCCACTTCTGGCTTTTTTGGTGCTTAATTAGAGATGAGTGTCTTGGACTTTTCCTGCTTGGTCTGGCTTTGAACTGTGGTCCTCAGATTTCAACTTCCCGAGTAGCTGGGATTACAGGCGTGAACTATCAGCGCTAGGCTTAACTTACTTTTTTTTTTTTTTAATTGTGAAAATACTGTACAGAGGGGTTACAATTACATGTACAATTACATTTCTTATCAAGCATTGTAACCTCCTCCTTTGTTTCCCCTTCCCATCCCTTCGCATCCTCCCCTGCCGTCCCCCCCCACCAAAGTTGTAAAGTTCATTTTTTGACATAACGACTTGTACATTTCATTGTTGCAATGGGTCCTCCTGTATCCCTGTTTTAACAATTTGTTTTTTCCCTTCCCCTCCACATATACTAACATCATATATAGTGAAAGCAGGGGTTATACCATGGAGGAGGGATATAAAAGCAACAAAGACATAATCTTATTTAACTTACTTTTATATGTACTTTTATATCAGAATAGTATTGGTGAAAACCAGTGAATGTTTTTGTGTCTAGGTATTTTCAGCATAAGGCGAGAAAAAGAAAAAAGCAGGCAAATGTTCTGAAAGTCCTTGAGTTTCTGCCAAGGACTAAGTATGGAAACATAAGAGATTAAATGTAACTATTTTTCCTTCATCACTTTTATAGTTTGATACAGTGAGTCTGCACATCACCTAACCAACCCCAAACTCAGTAATTAAAAAAAAAAACATTGCTAGGAAAACTGATGTACAGAGACTAGATTATTTTTGGAAGCAGAAGTGGTGTGGCTTTTAGAAGTTAACTCTCCAGTGGTGAGATTGGGTCAGTTGTTGTACAGCTAGGGGAGCCCTGTTGGACCTTTTGCATGCCCCAGGGTTCTGCTAGCTGCCCCTCATGACTTGGGCGCTGTAGTTTGGGTCTGGAGTTCTCATGTGGTAAGGGCTTAGTCACCAGCCGGTAGGTGATACGTGAAGGTGGTTGAACCTTCAGGTGGAGACAGGTGACAGAAGCCACCTGCAGGTCCCACGGGTTTCTCTGTTTCTTTAGTTGCACCCACGGGCTTGCGGCTGTTATTAACTGGAATGGTAAGAGAGAAGCGTAGGTGCCTGGACAGGCGTACATTAATCTCAGCGTCTCATGTGAAAGCGGGGAGTGCTGGGGCTGTGTAGAGAGGATTGAAGTGTGATATATAGTACCGAGAATGAAGGGCAGACCCACAGGTTTCCCCACGACCCCATGGTTCCTACGGGGTAGGGCTTCTCTCACCTGGATCCTGCCCTCCCCTGTACCCTGAAGCCCCACAGAGGCTCCTGGAGGGGACAGGACTCCGTTCTTGTGCTGCCAGCCCCATCGTTTCTGCTTGTTGGTGTCATGTGCACATGTGCATTCCTGTGTGTTCCAAGCAGTCCAAGGTGCACGTGCACTGGGACTCGGCACAGCTTTTCCTCCCGTACTCAGTGTTCTTTTAGGGACTCGCTTAGGAAAATTTCTTCTTGGAGGAAGTTCAGATAGAGTTTTGACTGCCAGTGGGATGGGCATTGGTTGAAAGGAGAGTGGTTCAGCCTGGCCTGCCGTGGTTCCGGTGTGCCTCTGCTACCTTCTCGCCTTAAGACCCATTGCCCGTGCTCAGCCTGAGCCGTGTGTGTGTGTGTGTGTGTGTGTGTGTGTGTGTGTGTGTGTGTGTGTGTGTGTGTGTGTGTGTGTGCGCGCGTACATACATACGTATGTGCGCATGCCCTGTTTCTGCTTCTCCTGAGTCTTCTCCCCATTTCAGGTGACGCCCTGAGGAAGCCTCGCCTACAGAAGCCCATCACGTTGCACTTGGATGCTGTCTCCTTCACTCTGGCCCCCTCCCTGGAGAAGTTTGAGGGGGAGCTGCTGGAGCTGCTCACCAGCGACCACTTCCGGGAGGTATGATAGCATAGTTGGGACAGAGCACACTCCTTCCTCCCTTTTTCTGGCTGATGGGGACATTCTTTTTGTCTCTGAATTGTTACAGTCAGCAAGTCTTCCAGGACCTGTTTCCACCTGGGCCAAGATCTCCACAGATACTGAAAGGGGTGGGCAATTTCGGGCGCTGATATCCTGAGGCACTGATGTTAATGTGGAAGGATCATAAACCAGTCCTCATTTTAAAATAAATTATATCACCAGCTCATGCCTATAATCCTTGCTACTCAGGAGGCTGAGGTCTGAGGATTGTGATTTCAAGCCAGCCTGGGCAGAAAAGTCCATGAGACACTTCTTTCCAATAAACCACTCAGAGAAAGCTGGAAGTGGTGCTGTGGCTCAAGTGGTAGAGCACTAGCCTTGAGCACAAAGGGGCTCAGGTATAGCACCCAGGCCTGGAGTTCAGGCCCTAGGACCAGCAAAAAAAAAAAAAAAGAAAAGAAATCATATCACCAAAGATTATGCCCCATATCTACAACGGACTTTTGAGGGTGGGTGGCTCATTTCAGGAGGTGGTTGCAGTCTCAGTCCCGTCTCCTCTTCAGGCAGCTCTGTTCTTCCCCATAGGCATGGCAGTTGTGATTGAGACGCTGCTCTGTGTGTGTCCTTTCTGCTGATGGGCTGACTTCTGGGTTGCACTTAGTTGGGCCATTATCATCCTTTTCTGTGTGTATCTTAAATAGTGTGATCTTGAGCAAGAAGTAAAATCCTGTTTGTGTGTGGGTAGCTGGCAGGTCAGCTGAGGACTTGCTGCTTTTCTGAATTACAGCCTTTGCCGTGTCACGTGAGGTCCTCCATTACTGAAACTGATTTGACTTGCTGTGGCTAAGGGGACCACAGTAGATTTAATGCATAACAGAGGCCTAACGATGTCTATGTCCTTTTGGTTGCTCTTTATCCTCCACCTGTCCTGTTGCTGGAGGGTGAGACCACGTGGCACCCTGCTGTCTTGCCTGTGGTCTACCTAGATCAGCCATCCTAAGCCAGGCAGATGGTCATGTACTCACTGGGGTTTGGGGGGAGTTTGAATCTTGCTCACGTGGCGTGACTTTGGGGTCAGGTGGTGAGGGTGTGGAGCCTGCCTGTCCTTGTTGCTGTAGAGGCTGTGTGTCTGACTGCTCTGGGCCCTCAGGCATGGAAAGCTTTGTGTTACAGTGTTTACCTTCCTCCGTTGGTGACTGTGGCTGGTTTTGGCTGAGTCTGTAATTTTTGCTTCTGGACATTGGGGTAAGGACATGCTCAGGGAAGAGTCTGGGCCCAGAGAACGTTGTATTCACTCTGGTCAAAGTGGTCTTTCAGGGACATCAGTCCAGCTAGCTTCCTTGTCTGAAACCTCTGTGGAGTCTGGCTTCTCACTGCCCTCGACAGACACAGGCATCGCCGTCAGTGAAGGAGATATGTGGCGCTTGGTCTTTGCTGCTCTTCTGACCTCATTCTGAGCTGCACCCATGACCTGTTCATGTGGACTCCTGCTGGGCCTGTGGGCCTTGAACACACGGTTCACCACTGGACTTTTGCCTGCAGATCTTCTTGTGACTTCTTTCAGGTTCCAGGTCCCGGTGCCCATCTGAGTGCCCCTCCAGGAGCCCCTGGCCACGCCACAGGTCATGTCACCTTCCTTCTCACCAGGCCTCTCCCACCATCCGCTGTTTCCCTGGAACACTTTGCTTTCCTCTCTGTTCAGGGCTGCCCTTGCCCTCCTAGGGAGTACCTGTACCACAGGGATAGGGCTGCTGTGCACACATCATGCAGTATACATTAGTGTGTCTGGCCCATGGGGGTTGTGACATGTCGTTGTCATGAGAACGAGTAATGGGATGTGTTGGTTCCCACTCTAGTTGTCTGTGAGGTTGGCAAGTTATTAGTTACATAGGAATATGGGCACGGTGGGGGCTTTAACTCTTCCCACTCTTGACAGCACGGTTGTACATGAACACAAGCATGAATCATAGAAGAGGGTCGTACGACACCCATGCTTTTCGTGTGGGCCTTGCTGTGGTCTTTACTTTCCAGAGCAGGATGGTTGTGTGAAGGCAGGGATGTGTTAACAGTACCATTGTTAAATTTTACATACTCCCATAAAATAGTTTTATTATGTTTTTTACTACCCTTGTATTTTTGTTCCCATCCACCTGGCAGATACTCAGTTATCTCTGTAGTTTTATTTTCATTTTCTGAAGACTAATAGTCTGAATTTAGATCCATTCAGTTCGATTAATGGACAGTGAAGAACACTGGAACACTCAGAGATCATTTTGCAAAGATCACATAATTTAATAAACACTAATAGCCTGGAGGTCTAGCCCTGATCATTTGTTCAAGTCCCCGTTCAATTTCTGTTAAGATGAAACACTTTAATATCCAGTGATCACTTTGGGACAGATTCCATTTTTATTGGTTTATGACTTACTGCCTGAGTATACACTCTGCCCCGCTTCCTCATGGTCTTAGGTCTAGGGTGGACAGAGTTGAGACCTGGCACACTCTGCCTCTGGGCACCACTTGCTCCTGCATCCCTTGTGGGAGGGCATGGGATCACCCATCTAAGCTTGCTGCATCTTGAGAAATGTCAGCTAAGTCTTGGGAAGCTAGTGCGCCTCAGACATGTTGCAGAGAAGGTCATGCTGTATCAATACTGCCGAACTTACCCAGGAAGTGCCTCACAGCTAGCGGCCACCATTGGGTTACACATCTCTCCTTTGCTTGGGCTCATTTATGTGAAGCATCACCTCTGGAAAGTTTGTTACTTATGTCTTGATGTCCTCCCTCTGCTTGCTCACCCACCCTGGCTTTTCCGGTCACCCCACTTCCTGGCTGGATGAGACTCACCCCATCTACCTTGTGCCTCTTGCAGGGCAGTCTGTTGGATGCTGGCTCCTTGGAGGTCCTGGAGCGTCGACTGCATATAGGTGTGCACAATGGCCTGGGCTTTCTGCATAGGCCGCAAGTGGTCGTGCTGGTTCCTGAGATGGATGTGGTCTTGACACGCTCTGCCAGCTTCAACAAGAAAGTGGGCTCCTTTTCTAAGAGCAGGTATTCTCCCTGCATCCCAAGGCCTGACATGGTAAGAGATGGGTGGGGACAGTTGAGAGGTCATGGGACAACACAGCTGCCACATGCCTGGGGTGGGCTTACCATGCAGTGTTCCTCCTTGTCATCTCCCTTTCCTCTTACTTCACTACACCTACTAGGAATAGATCTTAGAGTGGCCCTATTGAACAAAGCCTGTTTTTGTGCAGTGACAGCTTTGGAGTTAGGGCTTTGGGTATTTGCTTGCAGCAGAATCTAGCTGTTCCCTGGCCTTCGTTTCCCAAGTGCCACAGAGCTCCAGTTCAGCATTCCCTGCTGCTCTGTTGAATCCAGTCTCCCCAGTTCCACCCCAGATGCCACAATGGGCCATCATACCTCCCCTCTTGGTGAGGCAGAGGCTGGCCATTCCCTGCAGGAGGCCTGTGACTTGGTGACTTAGCTGTCCTGGCTTACCCTCCTGAAGCCTAGCCCTGGCTTTCTTTCCTCCGCTTCTCAGAGCCCTGGGCAGCATCGCAGTGGTCCTGCTGTGTCTCCAGGCCCCAGGCTGATCTTGGCTGCCATTTGTAGTGGGATGGAGGTGAGACAAGGCAAGATGGGGGCCAACACTCTTCCAAGCTCCTGATTGGTGTTTTTCCCAGCTCTGGAAGCCAGTCTCTCGTTTTGAGAAGCCACCTGCGACTCCCCGAGATGGTCAGTCACCCAGCATTTGCAGTTGTCTTCCAGCTGGAGTACGTGTTCAACAGCCCTTCTGGAGCGGATGGCAATGTGAGATCTCTGTGTGGGTCTGGGGTGGGCATCGTGTGCCAGGGGCAGACCTTGTGGGCGACCTCATGGGCATTGGCACTCTGCTCAGCTGTGTGGATAACAGCGTGGCCTGGGGTTCTATCAGGCAAGCTTTGTGGTAGTCATTTTCCATCTTTGTGATGGCGTGCTCTGCAGCAGCTGGCAGTGGGCACTCACTGTGGTTAATGGGTCATAATAACACTAACTCATAATATTGAATCGATAATTGTATTTGAAAAATGAGGCCATTGTAGTGTATTTTTCATGAGACATTAAGTGTAGTAAAGCTTGAATCTGTGCAAGTAATAAATAGCTTCTTACAGTGAACATTATGTGTATCTACATCATAATTAAGAGAAAGAACTTTAGATTCATTTGGAAGAAATATGGTACATAGACATCATTTACATCACTGATGTGGATTTTTAGGTAATCCCAAGTCATGCAAGTTTTAGATTCAACTTTCTGTTTAAAAAGTCCAATATTGCCAGGTGCTGGTGGCTTACACCTGTAATCCCAGCTGGTCAGGAAGCTGAGATCTGAGGATCACAGTTCAAAGCCAGCACTGGCAAGAAAGTCTGTGAGATTCTTTTCTCTAACTCCCAAAAATGCTAGAAGTAGAGCTGTGGCTCAAGTTGGTAGAACACCAGCCATGGACACAAAAGCTCAGGGCTAGTGTCCAGGCCAGGGCTCAAGCTCTAGGACCTGTACCAAAAAAAAAAGCCAATATCATTTCAATAAGTATGTTAAAGAAGTTTGACAAGGTGTCTTTGGTGCCCTTGCCACCAGCAGTTGTGTCTGAAGAACACAGGGCAGTCATCGGGCCTCAGCCTCTGCAGCAGTGCTCGGCCCATGTGTGCATCTCTAGTGTGTGATTCACACTCTTGGGAGAGAAGACCCAGAGGCAGCGGGCAGACACTCGTGGAGCCAGCCCAGGGTGGCAGCCATGTTAATGAAGTGTGGTCAGTTTTGCTTCACTTATGACTGAGATCGCAGTCTGTACGCAGCCCTGTTTGGACATACTGGCTGGGTGGAACTAGGCCATCTTGGGCTGATTGTGGCTCACTGGGTGATGGAGCTTCAGGGAGCTGGGAAGTTGGTGGGAGACCTGGGCCTCTGGGGTGTGCTTTGTGTGACATCTAGTGCCTCAGGATGGCAGGGGCTGCTGCTCAGAATTGGGAGAGTGTGGCCCTGAAGGGGAACAGGTGCCTGGCACCTTTGTGGGGTCTCAATCTCTCTAGCTGTGTTCCTTACCTTCAATATCTTCTCAGGACTTGGTTTCAGTAGAAACCTGAAACTGAGGTGTCTTACCCTTTAATTGAAATGCTGAGCCAGAGGCAGATAACATTTAGTGGTGGGGGTGTGTGGTGGAACTTGAATCAGCACTTCCCAGCTCAAGATGTAGCTGTTGGAGAAGATGGTAGTGTCCACAATGATGCCAGCCCGGGCTCTTGCTCCTCCCCTGTGGTCTGTCTGTGAGACATGGAAACCACCAGCCACCAGCTTCTCTGTAGGCTCAGGCTGAGGCGGGGACCTCACAGCCCAGCACTGGTTCCTTATGTCTTTAGAGAACATCAACTGGGATGAGGCCTTTTCAGGTGTATTTAAGTATCCCTTGCTTTCCTTTCCCAAAGGCTTTGAGGCCTAGAAGTTTCAGGCATAAACAGAATAAGTGTGCATCAGGCATCAGAAGCTCTTGGCTATAATCCTGGCTATAATCTCAGAAGACTGAGATCTGAGGATTACAGTTTGAAGCCAGTCTGGGCAGGAAAATCAGTGAGATTCTTAATCTTCAATTAATTACCAAAAAAGCTCGAAGTGGAGTTGTGGCTCAAGTGGTAGAGCATTAGCCTTAAGCAATAAAACTCAGGGACAGTGCTTAGGCCCTGAGTTTAAGCCTCAGGCTTAAACAAAAAAAAGCAAGCTGGGTAGTAAAACAAACCCCAAATAGCATCAGCAGTTGCTGACTTATGGGATAATTTGCTTATCTCCACCTTCTCCCACAACCCCTTTTCAATTACTTGGAGGCAAGGTATGAACATAATTTTGTTCTGTAAACACTCCAGCATTTGTATTTTAAGAATGCCTTTTCATTATGGAAAATGTGAACTATAAACAAGGTTGAGAGAAGCTTACGATGGCTCCTGTGTCCCTGATGCTCCTCAGCGTTGGCAACCCAAGCTGCCAGTCTCTGTTCCACCTCTCCTTTCAGCCAAGTGGTCCACTAGATGTCTCCAAAGATGGGTCTCAGGGCTTCCCTGCAAATACCAGAGTCGCAATCCCAAACTAAAGTTTCCTTATCATCAAACACTGAGCTTGCCTTTAGCCATTCCCTCCTCCAGTTGTTCACTTTATCAGAGATGGATAGAGTAAAGTTCATTCCTGTATAGTCACAGTGGATGGGTACCATGCTGTCTCCTTTCTAACGCTTGGAGGGCAAAATGGAGCCGCTTTCTGGCCATTCTTAACTTGGCACTAGGAGCTACACCCTCAAGGCCTGTGTCACTTCTGCATCTTCAGGTTGATCTAGACATGTGGGAGACCAACTGTGTCCAGGAGAATTGCTGACTGAAAACGGTTTAAATTCATACCCATTCACTCAAGGCTGAGTGCATGTTTTTTACTCATAGCAGTTTGTCATCATTAAAAACAAATCTGTACCTGGCATCAGTGCCTCACATTTATAATTCTAACTTCTCAGGAGGCTAAGATCTGAGAATCACACTTCTGGGCCAACAAAATTTCCATACTCTGATCTCCAATTAACCAGCAAAAAGCTAGAAGTGGATGTGTGGGTCAAGTGGTAGAGTGCTAGCTGTGAGCAAAATAGCCAACTTAGAATTTGAGACCCTGAATTCAAGCCCCGGTATTGGTGTGCGTGCACACCTACACACCCTCCCCACACACCATACATACACCCATATACATACCCACTCCTCTGTGGTTGAATATTGCATTTTTATTAGCCAGGCTATCTGTGAAGAGCCCAAGTGTTTCCCACCTGACTGCTTCCTTTCTGGGGCCCTAGGGACGCCCCTGTGCTTTGTCAGATCACATGGAGTGGCCTCTAGACTTCACAGTGTTGGCTGGTTGCTGACTGGTGTAGCACTCCCTGTGTCCTGAGAGTACACCCCACCATGCCCAGCTTGTTGGCTGATGTGGGAGTCTTGCTAACTTTTTACTCAGGTTACCTAAAGCTGCCATCTCTGGATCATTCCTCCTGAGTAGCTGAGATTACAGGTATAAGCCACTGCATCTGGCCTCTGACTGACTTGTATTTTTGGTCATTGGGCTTGAACTCTGGGCCTGAGTACTGTCCCTGAGCTCCTTTTTTGCCCAAGGCTATCGCTCTACCACTTTGAGCCACAGTGCTACTTTGAGTTTTCTGGTGGTTAATTGGAGACAAGAGTCTTACAGAGGGAGAAAAATGAGGGAGGGGGTAATAAGTTTGACAAGAAATGTACTCACCACCTTACTCATGTAACTGTAACCCCTCTGTACATCACCTTGACATTCATATAAAATTAATTATTTTTTTTTAAAGGCCCGTCTTACAGATTTTCCTGCCTGGTCTGGCTTAGAACTGCAATCTTCAGATCTCAGCCTCCTGAATAGCTAGGATTACAGGTGTGAGCCACCAGCACCTGGCTGGTGACTGACTTTTGAAGAGAGATTCTCTTTGTCTCATCATTTTGTTGGTTCAGTTCGGTCCTGCCCTGTTCCAAGCCTTCAGTCTGGCAGGTCTCCATTGTGGTTTGATTCTGAACCAGCGGTTAGGACGCTGCCTCTCACTGCAGACTGTCTCATATCTGCCAGGCTGTGAGTCAGGTGGGCTGCCTTGCCCCGCTGCTGCTCAGGGAGCTAGATCAGTGTTGATTCTTCAGGCAGCAAGGGAATGGCTTCTACCCCAGCCCAAACGATGTTTTAGAAGATGACAGCCCTGCCTTGCTTGTTTGCTGTTTCTTCTAGTCTGTTGCCTTTCCAAGTCTTTGCTTATGTTGAGCTGATGTTTGCCTTCTTGTTTCTTTTAGAGGGAAGATTTGTAGCTAGTAGACTTTGTCACAGTAGAGATGCTTCTGGAATTGATTCCTGTATTCAAATGCTCATTTTGTCTTATCCTTGGGAACTGGCTAAAGGTTTCTGCCATTGTTTGATTCCAGTACTGCTACTATGACTGCTACTCCAGGGACCGACCTGGAGTAGTCACGAGGCTCCAGTACTCGCTTGGGATTGTTCAGGAGAAAACCTTTGCCTTCAGTAGCAGCCTGCCTTTCCTCTTCCAGTGTGTTGTTTATAAATTGTCCTCCTGCTCAGCCAGGGAGCCTGCTCCAGGAGTATCTTCTGTCACGCAGTTGAGAAAGCCAAGATTTCCTATACCTAGGAGCCAGTCAAGTGGGAACAGGTCATTGAGCAGGTGTGCTTAATGGCCCCACCCCTTGAACAGCAAGTACGCCTTGTATTAGGGGTGTGAGTTGAGACTGTTTTGGTTTCTAGGGAGGCATGAGGTCTTAGGAAATTCAGGGGCTCAGATTAAACACACACCACACACACACCACACACACACCACACACACCACACACACCACACACCACACACCACACACACACACACACACACACACACACACACATACACCCCTATACACATACATGTTTTCCATCTGAGACCTGCACAGAGCTACATGTACCTCATGTGAGTTTTGGTTGGTGTGCATACCTGTATACTACCATAATCTGGAGACAGAGCTTCTCCAGTGCTTCTAGAAGTCCCAGCTTCTCTCCAGTTGTTGCTCCCTCTAACCCTTGCAGATTTCGGTCTCTCAGTACTTTATCAGCTTCCTGTGGTTGCCGTGGCCACACACTGGGTGGCTCAAAACAGCAGAAGCTTGTTCTCTCACAGTTCTGGATGCCGGGAGCTTCATGCTATTGGGCTGAGAACAGGGTGACAGTAGAACCGAGCTTCCGGCAAATGCCATGGGGAGAAACCTTCCTGCTTCGTCTAGCTTCTGGAGGCTGCTGGCATCCTTTGGCTTGTGGCCACATCCCTTTAGTCTCCAAGGACAGCACCTTCAGGTCGTATTCTTCTGTCACCTCATTGCCTCTCATAGGAGGACACCTGTCACGGCATTTTTGCCTCTGTGATCAGAGTATTGTTTCCTTTTCAAGATGCCTGGTCACATCTGAGAAGATCCTTTTTTCTTTTAAAGATGTATTACTAGGTTCCAGGTCTTTGGTCTGGGCATGATTGGGGGCTGTTACTGCAATTATAACCACAAGCTGATTTCACCTGCTTCTGACTTTGATCTGGAATGAGTAGTGTAGACCGCTCCCACATGATGCACGGTGGGTTGGCTATTCACCCACACTCACACTGTTCTTCTGTTTTCACTGCTGACGTTTCTCTCATAGGAATTTGTTACTTTGTGCTCAGGATTATGGATAAGGCTGCTCTTGCCCTTAGGCCCGTCTCTGTGGGAAGGTGCTTGTGCTTGGTGGACACTGCAGCCCGTCTCTGTGGGAAGATGCTTGCGCTCAGTAGACACTGCAGCCTGTCTCTGTGGGAAGGTGCTTGTACTTGGTGGACGCTGCAGCCCATCTCTGTGGGAAGGTGCTTGTGCTCGGTGGACCCTGAAGCCTATTTCTGGGAATGTGCTTGAGCTCAGTGGACACTGCAGCCTGTCTCTGTGGGAAGGTGCTTGTGCTCAGTGGATGCTGCAGCCTGTCTTTGTGAGAAGGTGCTTGTGCTCAGTGGACACTGCAGCCTATCTCTGGGAATGTGCTTGAGCTCAGTGGACACTGCAGCCTATCTCTGGGAATGTGCTTGAGCTCAGTGGACACTGCAGCCTGTCTCTGTGGGAAGGTGCTTGTGCTTGGTGGACACTGCAGCCCATCAATGTGGGAAGGTGCTTGTACTCAGTGGACACTGCAGGCCCCTCACTGTGCTTGTGCTCAGTGGATGCCGTGATCTGTCTCTGTGGGAAGATGCTGCACTTCATGGGTGCCGCAGTGCAGAGCTGCTGGGTGTGGTGCTAGGGGTGGGCTGTCTTTAGGGAGTGTTGGATCAGAGCAGATGGCCAGTGCTTTGAAAGTCACAGCTGCTGGTCTTTGGGCTTTTTTGTGTGCTTCTCTTTCTCTCTCTCTTTTAAAAAACAACTATTGATATACCAATTTGTTCATCTTTATGGATGCATTATAGTAAATTCAATACATGCTTTAATCAGATATTCATTAATCAAATCAGGGTAATTACCTCTTCAGCTATGAAGTATTTTATGTTGGAATTTCATACTTTTTTGTAGTCATCTTGAAATATAGATCAGTTGCCCAGTAGCTACCCATCTGCACCAAGGAAGACCCAGGAGTGATTCTCCTCTGTGTTTTGGGGTACCTTCTCCCCTCCCCTGTGCAGGTGGCAGGTATTCCATTCCTTCTTTCTCCAGGTTGACATTCTTGCCAGCCTTTGGTTCAGTCTAACTTTACTAGCCACTCTGTTATGAGCTTGAGCCCCTTCTAGCATCTTTTGGGCAGTTAGAGATAAGAGTCTCATAAACTTTCCTGTCTGAGCTGGCTTCCAACCTTAATCTTCAGATCTCAGTCTCCTGAGTAGCTAGGGTTATAGGCACGAGCCACCAGCACCTGGCTTGCTAGCTACTTTTGTATGTGGGCAGTGGGACTTCATTGTGTTTCTAGTTTGCATTTCTTTGAGCACCTGTGCTGTTGGTTTCTCGTCTATGTGAATTTCACTGTTTATGAACAGTGAAATCTTCCTTTGTCAAGTGGCCATTCCATTGTTTTGTCCATTTTTGTATGGCTTGTTTGTCTTTGTGTTATTGAGTAGGAAGGAAGTTCTTTTACATATGGACAAAAGCCTATGTCAGATGTATTCATGGTGAGTATTTTTTGTAGCCCGCAGCTTGCCTTATTATGCTTTTAATGTTTTACTTGTCAAAAGGAATGTCATGGTAGGGCTTTGCTTTCTTTTATTTAATCCCTTTATTTGGACATGGTGTCGAGAGCTATAGATGATTTGCAGAAACAAAAAAAAAAAATCTATGTGCACAGGTTCTCTGCTGTTGCCCTTGCACTTGCTCTCATGGCTTGCCTTCCCTCTGTGCGCATGCACACATGCATGCCTAGATGCATGTGCCCACTGCACACACTGCTCTGATGCATTGAGGCATATGAGGACAAGCTGCTTGACTTCATACTTTGGGGAGGAAACGCCCCTCCATCTCCTGTCCTGCTTGCCCCAGGCCAGTCTTAGGGCTGTGTGCAATGTCTTTTTAGTCTCCTCAGTATTTCTTTGTCTTTCATGAGTTCATTTTTAAATTTAATTTTTAATTTTGTGCCAGTACTAGGGCTTGAACTCAGGGCCTGAGTGCTATTATCTTAGCTTTTGTTTTGCTCTAGGCTGGCACTCTACCACTTGAGACAGATCCTTGATACTTGGCAAGTTTATTTTTCAATAATGGAGTTTTTTTGTCTTCCTTTTAAAATATTTAAAGAGAATTTGTTTTATTAGGGATTCTCAGGCATTTCCTCATGACTCAAATCAGATCATGGCTGTTTGGCCAGAGCTGTGCTTGAGGAAAGCCAGGCCCTTTGCAGGGTCTCATGTTGGAGGCCCATGAGACTCATCAGGTGGTATTGATTTTGGCCCCCTGGTCCAGTGTGGAGTGATGTCTGCACTGTATGCCACTGTTTTTTTTTTTTTTTTTTGTAATCAGCAGTCTTTGGGTGCGCTTTCTTGGGGCAGATTGATGTTGCTTTGTAGCCCAGGCTGGCCTCAGGCTTGCAATTATCCTGTCTGCACTTCCTCAATGCTGGGATTACAGGTGTGCATGCCGTACCAGCCTGTGAGTGACTCTTCAAAGCATGCAGATGTCTATTCCTACCAGGGAGCAGGCTTTTCCCAGGCCATCATCCATGCCTCTCTCAGGAGCCTTCAGATCTAGGGTTGCCTGCACACCCCTAGGGGGCTCAAGCCCTCCTGATGGTGCAGTGAGTAGCAAGCTGAGGGCCCCTGCTTTTTAAAATTGCTGTTCCTAATTACTGTGGTTGCTCAAGTTTTCTCACTGGCCAGATGGAGTCCCTGCGGGCTGCCCTTGTGTCTGTGTGATGATCTTGTGCTTGGTGTTGAGCATATCACCTTCAGAGTAACAAGGTACTCACTTAGCCTCACCTGTGTCTCCCTGTTCTAGCCTTGGCACTGAGTGTTTCTGTGAGGAGCTGGAATTTTCCATACTCTCGTCTTGTGTGTGTGTGTGTGTGTGTGTGTGTGTGTGTGCTGGTTCTGGGGCTTGAACTCAGGGCTTGGGTACTGATCCTGAGCTTTTTGCGCAAGGCTAATATTCTACCACTTGAGCCACAGCTCTACTTCTGGCTTTTTTGGTGTATAATTGGAGGTAAGTCTTAGACTTTCCTGCCCAGGCTGGCTTCAAACAGTGATCCTCAGAACTCAGCCTCCTGAGTAGTTAGGGTTATAGGTGTGAGCCACCAGTGCCCAACTTGTACTCTGCCTTTTTAAAAATAAATTTTATTTTTATAACATCTCTAGATGGGGCTGGGATGTAGCTCAATGGCAAAGCACTTGCCTAGCAAGCGCAACGTCCTGGGTTCGATCCCCAGTACCAAAAAAAGAAAAGACAAAAAAAAACAAAAAAAAAACATCTCTAGATGTGCAGAAAGATGGTGGTGCTCGTAAGAGAACTGCGTTGTTAGACGTTGATGTTCATCCCAGTCGATGAGCCAGCACTGCTGTCGTGATTAATCGTAGCTCACCCTGTGGGTATCCTTTCCTACTGTCCTTGCCTCCTGCTGCGGTCCCCAAGGGCCACCTCATCTGGCCCTTGTGTCACTCTCTGGGCTCCTCTCAATCAAGATGGCGTCTCACACTTCCCTTGTTTTTGATGGTCTCTGGTTCTTTTGAAAGGAATTGATTGTTTTAGAAATCAAGATCTAGGTGCTGGCATGTCTGCCCCTTAGCCCTGTCTGTGGATACAGTGAGGGACTTTTACATGTGTAAGCACACCTGTCCCTGTGGACTCAAGCTGACACAACGGTAGGAGCGTATGTACACGTTCAGGTGCACACACATACCTACACACACACACACATCATACACTCATGCTACTGGCTCAGTCAGTCCCAACCCTGCCCTGCACAGGGCTGTGCTGTGCCTGACCCTTCCGTGGGCCCTCATGTCTCTCTGGTGATAGTGTGGGCATGTTTTCTCAGTCACAACTGCTTCATCCATGCTCCTGTGGGTGTGGTGATGTTATTCACATGTACCATTGCTGGCACCTCCTACTTGTTTGCTTTCAATTTTATTGTTCCCACCACAGCCTTTTACTCTATGTTTTTGAATACATATAATGCTAAACATGCTTTAAAAAGATTTAAGGTTAGATTTGTACAAAAGGTTACCTTGGAAAAAAGTGAATCTCTACAGTTCTTTCTGTCCTGCTGTTCCCTCCCTCAGAGACAACCAGGTCCTCTTTTCCTGCTCTTCGCCCCAGGCTGCTGTTTGTGAGCATAGCCAGGTTTATGTGTGTTTTCTTGGTGCTCCCCTCTGCTGTGCTGGGTGACCAGCTGTGTGTGTGTGTGTCTATGCCTTATCCATCTTGGGGACCCCTCCCTCCTGTCTCCGGCCCTCATCTATGATGCTGCGGTTGCAGGTTGAAGCCAGCTTAGGCAGGAAAAGTTTGTGGGACTCTTACCTCCAATTGACCACTAAAAAGAAAGGCTGGAGGAGCTGTGGGTCAAGTGGTAGAGCACTGGCCTTGAGCAAAAAACCTAAGGGACAGCACTCAGGCCCTGAACTCAAGCCCTAGTACTAGCGTGCGCACACACACACACACGCACGCACGCACGCACGCACGCGTGCGCGCGCGCAAAAAAAAGCCAGGTGGGGTTAATTTGGTAGTTTTCCTTTTAGTTTACATAAATTCAAATTCTTGGTTAGGGTAAGAAATTAAAAATAGCTTTCATTTATTTAAGATATAGTTTTATCATGTTGCCCAGGGTAGCCTTGAACTTGGGGTTCAAATGATCCTCCTATTTTTTCTCCAGTAGCTGGAACTATAGGGATATACTACTGCATCCAGCTAGCCAGTCCAGTCTTAACCACCAGAATTGGCTAATAGTAGGACCAGTAGGAGCCTACTGAACAACTCTTGCTCTTGCTCTACCCATATGCTTGGGTGCCCTTGGCCTTTTCCTTAGAGCTCAGGGCTTAGGAGAGGTGCCTCTGTAGACTGGCAGTGGGGGAGAGAGGCGAGTAGCTGGCATGTGATTGCCACCAGGCCCTGGTCATCCCATTGAGGGCTTGGATGGTGGTCAGTAACTCAAAAGTCATCTCTTTTTGCTAAGGCTGTTTGGGCAAAAGCCAGGAAAAATGGATTTTTTTAAAACATAACAGATTTATATTGACAGAGAACCAAAAACTTGAGAAAGAATAGTAAAATTGAGAAATTAGATATTGGAATCACCTCATTGGAACAAACGGAGCCAGAAGGTGTTGCACAAATAGTACAAGTGCTTGGATTAGGGTTTTATTTTTGATCCTGTCATGAGCATCTCTGTGTTGGAGGAGACAGCTGTTCCCAGAGTCGTCCAGACGGTCCTGATTTCTGAGAGGGGCTCAGAGCTAGTTTTCCTATTCCATTTGTAGTAATTTCATTTTCATAAGGCAGCAGATTCATGTCTTCCCACCGCTGCACCTGCTCGGCACCTCTTGTGATCCAGCAGCCAGCCAGCAGTGGCTCAGGGTGGAGGCGGAGGCTGTTTTCATTGGATAGGTGTTTCAGTTTCTTTAGACTTTCTGCTGGAGATCCCAGGGTGTAGATGTTCATTTATTGAGTGACTCACCCTGGGCAGAGGGACTAGTGTGGTGGCATCCTAACCCACAATCTAAAGTCTGGCCATGGGAGGGACCAGCCCAGGCCCTGCTGAGGTCCAGATACAGGCTGGAGAGACACTGTTCTGCAGCTTGTATGTCCATGAAAGTCTGGATGTAGACTATAGTGGGATAAGATGTCATCTTTGAGGAGCAGTCTGAAAGACTGCCTTGGGTAAAACAAGGATTATTCCTTTTCCTGTGTTCAGATTGGCCTGGCACACACAACTGCAGGTTTGCCCAGGAGAGGTGTCTGCATCAGATCCTAGCCTTCTAGCGGCTAGGTGTGAGTGTGTGTGTTTGCCTTGGGGTCCAAGTGTTTGGACAGTGATGGTGGCATGGCCACTCCTCGTCTCCATTTGGATGAGCAAGGTGTGTGTGGCTGTTGGCTACTTAGAGTCTTGTCCTTGGTGCTGCTTGTATTCACTTGCAGTGCTGTCTCTGTGGTATGTCCTTCCTTGCGGATGACTCTGCTGGCGTAGGCAGGCATGGTTCTGCCCTGCCAGGTGGGGGAGGCTGTCTTTCAGGTTGTCTCCTCCCTCTGACCACATCACAGTGAGAACTGGTGTGGGTGCCTAGGTTTATGCCTGTGGAGGCCTTGACTCCGCCCAGGGGCAGGGAGCCAGCCTCCTTGTCTTGCGTTCCTCCCCCTGGGACCACTGCTGCCCATGAAGAAAGGCTGTTTACTACCAACTGCCACACGGATGTTTCTTCTGAGTAAGAGACCCTGGAGGCTTAGAGTCCTGGGGCAAAAGCAGACTGGGCCTGCTTCTTCTTGGGGCACTTGTAGACCATGGGCTCTGGGCTGGTCTCTGCAGGGCTCACCCTGTCCCAGTCTGGCCCAGTATTTTCTGTACCCACAGCCCTCTGATGTTTCTGTCTTCCTGATGTGAAATGTGGCAGGGACATCAGAGATGCCCACTCTGAATGGCACATTCCCTCTCTGAGTGGTAACTAGCACACTCTGCAGGGTGGTGCATCATAGGCTCGTTGCCCAGCCCATGTGGCCCTGCAAACACCTGGAGCTCAGTTGCATTCTTACTTTTTTTAAAAAAATAAAAAGCATAAAAGTGGCAACTTTCAAATACTTTGCTGAGTCAAGCCCTTGAGCCCTGCTTGGAAAATGACTCTTGAGGTGTAGCTGCTAACCAAGGCTTTTCCCGGCTCCTATTTCTCTCACCTGGCCGGTGACAGGGGAGGGCAGGAAGGAGGAGGGTATCACATTTGATATGATAGCTTCCCAGTTTCCAACAAAGCCACATAGAAGAAATGTATCACTGTATGCTGAAAGTTTCCTAAAACTGAAATCCACCCACGTTCAATGTTCATTGTTCTGCAAAGTTCATTATAGAGTCATAGCCTTTTCCTGATGCATTTAAGGAGAAGTTGGCACTGTACAGAGAGCTTATTGACCTGCAGGAAGATATAGATGGTTGAAACAGGGTTGGCCTCGAAGGGGTAAGCCTCTGACATCTTGAGCCAGGACAGGAGACTAGTGTAGAAGAAAAGGGGCTATGTGTACTGAGAGCACCAAAGTCCTGCTCCTGCCCCTCTTCCTTCTTTTGTCAATGAAACACTTGCCACACAGAGCTACCGTTGAGTTAAGTGTGAGCCCCGGCTGACTGGCTCGTGGTAATTCATACGTGGATGTGCTTTGCTCCATTGCAGGGAGCGTCGGCCACCTCCTTGTCCAGCTTGGCGTGCATGCACATGGTTCGCTGGGCCGTTTGGAACCCTGTGCTGGAAGGTGGCTCAGGCAGGGTGACCTTGCCCCTGCAGGGTGGGATCCGGCCCAACCCCTCGCACTGCCTGGTCTTTCGGGTGCCTGCAGCCAGCATGGGCTCTGAAGAGGTAAGCCCTCAGATCCTTCCGGTGTCGGCCCTTCTCGGTTGCATGGAGCAACTCCACTCATTTTCAGAACACAGCAGCTCATTGGTGGGCAGGCTGTTTCATCCGGGGATGCGTCCTGAAAATGGCAATTTGAGAAGTGGGTCATGGTCAGTGTTGCCATGGATCTCATCGCGTCCGGCTCATCTCTCCACCCTGGGGTCTTTGGCTGGGTTGTGTTGTGCTCACTGTTTTGTTTACACTCTGCCCACCCTCTGGACCTCAGTGTTCTTAGCTGTGTATGGAGTAGCAGGCCATAGCAGAGAGGCTTAGGTTGAAAACAAAACACCAAACTAACAAACCCAGGCACCATTAGCTCATGCCTATAGTCCTGGCTACTCAGAAGACAGATCTGAGAATTGAGCTTTGAAGCCAACCTGGGAAGACAGAACTGCAAGATTTTTATCTTCACATAACCAGCAAAAATCTGGAAAAAATCTGGGCTCAAGTGGTAGAGTCCCAGCCTTGAGCAAAAAACGGGAGTGAGACCTTGAGGCCCTGGGTTCAAGCCACAGTACTGGCACCTCAAAAAAAACACAGAAAACAAAACCCAAACCACCCCCCTCTCTTCTGACAAAACAAAATGAAACCCAAGCCGAGCTACTATTTTGAAATGAAATACCTTCTGAACTCCAATCTAGAAAACAGGCACAAGTGGACAGGGTAGGAAAGGTGTGTGTGTAGGGCCCTGCCCTGCCCTGTCCTGGGTAGTCATGGAGCATTATTTTCAGTGACCTGGGGCACCTTGGGCAGGCATGTCGGATGTCCACTCTGACCCTCTAAGGTGTGGCAGGGCCCCACAGGGCTCTTCCACTCAGCCCTGAAAATAGGGCTGTTTCAGCAGTACACATAGGAGATTTTAGTGCTCAGCTCTCATTTTTTTCAGGAAGGGGATTGTACCTGCTATTTCAGTGTGTTATGTCTGTGCTGACTCTAGCGACAGATACTATTTTCAGTGTTGTTATTTATGATTTAGATAATGCTTTGGGAACAGCTGATTGTGCAGCTTTTCTTACTATAAGGAATGGCTCTCAATATGGGACCATATTATACTGCATTCCCATATGGTCTAGTTGAGACCTTGTAATAGGATTGCCAGCAGAAATTCTGAAGCCATTAGCATGCTCCCTCCCTCCCCACTTCCTCCTCCTGTGTGTAGACATTCTGGTTTATCATGCTGTTTTTTTTTTCTCTCATAAAAAATGATAGATAAGGACCTTTGGTGTGTTTTATGCACCTGTCTGTACTACCATTGCTTGGCTTTGGCTTCAGGTTTTACTCTCAGAAAGGCTGCAACAGAGAGGGGCTGGTCTGAAAATTGAAGCAGGATTCTAGGGAGCTGGATAGCACTTATGGGGTAGAGCACTGAAGGGCACGTTCAGGGAGCAACCTGTAAAGTTGTTTGTAACGGTGTGGCTCTGACCCCACATAGCATGCCAGGGGTTTGAGTGCTGAGCTGTGGGTGAGGTGCCAGCCCCAGGGCTGCCTGCTGTCAGAGATGCGAAGGGCACCACACAAGCTTTGAGAATGGCCGTGAGGTGGCTGCCGCAGCCCCTGGAGTCTGGTCAGAAACTGGCCTGAACCTAGCAGGGTTGATTCTGCTAGACAGAGCCCCCTGACATTTGTTTCCTCAGGGAATTGAACCAGCCTGCGTCTCATACATAATATTCAGCATGACCATCATACAGTCTAAAATTAATTGGCATACCAGGAACCCAGAAAATCTCCACTTGTGCTGAAAAGACTTCTAACAGACACCAACACTGAAATGACACAAATGTTGGATTATTGAAGACTTTAGAGTATAAAAGTGCTGTAGGAAATAGTAGCTAATACACTCGAAACAAATGGAAAGACAGAAAATCTTAGTAAAGAGAAGACATAAAGATGCATCAAATGGAGCTTTTAGAATTGAAAAAGTAACTGAAATAAAAAATGTACTACCTGGGCCCCATAGCAGAATGGAAAATGGCAGAAGAGTCAGTAATGCTGAGGATAAATCCAGCCTGAATCTGAGGATAAACCAGTAGAATTGCTTCAGTCTGAACTAGAGAGAAATTGATTGGAAGGCAGTGGAAGAGCTTCAGTGTTAGCCTGTGGGACAAGACCCACGAGTCTAGCATCCGTGCTAGAGAGCCTCCAGAGAAAAGCAGGGCACAGGGCAGAAAAGAAATAGTTGAAGATACAATGATTGAAAACTTGCTCAGTTTGGGAGAGGATGTCAGGGGCATACAGTCTGAGAAGGTCAGTGAACCTCAGGGAGAAATACAGACATCTGCAGCCAGACACAGCATAACTGCTGAAGACTGAAGATAAAGGAAAAGAAATCTTGAAAATAGCCAGAGAAATGGCACACTACTTACACAAAAACAGGCCGCTGATTGCAAACCACGGAGGCCAGAGGGAAAAAGAAACAGCGTCTCAAAATCACTAACAAGCCAGGTACAGTGGCTCTGGCCTGTAACCACAGCTTCGCAGGAGGTGGTGATCGGAGGATGAAGCTTTGAGACCACACTCAGGAAAAATGGTAGCAAGATCCCCATCTCAGTAAATAAAACAGGCATGGTAGTTCCTGCCTGTGACACTAGCCATTGGGAGGGAATAGGTAGAAAGATTGCCATTAAAGGCCAGCCCTGGACAAAAACCAAAACCCTGTGAAAAAAAATAAAGCAAAAAGGCCTGTGAACATAGCAAACATGAGGCCCTGAGTTCAAATTCTAGTACTGTTAAAAAACAAAACGAAAAAGTACTGGTAGCAAAAGGCCTTGGAACCCAGAATTAATTCTATGTCCAGCAGGAGCCACACAAGAATAGACACGCTACATTCTCAGACGGACTAGACTAAGAATTTATCAGCAGCAGACAGCTTCTGGAAGAATTGCTAAGGAACGAAGGGGATGGAGCACTTAGAAATGTGGAGCGGCAGGAATGGTGAACAGAATAATCTCTTCTGTTCTTGAGCTCTCTAAAATACACTGGAAGGTTGATGTACGCGTTTAACCAAGTTTTTCAGGCATGTAGCTATAAAACAGCGGTGAAACGGGGGAGAGGAAGCCTGGATGGCTTCCACGTGTAGTAATAACACAGGTCCCCCTCAGACTGATCCTTCCGTGGCCACTGAAAATAAGATACCAAGAGGCAGTTAAAACCCAATAAATGGATAAGTGAAATTATTTCAAAGAATGAAGCAAAGGAGAAGCAAAGAGAGGGCAGGAATTAATACAATAGCAGTTCTGAAGCCAAACATGCCAGTACTTCCATTAACTGTAACTTACCCCACACCCTTGTAAAGTTAGAGATGCCAGGACCGAATGAAAAACAAGGTCCAGCTGCATCCTGTCTGCCTAAATGACTTAAATATCGTGATATGGGATTAAAAGCAAAAGAGTGGGGAATGTTCCATGCAACCACTAAAAGAAAACTGGAGGGGCTACATTAAGATGACCAAAGTCAACTCTGAAGCAAAGGAAATGCCAAAATTAAATATGTGCAGACGGCACACCCGAGCAGTCTACCCTTAGGGAATGAAAGTGGAGGTTCAACAGAAAGCTGTACACCTTATTTGGTGCCAGCTGTTCCTAGTCAGCAGCCTGGAGAGAAATAGCACAGATGTTCCTGATGGCTGTGTCAATGTCCTGTGGTGCACCTAAGCGATAGAATACTGATAGAGTAGGGACCAGCCGTGATGCGGGCACTGCAGTGTGGATGAGCCCATTGCCTCACACACACACAGACACACAGACACAGACAGACACACAGACACGCACACCACACAGACACACACACACACAGACACAGACACACACACACACACAGACACACAGACACAGACAGACACACAGACACAGACACACACCACACACACACACACACAGACACACAGAAACACCACACACACATAGACACACACAGACACACACACACACAGACACACACACACAGACACACGCACACGCACACACACGCACACACAGACACACACCACACACACATGCACACACACAGACACACATGCACACACACACGCACGCACACACAGACACACCACACACATGCACACCACAGACACACGCACACACACAAACACACACACACACACAAACACACACCACACAGACACACACCGCACAGACACCACACACACACATGCACACCACAGACACACCACACACACACAGACACACACGCACACACACACACAGACACACACCACACAGACACATCACACACACACATGCACACACCACACACGCACACACACACAGACACCACACAGACACCACACACACATGTGCACACACCGCACACACGCACACACACAGACACACACCACACACACGCACGCACACACACAGACACACACACACAGACACACGCACGCACACACAGACACACACCACACAGACACACCACACACATACATGCACACACCACACACACGCACACACAGACACAGACCACACAGACACCACACACATGCACACACACGCACGCACACACAGACACACCACACACGCACACAGACACACACACAGACACACACCACACACACGCACGCACACACAGACACCACACACACATGCACACACACGCACACACACAGACACACACGCACACACAGACACACACACACGCACACACAGACACCACACACACACATGCACACACCACACACACACACACAGACACACACCACACACCACACACACACATGCACACACCACACACACACAGACACACACCACACAGACACCACACACACCACACACACACACACACACATACACACACCACACAGACACATGCACACACCACACACACGCACACACACACAGACACACCACACACACACAGACACACATACACAGACAGACACACACACACCACACAGACACCACACACACCACACACACACAGACACACAGACACAGACAGACACACAGACACTCACACCACACAGACACCACACACACCACACACACACAGACACACACCACACACACACGCACACACACACACGCACACACAGACACACACCACACAGACACACCACACACACATGCACACACCACACACACGCACACACACACAGACACACGCACGCACACACACACACCACACAGACACATGCACACACCACACACACGCACGCACACAGACACACACCACACAGACACACCACACACACATGCACACACGCGCACACACACAGACACATACCACACAGACACCACACACACATGCACACACCACACACACAGACACACACACAGACACACCACACACACACACGCACACACACAGACACACACACGCACACACACGCACACACACAGACACACACGCACAGACACGCACACACAGACACACCACACAGACACACCACACACACAGACACACACACAGACACACCACACACACACACATCCACACACCACACACACGCACACACACAAACACAACACAGACACAACACACACACATGCGCACACAACACACACAGACACACACACACAGACACACCACACACACACGCACACACACAGACACACACACGCACAGACACACTACACACACACGCACACACAGACACACACCACACACACGCGCACACACAGACACACACCCAGACACACACCACACACACACAGACACACCACACACACAGACACACACACATGCACACACACAGACACACACCACACACACAGACACACCACACACACAGACACACACACATGCACACACACAGACACACACCACACACACAGACACACCATACACACACGCGCACACAGACACACACCACACACAGACACACACCCAGACACACCACACACACACACACACACCACACACGCACGCACACACAGACACACCACACACACACATACACACGTCAGTATTAGATGTTAATTACAATAAATCAGTGTGATTAATACATTAAAATACCCTCCTGCTTGGGCACATGCTATTCTGTCATAGTTTGCTCTTCTGGGGTTTTAGTGCCACACAGCTTGTTTCCTGGAGGTGGTTTGTGGGGGGCTGGGGTTGTCCTGTGAGTCCCTGGCTGTGCTGATGAGGGGTCCATTGCAGGTGGAGCAGGTGGACCTAGGAGCCGTCCACTTTCAGTTCTCGCTGAGCACGGAGGAGCGCCTGGACACCCCCACTGAGCATGCCAACGGCCCCAAGGCGCAGGGGCGGCTCTCCAGGAAGCCACCCATGTCCCCTTCACGTAAGTGCTTCCAAGAGCGGAGGCTTCCAGCACGTAGCTTCATGTCCCCTGCTCCTCGGGAAAGTGCCTGGCCCATTCATTCTCTCCCTCACGAGGTCGCTGCTGCATGAGGCCTTCACTGAGCCCCTGGGCTGCTCTTTTGGTGGTGTGAAGATGTGTGGCCGGGCTCTTTGTCACCTGTGCTTCAGTGATGAGTAGGCTCAGTCACTTGGTCAGCCATGTGCCTGTGGATTGGTGATGCCCACGAGGGTACTTCCTGGCCAGAGGGATCTACAAGCCTGCCTGAAAGCCATGGGCTGCCAGCCCTGTCTTGTCCATTCATCTAGCTGTCTTCTCACCCTACAGCCTGTCAGACTTGGAGACTAGTGGTTTCAGAAGTCCTAACGGGGTGCAGATGGAGGGACAGCCCTTCCCTGCAGGTGGCCAGAGGCTTGTGGGTGGGGGTGAGGGGTGAGGGGTTGAGGAACGAGTGCAGATGATCAGCTTAGCATTCTGTACAGTATATGTTTAGGGCCTCCTAGTTTGGACCTGAGCTCTGACACACTTCTGGGCATTGGGGGAAAGTTACAAGGCAGTGTTCAGGAAGTCAAGGCACCAAGCCTGGGCTCTGCCATTCTGGAGTTCTGAGCACAAAGTATCCTGGTTCTGGCACTGAAAGTGATGTTCTTCACGAATCAGGTGAGATTCTTCTGGCTTGCAGATGCCGATTATGTTGAATTGGGTCCTTTGGTTCGTGGAGAGCAGCTTAGTTCTTGGGCCTAGAGCTTGATCTGCTGGCCTTGGTTCTCACGGTCTTCTGGGATTGCCTGAGGTCTGGGAGTAGGTACCAGAACTGAAGTGGCTGCTTTGAGACACACCTTGCTTGCATTCAGGGCCTGGGCACTTCCCCCAAGCTTTTTCACTCGCGGCTGGTGCTCTTCCACTGGAGCCACAGCTCTGCTGCTAGATTTTTGGTGATTAATTGGAGATAAGAATCTCACAGACTTTTCCTGAAGGGGCTGGTTTTGAACCTCGATCTTCTAGTTTTAGTTTCCTGAGTAGCTAGGATTACAGGTGTGAGCCACCAGCGCCGATTCTTTCTCATTTTCATAGAAGCAGTGAAGCCTCTTTCAGTTTTTGAATCTTGTGCTTAGCAGGTATTCTTAGGACTGTTTATCCCCTCTCCCCCATGTATATCAATGCTCCATCTTATATAAGAGGCACCGAAATGTACAGCACCCCTTGTACCTGAGGGGTTGCCAGAAAGTCGACTGGAACCCCTCACGGGGGTGGGCGGCAGGCATGCATTTCCTGTCACAGTCATTTCAGAATAAATTTCCATGTTATTTGAAATACACTTTTAGCTACTTTTATTCCTTGTTTGGTAATTTTAATACATTTGCCAGTCCCGATCGTTTCTTTTTTTTTTTAAGTCTAGTTTTAGTCAGCGCATAATGTGTGTGCGTGTGCACATGTGCGCAGTGTGATGTTTCAAACACGTGTTCATAGTGTCATGCTCTGGTCTTTTCAGCATTCATCATTTCTGCATGTGAGAGCCCGGGGAGCCCCTTGTCCAGCTTCTCTGGAGCCTGTGCTACGTTGTGGGCTGTGGTTGTTCTTGTGCAGCGGCTCCAGGCATTGCCCTCCTGCTTGGCTTGAGAAGTCCTGCTTGGTGAGAAGTCACCCAGTGCTCTGCTTCTCATATACGGCATTTGTTTTGGTGCCAGTTCTGAGACTTGAACTCCGTATCCCTGAGTTCCCTTTTGCTCAAGGCTAGTGCTCTCCCACTTTAGCCTCAGCTCCACTTCTGGCCTTTTCTGAGTAGTTTATTGGAGAAAAGATTCTCACTGACCTTTTTTTTTCCTGGATTGGCTTCAAGCCAGCATCCTCAGATCTCAGCCTTCCGGGTAGCTAGGATTACAGGCTTGAGCTACCAGCACCCGGCTATTATAGGGCCTGTTGATGAGCTGAATTCTGTCCTTACTTGGTCTGAATTCTCCTGTCTCTGCCCATCTAGTAATTTGTGACTAGATTCCAGCTAGTAGAAATTTTACCCAGTTATTGGGTACTGACCAATTTTGCACTTGAGAAGTATCTTTTTTTTTCTTTTTAACTTAGCCAGTGGTTCACTTTATGTTAATCTTTATCTTTCATTACATATAATGAGAGGTATTCTTCAGTATTGAGAATGGTTAGGTTCTTCTGGGTCTTGCTATTTAGATCTGTTGTGTGGGGCCAGATCAACCCTAGTCTGGGGGTGACAAGATGCTTTAGGCACCCACGATTGAGGAGGTGTGGTTTGCTGGTGGCAGGTGTTGGGCCGGGCCCTGTGGACACCATTTCTATTTCTTGTATTCCTTCCTTCCCCAGTGTAGGCTGTTTCCTGCTGTGCCCCCTCTTGCAGACTAGCGAGCTCCTCAGTGTTACCCTGGTCCATAGCGCTCTGTGCACCTTACCCTGTATGCTGCTCTGCCCCTCACCTGTCAGCTTCCATGATCGCCCAGACTCTCCTCTGTCTTCTCCATGGTGGTCTTTGTGCTCTGACTGGACCCTCCCTTCCCTGGCCTGTGGGCATGTTGGACTCAGGCATTGGGGCTGTCTCGGGGATGCTGGGTTTTTCTTCTTTCTCATTTGTTCCAGATGAAGAGGTCAGTCTGGTTACTGTCCCTCCCACCCTGCTGCTGAGCTTTCCTCCCTGGCTGATGGTTCGGGGCTTCAAGCCTTTCCTGACCTGGTGTTTTTTTTTTCCCCCCACTGCTCTGACTCTTGGCTTTCTAACTGGAGTGAATTTCCTTCATATACTGCACGCAGTTTCCTTTGGGATATATGCTGTTTATTTCTTTTTTGTGTGTGAAAACAGTCCATAGTCAGAGATAGCCAAGGCAGTATGGGTGAAGGGTGGCTGTGTCTGTCAGTGTGCAGGTGGCAGGACTGAATGGCGTTGGGCCGGCACGGGCACAGAGCGGGACACAGGAAGGTGACCGTGACAGCACACAGGCAGATGTGTGACTTTCCTCTCGCTGCTCTAGCAAACCACAGGCTCAGCCACTTAAAGCAGTGCAGCTTTGTACATCCTGGCTCTGGACGTCAGGAGTCAATAGTGCTCGCACAGGCTTAAAGCAGGATCTCAGCAGGGCTGCAGTGTTCCTTCCTTGCCCTTTCTGGCTTCTAGAGGCTTCCTGTATTCCAGTAGCATCTGAAGGAAAACATCAGCCAGCCATTTCAGGCCAGCTCACCCCCGCCTTCCCCCAACCAGTGGCCATCACCCAGGGGAGGGTCTTGCCATAACTCAGCCCTGCCCTCCTATAAGCCACCGTCCTGTCCTGTGGCTACCACGCAGGGGAGAGTCTTGCTTGTTTCAAACAAACCAATCACGATCTGACAACTTACCTAAGTGGCGGGGGGGGGGGGGGAGGGGGAAGGAGGAGAGAGGGAAGGGGGCAGGGTGGTGGTGGTGGTGGTGGTGGTGAGTAAAACAGCCAGACCCTAACTATGCAGTGGACAATCGGTTTCTGGGTTCCCTTGCTCTTTTGAGCAGCCTTTGCTTTCTCTTTGAAAAATAAACTCTTTGTTGCCTTATAATACTGGGTTCTCTGCTCCCAGTTTTATGTCTGTGCTGTCAGAGAACAGGAGCTTACCGCACTTGTATAGCGATCTCAGCAATCTCCCTCATCTCCATACTGCTTCCCCAGTACTTGCAATGACTGTGGGGAAACCTTGGGCCCCCAGACCGCAGGCTGACCTCCCTGCCTCAGGGTGAGCTGACACATAGTTTCTTCCTCTGGCAATGCAAATGTACACATGTGTAGGTTCTGAGGACCAGGATGCGCCCATCTTGGAGTGGGGAGCAAATATTCTGCCTACGGCAAAGAGGAAGGAAGGGCCAGCCAATCCGTGATGCTGGTGGGAATGATTGTCCACACAGGAGATAAAAAGTCCAACCTTCATTTCATATCATATACAAAACCAAACTCCAGACGGAGAAGATTAGAGAGAAAGGTTATGGAAAGAATTCCTCTAAATCAATAAGAGGAGCGGGAAGAATAATGGACAGAGGATATGAAGAGTGAATTCACCAAGAAGAAACCAGCATATCTAATAAGCGTATGAATAAGCGCTCAGTTTCGCTAGAGATGAGAGAAATGTGAAGTAAAATGAGAAGTCATTTCATTCCCCTCCTGTGGAAAATCAGCCTGTGTCAGCATGCAGGTAAACAAGGATGTGGTGAAGGAGGGACTAAACCAGTACTGGGGGAGTTGGGGCTGGGAAAAAAGTGAGATCCTAGCTCAAAAATAGTCAGAATAGCAATGTTGAAATTACTGCAGACATGGCTCAAGTGGTAGCGTGCCTGCTTAGCAAGTTCAAGTACCCAAGTTCAAACCCAGTAATGGTGGTGGTGGGAGGGAGGGGGAACACCAGCTCTTATTTTGCTTCTCTGATACCTTGTTCTGTAAGTTTCCAATTTTTTTTTTCTGTTGGTCGTGGGGCTTGAACCCTGGGTCTGGGCATGGTCCCTGAGCTCTTCAGCTCAAGACTAATGCTCTACTCTAATTTTATCTTTATTTCAAGTTAATTTACTGATTCTGTCTTCTCAATCTGTTTGTAAAAATATTGAATGTTTATCTTACTTTCCATTTGTCTTACTTAATAATAAAAACATTGTAAGCCGAATTACATATGAGATTGGGGAGGACCTTAGTTCAAGGCCAGCCCTGCCCCCCCCCAAAAAATGTTAGAAAATTCCATCTCTAAAACAAGCCAGATACGGTGGAGCATTTCTATAATTCCAGAAATGCAGGAAGCAGAGGTAGGAAGATTTGTATCCAAGGCTAGCCCTACCTAGATCAAGCCCAGGGCCTGGTGCATTCAAAATGTGAGCTGTGCAGCCAAAAAACCCTCAGCTTTTTTTTTTTTAAATCTAGAAGTATTTTTAAATGTCTGTATGTAAATATGTGTGTGTGTGTGTGTGTGTCTGTCTGTCTATCTCTACTAAACTTTTCTTGCATTTCCTTATGAAAATGCCTCCTGACCTTCAAAGCCCAGCTCAAAGAGAGGTCGTGCTCTTTCTTGATGGTGCTTTCTCTCCACAGCGGATGCTGCTGTCTCTTTCACAGTGTACCGTTCTTCATTTTTTCCTGTTCTTGAAGTATATTAGTCAGCTTTGCTATAGTAACAAATAACCCCACATCTCATGGTTTAAAGCAAGAAGGTTTGTCTCTTGCTGTCTTTAACACATTGTGCGTGGTTAGAGATGGCTGGGCTCACATGGCAGCTGGCATATTAAATACTGCTGGTCAGTGGTCGGATAAAGGGAGGCCTTAAGAAGCTTGTTTGATTAGGGAAAGCTCTGGCCCAGACATGACTGTTCCTTCTGCTGCTGTGCTGGTGAGAAGTAGCCACATGCCCACCCAGGCAAGAGGACGAAGACTGTCCTCACACTAGTAGGTGGAGAGATGCCAGAGCACCTGGCTAGTGGGGACTGCATTTTCTCATCTATACTGCCAGCCCAGTCCTGGTCTCCAGTAGAATACCATGGAGGAGTGAATCACCAGCTCTGGGTGCCAGGGTTAGAAAACCAGCCCCGAGTAGCTTGTTCTAAAAGAAGGGATGTGCTGTGTAAGGTGTGGCTGATCCTGGCCCTTGTGAGATTCCATCATTCTTGATCTGACTGTCTCTTCTACAAGCCTCACCGCTTTCAGCTTTGCTGTCTGCAAAGTTGACTTCCTGCCCATGGTTTTTCCCACCAGAGAACTTGCTTTACTCAGTTGTTCCAGTAGAGTCAAGAGAGAGACCATTGTTTTTTGTCACTGGCTTTACATCATGTGAGTAGTATGGTCAGGGCTGGGGACAGTGAGTCCTGGGTCACACAGGGCCCTGTTGTAAGGGCTGGAGGATGATTTCCCAAGGAAAGGGCATGTGTTGAGAGTGGGTGAATGGGGCTGGCTCCTGAGGGCAGTCCTGGCCTTCCCCAACTCTGCTCCACAGCAGCCGCCTCCTAGCTTTTCCTCACCATCATCAATGAGCAGATGCTGGTGGTTCTGGCCTTTGCCACATTTGAGAAGCTGGGAGTCAGTGGGCAGCGGCCTGTCCTGCAGCCAGCAGGTGGGTGTGGGCAGGGTGAGCGTTACTTCTCTTACTCTGCCCCTGGGTGAATGTGCAGAGAGAGCCATTGTCCTACGGGGTGCGCCAAGCAGCCCTTGGCTTCGTAATATGCAGAGCAGTGGGGTACACAATTTGAAGTCTTTACAAAAGATTTATCGTCTGTCCTTGGCAGAGAGGAGACTACTTTGGTTATTAGAATGATCAGAAATGGAGCGCTTGTGTAAGTGTATCATCGCAGCAGGCGCTGCGCCTGTGGGGCCCCGCACAGCCACGTGATGGAACCTGATTTCATTTGGCTGATTTAATTTGGATTTATGGCAGCATTCATGCCATGCTAATATGATCTCCTCCAGCCCAGGTTCCAGGCATTTGAAGACATTGCCTCCTAAGACCCTGTGTAAGAAACTGAAATATCCACCAGTGTTTAACTTATGATGGGAACTTTCCATACTTCAATATTTTACCAACTTATAAGGCTCCTTTGGAAATCTTAATGATATGTAGCTGTCACCTTAAGTGTGGTACTTTGGCTTTCTGCATGAATAATCCTTATTATTTTTTTCCCCCTGTAAAACTGCCAGGGAGGAGCGCCTACTGTGAGAAGAGTGTGGGAGGAGCCACTAGAGGGCGCTCAGTCTCCACCTTTTTCTTTTGGTTGTTGTTGCTAGGGATTTCCTTGACCCATATTTTGCTTTTGAACATTCTGGCAGTGCCAGAATTTTAAGTTGTTTGCTTAGTAGATCTGAAAACATCTCTGTATCAGGGGTCACTGTGAACATGCATCTGTGGTGTCTCCTGGGATCTGTGTCGGGTTAGCTTCCTGCCATGATCTGGCTGGACCTTTGGCTTGTCTAGAACATTCTGTCTGTCAGACAGTGTCCTGGCCATGCATCAGGATACATTCAGTCACCCACCATCAGGGAGACTGGAAAGCTATCCAGTGGCTTTTTGGTCACCTTTGGGACAGGAATGGAAGCTCACTATGCAGACGGTGAGGCCCATTCTGGTGACAGGGTGGTTTGAGGCATGGGCTGGGTGAGGTGGGTGACCTTGAAGGTGGTGAAGATTCTGGGAAGGTCATGGAAGCTCCCACTCTACAGGGGTCCGACCGGCCAAAACAAGCTGCTGCTGCCCTGTGGCGGCCCCTGGTCTGAGTCCATTGTCCCACTGGTGTCTCCAGGCTCTCTCTTTACCTCTTCCCAGCTTTTGTTCCTTTTCCTATTTGTATGATCAAAATCTTGGGAAGAATGACTTTGGCCCACAAATAGGAATAAAAGCCTCTCAGATGGGTTTGCTTTTCTGAATCCAGTGTCTAGCATGCCATTCAATACAGATTCATCCTTTTATTTTCTCAGGGAGGTGGCAGGAAGATACTTTTGGCCATCTTTCTTTAGATCCAGTGACCGTACCCTTTGGTGGTGGCAATGGCTCCTTCCTCCTCTCCCTGTCTATGACGTGGTCACACTGCTCCTTTGCCTGGCCCTAGGCCCAGGGCCTTTTCCTGCCTTCCCAGAGCTGCTGCTAGTTGCTAGGCAACAGTCTCCTTCTCCTGCCCTCCCTTCTCGCTCTTCCTCCAGGGCTTTGGCGCTCCCATCAGATAGCTGACCATGGGGTGGTCATTCATTGAGCCCAGCACCTGCCTCCTGGTTCTATGTCCCTCTGTAGTGGGCATCTCAGGAGGGCAGTGTGCATTCAGTGATGAAGGGTTTTAATGCTGCCTCCTGTGCAGGGCACCTCTTGCTGGATTGTTGCTCGGTGCTCTGGGGACCCTGTTCATGTGTCCTCAGGATCCAGGTTGTTATGGGGGGGTCCTCGGCACTGTCCCACCTGGGATGAGGCCTGGCAGAACCCCTTCCCTGTCCCCTCTCAGTGGTGTACTGGCATTTGTATCTTCTGTGGCCCTGGCTGAGTGCAGGTATGTGGTAAAGTGTCAGCAGTGTGGATCATTAGGAAGTTGGGACGGGGAAGGCACTATCCTTTGCCTTCCTCCTTTCCATGTTCCCTTCTTATGGCAACAGACATCGCACTGATAGACAGGCAGAGCTTCTGGGACCAATGGCCGCTCAGGGACTTCCAAGGCAGGTGATGGAGTCTCCAAGCCCCTCTTCTGAAACTCCCCTCCCCCAGCCGTGGAAACCTGACACAGAACTGAGAAGGTTGCTGGGGGACACTGCTGTCCCCTGATGGGGGACCGTGATGGAGCAGCAGAGCCACGAGCTGAGGCGATGAGCCTGCTGGAGAGTGCCACCTCTGCTTTCGGCCCTGTCCAGGGAGGGTGCCAGCTGAGGGGGCTCACGCTGGGGAGAAGCAGCTGTGGTCCACAGCGGTGGCTGTGGAGCTCGATCTTAATCCTGCGCTGATTGGGGTCAGTAGTTCAGCCAGGTGCATCTCCCGGCTCTGCAGGGCCATGGTGACAGACCTGACTGGGACACCAGCGTGACTGTGTGTAGCTAACCCTCTGCAGTGCGAAGATGCGCCGGCCCACAGGTGCCATGCACACCTGGGAGTGCTCTCCTGCACTCTCACTGTACATCTGCTCATTGCCTGGCCTCCCTCCTCCCTCCTGGCACTGCCTGGTGCACAGAATGTGCCACGTTGGCGTAAGTGCACTCTTCTGACGCTTCAGTCTTTCCTGAAGTGTTGTTCATGTGTTTGTGGCCCCGGGGACCAGTGGCTGTGGTGGAAATTGCGTGGGAGAAGCAGGGTGGCTCTTCCCGGGACACTGCTCCCTGAGCACGACGCAGCGCTGTAGGCAGTGAGCACAGTGAGCGGGGACACCGAGTCACGCTGCGCTCCTGCCTGTGTCCTCCATGCAGGCCTCACCGCCTCTCCCCCTGGTTCACAGCAGGTGTCTTTGAAAACGGCCTTTTTAGGCTACATTACTGTAAAAATCACACCCTAAGTCACAATAGGAAGAATTACCAGAAAAACCATACCACACGAAACCCAAATTTGAGACTTGGGGGAGAAGCAGCACGCGGGAAGGTTTAATGGCTTTCGATGGTGTCTCCTGGCCGGCGCGGCACCGTTGTCACTGGGAGGATGTGCGGAGGCCGGGCTCTCAGCGCCAGCTTTACTCTTAGCTCAAGATAATGGAGCCATTTCCTGCAATTTTTCCTAGTTAACCAAAATCAGCCTGCAGAGTTTTCCAAGTCCCAATGTAGGTTGGAACAAAATAGCTTTTCTGTTTCATCTTTAGGCTTCTGTAGATGGAGGAGGCCGTGGGTTGCGTGTGGCCCTTGCATTGTCTAGAAGATCAGTGGGCCTGGGAAGGGCAGGGTGTGGAGGGAGCCGGGCCACAGCGGCCATGTCTGCATTGCCTTCATGAGCTGAGCTCACGAAGCTGAGCTGAGCTCTCCCAGTGCTGTGCTAGCCCCTCCCAAGCAGGGGGCGTATTTCTGGATCCACAGGCTCCTGACAGGTGTCTGAGTTCCTTGGAACCACATTAGTGGGGTGCTCGTGTTAGAAAGAGTGAGCCAGGAGGGGAGCACTTCCCAGGAGGGTGGCGTTGCCCAGGAGGGAGCCGCTTGGTGAGCTGTGCCTGGTGTAAGGGCTGGGCAGGTGGGTTACCGCAGGTGGCCTGGCCTCTCCCCCCATCCTGACCTCATCAATGAGCCCTCCCAGGGCCTCCACTAGACCCTGTCCCTGGGCAAGCCTGTGTCCTCCTTAGCTAGATTCTGGAAGAGGCTGGGGTGGCGTGTGGACACGGGTGGTGCTGGGCTGAGGTGCTTGCTCCTGGATGGGTGGGTGGCCTGGAGTGGCGCGGGAGGTGGTCGGTATAGAACTGGAAGCACAGGGCTGCTGTGCGCTGGGGAGCTCGGGGATGGTTTGCAGACTTGTCATGGCAGATGTGGGCCATGTGGGAACTTGGGCAGCAGAGGCTGTAGGAGAGCCAGGGAGGTGCTGGCGGATGGCCACATGAGAGGGACAGGTGGCCGGATGGAGCCAGGGTGAGGACGCAGGTTCTAGGAGGTTCAGGTTATTCTGGAAGTCCAGTAGGAGGGGGACACTGGGGGATGATGTGCTTTAGAGATGGGCTCCATTGGTGGTGCTGGTGTTTGAACTCCATCTTGAGTTTAATAGGTGCTTATACTTGAGCCGCTCCTCCCAGCCTTTTTTGCTTTATCGTTCAGGTAAGTCCTGGCATTTTTGCCTAAGATGGTATCATCCTACCTATGCCCTTCCTATAGAGACATTCAATACCAGGCTGGCTTTTTGACTGGGATGAGGGTCTGCTAACTTTTTGCCCAGGCTGGATTTGAACCTCCGTCTTCCTAGTCTGATGTGAGGCACCATGTCCCAACTTTTAAGGTCACCCACAGACAGGTCACCCATAGGCAAGTATCCGGGGCTCACCTCACGTGCTGGCCGCGCTGGACAGGAGGTGGTGGCACATGTGGAGGGGCTGAGCTGGCGCCTGGCTGTCGACGACTCACAGGGACAAATCAGTCTTCCTTCCTTCAGCCTCCATGCTGCCACCGTGCAGCCGGTGTGCGCAGCCTGAGGAAGAAGGCTGAGGCGGTGCCAGCTGCCCGTCCAGTGAATAGAAGCACGCTTGGCCTTTCCAAGGCCCCAGTCCTCTCAGCCCCTCCCTCTGGGGACTGGCCTTGATTCTTCTCGACTCTTCCTCAAACACCTGCACCTTGAGTCAGCGGTGCCGAGCACCGCTGCGGCCTCGGTAGTCAGTGTCTGCTCAGAAGTCTCTGTGTTGGCAGCCATGGCACTGCTAAGGCTGGCATACCTCAGAGCCGGTTCTCCCAGGGCAGCGATGGGTGAGGGAGACGGAAGACGGACAGCGTGAGCTCATCAGAGAACTTAGTATCCAGTTGGCATCACATCCCATTTGCCCCTCACGTAGCAAGACTACGTGGTCCAGAAGGAAGGAGGCTGGGCCTGCAGCCTTGCTCACGTCCCTTCTCTGGGCCCATTCTGGGAGGAGCTGTGGGCCGTATCTGAGGAGCCGCAGGCCAGTTGCAGATGGGGTGGAGAAGTGCCTGCACTGGGACTTCCCTGGGGCTCAGCCCGGCCCCGCAGTGTCTGACGGCGCCTTGTGCTTCCCCCCAGGCCCGCCTGCACCAGCACCCCAGGTTCTCGCTGCCACCCAGGACTCGCCTGTGGGACCAGGGGTAAGTCCAGGCCAGGCAGAGCTACCTGAGAGTCCAGAACAAGGGACGGGAACACGCTGGGGCGAGAAAGCCCTGCCTCCGTGCCCCTGGGGCGGAGGCTGCTGGCTGTGCGTGGGGTGCCCCGTGCCACAGACTGATCTGACGTGCTGACTGCCTCACAGCGTGGGGCTGTCAGGGTGGTGGCTTCCTGCCGACTCGTAATGATCTTCCACTTTGCCATCTAAGGCATGTTTCAACACTCAGAAAATACTGTTCTCCCCGGCAATTATGTCAGAGGTGAGACTGCTCAGGAGTGATAGTCTTGCTTTGGTATCCTGAGATACCAAGTTGTGATCTTCCCCTGTTTCCTCTCCCAAAACTGACTGGGCCAGGAAAGGGGGCAGGGGCTCCGGTGCCCGGAGCCCAGGGCAGCAGCTGTCCCTGTGGGATTCCAGGCCACAGCCGACAGACATGAAATCTGTCAGACATCACTCACCTGAGTGCTGGCATTCCCTGCGTGGGGAGAAGGCCCGTTCTAGCATGGCACTTGGCGGTTCCCAGGCTCGGATGCCCCCGTGCCGCCATGCCTCTGATACTGAGTCACCAGGCGTTCACCTCTGGCTCTGGGTGGCTTCAGCCCCACACATGCGTGCACGTGTTTGTCCTGGCAATGTTGCCCGCCCACGCCACTCCAGCAATGGAAATTTTAGGAAAACGGAGACGTTCAATAGCCAGGCTGTCTCCAGCTATGGACATAGCTTAGAAGCTGGGTCCAGGTGAACTGTGTTTGTCCTGGGCCATCTCCTGGCCTCATCCAGAGCATTCCATGTAGTGGGTCCTACAACAGCTGTAAGAGTTCAGGGGACACAGTAGAGATGGCTCAATGACACCTGTGGGGCTGGAGGGAAGCTAAACACTGTAAAGATCTCTCCTGCTCCCTGAAGGTGCCGCTAGGCTGAAGGATACCCCCTTGCTTCCGCACCCCTTCCCTCCCCCCATCTTCATCTGCTGCCTCCATCTCTGGGTCAGCTGGCCTTGCCAGCAGTGAACAGTCCTGGGTGGCATGCACAGGTGACACATGTGTCTCAGGTGGAGCATGGACCCCATGCCTCCCTCCACGCCAGCCTTTATATGGCGGCATTCATTTTCCAAATACAAATGTAAACCTTTATATGGAAGGCTTTCCAGGTGACAGGAATTGCACTTCATTCTGACAGTGGTCCAGCAGCTTGGGTTCCCTTTTCGTCCCTTCTCGCAGGTGAGGAGACAGGCAAAAAGGTCACGTGACGGTCACTTTGTGGCTGAGGACCCATCCTCCACTATCTGTCCTCAGCCTGCATTGGCTACCGTGTGCTCACTGGCTCAGCAGTGGCCCGTGGCAGAGGCCCAGATGCTGGAGTTGGATGCAGTGTCCAGGCTGGGGGATGGAAGTGTAGCCAGGGGTGTTACAACCAGCCCACCCATGTAGCCGAGACTCTTATCTCTGTTCACTTTCACATGGTGTTTTAAAATTCCAATCTGCGATGTGGGAGAGCTCAGAGAATCACACCTGTCTATAACTGGAATCGAGGAACTTTAAGAATGGTTCTGGGTTCTAGAGCAGCCACCGGCCAGGAGACCGCAGACGCCATGTGCTTCTGCCTCAGGATCCCTAGTTGTCCTCCATTCCCTTGAGTTTGTGCTGGTGTGTGCGTGTGTGCGAGCATGTGTGTGTGTGTATATACATAGTTTGTGTGTGCATGCCTCTGTGTGTGTGTGTGTATGTGTGTGTGTGTGTGTGTGTACGTGCACACACAGGCATGCGTTGGGGATGCCCATAGCGTGATGAGTGCCTCGCTTGAACTCTTGTCTTCCAGTTGTCCCTTTCCCAGCTGGCAGCCTCCCCGCAGTCTCCAGCTCCACTTCTCATAGCCAAGGCCCCTCCTCAGCTTCCAGATGGTTCCCAGGTGGTAAGTGCCCTGGCCAACTTCTCATGCCCCCGGTCTGGCCCTTGGTTAGGTGGCAGGGACCTTGGTGGACTGCAATAGGGTGGGGTGGGGCACTGCTCTTTCTGGCTTCAGACAGTAACTACCACTCAGTCTGAGAGACAAGAGTGTGACCTCAGTTCTTGGCCCAGTGCTTGATTTCGGTTTGTCCTCCTCAGACAAGAGTTAAGCCATCATTGGAGCTACATGAAAGGAGGAGCTGGCTGGAGCCATCAATGGAGGCTGAGGCAGGTCTCTGGCCCCAGACTCTCCTTGCTGCTTAAGGAAGCAGCAGAGCCCCGCCCTGCTTCAGGCTGAGCTCAGTTCTGTGTGGGAATTCACATGGAGAGCCAGCCAGCCCACCTGCAGATCACACCTCTGGCCTCAGCTGGATGTGTGCTGAGGAAAACCAGTTCCTTCTTACTGATCTAGGCTACCCTGTTAGAAAACACATGCGCAGCTCGTGTGTTTAGGAAGAGCTTGCCCATCTTATCCTGGCCACTTGGATGTGGTGTGAGCTTACCTCTGGTTATGGGGTTCACACTTTGGAACTGAAACCACAAATGCATGAATCCAGGCTGAGAGAGAATGTTCTGGATCTGTAGACCCTGTTCTTCCTGCAGACCATCTTCTGCCTTGGAGGGGTGAGGAAGGTGGATACAAATGAGAGACTAGAAAATTCATGGATGTGGGGATTGGAATAGCATCCAGGTTTGCCTGTTGGGCTGGGTGCCACAATGTGAGTTCAGAAGGAACTTTCCATAAACACGCTTAGATCCCAATTAACATCTTAGCCACCAGCCTTCACCTGCAGTATCGACCTGTTTATGGAATTGACAACTCCTTATTTATTGCCCTTTGATTCACCAATAAGGATACAATAGGAAATACAGGCTAACTCTGAACTTCAGATAAAATAACAAATAATTTTTCAATGTGTATTGCATGGGAAATACTCATACTAGAACCACTCATTAATAATCTGTAATTAAAATGTAACCAGGCCTATCTTGTCAGCTTCACAGCTTAGTCCCCTCAGATCCCAGCTTTGCTGGGCTCCACGGACACCAACGCTGGAACCCTTGTCTTCACCTAGAGTCCTTACTTTCCCTTTGTCCAGCAGGCATTCCCGTTGGAAGGCGGGATCTCTCACCTGGAGGCTGACCTGAGCCAGACTTCCTTGGTCCTGGAAACCCCCATTGCTGACACCCTGCAGGAGCTGCCCTTTACCCCTTTGCATGCCCCCATTGTGGTGGGGGCTCAGATCAGGAGGTGAGGCGGGGTCTGGGGAGGGGATTGTAGGGTTGAGCAGGTGCCGGGCCATCAAACCTGGCTGACTGGCAGTCTTTGGCAGGGAGGTGTGGACGGGCCAGCCATGTCCCTACCCTTGCCTGGCAGATGGGCTCAGGGGTGTTTGTGTTTCAGCTCTGGAAGCCAGCTCTCGAGAGCCTCCATGGCTCTCCTGCAGTCCTCTGGCTTTCCTGAGATCCTCGATGCCAGCAAGCAGCCTGTTGAAGCCGTCAATCCCGCAGAGCCTGTGAGGTTTCACCCTCAGAAGGAAGAATCGGATCGTCTGCACAGCAACGAGATAGTGCTACAGTTTCTTGCCTTCAGCAGGTAGAGTCTTGATTTCCTCTCTGTCATCTTCTTGCCTGGCTTCCTGTATCGAAGAGCAGCTGTGCTGTAGGTCAGACCTCGAAGAGCTTTCCCTACTCAAGTTTTTCTAGATTGGCAGTGCTGTCTGTTGTTATTGTTGTTTTTTTTAAATGTTTTTTTATTGTAAAAATACTGTACAGAAGGGTTAGTTATATGAGCAAGGTAATGAGTACATTTCCTATCAAGCACTGTTACCTCCTCCTTTGTTTTTCCCCTACCATCCCTTTTCTCCCACCTCTACAACTACATTCCCCCCCCCGCCCCGCCAGCCGCCTATATTGTAAAGTTTGTTTTTCAACATGGTGTCTTGTGCATTTCATTGTTATAGTGCTATTTTAAAAATGAATTTATTATCTTTCAATATTTTTAGTGGAAGGCAGTTGCCAGTGGCTTGTGCCTGTAATCCTAGCTACTTAAGAGGCTGAGATCTGAGGATCGAGCTTCAAAGCCAGCCCAGACAAATCTAGAAGATTCTTATCTCCAATTAAGGTAGAAGTGGAGCACGCTTATGTGGTAGATGATAGTGTTGAGTGAAAAAGCTAAGGGATGGGGTGAGGTTCTGAGTTCAAGCCTCAGTACCAGCAGCCAAAAATTAATAAAATCAAACAAATGTTTCTTTTTACCTTTTTTTTAAACCTTTTTATTATTTTTGTGATGCTGGGGTTGGAGCTCAGCAAATGTTCTTCCACTGAGCTAAATCCTCAACTTCATAAAAAAATACATTTTTTTTTTTTGTCGGTCGTGGGGCCTGAACTCTGGGCCTGGGCGCTGTCCCTCAGCTCTTCAGCTCAAGGCTAGCGCTCTACCACTTGAGCCACAGTGCCACTTCCGGCTTTTTTCTTTTTGCTTATGTGGGGCTGAGGAATCGAACCCAGGGCCTCGAGCATGCAAGGCAAGCGCTCTACCACTGAGCCACCTTCCCAGCCCCCCCCAAAATACATATTTTTAATGGACAAATGTATATATATACTTCTGGAGGCACAGGATGATAATACATATATTCAATGTATAGTGATTGTGGGGCTTGAACTCAGGGCTTGGGTGCTGTCCCTGCGCTCTTCAGCTCAAGGTGAGCACTCTACCGCTTGAGCCACGGCACCACTTCCGGTTTTCTAGTGGTTTTTATTGGAGATAAGAGTCTCATGGACTTTCCTGCCCAGGCTGGCTTTGAACCGAGATCCTCAGATCTCAGCCTCCTGAGTAGCTAGGATGACAGGTGTGAGCCACTGGTGCCCGGCTTATTCATATCCTTATACAGTTGTCGTTTTTTTTCCATATGTGTTAGAAACCTTGGAAATGCCATCTGCTTGGGTTTTATCTTGGCTAGGGCACACAGAGCCATTCTAGGTGCTGGAAACATGCTTTGCCCAGTCTTCTGTCCTTAATTAAAATAGGGACCATGGTTGCCAATACTCAGACATTAGTGTGGCTCTCAGAACAGCCTTTCCAGGGTGGTCATTATGGCTGGTGCAGCTGCAGCCCGCCAGCTGCTGAGCTCACAGGAAGCTGTTCTTACTGGTGACCGTGGCAGCCTGGGAGCCGTGGTGTCTGGAGGTGTCCCTGCAAGTGCCACACCCAGCGCTTCTGTGGACGCATGATTAATTCAGAGCTGTTGTTGAATTCAGAGTGGCCCAGGACTACCGCGGAGCACCATGGCCAAAGACTGTGTATTTCACCTTCCAGTTCTACCGCTTCCCGCCCGAGACAACGCCGCGTCTGCAGCTGGTCCAGCTGGAGGGGGCTGGGAAGACCAACTCTGGCTCCCTGTCCCATATCCTTGTTCCCATTCACAAAGACGGCTCCTTTGACGCTGGTGAGTGCTTGGGTGATGGTGAGTACAGGAACGTCTGTGCTGAGCTGGGTGTGAACGTCACGGTTGACAGGGGTCTGCTGGGAAAGTTGGCCACAGGATAGAGCATGTGTGATCAGTTGGTGCATGGCGCTCAGCTTCAGCACTGGTTGGCAGTGTCTCACCCACCCAGGGCCTCCACTGAACCAGGCTTATTTCTTTTTTTTTTTTTTTTGGGTCCGGTCGTGGGGCCTGAACTCTGGGCCTGGGCGCTGTCCCTCAGCTCTTCAGCTCAAGATTAGCACTCTACCACTTGAGCCACAGTGCCACTTCCGGCTTTTTACTTTTTGCTTATGTGGTGCTGAGGAATCGAACCCAGGACCTCTTGCATGCAAGGCAAGCGCTCTACCACTGAGCCACCTTCCCAGCCCCTGAACCAGGCTTATTTCAAACGAATTCCAGCCAGGGTAATTTCATTTGCACTTTTCCTTCCAGCTCTCTAAAAAACTAGGGAGTCTTTTTTGAAAGGCAAACAGGAATAGGCACCTAGAAATTTTTAACTTAATTCTTAATATTTATCTAGTTAATGTTAAGATTTCTTTAATAACTAACTTCAAAACCTTATTCTTCTTTTTTGTTATTACCTTCAAGTACTTGTACAAAGGGGTCTCACCTCAATAAGTCAGGTTAGGAGTACTTTGCATCTTGATTAGTGTCATTCTTTCCACTGTTCTTCCTCTTCTTTCCCCATCCCACCCCTCCCCTCAAGGGATGTGGTTCCACCGTCACATGTGTGTATTGAATATAATGACCGTATCCATCTGCCCTTCCTCCTTCCATTCTTCTGCCCCCAGCTTCCTAGCTTTTAAAAATAATTTGCTAAAACCTCAGGCCTGCGTATTGCGGTGGGGCAGAGCCTTGTGCCAGCCCCAGCTGTGTGTCACCAGTGGCTCCACCGTCCCTGGTCCCTGTTTTCTCTGTTTGATTGCTTTCGTGGTCCTGTAGTGCACCTGGCTTCTGTTTCTGTTTCTGGTGGTGGAATTAAAGGTCTTCTGTGCCCTCTTTTCCTGGGAGTTGGGAGTTCAACCTGGTCGTGGGACCAGACATACGGTTTTGCTTCTAGCAAGTGTTTTCAGCACCACGAAGTCTGGTGTTTCTTTCCATGGTACATGGTGGCCATCATACCCAGTGTGTGGGCCATGTATTTCACTGGGGTGGGGCACAAGTTTTCCTTTGTAATCCTCTCTGGTCAGCGGCTGCTGCCATAACTAAACTGCCCCTCATCAGCCATGTGGTCACACCGAGGTACAGTTCATATAGGATGGCATGGCTCCCTGGCATCCTCCCAGGGTGGGGGGCTAGCAGCCCTCCCCTGCCTCCTGGTCCATTGTACATGGAGGGATTTAAACTACAGTGGATAGATATATCACTGAAATGTCATTTGCTTATTGATGATGTTTTTTCCTGTCTTTGGTCCTAAGTGACTGGCTGATCCTTTGCTGCCTCCTGAGGCTGACAGCAGCATGAAGGAAAAATTACCTTTACGTTCTGACCCCAAAAGGAAGTAGCCAGGTTACATTAGCATCAGACAAAAAGGAGACCAACGGGCGAGACAGTGCCAGGGATAAAGGAGACTGTTAAATAATAACCCGGAGAATAATTTACTAGGAGGGCAATTCTGAATCCGTGAGCTTCTAACAGGCATAGCCTCAAGACAGAGGTGAAGCTGATGGATGTGTGAAGAGGAACAGGCAAACCCACAGTCCCAGGTGGTGTTGACACAGCTCTGAAGCAAATTAATGAGGCCGTTACAAAGTACAGCTTAAGAAAGATGGATCTTGAGAACTCTATGTCTGATTAGAGAATGTACGTTGTTTTCAAGCAAACCTGGAAATTTATAAAAACTGCTGATACTGGTTAAGGCCACCAAGTGGCTATCACTCCAAATGAAGGAAATCAGTGCCAAATGTAATTTGATAGTATTCTCTGACCATGATGCCCCAGGTCAGAGATTTATCTCTTTCTCACAAACTCTCCGAGCTGCTATTTAAGAAATTTTAAACATACGTCTAATGAATGAAAAGTCAGTGAAGAAATCAAAATAGAAAAGACTATCTAAAGCTGAATGTTAAAATAATATTCCATATTTTATTCCATAAGATAATATACCACAAATAAGGGCTACTTGGAAGAAAACTTGCAAGCTAGATTGCCTGCCAAGGGAGAGGAGGGCCCTTTAAGAAACTTCAAGTTGTTCAATCCAAGAAGTTTAGGGTAGAAAAGAGAATAAAGTCAATACAGGTGTAAGGAAAGACATTTGGAAGTGAATACAGGGAAACAAAGTAGAAAGGATCGGAGGCCAGGCTGGAATGGGGGAATCACCGTGTAACAGGAGATGCTCTCCATATCTTGTCCAAGATCAGAATGAGGCTAGTCAGATGAAGATCAGGATCTAGCTTTCCTTTACCCTATGCTTATTTATAACAGAGCAGTATGGGAACTTGGTTGGTGTGAGGGCTGGCTTCGTTCCCTGCCTTGGATGGATTTTGTCACAGCTTGTGATGTACCACCAGCATCACCTGCTCTAGAAGCAGTTCTTCTTGTGCGAGGTGAGAGGAGAGCAAAGGTTCCCAGCCGCTCAGGCCCTTTCCTCTCCCTCACCCAGTCAGGTAACTGCTCCTGCCCTGAGAGGACCGTGGGCTGGGCCGAGAGGGCCCAGGAGACCCCTGCATGGAGCTGTGAGGCCAGGGAAGGTGTGCTCCAGCTCGTGCTTGGTTCTCACCACTCACTGACCTTAGCCACAAGCCTATAGTACTCTGGGGTGGAATGCCATCCTTGGGGGAGGAGGCCAGTCACCACCAGGATCAATAGTTCTCACCAACCACCTTTCCTTGGTTCCTCTTGGGACCCTTGGCGGGGACCGGGGAGGGTTGTGGTCCAGCTTATGTCCTCAGAAAGCTTGATTGGATGGGAACAATGCACTTGGCTTCTCTGAACTTTCTGCTGGCACCTCATCCACACTCAGGCTCTGTCCTGTCTTTTATCTCTCTTTCTGTGGCTCACTTGGGGATCCAAAAAGAGGCTGCAGAAAGAACCACAGTCCTCAGAACTCAGTCGCCTGAGTAACTAGGATTACGGGTGTGAGCCACCAGCACCCAGCTCGTTGTCACTCCTTTTTGATGTGGTGACTCTGGACAGTGGGACCCTCATGTTCCCTCGTGGGTCGCTTTGAGCTGCCCCGCTGGCCTGGGGCACGATTTTGCCTTCTAGCAATGTAGGGTTCCAGGCTTATCTTGTGCCCACTGTTTCTCTGAAGTGCCTGGTCAGCCTGTGGACACCCAGGTCTGGAGTGCTCTGACTGTGGGTCTCACTGGGAAGAACTGGGGAATATATAACTAACACATGCTTACATCCTGCTTTTTCTAATTCAGATGTGGAGGTTTGAAGTTTCTTTATCTTATTTGTATTGCACTTACACAGAAAATGACTTTGCTTTACATTTTGCATCACACATTTTCAGAATTACAATGAGTATGGATACTAAAATATAAAATACACATATGGATGGCATTAAGATTCTTAGCGTCTTTTTTTTGTTCTGGACTCCTGCTGAAGGTGCGTGTTCCATGTGGTATGACCAGAGCCCTCAAAATTAATCTCCTCTCAGTGGAGCTAGGCTCCTAATTTGATATTCATGAGGATTCATTTGTTTCAATTTATTGTACTTTTCTATTTGTTTTCCTTTATTTTTGATTCAATGTTTTGGAAAACTTCTGTGGCTCAAAATATAAACCTGTAATCAAGCATAGACTCAAGGGTCCTGCTGTGTTTGGTCCCCAGCTACTCAGTCTCCTGGAGGCATTCAGTTTTGGACTTATTCTTCTGGTGTTTTTGTTTTCAATAGGTGAATATCTGTGTTTTATTTTTCCTTCGTTTTCATTCCCCGGGTAGCATGGGTGGGGTACCAAATGTTCCTTTGCCCTTTGCTTTTTCAGTCACTGTTGTGTCCTGCACTGCACTGTACCTTGGCATCATCCCCCCCCCCCTTTTTTTTTGTCCTAATCCCGAGGCTTGAACGCAGGGCCTGGGCACCTCAAGGCTAGCACTTTTACCACTTTCACCACAGCTCTGCTTCTGGCTTAGTGGTGGTTAATTGGAGAGGAGTCTCACAAACTTTCTTGTGCATGTTGGCTTTGAACCATAATCCTCAGATCTCAGCTTCTTGAATAGCTAGGATTACAGGGTAAGCCACTGGCCCCCAGGCTGATTCAGTTGAGTTTTTTCTTTTTTATATACCTGTGTAGTACTCAAATGGATGATGGTCTGTATTTTATTCTCCTAGTTTCCTACTGACAGGCAGTTGGGTCCTCACCAAGATTCTGCTGTATTACAAAATGCAACAGGTAACCTGTGTATGTGGCTCCAAAGTGGAACTACAGGATGAGAGACCACTGGGCATGCCCTTGTCTGCTTCCTGTTACTTTGGCCTGAGACTGAGCAATGAGTAAAGAAAACAGGTGATTTTGGAGACTGAAAATCAGGATGGGCAGCCCTGTTGGTTTGGTGAGAGGGAGGGGCCTACATGGTGAGACCCAGGACCGCACTGGCTCTTTACATAACAGCTCGGTCACTCTGCAGGAGCAGAATCAATCCTTGTGAGGGTATGTTCATGTGGCCTCATTCCTTTACATCAGACCCCACCTCTTAGAGGTTCTACCATGCCAGCACACCATGTTGGGGACCAGCTTTCAGCGTTAGGAACCTTTGGGGACCACGCCCAGGTCGAGTGATGTGGACACACATGGCTGCACAGCCCCTGCCAGGCCAGGCTGCCCTCCATCGCCCCTGGCGCTGAGGAGGTGGCCTGTTTGCTCGCTCTCACTGTGGGCTGTCAGCCTTGGGGTTTTTATAATCTGATAGGCATGAAGTCCGTATCAGTGCCTTTTGGGTGCATGAGTTGAGCATCTTTGTGTTTGTCTTTGTGTGTCTGCAGACTTCTGTCCACACCTTATCCATTGTTTCCACCCGGTGTTAAGTCTGTGTCATCCTCTGATTTCAGGAATTCTGTAGTTATTATGAAGATCCTCTTTGTGCTATAAATTGCCAGTAAGTTTCGCTGCTTGGTTGTTATTTTCCTTTCTTGCAGTGGATGTGGTCTAAGGTGTCAGTCTTTCTTTTATTTCGAGTCTTGATACACAGGCTTTCTCCTGCCCCGTCTCACAGAGACCCAGGCAGAGGTTCTTCCAGGATGGGAGGTCTCAGTTTTTACGTTGTATTTCTGATCGTTTGCTGTCTGTCTGATGGCATGGTGAGAGGTTTGGCTCACGCTCCATCTTTTTTCAGATGCTTGTCTAGTTGACCCGGTGCCATTTATTAAACAGTGGCTCAAGAGCTACCCTTGCCATAGATCAACCTTTTCAAACATGGCTTTAGTCTTGGATTTCCTGCTTTGGTTTATTAGATCAGAGACTGACAAACAGTTTTCAGTAAGGCCTGGACAGTAGACATTTTAGGCTTCCGGGCTGCGTGTGGGTCACTTTTTATATTCTCCTCTCCCCTTCCTTCTCCTCCCTTCCCCAGCCCTGTTTTCCTCTCCTCTCTCTTTCCTCTCATCATTCTTAGCTTAGGGGCTCAGCATGAGGTTCTGCCCCTCCTTGCTCAAGCACTGGTTCAGGTAGAGGTGTTGATTTCCAAAAGCCCAGCCACTGTACAGGCATTTTCTGGGTGCTCCTTATTGTTTGGCTTCTCAGAGAAACTTGCTATGTATTTGTCTAAACTCTGTCAGAGTTACAGTCAGATGTAGGGAGAACTCACAGCTAAGGGGCAGGTGTCCTACAAGAACATAGACACCTTCCGATTAGTTCATTTCTCCTTTTGTGCATTGAATGAGGCGTTTTTGGTATTACCTGGATGGAGTTTTCTTGTTTTATTAATTAAATGTTGCATTGATCTGTGCTAGTGCCTTCCTTCTCTCTGTTTTGAATTCTTTATTGTTATTTGCTCGTTTTTCTGAGTTGCTTAATTCACTTACCTGAATTCTTTTGTTTGTATGGATACACAATAATCTTGGCCCAGAATGGTTTTCTCTTCTTTGTTGTTCCATCTCACAAGCCTATTAACTAGGCAAAGATCACCTAGATGACAGAGGAAGTCTCATTCTCAGAATTGTTTTGCTTAAAAGTTGTTATGACCATAAGCCAGCTACCTGCCACCTACACCCGCTGGCTTCTGGCTCCCGTGGAACTGTTTTCACAGTCTCTGATGTACAGCACGGACAGAATCTACCATCCATAAAGACCTTCATATCAGGACAAGCCACTTCCAATCACTGGTGTTGCACATTAACTAAGATCAGGTTGTGCAAAGAAGTTTCTCCTCTCACTACCAGAGTCTCGCCAGTTGTAAAGCAAAACCCTTGGGTTTGGGTTCTGGTTTAGTCCCCAGAATTAAAAGAAAACCCAAAGTCAGACATGGTAGTGCATGCTTGTAGTCCTACCTACTTGGGAGGCTGATGTGGGAAGATAATTTGAGTCCATGAGTTTGAGACCAGCCTAGATGCCACAGAGACCTTATCTCAAAAAGTCAAACATACACATGAAGTATAAAGAAAATGGGAATTTTCTTCCAGTGAGTGCTTTGTGAATTCATATTAGTTGCATTTTCATTATTGCTACCAATATTTTTTGTCTGGTTAGATTTTTAAATTTTATGTTATTGTAAGGATGATGTACAGAGGGTTACAGTTACGCAGGCAGGACAATGAGTACATTTCTTGTTGAACATTGTTACCCCCTCCCTTGTTTCCTCCCACTTTCCCTCCCCCAAAGACTTGTAAAGTTCATTTCCAACATAGTGTCTTGTGAGTATCGCTGTTGCATTGGTTCACCCTTTGCTCTTTGTCTCACCATTTTGTTATTCTCCTTCCCTTCCCCAAGTCAGATAAACATATATACAAGACACAGGGTACTAGGGATTAAACCCAAGGCCTGGAACTTGCTGGGCAGGACCTTTACCATTGGAGCCACACCCTTAGTACTTTTGGTTTTATTTTGCTTTTTGAGACAGGCTCTGACTACCTTTGCCTAGGCTGGCCTTGAACTCACTACCTTCCCTCTGCCTTTTCTTCCCAAGAATCTGGGATTACAGGCATGAGCCACCACCTCCTGTCTTGTTATTGTTATATTTTAGAAAATATTTTTTGATTGTATTTGTCTCTTAACATAGAAATTTATGATTACTTGTGAATTTATTTCAATTATTTATTAAAAAATAATTTCTTGTTTAGTGCATGTGGGTAAAAAATAACTACTTGTAAAATTTCTACTTTTTGAGTGTATTTACGTTTCCTTTGTGGCTTGATATATGGTATTCATGTTCCAACTGTATCTGGAAAGATGTGTCTTGTATTTTGGGGCGCAGTGCTGGATGCTCGTCTGTGGGTGCCCTGCCTTCTGGGTTAGCGGCTGTGGTCTTGCATGTCCTTCCTTGCCTGTTGTTCCGTCTCGCTGTTTTTCTGCACCTCTGGATGGCTGCTGCTTTTGGTTTATAGGCACTCAAAGCTGTTACAATTCATTCTGAATCGTGGTTGCTGATAGTGTGAAGTGTCTGTCACTCAAGGGAGTTGTACATACCTGCACGGAAAAAAGGTGTTTGTAAACTGTGGAGGTAAAGTGGAGTGTGGTTCTCAGAGGAAAGCACAACCACCCAGACTTGGACTTGGGTGTGGGGTTGGGTAAGGAGCCGAGATGTCGCAGCGGGCCAGGAGATTGTAGAGGAAGGTGCTTTGCCTCCTGGGCCTGCTCCTAGTGCAGATGTGGCTGCAACACCACAGTTTCTGGCCAGGTAGAGCATATGCTGGATACATGTTTGAGCAGGTCTCAGAGAAGGATGCAGTTTCTGCCCCAGGGAGAGATGAGGGCCTGATCTCAGCAGCCTAGCACCACCACACCAGATAGCCATGCCTGCATGTGCCCTCGGTGTCCTTAGCCCCAGGCCTGCCTGTCCCTTCAGAGCCCTCAGCCCTACGCTGCCCGTGTCTGCAAGCGCCCTAGAAGCCTTGCCTCAGAACCCTAATGCCACACCAGCAGGCACTGCGGATGCCCCTTCAGCATTCCCTGTGCATGCCAGGCAAAGCCTCTGCCGAGGGACTGGACTGATGGGAGGGTGTGGCAGCTGATGGTGCACCATGGCGATGATGCTGGGGTATTAGGAGGAGCTGACTGGAAGAGGGGCATCAGATGGCACACACAGGTACAAGGGGCCCCTAGGACTTGGGGTACACTTGCTGTGTAGGAGAGGCCGAGGAGGATGCCCCGTAGAGCTCTGGCGAGGATGGAGGAGGGCTGGTGCTGCTCTTCCTCTGCAGCCCTCCCCTTTCTGCCTGAGCTGCCCTGGCGGCAGGTGGGAGCAGTGCCATTAGTGCAGTGAGACCTGGTGTTGGGGTTCACGGTCAGTTCCAGGGCCCACTGCGCCTCTGAGAAGGTCTCCTGTCTGACTGGTTGCGTCCTGAACTCTAACCAGATGCCACAGGCTCTGAGTCTTCAGAATTGGCCAGCTCGGCTTGGTCTGGACACTTGTGAGATGCCATACTGGAGCACACCTGCCAGTTCCTGGGCCTTGTCCCCATTCCTTCACCATGTAGAAAACGTGCTCCCACTGGGGTCAGAGCCAGGCCAAGTGGCTGGTCCCCATGGTGTTTCCCTTGGACCCCATTCACTCCCCTCCCCCTCCTATCAAGGTCTCCATCCACTGCTCTCTTTCTCCAAAAAGATAACCTGCAGGCCCGGTGTTGCTGGATTGTGTCACAGAAGGGACTCGGGCTCATGGGGTGAGGCTCAGCCCGGCATAGCCATGAGCAAACCTTTGCCCCTCTTCCCCGGAGATGAGGGCTCTGTTCAGGGGAGCTTCATAAATGCTGTCACCATTATTGATAGGAAAGGGAAGGATGCTGTTTTGAATGTGTTTCTCAGCGTTGCTGTTCTCTGCTCTTTAACTAATGGTGATTTCAGTGGCATTTTTGTCAATTGAGAATTTATGATAGTGTCACGTCAGGAAGATGAAGGCAGGGCTGCAGTCCAGGTCGCATCTCTCAGCCTGAGAAGGAGGCATGGCCTCAGAGCCCCCGGGCCCGTGGGGCTGACAGCTTCCATCCTGAATCGGGGCAGGCCAGGGATCCTGAGCTCCCATGTGGCAGGTTCAGTGCTGTCACAGGTTCATCTCTGTGTGTGAGTATATACATGCACCTGTGCATGCATGTGTGTGTGTGCACATGTGTGCAGGCATGCACGGGTGTGACTGTCCCAGTTTTGACAGCAGATGTGGCCTACCTTTTTCCTTAAGTTGCATGTGCCCAGAATAATAAACCGTCTGGTGTGTCTCATCTGGTCGTTGATCTCATCCATCATGGGCTGTTTTACAAAGATGTGCTGGAAACCATAGATCTTATCTGGGGAGCTCATTGTGTGTGCTGGGAAGATGCACAGTCTTCTAAACAGGACTCTTCGTTGTGTTAATTTGGATGTTTTATGATGTATTTGATTAATGTGTTTATTACCTGCTGCCATGATGGGAGCAGAAATTAGTAATCATGACCAGAGCAGAAATCTCTTTAACATGTAAAGATGATAAATGGCTCCAATTATTCTCCACTCATTTGGGCCTCCTTTACACAGGGTCTCCTGGCTTCCAGCTGAGGTACATGGTGGGTCCTGGGTTCCTGAAACCAGGCGAGCAGCACTGGTTCATCCAGTACTTGGCCGGCCAGACCCTCCAGATTGACATCTGGGATGGAGACTCCCTGCTCCTCATCGGGTCTGCTGCTGTCCAGCTGAAGGTAACAGAATGTAGGGTGTGGCTTTTCTGCCTGTAATTCTGGTCACCATCCAGCACTGGTTGTGGTGTGACTTCTTGCTCACTAATTAAAAACTGCCATGTTCTCTGCCCTCCTCCCAAGTCTAAATTCTGCAGTGCCTGGTATTCCTAGGTGAGCCTCCCAGGCTGCTGCCTTCCCCTCCTTTGAAGCTGAGGATGTATGTGTATTCCCTGAGGACAGGTGCCAGGCCTTCCTGCTCACCATGATGACAGGCTGGCTCTTCTGAGTGGCCTAAGATGGACCGGATGGGGTGTGATACTGTTACCCAGTTCCTGTTACCAGTTCATCAGTGTGCTTTCCTATTCCAGTTAGAATCAGAATCCAGCTCTTGCTGATTGTATAGTCCATTGTTTCCGTTTGCTAACACCACAAGCCCATTCTGCCCCTCCCTGGGCTCCTGAAAGCCTCCATGTCCTGAGGGGAACCTCAGAAGCTGAGCCTAAAGTTACCGTCCCAGCTCCTGGGTCTCTTCCACCTGTTACTTGATGTCCTGAGAGCTCTCAAGGTTGGGGGTGCAGGTGGGGAAAAGGCCACCTAGAGACTACAGTTCCTGGGTCTTTTGAGTTTGTCCTTTGCCCCATGTGACCATGTTCCTCTTGGCTTCCATCAGCAGCTGCCCACTGGGCGCAGAGACACAGATCCGCTCTCTCACTGCCTGAGCTCCTGCATAGCCTTTCCTTCACTTGAGGTGCTGGGGGCTTCTCTGGGCTCAGAGAAGGGGATTTCTCCCTCCCTTCCTCCCTTCCTCCCTTCCTTCCTCCCTCCCATAATCCTGGCACCACTGCCCACCTGTGACTCCGTGTCCCTAATCTATGGGATGATGATGATGACCATGCTGGGGGTGGGGGAGGTGGGGACAGTGCCTAGCCATCTGGAGACTGTGGAGACTTGGCAGTGAGGACTCAGCAGGTGGTGGCTGCTGCTCCAGCCTTTCCTGTCCTCCAGGGCCATGGTGGGGACCCTATGGATTGGTCATGCCATTGCTTGTCTGTCTGCTGACCCCGTCATGCTGTCCCTCAGGGTGGAGCCGGGGTGCTGTCTCTGCTTTCTCTCCATCTGAGAATGGTGTGTGGTGCTGAGGGACAGAAAGAGGGTGGGAAGGAGTTTGGGGTGAGGAGGACAGTGAGGGCCCACTGGGACCTTGGTCCAGTAAAGCCCTGTACCCTCTGTATCCACAGCTGGAGACAAACTACCTCATTCTCTTGGGATTGACACCTGAATTTCACTTTTTTTTTTTTTGTTGGGCGTGGGTCTTGAACTCTGAGCCTGGGCGCTGTCCCTCAGCTCTTCAGCTCAAGAGGAGCACTCTACCACTACCACTTGAGCCTCAGTGCCACTTCTGGTTTTCTGTGTGGTTTATTGGAGATAAGAGTCTCATGGACTTTCCTTCCCAGGCTGGCTTTGAACTGCGATCCTCAGATCTCAGCCTCCTGAGTAGCTAAGGATTACAGGCGTGAGCCACTGGTGCCGGCATCTTCTTTTTTTTTTTAAGTAAAAAACTCCTTTTATTTTAAGCTTCAGGTAGAAGATGTGGGAGTTGAGGTAGGAAGTGATTCCTGTGGGCTGGTCCTGAGTGGTTAGAACACCCTGGTAGTCCAACTGAACCCAGGTCCCTGTGCGTGCTGCCTCTGAGCCACACGCAGCCCTGCTGGCCCTGCTGGGTTGATTTATTTTCTGTAAGCAGAGGATTCTTACAGCTTATTTTGTCTCCTACCTGTTGTTGGGCATGGAGATGATTTTTTCCCCCACCCTAACACAGGTGGTTAATTTTGTACCCCTCTTACATTCTTGTGCACCTGGAAGAGCTGCTGCCAATGACTCCTTGGCTTGTGCGCTTGACTTAAGCCTTCACGTGATCCTGCTGTCAGTCATCTGAAAGCCCAAGACTCTGACGCCTGTTCTCTTAGCCGTTGTGTTCCCTAGTGACACATGGCACACCACAGTGTTCCACGCTGAGTGAGGGCTACAGGTGCATAGACTGAACCCACAGCCTGGAGGCTGGCAAGGCGGGGACTTCCCATGTGCCCCACACTCGCCTCTGTTGGCCTTTGTAAACAATCTTCACGATTTTGATAGGAGAGAGGGTACCTTGCTTTATTCACAATTCTTGGCTTCCCAGTGAGGCTGAGTGCTGCCTTTTATCTTTATTAGTTGATCGGAGTTCCTTCTCCTCCTCCTCCCCACAGGGGCTCTCTGTTTTCTAGCGCCCTTGGCTCCTGAACTGTGGGTGTGCAAGCATGTAGTTTGTGCTCAAGCATCACCAGGCTAGCAGGCTTCAAAGTGACTACAATCCCAGGCCCAGCAGGAGCCACAAAAAAAAAGTAAGAAGTACAAAATTTGAGGCCGTCATTTGGCCCCACCCTTGTGTTTATGAAGTTCTAGGTCAGAGTGGGAGAGTGTCTTCCCAAGGCCACACAATGGAGAAAGTCCAAGCTTGGAGGTCGCATTGCTGTTCTCCAGGATGCCTCGTAAGCTTTCAGGCTCCAGTGGAGGACCGGCTGGAACGTGATGAGCAGAGAAGCTGTGGTCCAGAAAGTATTGCCGATCCTGTCCTAAGTTGGGGACTTGTGCTGACACTCTTCTGGGTTAGGGACTTGAGCTCAGTCTCTTCCCAGCCAACATCAGCCTGGCCCGGAGAGCCTCACGAGCTGCCTCAGCCAGTCTTCCAGGGGTCCCTTTGCTCACTGTGGTTCTGCGCTGGCCTCTATGAGTCACACCAAAGCTGCCAGTCCCTGGCCTCAAGGGTTCTCTGTCAGGCTTGGCCCAGCTTGCCTCCCAGCAGCTCTGACCACAGCTTCATCTTCCTTAGGAAGGTGAAGGTCTGGTTCAGACCTCTGTTCTGGAGTACTTGTGCCCTGCTGTGGGCATGGCCAAGGCCCCTCTGGTTCTTCTGCCTCCTTTCTGGTCCTCCTTCCTGTGGAGGCTGCTCTTCGAAGGAGGTGCCAGGCCTTCCATGCGTCCTATGCATTCACAGTGCCTTATGGTGTTTGCTCAGTGGTTGAGTCAGGGTGGACTTTATTAAAGGCCCAATGTTAATGTCATGTGTTTTTAAGAAGTTGGCTTCTGCCTCTCTCCTAGGGCTCCCTGACCTTCACATTCTTCCTCCTTCTCCTCCTCCTCCTCTTCCTCTTCCTCGCCTCCACGCCCCACACGTAAGTTGGGGCCTACTTCACCTACAGGCCACCTGGAGGCGATCCTGGTGAGACCCCTGTTTCTGAGCTCTGTCTTCCCTCTGCAGCACCTCCTCCGTCAAGGGCGGCCAGCCGTGCAGGTCTCGCACGAACTTGAGGTTGTGGCGACTGAGTATGAACAGGAGATGATGGTGGTGAGTGGCGACGTGGCCGGGTTCGGCACTGTCAAGCCCATTGGTGTCCACACGGTGGTGAAGGGCCGGCTGCACTTGACCTTGGCCAATGTGGGTAAGAGTCTCGGCAACCCTGACTGGTTTTGTGCCATTTGTCCAGCGACTGCTTGACTGCCCAGCTAGAGCAGGAGGGGCGCCAGCGCCATGGGCCTGGCACACTTAGTGGGAAATGGGCGAGATTTGGAGCAGCATGGTTTCAAGGGCTGAGCTCAGCTGCTGAGCCTGCCCTGGCATTGGGCATTTGGTCTTGATTTCTAGTCAGGATTGGAGCACCTTGTCTATCACAGGCTTGCCTGTGCTCTGTTTCTTGATGCTATCCTGGGTCATCTCTGTGACTGTCCTCAGATAAAGTGACTGGGTTCCAGAAAGAATTTTCCTTTGGAGCTCCAGACTAAATGACTGCCCCATCACAGAGATTAGCGAGACGTTTCCGAACACCATCAGCTAAGGAATAGGCGAGTGAGAAGCGCATTCTCTTGAACACCATGATGGTTGTATCAAGAGTCACTCATCCTACCTGGGCCAAGGGGTGCAGGTGTTGGGCCTAAGCCAGGCTGAGGTGATTCTGTCTGGGGCTTCCACTAGGGGCTGTAATAGGGAAGGGAGCCTGGAGGAAAGGGAATTGAGGCTCAAAGCCAGATGCCTGCCCACCCCCATCCCAGAGAGCCAGTGTGGGGTTCTGCAGGGCTAGTGATAAAACCCACTGGCCCCTTCTTGTGGTGCTCCAAAAGGGGTGGGTTCTGGGAAAAATAACACAAAATCAGCTATTGGGGTTTCTGGAGCAGAGCCTAGGAGGATGGGACTCAGGTCTCTGTTGTTTTATTAGGGAATTTTCCGTTCTTCAAAATCCAGCTTGATTTTAAATCCTGGAGCCCCATGGGCCACATCCACTGTGTTCCGACAGCACAGGGGTTGGCAGAGCCCGCGGTGGCGGCGGAGGAGCAAGCACACAGCTCATTAAGTCTGGCTGGAGGTTTCTGCCTGCTTGTTTACAAATGTAGGATCCGAGGCAGGCTGGAAAATAGACAATATGGAAACAGCAAAACTCAATTAGGTTCTGGAGAAATAAACGAGCCGCATGTGAGAAGCAGGCATGATTCAAGAGCTCAAGTGACCAGGAGAGTTGTGAGAGGCACCCTGCTTCCAGGGCCAGGGCCGTGGCGGTTATTTTTATATTTAATTCACCAGCCCACAACCCTGCAGTGACTCTAGGTTTTAAAGTCTTATCTTCAGAAGAAAGATGGGCTCCATTATATGTTATCTCCAATTGTCATTTTCATACTTTGCCTGCAAGAGGGAGATAAGCCCGTGGGAAGGAGGGTCTGAGATGCCAGAGTGAGTCCCTTGCACGCGTGTGTGTGTCTGGGAGGGCGAGGGCCAGACGGGCCCCATGGGTGCATGCTGCTGCACTTGGGTTTCTTAGACAGATTTTGTATTTTTTGACAAGAAATGTTACACCCTTTCTTTTGTTACAAAACTGGTTGCTCTGCATGGTGCAGCAGGCGTGTGTCAGAGAAGTGGATGAAGCTGTGGGAAGCACCTGAGTGACAGCCACAGGACAGAGCCTCCACCCCGGTCCCCGTGCCTGGCTGGCTGCATTCACAGGCCGGGTGCTATAGACTCTGGCTGCGTGGGTGTCTGCCAGCTCGGCCCACAGCTCCTGGAATCTTGGTCTTGCAGGTGGCCTCTCCCTAGCCCGTTTACTTTCCCAGCAGCCGTCTTTCCCATTAACAGGAGTTGCCCATTGTAGTTGTGGCCTAGATCAGCAGGGGGTCAGCTGGAGCCAAGTTGTCACTCCGCAGCCTCTTGGGGGGCATTCCAGGAGGGCACCTGCCCGGGCAGATGCTCCTTGTTCAGCAGCTTATGGCAGCAGATCACGTCTTCAAGGACAGCCAGTGGTGATGGACTCAGACAAATGAGCAAGTGGGTGGGGCTGATGTCCAGTGGTGGAGTACTTTGCTCCCTAGAGGGGGCTGCGTGGGAGCTCTGCCTACGTGGGGGAATTTCCATCCCTGGGGTAAATGTGTGGGTGGCTCGCTGTCACCTTCTGTCTCACCACATAAAGTTCAGACAGCAGGCTGGGTCCTGGGTGCCTGCTTGCTTCCCCAACTTCCAGCAAACCAGTGCTCTATGAAGACAGGGAGAGGCCGTGGTAGCGAGGCCCAGCAGCCTCCTTCATCTATGAGGTGACCTCGTGCCTGCGAGTCTCACCGCTGCGGCTGCTGTCATCCTCTGTCCTCTTCCAAGCCCAAGCTCCACGAAGGTGCTCACCCACCCTGGGAGCTGCGCGACTGACCTTCACCTGGAGGCAACGTCTGTGGGCTCTATAGTGCAGTGCTCACTTCTGTCAGATGGGGGGGGGTCCAGATGCCCTCGCCTGTGATTCAGGGACCTGGCCATGAGATCACGATGGTCGAGAAGGCTCCAGAAGGTTCTGGGCTTCTCTCAGTGTGAGGCTGACCCCCTGCAGTGGTGCTGTGTGCCCGCTGGGGGACTGGGAGCCTCTGCGAGCACGTCCTTGGGACACCACAGCTCAGCCTCTGCTCCCTATTGAATTCATGTGTGAAGAAACAAGGCAGATGCACCTGGACCAGTTCTGAGTTTGAAGGCAGGAAACAGAGGCACTTTGGGGGCCCAGGTGCTATCCTAGCCTGTGCCTGTCAGTGCCCAGAGCCCTGGTGCTGGGCCCTGGAGGAAGAACTCTTTCCCCGCCTGCCTTCCCCTCCTCCTGGCAGCTGCTGGAGGACACTGGCTGTTCGTACTTGTGGTCTTGCCCGTGTGTCTCTTGTGGTGGGAGCCTGTGGGGAGCAGGGCGCTGCCTGGGTGCCTGTCATATCTTAGGGCCTGGCTCTTCCTGGACCTCAGATGAGCTTAGCCACAAGATTTATCTCATGAACTACTGTCCAGGTTCAAAAATGGATCTGATGGAGATGAGTATATTTTCTGGTGAGGACTTTGCAGGCCCCTGCCTAAGGCCATGCAGTTTGGCATGAAGGAGGTTCAGAAGACCCAGGAAGAGGGCAGGAGCAGAAGTGGACAGGGTCAGGTGGCTGGGGTCCAGAACACCTGGGAAGAGGGCTGGGGCAGAGGTGGGCAGGGACAGGTGGCTGTTGAGAAGGGATAGGTTCTCAGCAGAGGGCAGTGGGGAGCAGCTCTTGTCCAGATGCTTGTTCTCAGGGGGAAGCCCAGGGGCTATGGAGAGAACACTAAGTGTCCTGGGCTCTGATGGTGGCAGTGTAGCTGTGGACACGTGGGAAAAGTCGACGCTGCATTTCTGTGCTATGCAGCACAGACCTGCTGAGCAGGCCATGACCAAAGCTGCTGTGCTGCCATGTGCCACGGATCCGCAGCAGGGTAAAGAAAAAGGGATGTGGGCAGTTACAGAACACTGGCTAGGGAGCCTTTCCCCTAGAAAAGGAACATCCCAGTTGGGACGGGACAGCCTTGCCATCCGACCCTTAGTGACAACAGAGGACTTGGCTGTGAGAGTGGATGTCTCAGGCTGCACGCAGGTGTCTAGACCCCGTGTTTAATTACCCGGTGAGCTTTGGAAGCCAGGCAGCTTGGGAAAGCAGCCGAGCTCCAGCACCCTCCAGAGCTTCGGTTCCCGCTCTAGCCTCAGGAGAGGCAGGGAGGCAGCCGGGAGCCAGACTCCCAGTAACCACCCTGAAGGCCATTTAAAAGTGATTGGAAGCTGGGTGCTGGTGGCTCAGGCCTGTAATCCTAGTTGCTCAGGAGGCTGAGATCTAAGGATCTCTGTTCAAAGCCAGCCCAGGCAGACAAATCCAAGAAATTTTTATCTTCCATTAACCAACAAAAAGCTAGAAGTGGAGATGTCGCTTAAATGGTAGAGAATCAACATTGGCGAAATAGGCAAGCAAGAATGAGAGGACCTAAATTCAAGCCCCAGAACTTGGCACATAAAAAAAGTAAGAAAAAGTCAGGTATTGGTGGCTCACACCTGTAATACTAGCTACTCAGGAGGGTAAGATAGGATTGCAGTTTGAAGCTAGCCTAGGCAGGAGAGCCTACTACTAGAAAGTCAGAGTGAGGCTGTAGTTCAAGTACTAAAGTACCAGCCTGAGTGAAAAAGCTAAGGGAAAGCGCCCAGGCCCTCGATCAAGCCCTAGTACTGGCACCTCCTCACCCCAAAAAGTGGTTAGGATGTAAAGGAAAAGGCCATGGCCTGTTTGCGCACTAAGGTGACCTCTTCTAGACTTTGGCTGGAGTTGGCTTCAGTCTCCATGTGCTGCTACAATTGGGGCATCTGCCTTGCTGTCCTCATTGGGACCTTTTCACTGACCAGTCTTCTTGCAGGGCTGGCTTGCTATGGCCCTGATGCACTAGGGACCTGCTGGACTCTGTGGAAGAATGGGGCCCTCCTGCCCACCTCAGGAAAGCGGTGTCTGCCAGGGAGCTGAGTGACTTGCCATTAGGACAACCTCGGTCTGATGGAGGATGAGAATGTGGCTAGCCCTAGGCTGTGGGCAGAGGAACGTGTGTGTGGCAGGCTCAAAACCACCGTGTTGGGCTGGGGCAGTGCATGGCATGGGCATTCCCTTGCCACCCGGGTGGCCTATTTTGGAATGTAAGTTCCTTTAGCTGCACCCTGCCGCATCCCAAGTGAAAGTCAGCTCTGTGTGGAATGTGTGGGTCCTGTCTCCATGGGAGAATGCCCTCTGGCCTCGCTGGCTCTTGGTCAGCTTGCAGGTTCTCTGGGTGCTACTTCCGTTCAGCTGGAGGTCATTATGGCTGGGCGTATATCCTGTGGGCACATCTGTGCTGCCCACAGAGGCCTCTGTCAGGTACGTGCATCAGCGGGGACTCTTGTGCCGTGGCTCCTTGCTTGCACACGAGAAGGCCTGTCTTTGGCCAGGGTATTACCTAAAGCTCAGGTTACCCATCAGACATGTCACATGGGGGGGCCCAGAGACCCAGAAGTAAACTATGTAGGCACACTGAGCCCCTTGTGTGAGTTTAGAGACCTAAGCTCCTGCCTGATATTATTACAGGACACACTCAGAGCAGAGGCCGGTGCTGGGGCCAGTGGTGGGCCTGAGGGTGCACGTGACGCCCCAGGACTGGAGCTGCTTATGGGGAGGGCGGCTGGGTCCGTCAGCAACTCCATGGTCTCTGTCTCATGGATGTCCCCTTCACTCAGGTCACGTGGATGAACCAAGAGTGAGTGGTCCCAGCGTGCTCCCACCAACCAGGTCTCGGCTCATCACGAATGTGGGGACCAGCCACTTCTCTGGGGGCAGCCTCCTCACGCCTGCAGGCCCAAGACGTGAGTTGAAACTGTGAGATCCAGGAGGTGGGTGGTGGGTAATATGGGGTTGGGTAGACGAGGCTGAAGCCTTCCTATGTGGTGTCATTGGTGGCCCGCTGTGGCTGGGTAGATGGTGGCTCTGGCACTGTGTTGCAAGCTGCTTGGACAGGGAGGAGGAAGTGAGGGAAAAGCGGGGCAAACAAACTTGCTCATTGGTTTCCTAACCAACTTCAGAGCGTGGGAAGGACAGACTTGGGTTTGGGGAGAGACACAGTGTTTGGTAAAAGTGCTTTTCTTAGCAGGAAAATGCTAAAGTTTGACATTCCTCTTAAACCCAAAGGTGCCACAGATCAGATTATAAGCTTTTTTTTTTTTAAATAGAAATGAAAGTAGGGCTTTTTTTCTTTCCTTTTTCTTCTCTACTTCTGGTACTAGAGTTTACATTCAGGACCTAGTGTTCTTGCTCAACTTTCTTGTTTCTGGCTGGTGCTCTACCACTTGATCCATGCTTCTACTTCTGGCTCTTCAGTGTTTCATGGAGGTAAGAGCCTCAGGATTTGTCTGCCAACGCAGGCACTGAACCATGATCCTCAGCTCTCAGCCCCCTGAGTAGCTTAGGATTACAAGCGTAAACCACCACACCAGCACCCGGCACACAATTTTTGAAGCACTTTCTGCCTTTCAGCTAGTATCAGTCTGGAGCTTCAGTGCTGGTCTCCAGGAGGCAGGGGAGCAGCTTGTGCAGAGGTGCTGAGGCCCCATGCTGCCCTCCAGCCGCCTGTGCAGCTGCCTAGCTCCAGCTCCGGCTCCGGCTCCGGCTCTGGCTCCTGGACTAAGCCACAGCAGCTCAGACCTGATTCTGGGCTGAGCTTTTTTACGCCTGTGTCTGACTAACCAAAATCCTCTTCTTAAGTGGTCATTTTAGACATTTTAAAACCAATTTGAGCCATCTAAAAGCCAATTAAACGGCTTTAAGATGGATTGGCGACAAGATACCTGCAATAGCAAGTTTTCTGTGATGGGTGAGGCATGGATGGGGGGGGGCGCCCACCCCCGTGAGCTTGTCAGCAAGTCCGTGGACATCTGCTGACAGGAAGCAGAAACCCAGGCCCCGGGAACCTGCGCTGCCATTGGTTTCCTTGGGAAACTTCTGGTGGTGCCTGTGAAGTGAGGGGGACCCAGGTTCTCTCAGTGCCCTGCCTAGGCCAGATGACAGTCAGGGAGCCTCATGTGACAACCGTGACAGGGTCTTGTCACTGAGTAGAGTACCATTTGATCCCATCCTGGGAAGGAGGGACAGGTGGCAGCTGTCCCTGTGCCCGTGGCCAGTTCAGCTACTTCTTCCCTGCTGAGTGACTCCTGCTGCATCCAGGCGTGAGTAGAGCCACTCTCACAGGAGACAGGCCCCTCTGGTGCTCAGGCTGCCCAGGGGCAGCTGGGGGCAGTGTTGAGCCAAGCCTGTCTGAGCCATCTTTGTGTCTGACAGTCAGATAGGCCTCCAGCCCAGGAGCACAACCCCACAGAGACCTTGCACCTAGTTCAATTCCAGGTTCACGATGTCTACACACAGGGTGGATTTGGGGGTCCAAGGTGGTGATGCACCCGGGGGGTTCCCAGCCTGCAGGGGTTCCATGCAGTTTCCTCTGAGCTGAGGACACAGTCCTTGGGGAGGGCGTTCACTGCCCCTTTAAATCCCAAGCACTTGTGCTTTCCCTGGAAACTGATGTGTGGCCAGGTGTACAGAAGGACTGGAATCAGAATGCCTTTGATTTGAGAATTTCCTTCCACCCTAGCGCCCCCTTTTGGGGGAAGGGCTCTGCAGGGGCCAGGCTGCGAGGTTGCTGTCTCTGTCAGTGTCTTGGAACCCTGATGATTGGGTCTATAAAAGCCAGGCGGGGGAGCTCCATGGCTGGACGGAGTATTTCTGGGGGTTGGTCACTGAGTGTACTAGCCAACAGAGGCCACACATCCACTCTGACTCATCCCATGACCTTTCAGCAGGAAAAAAAGTGGTCCAAGCGCAGAAGCTGGCTGACGTGGACAGCGAGCTGGCCGCCATGCTGCTGACCCACGTGCGGGCTGGCCAGAGGTCCCCAGGCGCAGGCTGTGAGGCCGACGCCGTGCGCAGGCGCAAGCTGGAGAGGATGAGGTCTGTGCGCCTGCAGGAGTCCAGAGGGGAGCCCGTGGGCCGCAAGGCAAGCTTGCTGGTAAGGGTCATCACGCGTGACGCCAGCCCCAGTCTCCCCACGCCCTCCCAGATCCTGGTTTCAGGAGAACAGGAGCCACTCCCTCCACCTAGGCCAGAAGGGTGCACACCGTGTGGATTGCGGGGTTCTGTGTGGTTTACACATGGCCCGGCGTGGCCAGTGACAGCTCCACTGTGCAGAGAGGCTGTGGTGTCTTCATGCTCAGGGAGGCCTTCAAGGGGAGGTTGGTGCCCTGCCCCTCCTAGGGGCTGAGAGGCCTGTGTCTCCCTGCAGTGTGGAAAGGCCAGAGCATTGGACACTGGAAAGCTGGTGTCAGTCATTTAAGGCAGCATCGCATTTCTCCTCCGCTGAGGTGAAGTAGGAGGCTCTGTGGGCAGTGGCCCCCTTGGCTCTCTTGGCCCCTCCGCCTGGGGAGGCTCTCAACCCGGCTGAGTGGGTCCGGGAGCAGCTGCAGCCTGGGCTTCCTGGCACAGAGGCCACATCTTCTGGGCCCTCGCTCGTGTGAAGCCGCCTCATTTCTTAATGTAAGGCCCATGAGAAAACAAGTGTGGCAGTCCACTGAGTGTCAGGGCCCTCAGCCTCCCTGAGGCTTGGTTGTCAGGTCTTGGACCCCATAAGGCCGAGTCAGGACTGGGGCAAACCTCCCCCTCTGTGGACTGTAGTCGCTGTCAGGCTCTTGACACCAGCCTGGGGATCTGCCACGTCCCCAGGCTGTCTTGAGGCCATTTTTTTTCTTTTACTTGAAACTACTGCTTTAGTGTTCCCCACTGCGTGCTGTGCTGAAGGGTCCTCTCAGGATCATGCGGGGCAGACCCCCGAGGGGGCAGAGAAAGGATGGGTGCTCTGTGGACCTCCTCGAGGAGGGGGAAGCATCCCTTATTTTCTATTCCAATACCCTGGAGTGTGGGTAGGCCATTCCTTCCAAATCATGTACTCAAAGAAGTGGGGAGAGTGTTTCCAGAAGACACTTGGAATACGGGGCACATGACCGAGCAAAGCACACCTCTCGGGGAGGCGCGCACCCCTGGCCTGCCCCCAGGTGGGCCTTGGTGTTTGCAGGCCCAGCAGAAGGTGCGAGCACAGCACTCGAGGGACCTGCAGGTCATTGACGCCTACCGGGAGCGCACCAAGGCCGAGAGCATCACCAGCGTGCTGAGCCTGGCCATCACCACACGGCACACGCTCTATGCCACCCTGGGCACTGCTGAGTTCTTCGAGTTCGCCCTTAAGAACCCTCATAACACGCAGCACACGGTGACCATCGAGATCGACAACCCTGAACTCAGGTGGGCGCGGCTCCGCCCTGGCCCACTTCCGGGCAGGCAGAGCCACATTTTCAGCCCCGTCGACTCCCGTCCCTTCCTCTGAGGCGGTTCTGGGGGGATGTGACTTCTGCACACGGCGAGGGTCCTCACTGCCGGCCCCCTCCTCTCTAGCATCATCGTGGACAGTCAGGAGTGGAGGTACTTCAAAGATGCCAGTGGCCTGCACACACCGCTGGAGGAGGACATGTTCCGGCTGCGCGCCGGCCTGGCTCCCCAACTCTACCTGCGCCCCCGGGAGACCGCCCACATCCCCTTCAAGTACCAGAGCTGCTTTGCAGGCCCGCCAGCCCCGGCACAGGTGCGTGCAGGCACAGGAGGGACTTCTCTTGCTAGCCAGTGGAAGGAGAGGAGCACTTTCCTGTCTTCTCAGCAGCTTGTGCTCATCCCCCACCCCCATTTCTGCAGCAGGGGATGGGGGGGGGGATCAGTCACAAATGTCTGCCCACCCTGTGTGTCACTCCATGGGTGTTCTGCACCTGCGCTGTGCACAGCACCTCAGGTGTTCCTCCCCCACCTGGTGGGTATCACAGAGGCTATTCTGGCCACTCTTTTTGTGACCCCAGGGAGAGGTCTCTGGTTGGGGGAGCGTGCTCTTCTCCCTGCAGTGTGTGCTCCTTCACTCAGCCAGCCTGAAGTGTTGGGAACACGAAAGTTATGTGCATGTACACGGGATGGGGAGCGGCTCTGGCAGATCTTCCGTAGGATGAAAACTGTCACGAGGGGCTTCAGGCCTCACCGAGGCTCCCAGGCAATCCACACTGGCTCTGGGTGGGCTGTGGGGTAGCTGAGACCCAGCCTTGGCTTTAGGCAGAGATGGAGATGGTCAGGCAGAGGCAGGGATGGCTCCAGGTCTACCGTTCAGTGAGCTCACAGCAGCCTTGCTTCTTGCCTGGTGGGTGGCACTGGTCAGTGGTGGCCACAACCCCCAGGCTGGCGTGAGAGTCAGTGGGTGAGGCTTTGGCATTGCTAGCTCTTGGGGTCTGAGTGCTGGTCACCACTGACTCTACCTCCTGACCTGTACAAATCTCTCATAGGCTGAACTGACCGCTAAGAAGGGCACAGACACTGGGTCACCAGGGAAGTGGAGAGCCATGCCCACTAAACACGCCAAGGTAAAGGGAAGAAGACACCCGGTGGTGCCATGGCCTTGGAGCCGTGTGTGTCATTAGCTTGAGGGTTGCCCCTGCCCCCTCTCTGCCTTCTTAGAAGGAAGGGGTTGACCGAGGCAGTGGGGCAAAGACCTTCAAGCACCCTTCCTTCCTGTTCCAGAAGGGTAGTAGCTGCCCTGCCAGGCACTGGCATAGTCCACGTGTGGTGCCCAGTGTGGACATGACACCTGGCAGCTTGTCACTGTGAGCCCTGGCTCTGGTGCAAAGCCCGTGGTCTCAGTGACTTCTGCCCTGCCCCTGCCCCTGAGCATCTCTGGAGCCTGGCACACAGCATTCTCTAGTTGAGTATGTATGCCTGTGTATACACAAACATGCACATGCACGTGCGTGCGTGCGTGCGTGTGTGTGTGTGCGTGCGTGTGCAGGCTGGAGACAGGGAGAAAGAGGTACTTCCTAGAAGGGGTAGTGAGTGGCAGCTGTAGTTTTGGGAGGCTTTAGTCAGCTAAGAGAAGGCCAAACAAGATTTCAGATGTCTTAGACAAAAATGTTTTAGGCCAATCAAAAAAAAAAAAGATTTCAGATGTCTTCACTTTAAAATCATCTTTATATCAAAATGAGGATCTCTTCATACGGATTTGAGGTTTTAGGGAAAATTCCAGACATTTTATTAGCTTACCCATAGTTCCTTACTGTCAGCCTGTGGGCTTATGGCCCACTTCAGTTATACTGTCCGGTGGAAAATGGTAAAGTTTCAGCTCTGTCATTCTTTCTGTGATTCATCTGTAAACAGGAGCTCTTCCTGTCAGCTCTTTGGCTATCCTGAAATATACTTTTGTCCTTTAAGTCAGCAGAAATGGTAGAGTCATTCCCTTTGCCAGGTTTCAAAACAGTGAGTTATGGACAACCAGTCTCCAAAGACAGGGTTTTTTTGTTTTGTTTGTTTTTTGTTTTGTTTTCTTTTTTGACACCTCATTATGAACTGGATTTTGTATCTAGATTTCTCATTCCATGGCAGGCATTATTCTTTAGCTGCCTAAACTGCCTTGTCTCTGGCCATTGCCATCTTTCTCAAGTTAACTTCTGTGTCTTTAATTTAAAATAACAATTTCAAGCTTAGAGAAAAATTACAAGAAAATGCAAAAAAATTCTTCGAAGTTGTTTGCCCCCATTTCCTAATGGCGAGCATTTCCCCACGTGCCTTACCATTTTCTCTACATATTGGCCTCTTTGGTTCCTTCCTTCCTTCCTTCCTTCCTTCCATCCTTCCTTCCGTCCTTCCTTCCGTCCTTCCCTTGCGCTCTTCCTTTTCCTTTTTTCTTCTTTCTTCCCTTTTCTTTCTCTCTTCCTTTTCCTTGTTCTTCCTCCTTCTCTCCTCCCTCCCTTCTTTGCTCCTTCCCCTCCTTCTTTCCTATACTGGAACTCAGGACCTGGGCACTGTCCTTGATCTTTTTCACTCAAGGCTAATGTTCTTACCACTTGAGCCACAGTTCCACTTTTAGCCTTTTTGGTAGTTCATTGGAGATGATAAACATCTTACAGACTTTCCTGTTTGGGCTGGCTTTGAACTGCAATCTTCAGATCTCAGCCTCCTGGATCGCTAGGATTAGATGTATGCGCTGTTGGTGCCTGGCTTATGTATACATATTTTTTCTGAACAGTTTGAGAGTAAATTATTGACCTAATGCCGCTGAACACTGAAACCCAAAGGATCTGTCCAGAGAATGTGCACCCCAAGGACCAGGGCTGTCAGAAATGATCTTGAGATTTGCTTTCCACAGATGTCCCTGTGCTCAGTCTGTCCACATCAGACTCCCAGAAGCCTGGCCAATCCTGGTTGGCTTGCTACCACTTTGGCTCACCTTGTCTTTGGCCGTGGTTGGTGGTCCTATGCGGTACCCTCAGGCTGCTGGTCGCACTTGCCTCTGACTAGATGCACCCTGTGCGGTGTTTGCTTGTCCTCAGATGCACGCCGCTTCTGGAGCAGGACACACGGCATGGCTTGTCTTCAACATCACATGGTGTTGACTTGTCTCCTTCCTGGGGAGGTGATTGGCGGTGGCTCACTGGAGTGCTTTCTGCACACATCCAGGCATGGGGAGGGGAGCTCTGACTGCCTGTCTAGCCCTTAAGGACTGTGCCTTGTTGAAAAGAAGTAGCAGCGACATGTCCACATGTGAGCTCTGTGCTGGGGCCTGGCTTGGTGGCCCCCTGGGGGTGTGCACATGCCTTCCCAGCAGTGTCCTGACCGCCTTTTGGGAGTGGAGATGTGGTCCCTGGACGGCCTGAGCTGCGGTGAGCCGAGTGCGTGTCCTGACGCCCCGCACTGCTGCTCACAGGTGGTGTTCCGTGCGAGCGGCGGCAAGCCCATCGCTGTGCTCTGTCTGACTGTGGAGCCCCAGCCCCATGTCGTGGACCAGGTCTTCCGCTTCTACCACCCGGAGCTGACCTTCCTGAAGAAGGCCATCCGCCTGCCGCCGCGGCACACGCTGCTAGGCAGGTCCCCCCATGTCCCCCGCGTCCCCATGGTGCTGCCACACCGCCATGTGCAGCCTCGTAAGCTAGCATCCCTGTCTTTATCCTGCCTCCCCTGAGGTGGCGGTGAATATTCTGTGGCCAGTTCTACTCTTAATTCATGGCTCTGGCTGCCTGGGTCTGTTCCTGTGCTGGGGACATCTGCTTCCTCCTGATGGCTCAGGAGTGGCCCTTAGAGCCAAGTGATGTCCTTTGGGCCTGATGGCACCACTCCCTGTGGGTGACTTGCCCTCATCCATTGATGAGGGCCAGCGCTGGGAGCCCCATGCACATGTGCCTTGCTGGGCTGAGGCCACAGTGCCATGTTTCCTGTTCCAGGTGCTCCCGTGGGGATGTTTGGTGAGGAACCCCCGGTGCATGTTCGCTGCAGCGACCCCAATGTCATCTGTGAGGCCCAGAACCTGGTATGTCACGTTGACCTGACTGCAGACAGACCCTTCCAACCCGTCTGCTGCTGGTGGTGGTGTCACTGCCCTTCCCATCCCCCTTTCCCCTCCCTCTCCTCCCTTCTCACTCTCCTCCGTGCCCACCCCACCACCGCCCTGTGCCTGGCTGTTGCAGCCTTCCCATTTCAAGGTTCAGGCTAAGTGGTTTCTTCTCAGGGTGCTGAGGGGCTATTCTGACATCCTTAGAGGAGCTTCGTGAATGAGTTTTCACTTTTTCTGCTAGCTTATCAGTTCCTTAATCATCTGAATTTAAATTTTAGGCAAGGGCGTAAAGCAAAGTGAATAAAGGGAATGGTAATTAAGACACTTATTAATTACCATTGTGCAAAGGATAACGGCAATAATTGTATTATGACTGGTTAGGAAACGAGATAAAATCTGTAGAATATAATTATTGAAATCAATATAAAATCAAGAAGCTAATGATTTTCTCTTGCAGTGAGCAAAACTGACTGCTGACGAGCACAGAAAACGAATGCGTTCAGTGGGGGGCGGGTCTGCTCCACCTCCCTGGCCTCACACAGCTGCAGGGCCGGGTGGGGAGATGGTGGAGAGTGTGGGTGGCCTTGCAGTGGTATGACCCACACCTGTTCTGTAGGGCCCCAGAGAGCCACAGGACGTATTTCTGAAGGTGGCCAGTGGACCGAGCCCAGAGATCAAAGACTTCTTTGTCCTCATTTATGCGTAAGCACACAGACCTCTGTGTAGGGAAGGTGGGGAGGAGAGGAGCGCTGGGGCAGCCTGAGCTCCCACCGTCTCAGGAGACTGGTGACTGCCCTGTGACGTGAGACTCAGACGGGCGGTGGGGACTCTGGGCCGGCATCTCCCTGGTAAGGGCTGTTCTGCTCTGGGCAGGCTCTCTCCCTCACCAAGCTCTGGGCTGAACTTGGAAGGGCTCTAGCTTGCTCCTCCACAGAATCTGGGGAGTGGCCACCATCCTCTTTATTCCTGAAGACAATGATGAAACCTCCTTTTTTTTTTTTATCCAGTGTATTAGCCTTCTTGTTGCTATGAAAGAGGCTAGACACAAACAACTTAGAAGAAGGAAGGATTTAATTTGGCTCTCAGTTTTAGGGGTTTTGGTCCATCACGGCCAGTTCTTGTTTCTGGGCTTGTCCTAGTAGTGGAAAGGGGAGGCTGTTCAGTAACATGGTGGATAGGAAGGGACCAGGGTAAGCTGTGGCTTCCGGGATATGCCCCAGTGATCTGTGGTGTCCAACAGGCCCCGCCTTCTACATTTCTCTGCCTCCCAATAATGCCATCATGAGTCTATCAAAGGACCAATCCATTGACAAGGTTAAGCCCCCAGGAGCTGATCATTTGTAGAAATACACCTAGTTTCCTAGGCAACCTTCAGTCAATAAAATAATAATCTTGATAAGCAAGATCAGTTGTCATGCAGTTAAGCAACCAATTCCCTTTGCTGTTTTCTCATAGTCCCATCTTGCAGCCCTTTGGGTCCTATTGAAACTGGAGCAGGTTGGAGGCTTCCCTGCAGGACCTCTGTGGGTGAGGGTGGGGGAAGCTGTATGCAGGGCTGATGTCAGTGCGTGTCTGGGTGCTTCTTTGTAACCATCTGCGGATGTCCATCAGCCTGGCCCCGCGTGACCACAGTCTCACTGTGTGCCCACGCTCTGAGGCTCCGCTCATCGTGGTGGCACCATGGGGGCAGAGACAGGTGCTACATAGCCTAAGAGCTTCCTGGGGTGGGAAGATGGCAGTCGGGGGGTCAGGTGAGCCGGCCACAGCCTGTCCTTGGCTCCCATCCTCTGCAGCTTGTCCTGGGCGGCCTTCCAGCTCCCTGCCCTCTGGCAGCTGTGGCTGGCTGGCACTGCTGTCCTCAGGACGTGTGCAGACGACTCCTGTCTCTGCAGGGATCCCTGGCTGGCTGTGCCGGTGCAGACCTGGCAGGTCTGCCTTCACTCTCTGCAGCGAGTGGACGTCGCCTGTGTCACGGGCCAGCTCACACGCCTGTCCCTTGTCCTTCGTGGGATGCAGACAGTTAGGAAAGTGAGAGCCTTCACTTCGCACCCCCAGGAACTTAAGGTAGGGCCCTGGGGACCTCAGAGTCTTTGCTGTTCTGAGCCTGCTCCTGTGCATGCAGCCTGCGTTGCATGGGGGTGACAGGTGGCAGCATGGCTCTTATCCATTGAGCTCTCCTGCCCGTGGTCACGTGAGAGGGGAGGGGGCAATGGTGGATCTGGCTCTGGACTGATGGAGAGGGCTGAGGTTTCCAGTCTGGGCAGCCCCAGGTGAGTGAAGTCAGACCCCAACCCCTTGTTGACCTTGGGATTTCCGGAGCCAGCCAGGCAGGGGACCCAGGAAAGTCCATGTCTGTGTCCTGCCCTCCGTTCTTGCAGACAGACCCTGCTGGAGTCTTTGTGCTGCCGCCTTATGGGGTGCAGGACCTGCACGTTGGTGTCAGGCCGCAGAGAGCTGGCAGTCGCTTCATGCACCTCAACCTGGTCGACGTGGATTACCACCAGCTGGTAGCCTCCTGGCTGGTGTGCCTCTCCTGCCGCCAGCCGCTCATCTCCAAGGTCAGTTGGAGGGTCACATGCAGGCTGAGGGGCAGAGGCACTGCGGGACCTCTGCTGTGACACACACACACACACACACGGCAGGGAGACACCAGTGCTACTGACTGTGTGACTTGGGCTGCCCAGATGCAGGGCTCTGTGGAATACTGGGCAGGAAAGTGCTGGTCTGGCCTAACTTCCTGGGGGTCCAGTGTCTGGGGCCATGCTATACAGCTGGGTTCAAGAAGCACCTGCAGAGGATCCCAGGGCTGTGCCCCGCAGGGGCCCCAGAGTCTCCCTGTCCTCCCTAGGCCTTTGAGATCATGATGGCAGCGGGCAAAGGGAAGGGTGCCAATAAGCGCATCACCTACACCAATCCCTACTCCTCTGGGAGGACCTACCACCTGCACAGCAGCCGCCCGGACCTGCTCCAGTTCAAGGAGGACTCCTTCCAGGTAGCGTTGTGCACACAGGGGCTGGGCTGCACTTCTTCACCCTGGGGATGCTTAGGGGCCCCCGCAGGGCTAGTACCGTGTTCAGCAGAGGTCCTGCGTCCCCGCTGGCTCCCTTGCCTTCTGAGAGGTCCTGTGGGTTCCTCGCAGAACCTCGGCCTCTATATCGCGAGGACCCCCGAGGACTCCCATGGCATGTGCTCACCTCATCTCTCATGGTGTCGCCGGGCCTCAGCGTGGCCCGAGTGCCAAGGCCTGCCTCATGTTTCTAGAAGCTGCTAGAATGGAGGTGGCAGGCCAGGGGTAGGCACTGGGATCCCAATGCTCCTTTCCAGGTGGGAGGAGGAGAGACCTACACCATTGGCCTGCGGTTTGCGCCGAGTGAAAACCTGGGGCAGGAGGAGATTCTAATTTACATCAACGACCAGGAGGACAAAAATGAAGAGACCTTTTGTGTCAAGGTCATCTACCAGTGAGGGCGTGGCCAGAGGCAGCTGGTGCCGGTTGCTAGTGTTCTCCCGTACACCCTCCTGGCCATTGCAGCCTCGGCCCCAGGATCCAGTGGAGGGGTTTGGTTGAGGTCATTTTGTAACTCAGCATCTAGGTAAGCTGCTGCCGCTGCCAACCCGGCTTGACCAAGTTCCCAGGTGTGACGTGAGCACCAGGGCCCTGGCTCTGCCGCCATGCATCCTGGCCACGTGGGCGCCTCGCTCTGCAGCTGCGCACTCCCGCCATGCGGGTGCCTCACTCTGCAGCCGTGCAGCCCCGCCATGTGTGCACCATGCACACGGACACACCTCGCTCTGCAGCCGCGCATCACAGCCACGCGGGCACCACAGATGCGGTGCCTTGTTCTGCAGCCACACGTTCTGGCCAGGCGGGCGCCACACTCTGCAGCCGCACATCCTGGCCATGTGGGCGCCTCACTCTGCGGCCGTGCATCCCGGCCATGTGGGCACCACACACGTGATGCCTTGTTCTGCACCCACACATCTGACCAGGCGGGCACCACGCTCTGAAGCTGGACACCCCAGCCCCGCAGATGCCTCGCTCTGCAGCCATGCATCCCGGCCACGTGGGCGCCTCGCTCTGCAGCTGTGCATCCCGGCCGCGCATCCTAGCCACACGGGTGCCTCGCTCTGTAGCCACGCATCCCAGCCATGCGGGCACCATGGCTCAGAGGTTGCCACCATCTGGAACTTTGTTCTGATCTTCACTTAGCAACATGTATTTTATAAATCAGCCTAAATGATAAGATTATGTTTTTCTCATTGGATTTTGTACGAATATACTATTTATTTGCCATGCAGAGTTTTATGTGGTGTTATTTCGCACTTTCTAAGTGATTCCCTGAAATGGTTCATTTCTGAGCATTTGCCTGTGTTTTTCCTGTGGATGGAAATTGGCTGAGCCTGCCTGAGCCCCGTGCCCTGTGGAGGCTCCTCAGGCCTGGTGTTGGTTTGGGGGGCTGTGGCCCTAGGGCAGCGAGCGGTTGGTGTGGTCAGAGCAGGAGGGCTCAGCCCCCTTCCTGAGTGGAGGTGCTGGCTGCCTGGGCGGTGGCCCCACTGCAGCCATGTCCCTGTGGCCAGGAAAGTTCCTTGATCACAGAAGCGCAGTTGCAGCTGCCTCTGCAGATCTGTGGTGCAGATGTGGTCTGCATCTTCAGAGAGAAGTTTTGCACATGCTGTGTTATCTCCTGAAGGCTAGAGCCAAAGCTTTCTCTCATGTGCTCAGTGAGGGAGCCGGGAGTGGGAGGCCGTGAGCGGATTCTGTGCTGCTCTGTGCATAGGCCAGGCCGGACTCTGCCTTTCCTTCCACCCTGCTCTGGGGTTGCACAGGCAGGCCTAGCAGCCAGCCCTGCTCAGGGAGAGGTTCCTGGAGCCCACAGAAGCCAGATGCCAATACCCTGTGGCCTGGAGGAGCAACGCAGCCCTCTGCATGGGCATGACGAAGCCTTGGGGTCCACGGGGTCCATCCACAGCTGCGATTTGAGCGGTCATTACGGATGTGGGCTTGTGCTTCTAAAGCTGTGTCTCCTCCTGGAGGAGACATCCCTGCTGGCTTTGGGAGGCCAGGGCTCTCCTTCCTTAGTCACCTGCTCAGATGCCTGGACTTGCCCAGGGAGGCCCTCACAGCCCCGGAGGTAAGGAGGGCCGGCAGTGGTGGACATTCTCCCATCTCTGAGTCTAGAGTGGGCAGGATGGGCACTTAACCTTGGGAACCGCCAAGATCAACAGCAGATCAACAGCAGGGAGGCCAAGGCCCCAGGGATGGCCACGATGGCCTGTTCCTGTCTATTCCATGTCTCTTTCACCCAGTTGCTGAATTTCCCATGAGTGTGTGGTGTGCGGCAGAGGCACCGTGGCCACCTGGCCTGTGGTCTGCTGTCACGAAGCACCCTGCAGTCTGCAAGCCCGTGAAAAGCAGCGCAAGCCGCGCTGACTGCAGCCTGCATCCTAACCATGCTGTGCTTAGGCTGCGATTGTGAAGGCCTTGTGTGCCATTTGTCACTACTTGTCCTGGGGAGGGTGGCAGGGCCCTGCTCAGTCCTCCCGGGGCTGGAAGCCTTAGTGAGATGTATGGCTCAGGGTGATGGCGTGGGAAAGGAGACGCCTTCTGCTGTGGGCCCCTGGGTTCTCACACACCAAGCCAGGCATCGGTGACTCAGGCCTGTCATCCTAGCTACTCAGGAGGCTGATATCCAAGGATCACGGTTTGAAGCCAGCCTAGGCAGGAAAGTCTATGAGACTTGTATCTTTAATTAACCAGCAACAAAACAGCAAAACACTGGAAGTGGAGCTGTGGCTCAAGTGGTTGAACACTGGCCTTGAGTGAAAAAGCTAATGACCTCGGATGCTTGCTTCCTGGACTTGACTCCAGAGCCCCCACTCCCCACCCTGGGACACCGGCACACAGGAATGCCCAACAAGCTGCAGCCAAGTTGCCCACACAGCTTCTGCCTACTGAAAGATGCCATGACCCCAAGGCCTTGTGGCCGCCCTCTGCCCTTGCGCTTCTTCCCCTTTCCAAATGCTGCTTAGCTGGGGACACCATCTGTCCTGCAGAGGCGTTTCCTTCCTGGCCAGGTGAGTTCATTCTAGAATATTCCGTAGAGGTGGCTCCCCCTGGAGGCTTTGGTCCATAGGAAGCATCTCTGGGGTTCCTAGTGCTGGTCTGTGGGGACGGCTGAGATGAGTGGCATCTGGTGCCCTCTCTCTGGGGATCAGCACATGCCTTGCAGGCTGAAGGGCCCCGGGAGGCCTGATGGCCCACAAGGGGAAAGGGCTAGCCTTCGGCAAGAGAAACACCAGCGGAAGCCATCGGTGGAAGCCACACTCCCACCCGTCTCACTCCCATCTTTATCCTGCCTGTCCTGTCCTAGTGGGCAGATGGCTCTTCCTCCAGGACCTGGCCTGGCCAGTAGGACCCAAACCAAGACATGTGAGCACAGGGCATTCTTTGGGGCAGCACCACACTGCAGAATGTTGGGGTAGGGTGTAAAGAGGGGACATCTGGCTTAGAAAGTGGGAGAGTGGCCAGGAACAGGACAGAGGGCCGGGCTGGGGAGGCAAGAGGCTCCTGGGCTGGGCTGGGGGCTGGCATGGGTAAGTTCATGTCTGGAACTCCCTTGGCCACAGTCCCTGGCCTCTCCATCAGAATGGAGTCCAGTCCTCAAGGAGGGGATGGTGCCAGGGTCACCTGCCCACCCTGGACCAGGTGGAGCTCCTCCTGCAGAGGCTGTGGCCGCATGCTGGGCGTGGTGCCCTGCTCAGGCTGCTGTGCCCGCTTCTGGCTGGGCCTCTGCTGGGCATGGCACTGGGTGTTCCTTTGCCCCTTTTCGTGAATAGGTAGGTATCTGTCTGGTGGGACGGACTGTAGGGCTGGCAGGAACCCTAGGTCAAGTCCCCCCATTCTCTGGGTTGCAGAGGGCCGCTCTTCATTTTTTTCTGAACCCAATGTGTACCATTGCCAGCCACAGATGGGTTGGAATTTCTGGGGAGCTTGTGAGCCTGGATGATTTACGTGATAAAACCAGGCTGCACCTTGCTGGATAGCAGATAAGCTGGAGGCTCAGTCCCCCACCCCGCAAAGCCTTGTTTCTCTGGAGCCTGTGCTATTGTTTTGATCAAGGGCATTTCTAGCAGTTATTTTATTTCTTCCTTCCCACTCTATTTAACTAAAAGGAGTCACATGAAAGCCAGAGAAGAGCTTTACCCTCTCATGCTCGATAGTGATTTAAGGCTGTTTGTCTCTATTTGGAAAAAAAGAAATTAAGATGCTTTAAAAATTGTTGCTTCAGGCTCCAAGAAGCTAGAGACACAGCCAGTGGATTCCCTAACTCCCCCTTCCTCTGGTGACTTGATCCCATGGGAACAAGCATGGCATGGGTCGCAGTGTAGCAGGGCTGGATCAGAGCAGAGGCCTGGCCTGCCCTGGGGTGGTTGAAGAGATGGGTGGGCAGATACAGGACGCCCCACCTTCCTCCCTATGAAGGGGCCAGAGCCCCACCTCCGGCTGAAACCTTGTTAGGGGAGACCTGTCACGGGTTCCCCCATCTTCCTGATTCCCAGGCCCGAAGCAAAGCCATGTTGGAACCTAACCTTGGAGGCCTCACAGAACCCGGGCTCCCCAATTTGGAACAGCTACTGAGTTTCCACTGAAGCTGTCACTGGAAGCCTTCCAAGGAGAAGGGGTGGCTGAGGAGCAGTCCCTGCTGTCCTGGGGGGACAGTGTCACCTTCAAGCTCAAGTCCATACCCTGAACTTGGGGAGTAAGGCTTTTGCAGGCATCCCAAGTGCGGGCTCACTTTGGAGCAGGGCAGTCCTGCTATCATGGAGTATCCTTACTGGGGACAGGGACGCAGAGCAAACTGCTATGTGACAAAGGCATTGGCAGCTGCAAGCTAAGGATGACTGTGGCCACCCAGAGAGCTAGGATGGAGGCCAGGGTGGCCTCTTCCTCAGCCAAGCAGGAGCTAGCCCCACACCCTTGACCTTGGACTTCTGGTGTCCAGAACTGCGGGAAACTTAAGTTTCTTTTTTTTTGGTGGGGGGGGGTCCGGTCGTGGGGCCTGAACTCTGGGCCTGGGCGCTGTCCCTCAGCTCTTCAGCTTAAGGCTAGTGCTCTACCACTTGAGCCACAGTGCCACTTCCGCCTTTTTTCTTTTTGCTTATGTGGTGCTGAGGAACCGAACCCAGGGCCTCAGGCATGCAAGGCAAGCGCTCTACCACTGAGCCACCTTCCCAGCCCTGAAATTTAAGTTTCTTTAAGCCACCTATGGCTTCAAGCAGCGTCTGGATCCATTGCTGCTCTGCCCGAAGGCCTACTGGAGCATTGTGCCCCTGACGAGAGCTCTTGTGAGTCTGGGGCAGTGATACCCCAGGAAGCCACCACCACCCTGCCATGTGTCGCCATGTGTCACCCGAGTCCTGAGAGGGTACTGCCCGATACACCGGCCTGCCTGCCTGCATGTTTTGCTCACATGTTGATTTCCTTGTTGAAAATGACGGGTTATTAACTGTTTACACCTTACGAAATACACTAAGCTTGAACTCATTCCACCTCACTTTCCCAGCTTGTACCGGACCCCTGGCCTTGGCGCCCCTGGCCCAGCGGCGGCGTGATCTTGGCCTGCCCTTGACTTCCTCAACCTGAGAGACAGCGGAAGAGCATCAACCCCTCCCGGGTGAGAGCATGTGTTGCAAGGCTGCAGCGGAGTAAGTACTTTCTCAGGAAGTGCTGGAGGCTAATGGCTCCTGCTTCCAGCCTCCTGATGCTCAGCCATGGGTGCCTAGCCCTTCTGTCCTGCCATCCAGCTGCCCCTGGGCCCGTGGAGGTAGGAGTTCCTACCTCCTTGAGCCCACACACCTTCTTCCTGGGGGCTCAAGTTTGGTTTCTCCCATCCTTGTACACGGCACCTGGGATCCAGGGTCCTGCCTCAGGAAGCCACAGCCAGGCCTGAGGCTGGACCCCATTTGTCATGTTTCAGTCTCCCCCCAAGGGCCTCGCTCTGCCTCCCAGCACTCCAGGGAGGGCTCAGAGCATGTGGCCTGGAGGAGGAACACATTCGGTGAGGCCTAGGGGCAGGTAATGCTCCAGAGCAAGATCTTGGATGAGGTAACGCTGTGAGCCAGCTTAGCTGGTCATTTTACTCAGATCATGGGTCTAGCCCACAAGCTGCTGCGGAGGCATTGTACTGATGTGTTGAATGATGAGACCAGTGGGCGTTAGGCAGAGCTAGTTGCACCCCATGGTGGTGGGGGTGGGCCTTGTCTCATCAGTGGAAGGCATAAGAGCCAGGCCTGAGGATGCTGGGGAGGGTCTTCTGCCTTCAGGTGGCCTTTGGGCTCCAGCTGTAGCCTCACCCTCCTGTGGGGCTCCAGCCACCCACCCCCCAGCTCATATTTGACAGCCCTACAACTGTGCAGCTCTCTCTGTAAGCAATGCCCCTGGTTTGCTTTTCTGGAGAGCCCTGGGGAGAGCAGAGCAGGGACTGGGGGTGAGCAGAGGGAGCCTCAGGGAAGCCAGCTGGCACTTGGGCACCCCTGGCCTGCTGCCTCCACAGACAACTCTTGCATGCACCCCCCCTTCCCCCCGGGAGGGTCACCAAAGACCCACTCTCCAGCCTCACTCTGGGCTACTCAGCTGGGCATGGCTTCCCAGGTGCTGGGGTTCAAACCCAGAAGGTGAGGGACGGGTTCCAGAGAAGACACAGCTGCTCACCTGGCTCCCCGGCATATGAGCTGCTTCCAGAAGCCTGGGACGCAGATACTGGCCGGGACCATGAGGTCGAGCGCCACACTGGCCAATGGCAGAGCAGACAGCAAGTCTTGATGTTGTGGGCCCACCTGGCACTACAATGTGTCCCACCCATCTTCTCCAAACCCCAGAGCTGGGCAGGAGAGATTAACTGAGGCTTCGGATTTCTGTGAATCCTCCGATGTTGTGGGGTGGGGGGAGGTGGCATCTTGTCTGCACCTTGGGGAGCAAAAGGAGAGGCCTCTGAGTCACCCAGGCACTCCCCAAAGCTGGGGGTCACACCCCGGAAGCATCCTGCCATGGACGGCTTTCAGGCGGTGGGTTGGTGTGGGGTGAGTTCCGATCCATTGCCCACAATAACCTGTTGTGACAAGAAGCTAGGAAAACAGACCAAAATCAATGAGCATTTGGAAACAGACTCTGCTGGAAACCATTTATTTCTAGAAGCAGTGTGGCCTGAAAAAGGCCTGGACTCAGGGACTCCAAGGAGGCCTGGGCAGGATGGAGAAGGATGAGGGGCCATGGCAGCCCGCCTCCTCCCCGCCCCCCAGCTGTCCCCCCACCCTGTCCCACAGGGCCCAGCCTCGGGCCCAGTGGCTGGTGTTGGGGCTGGGTGTTCACCATGCAGGAGCTCAGCAAGGCCATGCAAGGCTGGGCCCCTGGGGATGGGTGGTGGGCTTTGGATGTGTCTGGGTGTGTCGGGCTGGGACAGAGTCTCAGCCAGGCATGCAGCCTGGGAGGCCAGCAGGTTGGACCTCCAGCTCCTTCGGGAGGCTGGTTGCTTTCGTTTGGTCTACAGTGCTGTGTTGGGCATCTCTTACATGCCAGGCAGCATCCACTTGCCTCTCTGCCATCTTGGCCTCCTCATTTTATCTCTCCCCTCCTCTTCCTCCCTCCTTCCTCCTCCTTCTCCTCCTCCTCCTCCTCCTCCCCCCTTTATTTCTATGCTGCTAGAGGGGTGTCAGCTCAGGGCCTCCTGTTCTCCTCTGGACTTTTCACTCAAGGCTGACTCTCTGCCACCTGAGCCATGCCTCCACTTCCAGCTTTTTGCTGGTTAATTGGAGATAAAAGTCTCACAGATTTTCCTGCCCAGGGTGGCTTTGAACCACAATCCTCAGATCCCAGTCTCCTGAGTAGCTAGGATTACAGGTATGAGCCACCCGCACCCAGCTCTGGCTTCAGATTCCCAGATCACAGCTATGCCGTGGGACCAATGTGCCCTGTGGCCATCAGGAGCAGATGGGGAAGGTGTGGGTCTCCTGCCTCAGTTTCCCTGCCCAGACAGCTAGGAAATTTTGAAGGCTTAGCTAGAATTGGCATACCTCTTCTTTTATTTATTTATTTGTTGGTAGTGGGGCTTGAACGCTGGGCCTGGGCACTGTCCCTCAGTTCTTCAGCTCAAAGCTAGGCACTCTACCTCTTGAGCCACAGCACCACTTCTGGTTTTCTGAGTAGTATATTGGAGATAAGAGTCTCACAGACTTTCCTGCCCAGGCTGGCTTTGAACTGTGATCCTCAGATCTCAGCCTCTTGAGTAGCTAGGATTACAGGCATGAGCCACCGGCGCCTGGCCTCTTGTACCTCTTGAAAGCATTACTTTGTCAGATGACCTTGGCTCTGCCTGACTATCTCCCTGCTCTCTAAGCTTGGTGGGTAGAGAGCAGGGAGCGACACCCAACTGTAAAGTGAATGTCCTCGGAACACTGTGGCTTTGCTTGCAGTTGTGAGGCTGGCTGGGGCTGCTGGGGTGTGGCTCGAGCTCAGCGTGGTCTCCCAGGGCCTCCTCTCAAGGATGGTGCAGTATGAGGAGGACATTGACCCTCCACACGCTCTCCCCTGGCCAGGCACCTCTCCACGGAGGCGGCCTGGCGGTCTGTGTGCTCTTGCCGCCTCTGTGAAGCCCCAGGGCCCAGGGATGCTGCAGACCCTGCCCCGGAGGAGGAGAGGGGCTGAAGGAAAACCGTAGGGAAGTATAGTGAAATGTTTTGTGTGTTGACTTCCCACCAAACCCCAGCCCCAGCTGGAGGCATGACTCGATGCCTGCTTAGTAAGAGCAAAGCCCTGAGTTCAAATCTCAGTCATGGAAAGAAAAAAGATTCTAGAATGCTTTAGAAGGTTCTTGGGTCCAAGGGCCAGTGAAATAACAGCCTCAGTCTGAAGGCCCAGCGGGGTGGGCAGCGGAGGAGGAGCCGCTGGGGTCTGAGGACCACTCCCCCTGGGACTGGCTGTGGGAGCCTTTGGGCCCCCAAGGATGCTTGGTGCTTGGGGACACTGGGCACTAAAGAGACCCTGCTCCCAGTGGCTCAGCCCTGAGCTGGGACTCACAAGATGGTCCAGGGGGCGGAGGGACCTGAGCAGGGAGCTGTGGCTACCTGGAAGTGAAGGCTGGCTTGTCTTCCCCGGGTGCGAAGGGGGCAGTCAGAGCGTCCAGGCAAGGTGAGCAAGTTCCTTCCATTTGCCATGTGGTACGGGTCGTGGTGCAAGGCCGCAGGAACCCCAGGGGAGGAGGCGGGGATGGGGACATCTGGCCCTGCACAGCCACGCCTGGTGAGGCTGGCCGCGTCCTGGGCTCAGGGGAAGTTCTTGGCTCTCCCAATCCTGGAAAGTTTAGCTTGATAGGCAAGTAAGGCCCTGGCTGCCGGCCGCCTGGGTGAGCTGTGCAGCACATCCGTGCAGCGGCTTTCATTAGCGCTCGCTTCCCAACTTCAGAATGGAAGCCAGCAAGTGACAGACAGACGGAGGCTGGCAGCCAGGATCCTGGCAGGAGGAGGCGATGCTTCCCTGTCACCCTGCAAAGCCCATCTTCCCTCTCCATTACGAATAGTGACTCCATTACTAATAGAACCCCACAGGCAGGACAGACTGTCCACAGAATCCGACTCCAAGGATGGGGCTCTGTTGTGAGGGGACTGTTTCCCGCAGCCACGTCAGAACAGACCACTGTCAGCAGGGACAGAGCCCCAGAGCCAGCGGACCTGGTTCATATCGAATAGATTAACGAGTGTGTTAATCTCACCTCCTCCTGGGAGGGTCACCGGAGCCATCCTAGGGCGTCACTTCCTGCTTCCCTCAGCCTGGTCCCACCTCTCCATAGTGGGCCACAGATGCTGAGCTGATTAGTTCATTGATGCCAGGAGTGGGAGGGAAGTGGCCAGACTGGAAGCCCCCTTCCTGCCAGGCCTAGGAACTTGCACCACCCCCTCCACTGTGGATCCCCCTTCCCCCCAACTATAGACGCCCACACATGCAGGCAGAGCCTGCGTGCTTCTGTCCAGGGCGGGTGATGGCTGTTGGGCTGTCTCCAGCACTTCTGCTTAGTGAGTTCCTATGCCATGACTCCCAGCAGCTCTGACCTGTCCCCACATGGGAGAAAGGACACCTGAGGTCTCCCGCAGAGCAGGGCCAGCCAGCATGGAAGGGAAGGGCACGGGCTCAGGCTACGGCAAGCATGAGCCTCCAATCATGATGCCCAGAAACAGCCAGACAAGAGAGCCACCCGCGGGTGAGGCCATTTGTATAAAATGCCCAGAGCTGGCAAACCCACAGACTCACACGCAGCATGAGGGGGCCTGATGTGCGTGGCAGAGGACGATGTGTGGGTCCAGAGAAACAACCAGTGGGATCTCTCTCTGTGTCTAATGGTGTGGACTGGGAGTAACCACTCTGAGGGGCACCACGAGATGACGGCTGGAATGTGCATGTGTGCACACACACCCATAAGGTCTCACACATTGCACATCCGTGCAATGCATATACATGCACATACATGCATATGCCCATGGCCAAGTACATGCACACATATGCATCACAACATGTATATTTGTGCATGTAGCTGCAGTGCAGGCATGTACACATGCATGTGCAAACACACGGATGTACAAACCTATCTCTATGCATGTGTGTACTATCTGGGCATATGTGTGCATGTTTAAGTGTGTATACATGTTCATTTGTGCATGAGTGTGTGTACATGCATGTGTGTGCATGGTAAACATTCTATCACAGCATGCTGGGGACAGAGGAGGCTGGAGTTACAGTCTTCAAACACTGATTAGATGAACACCGGTAGGGTTCTGGGAAGGAGGGAGGGGCTGTGATGCCGGTGACCCTGTCCTGGACTTCCTGTGTAACCTTGCATGACAGATGATGTGTCTAACTGGTGTTGAATGGCCCTGCGCTCATTCAGCCCTTGGCCTTGGGTGGTGGTGGGGGGGAGATCCTAGGGTCTCCAGCAGACCCAGGGCTCTGGCTGGAGCTTTCTGAGCTATTCTAGAGGCTGGGTGAGGGCATCCCCTTATGTCAGTCATGGCAGCTTTCTGGCAAGATGCTGACAAGTTCTCACTGGCCGACATTGGCCTGACTGCTCTCTCCCCGCCTGTAGTCTTGAAGTACATTTTCAGAAAGAGATTCAGGGGAAGTTCCAGAAATTTTTTACCTCCCTGGCACCAAAGCTGGACCTGTGGGGGTGCCTTTCCTGCCAAATCTGGGGAGCAGCCAGCTTGCCTGGGAAGGGGGGACCCTGGTCTGGGCTCTGTGTGGGCATGCAGTTGTTCTCAGTAATGGCGGCATGCTCATGCTGCTCCCTGCTTTCTGCTTGCTTGTCTTTTGATCTCCCTACCATATCTTCCACATCAGGAAGAAGATTAGTGGCCGGTAATGATCCGGCGAACTGCTGGAGAGTACTCCCACCCTTAGGATCCATGGCGGCTCACGCAGCAAGCAGCAAGTGCCGAGACGGTGGGCTGTTCCTCAGGGCCTCTGCCGAGGACGTGACCAAGGATCTCCGCTGTAGCTCAAAGACCCTGGTGAGTGTCCTATTGGCAGTGACCAGATCTGACTCTGCAGCACACTTCCCCTGCAGTTTTGAATCTTGGTGCCTGGACAGGGACCACGTTAGTCCATTAGCAGCTCTGGTTTAATAAACCATAATTGTGAATTTGACTTGCTTGCCTCTGCAGAGGATTCCTCTAATGTTATTTCCATTGCTCTCAGATGGGCTGCACGCAGGGAAATGCTGAGCGGAAGCTCCCTTCCGGCATGCTTGGGCTACTTCCTGGGCTGGCATGTTCCTGGTTGGCCCAGCAAATGCGCTTTGTTGGCCAGCAATAAAGCATGCTTGCATGCTTGGCTGCGGTCAGCACCCAAGGGCTCCCTGCGGGCTGCCCTCCAGAGAGGTCTGTCCCTGGAGCTGTCCCTTCTGCAGCTCGAGAAGCAGAAACATTTCTTCCTTCCATTCTTCTTCTTTTTTTTTTTAACTCCAAGAGTCAGTGGAGATGTGCCCATTGGGGGGCGGGGAGGGTGTGGAACTTCACAGCCACAACCGGCTTTATCAATGTTGCCGGGTCTCCAAACTCTTCCCCACCTGCTGTGGGTGGGGATGGAGGGGTGAGCAGATAGGGAGAACAGCTGGGCAGTCTCTCAGGCTGGAGGGGAGGGAATGGGCAGATGCCTTGGGAAGAGGGCTTTATGAGAGAGTCCAGGGGTACCTGGACACTGCTGCCACCTCCAGAGCCCCAGAGAGCTCCTGTGTGCTCTGGATGATGGGCAAACGTCTGTTACACCTGGCCCCAGCTGACTTTTGAGGTAATGACAAGCTAGTGCTGCAGGCCCCTCCTGCACAGATGCCTCCTCTGGGCGGAGTCACAGCTCAGCAGGCATGCTACAGAGAGAGTGGCTAGGGACTGGGCGTTCCTCGCCCTGGCACTGTGGCTGGGAAGAAGCGAGGGTGAGGGGAAGGGAGCCCAGAGGCTGGCTGGCTCAGCTGGGAAATCAAGTGCCTGCAGGGCTGAGCGTGGAAGGGCCCGGGGTCTGGCCTGGGTTCCATCGAGGACACCAGAATCCAGTCCACTGCTCCTAAGGGAGCCAGGAGTGGAGCCTGGTGTCCTGCAGGACGAGCTGCAGGCGATGGGCACTGCTCTCCCCAGCCCCTCGACTTCGTGGGACATCCCATCCAGGGAATTTAGCAGCCCACCCAGAGAGGGCTGTCTGTGGGTCAGCACCCTCAGGGAACCTGGGCTGTGCCCGGTCAAAGAAATCCGGATCCCTTTATTCCGAAGGCTTGTGAAATGTGTGGCTGAGATGAGGTGCCGTGGCAAATGGTTGTTAGCACCGCTGGAGGGGCTGCGGTGAGATAATAGATCTTACCTCTTCTGAACAAAGCAATTTGGACCTGAGAACCTGAAGTCACATGCATTATCAGCAAAATGGGAATGCCACTCTGCCACCTCCTCCTCCTCATGTATTCCCTGCACCGTCTTCACCACCAGCACCTCCAACACTACCACCATTACCTCCAACGCCAACACTATCACCACCATCACCATCACACCATTATCACTATCACCACCGCCACCATCACCATCACACCATTATCATCACCCCATTACCTCCACCACCATTATCACCCCCCCACCATCATCAGCATCAGCATCATCTCCACCATCGCCAACACCATCTCTATCAGCACTGTCATCACCATCACTATTATTACCAGTCATCACCATCACCATCATCACCCTTCAGGCATCACTGTCACCACCTACCACCATCGCTGCCTGCCACTCCTACCATAGAACTAACCTGCCACCCCATCATTAGCACACCCTATGCCCAGCCCTGACCTACCACCCCTGCCACCTTCGTCAGCTAGCGTTTCTGAGGTCCAAATGACCGGGGGACTCCCTTCGCGCTCAGCTCTCTTTCCCACTGGAGGCTGACTGTGGCCGCCCCTGGGAAGCAGGTACCTTTGTTCCTTCCCAGCACAGAGGACCATGCGGCCCTGGGGTGGCTGGCGCTGCAGTGTGCAGGGCTGGTTTCCTGGGCTCTGTGGCTCACGTTTGTCAACGGAAGGGAGCACGTGGCTGTCTGAGGTTTTAGCCGTGCCTCCTTTTTGGCAAAGGAAGCTGGAATGGAGGCCTCCTACGGGCAGGTTGGAAGGGCCAACACTGCCTGGAAAAGGCAATTCTGTGCTCTGCAGGGGCCCTGGTGCCCACCTGTGGCTTGTATTGATCCATTTCAACAGCCAGGCAGCTCTGCCACGCTCACTTGGAGCTGCTGGACAATGGAGTTGTTTATTCTAGTAAATGCAGGGTGGTTTTCTCTGAACTAGAGCTGCTTCAAGGGTGGGCCGTGCTGAGAGGAGAGCTGTGTGTGTGTGTGTGTGTGTGTGTGTGTGTACGCGCGCGCGCATGCGCTGGATCTCAGCCTGCTCCCACAGCCTCCCGCCTGCCTTGGTCTTTAGGATTTGTCTTCTTCTCTCCCCTCACCATTCTACTCCCGGTCCATGCAGGGCAGCAGCAGCAATACTGCTTGGTTTACCATGGCCTGTCGTGTCTTGCCTGTGGGTTTACATCTATCTCCTTCTCCATAAGTGGCAACCTTGCTCCTTTTTGGTATCAGCGTGAGAACTCTTGCTCTGCCCTTAGCCTGTTCAGGGACTAGGGGCAGGCGGCTCTTCTGGCCTCAGGATCCTCTCTAGGAATAGGTAGAATGCCCAGAACTTCCAATCGGCATTTCCCTTTGTCCCTCCGAAACAATGACCCATGTTGATCCAAGGGACTGCTACCCCGGGCGGTTGCTCACATTGTTTACAAAGAGACATCTCTCTGCTCTGCTCTCCACACTGGTGGAATGTGGGTGGTTCCCCGAGGGGCCAGCCTGCCGTGTGGAGGAAGGAGGGGCTGGACAACAGACAGAGAAACTGAGTCCCGAGACATCCTTCTGGGCGTTGGCCCTATCAGAGATTGACAGTTACATGAGCCAATCGTGTCTCCTGGGACGGGACAGCTGTGGGGTTTCCAGCCAGCTGAGGCGAACTTGGGCCTCTCATCGGAAGAAATCACTGTTGTTTGAAGGGAAGTGCGTGGGATGAGGAAACACTCTTCTCTGAGCTCCGCTGCTCTGTCAGGAACTCGCCTGCTCTTTCCCTCCCATTGTCTCCGGGACCTGGGCTCCTGCCCAGCCCTGGTGGCGCTGGGTCGGGATGGAGGATGCGTGACGGTGAGGAAGCTGTGTGGGGCCTGGCTCAGGGACGGCTGGTGGCACCTGGGCTTGGTGCTGGGAGCCGTGTGAGAGCCAGGAAGCCCTGTCATTTACCTCTCAACTGAGCCTTTGATCTGGCTTGTAATGCCCATGTTGCAGGAAAATGTCGCTCAGAAATCTTAAAGCGCAAGTGCTTTCTTTTTATGAACTGAAAGCATTTGTAGACAACCCATTGAAAGGGGTCCTGAGTAGAGAAATAGGAGTTGCTGGATTTATATCCCTTTTCCGGCTCCATCTATCCTGGCCACTGTATGGATCATCATCCCCAAACTGAACCTAAACCTAAGAGTTCTGTGGGGCAAACCAGGGTGGAAGAACACAGTCAGTTGGACCTGGGCCTCACAGAGGACAGACGTTGCTCTGGAGTCCCTCAGAAAGGAGTTTATTACAGGGCATCCAATGGCATTATCAAACTCCTTGGCGGCAAAGATACAAACCCAATTGCAGCATTCAGGAGTGGCTGGGAAGTTGTTTCTGTTAAATGTGGAAGTTCCTCCCGCTGTCTGTTCAGAGCCCCCCTCCCCCCCCCGTCCCCCCAACAAAAGCTGCCTCTGCTTGGAGCAGCACAGCACCCTCACCCTGTTAGCTTGTGCCCGGCAGGGATGCAGCTGGGTCAGCTGGGACTTAGGGTACAGTGGGCCTGAGCTGCAAAGGAGTCTGGGAAATGTAGTTCCAACCACCAGCCTCTGCAGAGTGGGATGGTGCATTAGACTAGAGGAGACACCAAACAGGACGCTTGCTACCCCCACAGCCCCGACCTTGCCAGCCCGTGCCCTCCCTGGCCTACTTCTCACTGAAGTTCAACTTCCAAGCAATCACACCAGCAAGGCAGTACAGTGCACATGATCTTATTCTTTCCTGAAAACACGAGCCCCAGATTACATCATCACCATGACCAAGACCTCAAAACCAGCAAGTCCAGAGCCATGGGGCTGGGAAGGAAGGGTTAAATGTTGTTCAGATAGAGCTGAGGGGCAGCATCTGGGTGCCTGCTGTGGGTGGGGAGTGTGATCTTTGTAAGCCAGCCCCCACCATTGCATGTCGTTGACATCTGTCTCCAACTGGAGGTTGCATCTCCATAGATTCTCCTACCAGCTCATGAGACCATCATGTCTGGGTGCTGGGTGCGCAGTAAGGCTAGTGCTGTCTACATGTCACGCTTTCCACCACTTTCTCCATCTGTGAAATGAGTTCCTTTGCTGGGAGCTCTTTTCCACTTGGCTTTGGGCCCTCCTGAAGCTGGGTCACCCAGACAGCAGCCCCTTGTACAGAGCCTGGAAACCTGATCTTTGCTCCTCTTCCTCCATTGGCTGGCCACTGGGAGGTTGTGGGGGGGGGGACGGGGCAGGCTGCTTGAGGGAGAGCTGGCTGAGCCGGGTGTGGAGGCTGTCCTGGAATGAGTTCCTCTCGAAACAGCCCCCTAGGTCTTCAGGATGCATTTGTGCCTGAACTCTAGAGTCCATCTTAGATGGGAGGGGGCTGTTGGACCCATGGAACATCCTTCAGCTCAGCAGACTGGATCCCATCAGCTTACTCTTGGTCTCTTGGTGTTCCTTAGTGGTCTTGGACTAGACACACCACCTTGACCCTTCCTGCTGCTCCCCGTCATCCCCTGTGGGGGTCTAGGAATAGCTGCTGAACTTTCTAGAAGGGATAATTTGCTGAAGAGGCTGTGATGTAGTTTTGGAACCCAGAGGACTGCAGTGGTCAGTCTCCACAGAGTCCCTCTGCCCCTGACACTCAGAGCCCTGCTGCACCCCAAGGGTCAGAGACACTCATTCAGGAGGCAGAGCTTCTGTTACTGATCCCTGAGCGGCTCGGGCCCTCACAGTACAGAACTGTGGACTCCTTGTGGGAGTGGGGGCCCTGTGCCTCCTTATCAGGTACAGATCGCAAGGGGGTACTAACCTTGGGAGGCTGGGCACCCCGCGTGCTCTGGACCAGACTCAGGATTTCTCCAGTAGGCTTGTCTCTCCCCTCTGGCACACCGCATCTCGCCAAAGTAGAGTGTCTGTGCTTAAGATTGCTTGATCCTAGATTTTGTCATCCGTATGTGGGGAAACAAGGTTCCCTGGGGCTCTGGGGTGGCAGAGGGCTCCAGGGTGCTCACTGAGGCAGGGGACCCGGAGGACTAAGCTGAGCATCTCTACATGAGACAGGACCAAAGCCTGCGCCAGACCTGTAGCCAAGTACCAGATTGGAGCCGCCATGTGGGTAAGTGTGGGCTGGGCCTTGGTCACTCTCTAAGACCGGTCTGCCCTCTCCTGGAGTGTGAAGGGAAGTTAGACAGGGGTGGGGGTGGGGTGGAAGGCATGTCCCAAGGTTGACGGTGACCTCAGGCCCCGAGGGTGCTCTAGGGAAGCCTGGTTGTTTTTATAAGCAGTGTAGTAGGAGTGGGGAATTCCAGAAACGACTTCTCCTTGTCCTGGTCTCTGTCTGTGGATCAGTCTGCTCTCTGTACCATAATGGGATGCCCAAGAGAGGCAGAAGTAGAGAAGGTTTTCATTGTGGCTCACAGTCTCAGAGGCTTCAGTCCATAGTCCCTGGGCCTTGTGGCTGTGGGCCTGTGGCAGGGCAGGGCATCATGGGAATACAGGGTAGAGGAGACTAGTTTGTCTCATAACAGCCTTAGAAGCAAAGAGGGTCCCAGGATCCCCTCCTAGGACACATGCCCAATGACCTAACTTCCTCCCTCTAGGCCACGCCCCTAAAGAACATGCCACTCCTGATAGCACCACTGTTGGGGGACGGAGCCTTCCACACGGGGCCTGTGTGGGACAATGAGCCTGACACCATTCTGTGTCCATACACTTGGGTCCTGTTGTATGCTGAATGTCTGTGTGTACAGGTATGTTTGCATGTGCATTCGTGTGTGTGTGTGTGTCCATCTCTGCGGGTTGGACACCTCTGTGTGTAGACATGTGCATGTGGCTCTATTTGTGTGTGTGATTTGTGTCTGTATTCATGTTTCTGTGTGTGCCGCGGGTATGCAGTATATCTATACACTCATTTGAGACCTTATGTATGTGAGGGCTCCGAGCTCTGAGCTCTCTCTCCGCTGCCTCTGGCCTCCTGCTTTCTCTAGGTTTCCTCTCTTATTCTTTATATTTCTAGAAACATCTGCCTCAACCTTGCCTTTGCTTCTGTAGCCCTGGTCATTTTATCACTGCGTCTCTTGACTCCAGCCACACGCTATGGCTGCCCTTGTTTTTTTTTTTTTTTCCCCTAATGACTGTTTTCTGTACCTCCACAGCAGGAAGTCCAACGCTGGGTCTGAAGATCCTTGTAGCAGCTTGATTCATCTTCATTTCCACGGCACCTTCTGCATGGACTTATCCAGGAGAGCTCGAGCAGGTAGAATGGAGCTCTTCGTTTGCCCTTTATTGTCACTGAAGGAGCTGATAATTAATCACGGCAACTTTCCTCTTATTAAGCATGGCATTCCTTTTGATTTAAGAGTATTTTTGCCTCTCCAAGTGCTTTTAAGGAGGGTTACTGCAGGAGAAAGTCTATTCATTGCTACAGTATATTTAGTTTCTTTTCATAAATTGTCTAGATTGCATTTTAAGGAAGTGGAAATTGAATGTAGTCTTTTTTAAATTGCTGAAGCCAATTAGCTGCGAAAATGTTTAATTATGGAAGAAGGATTCCGATCTACAACCAAGTGGAGGTTTTCTGCAGAAACTTCCAGCCCATTTCCTCAGTCTTCCTCACCTCTCCCAGGCCCAGGTCCCTCGAACCTCAGGTTTGGGTCTGTGTCACGTCCACTCCTTGGCCCTGAATGCCAGTGAAGAGGCCCAATGGCTGGGCATGCAGATGGACTCTCTTCCTCCATGGGACTCTGCCTGGTTCTAGGGAGGTATTTTAGGATGATGTTTTATTTATTTATTTATTTTAGATCCGGTTGTGGGGCCAGAACTCTGGGCATGGGTGCTATCCCTCAGCATTTCAGCTCAAGGCTAGCGCTCTACCACTTGAGCCACAGTGCCACTTCCGGCTTTTTTCTTTTTTCTTATGTGGTGCTGAGGAATGGAACCCAGGGTCTCATGCATGCAAGGCAAGCGCTCTACCACTGAGCCACCTTCCCGGCCCCCAGGATGATGTTTTTTATAGAACCTCCTCACCATTCAGTTCCTTTCTCCTCCCCCCTCATACTGGACTAATGCAGGCCCTTAGCTTTTTCACTCAAGGCAGTGCTGTAACCATTGAGCCACAGCTCCACTACTGACTTTGTTTATTTAGTTTTGGTGGCGAATTGGAGATAAGCGCATTACAGACTTTTCCTCGCTGGGCTGGCTTTGTGCCACACCTCAAATCTCCTGAGTAGCTAGGACTGCAGGCGTGAGCCAGCAGTGTCCAGCGTCTTTCAGGTCTTGCCTCTAGTTATAGTGGTCACAAAGCAGAGCTTAAGAGGGTCAAATCGCAAGAGACACTGGCAAGTTATTGATAGGTGCTTGTGGAGCCTTGGGAGTCCCAAAGCCACTTTCTTGCTAGAAGAAAAGTCCCCTGCTAGGCCACTGCCATGCTGTACAATCAGTCTAAAATCAGGTGGACTCCCACTTTCTCTCTTACAGCACCTTACCCATGTCTTAGCACTAACGATGTCTCAAGACCAGATTATTAATAAAGTTTTATTGACACACAGACACACCTACTTATTTGCATACTGGCTCAGGCTCTGTTCCAACAGACACTATATGGAGCACAAACCCTAATAGTTACATCTGGCCCTTTAAGGAAAAGTTTGCTGGTATGTAGTTTTAAAGCCTCCAACATGAAAAATTGTCTTATTTCAACACAGCTTACTCCCCCTCATATATATATATACATATATATATATATATATATGTATGTATGTATAATTTTTAAACTTTTTTTTTCTGGGAGAAAATGGACTGATAGGCAGTTAAGTTTTCTCCCTTTAGTAAACTGACGGATGAGAATCCAGGACTCTGCGTGGGACTTGACACACTTGACTGTCGCTCATTAAAAGCCTTGTTTGTTCCAAGAAAGAAAAAAAATAATGATTTCTAGGTGGGTGGGGACCAATTGGTATGGCCCTTGTGATGTGGGAGGACATTCTCCTGATTCTCTCTGTCCCCCGCGCTTCTCAGAGTGAGGCAGTGGAGGAGGCTATGGAGGAGGGATGATTCCGTGTCTCTGCCCTGCCATGAGGAGAGATGGTCTCCCTGTGTTGGTGTAGCTGGAGGCTGGGGTGCGCGGATGACAGGACTCCTGCCCCTCCTGCCTGACTGCTAATGGCGCGGCTTGTGAATGCCCGTAGGTCAATTAAAAGCATGTTTGGGCTTCCACTGTCCTGCTGTGACAGGGAGCTGTATAATATTTAGACAGTGTGGTAGCATTTATGTTCCGAGTGTAGACATAAACTTCTTGTTTTACACAGGAACTGAAATCGATAGCGAAATAGAGCGGCATTGCATCAAATCAATTCTGAGAGGCTCTTGAACCCAATCCAAGTCTCAGAAAGAGAGATAGAGGGAGCCAAAATATTTAGGCCGGTTAATGTGGCTATGTGTGGGGGAGGGTGCGGCCCCCTGCACACCGGCTTATTTGGACAGCTTATTTCTGGTCTCTTACAGCAGCCCTGACCTTTCCTGCAGGGTGATAGCTGGAAGAACAGCTCTTTAACTATTCTCCCCAAAGTCCCAACCTGCCAAGCTCCAAGGGGCCACCTGAGATACTTCCTGCGCTCTTTCATTAAAACGTGTACAAAAGTATATTCACCTGGGCTCAGTTAACACAGCCATGCCTGGTACCTGTCCTCTCCCTCCCCCCTCCATCTACTTGGCTAACAGTAGTTTTCCCCGGGTGAGAACTGTGCCCAGAACTCTGTCCTCTCCTCGCCTCCAGTAGTTGTCTGTGGTGCCCAGGCTGGGTGGGAAGCAAGTGGACACTGGTGAGATGTCCCTGTGAGGTGAAAGAGGTCATGTCTGTAGTCTTTGGTGGGGCCACTGTAGAGGCTCCGGAAGGTCCCCAGGAAGGGGAGGTCAGCAGGATCTCAGGATGAAGGGTTCTGGCAGATACAGGTCTCACCACCTGTCACTGTCCCAGGTACTGCAATCATCAGTGGTGGGGCTGACAGGAAGCTATGTGTTCTATTCCACACGACCACTTCATTGCTGGGACACGTGGAAAGGGCTCCATGTTTTCTGTAAAGTCTAGACTTACATTTTTAACATGGTTTAAAAATCTACCCCTGCCCCTTCTCTGGAGCCATCTGAAGCTTCAGTTCCAAGGTATGTACGTGGAGCAGATTCGTATGTCTGTGTTTGGGTAACTCAGAAGCCAGAAGCTTCCAGACTGCATCCAGGGCCCTTCAGGAAAGAATTGCTCCCAAGAGAACATGAGCTGGGTAGGTGGATGGAGGGAAAATGGGTAGATGGATAGAAGGGGAAGGAAGGATGGATGGGTAGGTATGTGAGTAGATGGGTGGATGGATAGATGGATGAACAAATACAAGAAGGGTGGGTGTGTATATGGCTAGACATGTGGATGGATGGACAGATGGGAGGAAGGAAAGATGGAGGAGGACCTTCTTTCCATGATAGTGGTGATGGTCATGAAAATGGTAATGATGGTGATGATGGTGATGAAGATGGTAATGCTGATGCAGATGGTGGGGTAGTGGCTATGAGGGTGACAGTGGTGACGATGAAGATGAAGATGATGGATTATAGCTATTGTTTTCTAAGAATTGTGGTTCAGGTGTGCTCCCTAGCCACCACACCTCATTTCATTTGTCCTTTGGGACCATTTTCCAGTACTATCGAGGGGCAGACCAGGCTCACCGAGCATTTATTTACTTATTTCTGACTTCGTTCACTTGCCTCTACAGCAGCCCTGTGATGTCCAACTTACAGATGAGGAAACGGAGGCACAGAGAGGGCAGAGAGCTCATCTAAGGTCACTCAGCTAGTAAGTAGCGAATCACGCTTTGTTCTAGTTGTCCTGCGGGTGTGGCTGGTGGTGGGGCACTGATTGCTCTTGGCTGTGACTTACTGAGTCAGGGGAGTAGCTACTGCCTCCCCGTGTTCTCCCTCCCCCTCCCTCCCTCCCCCCCATCTTCCCCTCTTAACTCCTTGGCTAAGTCCCTGAGATTGTCCAGGACACCCTGCGCAGGGCAGCCTGTGCCAATGGCCTGGCGGACCTCGGGCCTGAGTTCTTTGGGGGCCTGGCTGCGGGCAGGAAGGGTCTTGGGCAAGGTAGATTCCTCCTCCATATTGTCACGTGGCCTCAGTTGTTCCACAGAAAATCGGCTGCTGGGAAAGCCAGGCCCACCCGCCCACAACCACCGTGCAGTTATGGAGCCCAGCAGCGGGACTTGGGCTGGAGAAGGGTGGGCAGCGTCCTCCCATCACCGTGACGCCCGGGCGGCGTCTCAGGATGTGGCTGAGGCTGCCTGCCCGGCTGCTGTCCCTGCCCTCACTGGGAGGACCCAGGCAGGCGGTGGGGTGAGGGTGGGCTAACCCCACCGCAGTGACGCAGCCGGCCACCGAGGCCACCCGGGAGACTCGCCGTCCCCGTCCCTGTGGGTGGCAGACACTCCCGGCCATGCCTTGGCAGGTGAGGGTCACGGTCAGACCTGAGAAGGTCAGCTCCGGGAAGCACTTACCTCCGGGGTTTGCTGCGGTGCCCAGGGAGGAGAGAGGCTCTGGGCTTCCCTTCCCTGGGGCCCAGGGAAGGCGCTGGCCAGGGGGGGCGCTGCTGGCCTTTCTTACCTATCCCGCTCAAGATAATTGCTTCCCTGGCTGTCTCTGAGCTGCTGTTTAATTCCCCTCGATGCTTCCAGTGTCTTCCGTTTTGAAACACACTGCTATCGTGTTAAGTCTTCCGGCCTGTACAGGCTGTAATTATTTCTAGGAGCCTGATCTCAGTAGCAATTAGCACATCTTCAGATGGCATGGGAGAGTGCTGGTCCCTCCCCACCCCAGACTTCCCGTTAGCCCCCAAACCAGGGACTCCAGGTCCCTCTCATCCCCCTCCCTCCACTTTTCTAGAGTGGAGGCTTCCTAGAGGGGAGGGGCGGGAAGGACAGCCAGGCTTTGTTCTCATAGGCTGTGTTCTGGAGACTGGGGGCAGGGCAGGAGGGGGGGCCTTGAGGCCTCTTCCCCAGGACATTTTAGAGCCTCCTGGGTTGAACCACAGGTTGTCCATTGTGTGGAGAGTTGGAGGACTGGCAGGGGTTCGTGTCAGCTTCAGGTACTGGGTGGGCCAGGAGCAGCTTCTGTTTCCTCCCAGTTCCATGTACAGAGCAAGTCGTCCACCGGGGTTCCCACTGTAGGTACTTTAGCCGGCTAGAGCCTCTGGGTGCTCCCTCGCTGGCCTGCTGGGTATTGGACATTTGACAAAAATGCTTCAGGCCCCGGGCACAGCCACACCTGGCTGCAGAGCCACCTGTCCTCACAGTCACCTTAGCCTACCTGGACAGTCCAGTCACACCAGGACAGTCCAGTCACACCTGGAGGTCCAGTCACACCTAGCGGTCAAGTCACGACTGGAGGTCCAGTCACACCTGGATGGTCCAGTCACAATTGGAGGTCCAGTCACACCTAGCAGTCAAGTCATACCTGGATAGTCCAGTCACAACTGGAGGTCCAGTCACACCTGGATGTCCAGTCACACCTAGAGCTCGTGTCACACCTGGATGTCCAGTCACACCTGGATGTCCAGTCACACCTGGATGTCCAGTCACACTTGGAGGTCCAGTAACACCTGGAGGTCCAGTCACACCTAGCGGTCAAGTCATGCCTGGAGGTCCAGTCATACCTGGAGCTCAAGTCACACCTGGATGTCCAGTCACACCTGGAGGTCCAGTCACACCTGGAGGTCCAGTCACACCTGGATGTCCAGTCACACCTGGAGGTCCAGTCACACCTGGAGGTCCAGTCACACCTGGATGGTACAGTCACACCTGGATGTCCAGTCACACCTGGATGTCCAGTCACACCTGGAGGTCCAGTCACACCTAGATGTCCAGTCACACCTGGATGGTCCAGTCACACCTAGATGTCCAGTCACACCTGGATGGTACAGTCACACCTAGAGGTCCAGTCACACCTGGAGGTCCAGTCACACCTGGATGGTACAGTCACACCTGGATGTCCAGTCACACCTGGATGTCCAGTCACACCTGGATGGTACAGTCACACCTAGAGGTCAAGTAACGCCTGGAGGTCCAGTCATACCTAGAGGTCCAGTCACACCTGGGGGTCT